>NC_141694.1:337694747-338897247 GCF_964263255.1 Lissotriton vulgaris | reverse complement strand
CAGTGGATCTGAATGAATACATTCAGGTTAAAACTGCCGACACCAGAATTAGTGTCCCCCACAAGTTATACAAAGTAACACTCCGGATAGAGGGGGACATAACTAGGAAAATAAAAGCACTCTTTTGGGAAAAACTATCCAAGGGTTATGACATTCTTCTGGCTGAAAAAGACAGGCCACTTGAATTTGTCAGGGAATGCCCACATGGCAAAGAGATCATTATGCCAGCCTTCTCTAATCAGATTCCTATTAAAAAAAATACACCTGTGCCAGAAAATGGGCTGTAGCCCAGGCTCAAGCATTATATAAAAATGATGTGGGATGAGATGAGGACTCTCTTCACCACAAGATCAAGTTAAAAAATCAACCTACTGCTCAGAGGCAGTATCCAGTTAAGCAAGAAGCTAAAAAACAGGTCGGGGAGATCTTAGATCAACTTGAATACCAAGGGGTGATTGAAACATGCACCTCGTCAATGAACAATCCTTTGTTTCCTGTCTCCAAACCAGATGACACATATCGTCTAGTTTTGGATTACAGACATTTAAACTCTTGCTGCAAAACTTTTGCAGTACAAAATGCACACAGTGCAGCACTGATGAATAACATTGTGCGAAAAAAAATATAAAACTACATTAGATATTTCAAACGGTTTCTTCTGTCAAAACATTACACCTGAAAGCAGGAACTTGACCGCTTTCTCAATAATGGAGACACAACAACACTTTTGACGTCTCCCCCAGGGATTCAAGAACAGTCCTGGATTATTTTTAGCCAGAGTAAAAGAGTTACTACAAACGTATGATGATGAGGCATTATCTTATGTCGATGACATCTATCTTACAGATCATGACTTGAACAGGCACTTGACCAGGGTGAACACCATAATACTTGGATTCGCCTCTGAATCAACTGTAAAAAATCAAGAATTGTCCACCTCCACGTCCTATTCTTGGGATACGAACTTTCAAGTGAAGGCAAAAGCCTGGCAGCAAACTTTTTAGAAAAATGTGTGCTGCTGCAACCTTCAAAAACGTTGAAAAACTTAGTCAATTCTAGGATTCCTGAATTTCGGAAGAACTTACATTCTAAACTACGCAGAAAGGGTTAAACCTCTCTACGAACAAATAAAACCTGATTTCAAACCTACTAATTGGACTAAAAAACACACAGAAATTTTGCTTTCAGGACAAACAAACATGTTAGCGACAAAACATCTACAAACAAGCGACAATGAACGCAACCTTGTAATACGAATCATTGCAGGGAGATGTGGATTCATATACCTAACCTTTAATGAAGGTGAAAAGGTACCAATAGCTTACAAATCACACGTGTACACACAAGCTGAAATGAAATTCACTTCCACAGAAAAAATTCTGACAGCGGTACAAACTGCAGTAGCAAAGGAGAGAGCCCTCGCACAGGGTAAACACATTAAAGTCGTACACTGAGTTATCAGCGTGATGGCGTTCATGTTGAAAGGAATTCATTGACTGATGAAGCCGCGAAGGCAGCTGTGCAAACGGCTTCCGTAGCTGCAATCACTCATTCAAAAATGAAAATAGACAGCAAAATAATGCAAGCTGTCACAGCTTCAATAAAAGACAGTTGTAAAACACTACCAAAAGGCATTTCACTCAAGTACTCCTATATAACTGCTGCAAATATTGTTCCTCTTGCTCTAATCCCTGGAGTGGGGGATAGGGTAATCCCAAACATGGAACATAGATTAGGACTAATTTTAGCAGCACATGAAGGGCTTGCCTCTGCACATGCAGGTGTTTCTGCCACAGTTTCATTATTAAAACAGCATTACTGGTGGCCGCACATGAGGAAACAGACCAAAAACTATATTTTGGAATGTGAAATCTGCCAGAAAATTAAAGTTTCAACAGTGAAACGCCCGGCGCAGATGCCCCTTTTAATTTCAGATAAACCATTAGCATATGTTTACCTGGACCACTGTGGTCCCCTTCAGAGGGACGGTAACTATAAATACATCATGATCGCAGTGGATTCATGCACAAGATTCATTTGGATGTGGCCTCAGCGCTTGGCTGACGCCCGAACTGTTATAGAAGATTTGCGAGTCTTTATCAGCACATACGCAACTGGCAAGCTACATTCTGACCAGGGTCCTGCAATCTATAACAGCTAGGGTATTAGGTTCGGGTGACGGGTGGGTCAAACATGTAATAAATGTCCAACATAGTCATAATAACCTGCCAAGAAATTCTCTGGGTGGAATCACTCCTTATGAACTCCTTTTTGGTACTAGAATGTTGGTTGAAGACCTCGATCGTCATACTTCAGTGGTGGAACAGAAACCCTTTGATATCAAAGATCGTTTGGCTGTTTTACAGGACTTAAATGAAACAAGAAGAAGTCTAAGCAACACCTGCGAAAAGCCAACGACCACTGAAGAAAAAACACCTGTCCCAGCAAGACCTGTCTGGATTCCAAAGATTGGGGATCTGGTCAGAGAAAAATAGCGGACAAGAAGGAATTTGGGCCTTCTTACAGAAAACCAGTACCAGTTCTAGCTGTCCACGGATCAAGAACAGTGCTAACGCCGCCCCTTGCTGGAAAAAAGGAGAACCGGTCTTTATCACTTGACCTGGTAAAACCACACCATGTGGCTGATAATAAGTAGTAGGCCCAGTGGGCTCCCACGATGTAGCAGACGAACAAATCTTTCTACTATCCAAGAGGTTCAAACTGAAAGACTCATCACCTTTGAAGATTCTAAAGTAAGAAAAGAAGGAGGGGAACATCACTTACAACGCATTTTTTGCAACGCACTACCATTACATCGCAACCATTACAACGCATACCATTACAACGCATTGCGCTGGGGGGCGCTCTAGGATAGGTAATATATTTAATTTACTATCCAACACCTTCCCTGCTATCCACGGGGACTGGAGTTGGAATAGTAAATGAAATAATTCACTATCCAGCGCCTAAAAGCATTATACGTTGTAATGGACTGCGTGGTAAAAACCGCGTTGTAAAGGCATGCGATGTAAAAGCATGCGTTGTAGTGACACCGATCCAAGAAGGACTATGCAACAAAGCCATGGAACTTGTGCCTCTTGAAACCCAAATAACAGTTCGTCAAGAAACTCCCGTCTACAATGATGTAGCATCTGACTATACAAACATGTCAAGAAAACAAGCAACTTCAGCAATTTCAAAGAATCTGGATGCAATATCAACTATTGACAGAACTGCCTCTGGCTATTTCATCAACATCGATACCTTTTCTGAGGATCTAAGGGAACCTGAAACAGAGCCAAAAAACAAGTCTTTCAAGGAACAATTAACCGAACTTGGTCAAGAGCTTGCAAATACATATCTGGTTTCACCATGGGTTGAATTTTGGATTGGATTAGGTTATTTTATCTCCTACTATGTCTCATTCTTGTTTTAAGTTTGGGAAGGCTGATCGATGGAAAACACATTAAAATGGACACAGCAAGTAAGAACATCAACTTGCTCCTGAAACCACACAAATCATCTCATCGTGAACAACGAGACCTGTCATTAGTAAACATCACAGCGGTTCCTCTACCTAGTGGAATAGCATGGGATAGAACTGATTATGACACTTATGGCCCTGTCGAGCTGCTGAAAATTAAACACCAATTTAAGGTTTCCTTGAGTGATTTCGTTGCACCCAGCATATTTTCTGATGATTGTGACTTTAAAACTGTTAATAACATGATGGCAGACTTAGAAATGTCAGCAAAATTTAGAAAACATGAATACTTAGAAGGTTCATCTAATTATGAAGAAATTTATTGTTTTAATAATTTTGGACATCATTACTTGCACAAATGTTTTAACTTATAATCAATGGGAACGTTGTCCAACACCTCCAAAAGGTAGCTCTAAAACATTCTATAGAAAATTACCAAATTTTACAGGTTTTAATGTTACACATCCAGAAAGTTTTTACTTCAAAAAAGTTAATAAGACAGGCATGAAAAGTATGTTGACAAATACAAAACATATTCTGCGGCCTTTTTTGCTCCATTGTCCACATTAGGCTTTGACTTTTGGAAAGACAACATTGAGACAAAAACTGTTTGGGGCACAAAAGACTGGCAGGTACAAGGTTTAGAAACATTGTTCAGAACCTGCATCATCCCTGAACAAAATATGTTCTGAAATGTCAGCAAAATTTAGAAAACATGAATACTTAGAAGGTTCATCTAATTATGAAGAAATTTATTGTTTTAATAATTTTGGACATCATTACTTGCACAAATGTTTTAACTTATAATCAATTGGAACGTTGTCCAACACCTCCAAAAGGTAGCTCTAAAACATTCTATAGAAAATTACCAAATTTTACAGGTTTTAATGTTACAAATCCAGAAAGTTTTTACTTCAAAAATGTTAATAAGACAGGCATGAAAAGTATGTTGACAAATACAAAACATATTCTGCGGCCTTTTTTGCTCCATTGTCCACATTAGGCTTTGACTTTTGGAAAGACAACATTGAGACAAAAACTGTTTGGGGCACAAAAGACTGGCAGGTACAAGGTTTAGAAACATTGTTCAGAACCTGCATCATCCCTGAACAAATTATGTTCTTAAATGACACTGTTCAACAGACATTTTGTCTTGGCCTGGCTAAGATAAAAGATTTAAACAAACACTCCATACCTAAACCCACACCTGATAGTAATTTAACTTCAGATGAGGAGGTAGACGTACATTACACTTTACTCCAAACAGAACAAATCCTGAATGGGAAAAATGGTTAATCTGGCCCACAGACACGTATATTTGTCAAGATAGATTCCTGAACAAGACACAAGGGTTTACAGTAACTCGGCCAGATCCAAGATATATCCAAAGACTAGATCCAGGGATAATAACAACTTATACTGTAGGAAAACTATGCCTTGAGTGGTTGCAGAAATCCACACTTCCAGAAATAAAACAACACTTATCTTTGCTTAAAGATGGCATTGATTTATGAGAATTCTTACTGGGACCTCGTAATCCACATCATAAACGTTTCATATACGCCAGTATATACGCTGCATACAATGAAGCGTGGAAAGTCATGCAAATGAAAACAGCTAAAAGAATATGAGAAATTGATCATATTAATTTAGAGAAAGTACTCTCTGTAGCCGACAATAGGTTAACAACTCGGTCTTCCAGAATGTATTCTTTGGACAGCATTGTATCCTCTGCCATTGACATAATGGAACAGGACTTGCTAATGTTACAACATGGCCAGTCCTATAATGCTGTTAGGCTGGACGTTACAAAACCTTCGTTCTGGCTATTTGCCCTGGCGTCTAATCAACACTACGTCATTGTTTACTGTATTTAACCTTACAGATAAACAAATCTTGTTGGCACAGAGGGGAGCAGTCTATACAGTGCTGAGCTTAGAAAAACTGGAAAGATTACCATTAACCGTTTCTGAGAAACCATCAGTTGAATGTATAATACATGGCACCATCACCATACCAGTGACGATTTTCCACTTTCAGCATTGCTTAAAACACATACTAGCAGGCCTATATGAAAGGTTGGGTAAAGAATACATTAAGTCGACCTGGGATTACCATACACACACACAGGTTGGAGTGGGGGAAAGGAGGCATTTCTTAGTAGGAAAAATTGTAAAAACTCACTAAGCGGTACACTATTATGTCAATTTGTTAATTTGCACGGAGCCTGCGAGGGTTCTTTCAATAATCTTTTTTGTCACCTGCAAGGTTCACCCACAGCGGTGATAGATCCAATTTTTAGGCAGCTTTCCAATGGTAGCTAAATTATGTTAAATGATCACAGCTGTTGTGGAATGATGCCAGGAATAGTCTATCTCGTTAGTGTGTCAGCCAGGGTCACTTGTTGTATGCAAGTATTGTTTCCAAAAACCAAGACAGATGGGGAGTCACCAATATGGCCTTCACTGAACATCTCTTCTATACGAATTGATACTTTAAGCAGAATGAAAGCCGTTCTTTTGCAAAAAACTGTGCCACTGACTTCATCCAGAGAGACGTATGATTTGCAAGTTGCAAGGACTTCTGCAGAGATACATGCATTATTATCAACAAACTGCCTAGTACATTTTGCAGAAATGTTAGGTCGTATCTGTTAGAACTGGCTATTTCTGGTTGGCTAAGGCTGACGCCAAAGCCAGGCAGAAACCACCATTCTAGTCAGGGCAAGGGAGTCACACGCCAAGATAACCCCTGCTCACCCCCTTGGTAGCTTGGCACGAGCAGACAGACTTATCCCGGAGGCAATGTGTAAAGCATTTGCGCACGCACACAAAAGCAACAACATCCTAGGTACACCACAAAAGGAACTCCACACAAGGTTATATAAAAATAACTTCTGTATTGCAAAACACATCAGATAGTAATTACACAATATACATGTTGCCAACTGGCACGGGCAATATTCACAAGGGATTATTTACACAGGCAACGCCACGTGGGCACCTGTCAGAATCCGCACTTAGTAGAAATAGCACTTCTAGAACATAGAATATAGGATATAAAATCACTGTAGCACAAACTAGCAAATATAGCACACAACCAGTAACAACTGGTAACAGATAAGTACCACCTACGCAACCCTAAACACCTTTGGAGAATGTCAAGCAGGGAACCAGGACCTCACTAGGACCACCTGTACTAGAAAGAACAACCACCTAAGTATCACAATACAATTAGGGGTATCAGCAAGAACACATTACACATGATGCATCACAACATTCAGAGGTGTAGGGAAGGTAAACACATGATGCATAAAACATACATTCAGCGGTGTAAGAACAAGGCACGTGATGCATCAAAACACATTCAGAGGTGCAGGGAAGGAAAACACATGATGCATAAACGAACACATTCAGAGGTGTAAGAACCAGGAAGACGCATGAGGCATAAAAACATTCAGAGGTGTAAGATCAAGGTGTGTAATCATATTAAATGCAATACATTTCCTAGCACCACATCACATTGCGCAAACATCACCTTAGGCAATTACTATCAAAAACATAGTAAAACCACATTGCGCAGAAATCACCTTAGGGCCTTTCTCCCTACCCACATAATACCAGTCCCCTTGGCCAACTGGCCATCTCAAGGAAACTCAAAAGCCCTGTGTCCAGAATGTCAGGGCGCGCTGCCAATGCAGCGCCAGTCAGGGGTGCGCCACCGGCGCTAACCTAAACATTGCAGCTGCCCACTAATTGCTGGGCAGTTGGGAACAATCACAAGGGCCTAAACGGTGCAGCTGCCCACTAATTGCTGGGCAGCTGGGGATGGCCTGGCACCACTGTGCCCTCTCTGTCCCTCTCTGGGACTCACTGGGGCCTGGCACCACTGTGCCGCCTCTGTCCCTCTCAGGGACTTTCTACAAACATGGCACCACTGCGCCACACCACCGGGGGCAATATGGTCCCTCTGGGCTCAGCAACAAATGTGGGCATTGGAGCACTCGGGCTCCGTCGAAACGTTGGGGCAGCCCACTGCCATCTGGGGCCGCCCTACCTCCACCCTCGTCATTGTGCCTCTCTCCGGCACCAACACTGTCCCCACATGGGGCCAGCACTTCGGGACAAGTGGTGGGGCAGCCCTCTCTCGAGCGGGGCTGCCCGGCAGATCAGCGACAGCTCTGTCTCCCGCCCAGCCCTCACTCACCGGGGCTGATGGGGGACTCCTCCACTAGGGCGGCAGCTGTACTCTGCCGGGGCTCCCTCCAGGACACAGGAGCCCCGCTACACCTCGGCTCCTCTCTGCTGCACTAGCGGCCCCAATCACGGGCCCTTAGGTTATCTCCAGTCTCCCTCGGCATTCGGGAGACCGGAAAGGTGGACAATGGCTTCTCCTTCCACTGGCGGCCCTGGGGCTCTCCACAGCTATCGGAGCCCCAGGCCACGGGAGAACTTTACTTCTCTCCCTCGCTCAAGGTGGCGCTACTTCCATTCAGTGGGCGGGACTTACAGCCGCCTCTGCCCTCCTGCAAAGACTTCTGGGTCGCCACAGGCAGCGCGGCGGCCGTGGGGGCAGCTTTTCGGCGGCAATCTGGGGTAGGCTCCCAGTTCAACGAGGCAGTCCCTGCGGGGAAAATATATGCGGCGTGGGCAGCCGCTTGAGAGGAAAAAGCGCTACAAGGCGCTTAGGGGCCAAAAATAAAGCGCTAGAGACAAAATAAAGCGCTCCCAGCGCTAGGTGCAAAATAAAGGGCTCTCTAGGGCTATGGTGGCAAAAATAAAGCGCTCCCAAGGCGCTAGAGGCATAGGCAAGCCCACAGGCCCCAGGGACACAGGATTCAAAGTCAAAGGTCCTGGGGGCAAAAGATGGAGCTGACAGCTCCCAAGAAAAAGGAAAGTCCTCCAGCCTCAAAGTCCATCAGATATCCAGGGGCTGGGCAGGGCCCAGGGAGGCAACCCTTCCCCTGGGCCCAAGCAGCAGCACGCCCCTGGCAGGATTCAAGTCAGAAACAAGAACATTTTGTAAGGGGACACAGCCCCTTTTTATACCATAAAATCCTTTGTCTAGCAGGTTGCAGGCAATGTGAGAACCAGCTACAACTGGCCAGGCTATGGACATCAGACGCACCACAGGGGGTGGAGCCAGCATTGTGTGGGGAAAGCCCAGCCCTATTCAGCCCCAGGTGCACCCCTCCCCTCACATCAGCATGCTAAACACTCTAATTATCACCGGGGCAGACCCTTCCAGACTTTTGGAGCCAGGCTCACCAGCCAATCACACGGCAGACACAAATTACACAAATATGCCAACTTCTTAAAGTGGCACTTCTACACTAGACACAATCATGCCACATATATCATTGTGCAGCATTCAATCTCACGAGTTTGCACATACCAAACTTGACCCTGCACCACTCCCCACACATCAGGAACTACCATGGACACACATATTCCTCATGCATTCCTATGGGAGGGCAAGTCACTCACCACACCTACACAGAGAGCTCACACACTTTACACTGTACCACAGTGAAAAAGTGTGCAGAGGCCTAAAATCACCTACACCAGGTCACAAAAACAGGCTAGGAAAAAGCAAAAAGTCTCGGGGTGAACCTGCCAAAAGGGACGGGTCCAACAGTATCTTAAACATATCTGATACCAGCGGTTTTGTATATGTATTTAAGTCGATTTTTTCAGGACTGTTAGCACCCTTTGAAGCGGTCCTGGGCGTTTTTCCTAACTTTGTACACTCTGTGTATGGCGGCCTGCCTCTCATTTTGGGACTCGTAGCAGGGATCTTATTTTTATTCCTCCTGCTCTGTTATGGCAAATCTGGCCACCAGCGATACCCAAGTCAGCATGGAGAATGCGCTCTGGGCCATGAGGTATTGTGACAGAATAACACGGATCCTTGGCTTGGCTCGTTTGAGAGATCTGAATACCAAATGGTTCCTGTCATTCAGACCAATCTGGCTAGATTGCATCTTACCTGTTCTACGATGCCTGCTTTGTGGAGAGGAATGCGTGTTAGATATCTGTCTAACACTACCAACGCATTGCCAACGGATGTTGACGCATTACTAAGTCCGTTAATGGCGCATGTGTTGTGTTGCCCCCAATGTCTACCAATCCTGATGACGGTATTAATTGAGATCTCACTGGCAAATCCAACTGGAGGTAAGATACGCGGACCAACAGGCAACCAGGTACCATCTGCAATGAACATTGCTAATGCGGCTGACGCTGATAGCGATGCTTCACATCTGTGTACAATTGACCTTCTTAATGAAGTGGTTGAACTTTCATCTACTGTGGAAGACAATTTCTTTGCCGGCCTTGATGATTTAATGTTTTCTCCTAACACTGAGAATAACTTTTGAAATAAGTACACAACGTTCTTTCGAACTCTGAAATTCAACCTTCACTTTTTCAAAACAAGAGCTTCCAAGTTTGGAACTCTATTTCACTTCGATTTAATTTGACTTTTTTCCAAAACTAACTAAACTTTGGAACAAAGTGATCTGCTTAAAGTAGAACTCTTCTTAGAGAACAAGAATTCTTTGACTACTTCCTAGAAACAATAATGACCCAATGCACAAACCAAAATAGCTTGTATATTCCACTATGGGATGGTCTCGACTTCTTTCTTTCCTGTATCTAGAGCCATTTAAAAAAATGTAAATTTTGTGATTAATTTTGTTAGCATTGCTAATATCATATCATATGCGTACAATTAAATCATTGCTTTTAAATGCATGCTGTACAAATGCTCATTTTAGTGAACAACCATTTTTTAAATACATTTCATGTATTTTTGGGTGGGATTGTAAAAACACATGCTCTAGCTTATACGTTTTAAGTACTTGATCTTAGATGAACATGATAACGTGGAGCGGGTGTTGTGAACCATTTTAGGACATTATTTTAAATTTCCTGATTCATGCCCTTATATAGGTATAAATCACTATGGGCCAGATGTAGGTAAAATTGATTTACCGATTTTCAATTACCGAATTTTACCGATTCGGTAATTGAAAATCGGTAAATCAATGTGGTGGACATGTAGGTATTTCCAGATGTGTAAATACCGAAACTGTCACATTCGGTATTTACCGATTCTGTAAATACAGAATCGGTATTTACCATTGATTCATATGGGCTTCAAAGCCCATAGGAAACAATGGTAAATACCGATTCTGTATTTACAGAATCGGTAAACACCGAATTTTGCAAGAGTGCATGGGGTGTCACTTTGACACCCTCTGGCACCCCCACAAATGGGCATGTGCGCCATGTGGCAAACAGACATGCCCTGAGGGCATGTCTGTCTGTCACATGGCTAGGTGTGCATGCACACATGTGCATGCACACCTGAAATCGGTATTTTACCACACAATAGGATTGTGTGGTAAAATACCGATTTTGTAGAGCCTTTGGGACTCAGAAGAGTCCCACCTACATCTGAGAATTACCGAATCGGTAAAAATACAGAATCAGTATTTTACAGAATCGGTAACTTTACTGAATCGGTAAAGTTACTGATTCTGTAAAATTGTGCCCCTACATGCCAAATCATGTATACCGGTTGGTAACGGCCAAAAATACCGATTTTTGGCCGTTACCGACCGACCTACATCGGGCCCTATGTCCTTATATATGCATAAGAATCATAACCATATTTAGACATAGCTCATGCAGTCCAAATATGGCAGGGCTACTTCCACTAGTTCCAAAAATCTACAACGATTTCCTGGAAAACTCAGCTTTAACGACTAGGGACTTCCCCTTGCTCGAATGTTTTCAAAGAACTGAGAGTCTTTAATGATGTTATTATGTCCACTTTTACGTCAAACTCGGGAACTTCAAGGTATAAATATGCCCACACTTGCCAGAGCAAACACACGGTGGTATGGAGCAGTTCGACCATCTAATTGCCTGACGTGCCCTGCTACTGTAAGTGCAGAAGAAAGCTGACTGTCCAGCAGACATGCTGAGAGAGACGCTGTCTTTTCTCCTGCCGAGAAATCCAGCTCCAATGTTTCCAAGCTACCCTTGAGGGTTGTTGGGAAATTGAGTCTTGAGCATGACTAGACCCTAAGAGAACTCTTGGACAGATTCTTAGCAAAAGAATAATCTATTTAATCTACACCTCACTTACTTCCCTCGTACTAAGATTAGGTTAGGTACACCGGAGTAGGAGTATTTTAGAAGAACCAGTTGAGTACTGCTAGCCTCTGTTATTTATGTATGTATTTATTTATGGTCTAGGAACCATACAATGCTCTTACAGTATTATTTTATTCTGCTCTTTTTACTGTATGCATTATATTTTGCAACCAGTTTTATGATTGTAGCAGTTCATTTCTTATGCTTGAGAAAGAACACTGTTCAATAAATCCTTTTGTTGAAAACACCCGTCTTTCTGTTTTCTCTGCACCTCTGTTGACACAAAGCATGCACGATTGACTGAGATCTATCTATTGTTTCCATGACTCTGAAGATCAGTATTATCTTGGGGAAACAAAGTTGACATGTTTATGCGGTTGTCAGAGACTAATCCCTTCTTGTGAATTCGAGAAAGTTTCCAGTGCCCTCTGAGCTAGCTGGCACTTACAATTAGGTCTAATATATTCGATAGAGACCCAGTCCACCTAAGTCCTACGTCACATCTATAGGATATATTATTCCAATGCGCAGCGCCTATTGGGAATATAGAAACTACACTACAGTTGGATGACCCCACCCATTTTACTCATTCTCTCTACAGCGTTTGATGAGAGACACCTCTTCTGATCAGAAAGCTTTTTTAAAAAGTGTTTTCCTGTATACTTATATCTTATACTACACACAACATGCAGCAATCATCTTGATCAATATTCATGCTCTGTACATTAGCCTTACACGTGTGATTGCCATGCATCTCAAACGTTCCATTAAAAAAACAAATATGTGTTACATGATGCCCCTGGTGTGTGTGTGTGCACATTATTGTGCTCCCTTTCGGCCTGGGTATTCTGAGAAGTATCAGGAGTCACGGGCAGAGTGCGCATCCTAGATCACATGTGACAAACAGTAAACAGCAATGTGTAGATTTATTTTGCTGTACGCTCTGTTTTCAGGCTTTACCAATATAGTAGTGTGTTGTATGTGAGACTTTCAGATTCACATTTGACATGCATTGCTTGACTGTAATGAGTGTTATCACTGTTCATGACGTAGCTTCACTGCCCATCCTCCCTCCATCAGAGCACATTCACATGTGTACGCTTCGCAATAGCAACACTTTCAATAATACCGCACATCATTGACATGCGTGTCTGCGCATATCCACAACCTTGACACCGACATGTAATGTTCACCAGTCAATCTTTTCAAAGACCATCTCATTAACTATAGTTTCCGCCCTCCCGACACATGCTACACTAATCTAAATTGCACACTCTGTGAGGTCAAAACTACAAAAGAAACACATATACGTACACTTTCTGGCCTGACAGGAACTGAACATCGCCCAGGTCCCCGGAATAATTATTCACCCCCCTACACTGGCCTGGCGTACGCAAGCCTAGCCCACTTTGTGTACTTATAAATAGGATAACGATGACGCCACATGTCCTATTTCTTCCACACAGCCTAAAGTGTTATGGATGCATCCACCTCGTATATCACAATGCGAAATAAAAAAAAAATGATCCATGAGGTGTACACCATCCTGGCAATCAACACGGGCTCTAAATTGTGAGCCCTACTGCCCGTCGTCTACAAACGGGATCCATGAGGTCTACACCATCCTGCAATCAGCACTCCATCTGAACTGTGAGCACTGCTGTCCGTAGTGTTTGCTCACACAACAATGACAGCAGGTAAGCAGAGCAGCCTGGGTGCACAGGGCCTCCAATTGAGCGTGGTGCGGCAGGACGGGTGGGGTGCATCACCCTGGCTGCGCAGGTGTGACCAAACGATGTTGCAGTGCGTAATGATGTGATCTCTATCCTCAATCAGTCTCATCTCTGCCTCATTTTAAAGACCTGCTGGACCATACTGTAGGCCTGAGCCAGCGAGCAGCGCTGCCCTACAGTCACCTCTTGAGTACGGTTCTGCGGTAGGGGTGGGATGCATCAGCCAGAGTGCGCACGTGCGAATAAGCGATGTTGCCGTATGTAATTATGTGATCTCTGACCTCATTAAGTCACATCTCTGTCTCATTTTAAAGACCTGCTGTAAAATACTTTAGATTCACAAAAGGGGGTGATGATGAACAGAGTGTCTGAATTAAGCAGACCACTCTTACCCAGTCCAAAGATCAGGGCTTGATCCATCACCGTTTTTTATCTCACTGCACCATCCCAGCTCAGAACTTGGCTATATGCAAATTAGCCCGACCCTGGCCCAGTGCATCATGGGAACAGGGCAGACCAAACTACCAAGCCAATTCTTATACTGGGAAGGAAACAAGCTACCGGGGACCGGTTTCTGGCATTTCAGCCATCTTCGGCCCGGCTTGCTTGAATCCTGATGGTGCAATGAGCTAGGGACTCACATCTGAGTATACCCTCCCACGCTTATGGTGGACAAAAATGATTCACAAAAGGGGGTGGTGATAAACAGAGTGTCTGAATTAAGCAGACCACTCTTACCCAGTCCAAAGATCAGGGCTTGATCCATCACCGTTTTTTAGCTCACTTCACCATCCCAGCTCAGAACTTGGCTATATGCAAATTAGTCCGACCCTGGCCCAGTGCATCATGGGAACAGGGCAGACCCAACTACCAAGCCAATTCTTATACTGGGAAGGAAACAAGCTACTCAGACATGAGTCCCTTGCTCACTGCACCATCAGGATTCAAGCAAGCCGGGCCGACGACGGTTGAAATGCCAGAAACCGGTCCCCGGAAGCTTGTCTCCTTTCTGGTGAAGAATTGGCTTGGTAGTTTAGTCTGCCCTGTTCCCATGATGCACTGGGCCAGGGACAGACTGATTTGCATATAGCCAGATTCTGAGCTGGGATGGTGCAGTGAGCTAAATAACGGTGATGGATCAAGCCCTGATCTTTGGACTGGGTAAGAGTGGTCTGCTTATTTCAGACACTCTGTTCATCACCACCCCCTTTTCTGAATCGTTTTTGGCCACTATAGGTGTGGCAGGGTATACTCAGACATGAGTCCCTTGCTCACTGCACCATCAGGATTCAAGCAAGCCGGGCCGACGACTGTTGAAATGCCAGAAACCGGTCCCCGGAAGCTTGTCTCCTTTCTGGTGAAGAATTGGCTTGGTAGTTTAGTCTGCCCTGTTCCCATGATGCACTGGGCCAGGGACAGACTGATTTGCATATAGCCAGGTTCTGAGCTGGGATGGTGCAGTGAGCTAAATAACTGTGATGGATCAAGCCCTGATCTTTGGACTGGGTAAGAGTGGTCTGCTTAATTCAGACACTCTGTTCATCACCACCCCCTTTTCTGAATCGTTTTTGGCCACTATAGGTGTGGCAGGGTATACTCAGACATGAGTCCCTTGCTCACTGCATCATCAGGATTCAAGCAAGCCGGGCCGACGACGGTGGAAATGCCAGAAACCGGTCCCCGGAAGCTTGTCTCCTTTCTGGTGAAGAATTGGCTTGGTAGTTTAGTCTGCCCTGTTCCCATGATGCACTGGGCCAGGGACACACTGATTTGTATATAGCCAGGTTCTGAGCTGGGATGGCGCAGTGAGCTAAATAACGGTGATTTACCAAGGCCTGATCTTTGGACTGGGTAAGAGTGGTCTGCTTAATTCAGACACTCTGTTCACACCACCCCCTTTTCTGAATCGTTTTTGGCCACTTTAGGTGTGGCAGGGTATACTCAGACATGAGTCCCTTGCTCACTGCACCATCAGGATTCAAGCAAGCCGGGCCGACGACGGTTGAAATGCCAGAAACCGGTCCCCGGAAGCTTGTCTCCTTTCTGGTGAAGAATTGGCTTGGTAGTTTAGTCTGCCCTGTTCCCATGATGCACTGGGCCAGGGACAGACTGATTTGCATATAGCCAGATTCTGAGCTGGGATGGTGCAGTGAGCTAAATAACGGTGATGGATCAAGCCCTGATCTTTGGACTGGGTAAGAGTGGTCTGCTTATTTCAGACACTCTGTTCATCACCACCCCCTTTTCTGAATCGTTTTTGGCCACTATAGGTGTGGCAGGGTATACTCAGACATGAGTCCCTTGCTCACTGCACCATCAGGATTCAAGCAAGCCGGGCCGACGACGGTTGAAATGCCAGAAACCGGTCCCCGGAAGCTTGTCTCCTTTCTGGTGAAGAATTGGCTTGGTAGTTTAGTCTGCCCTGTTCCCATGATGCACTGGGCCAGGGACAGACTGATTTGCATATAGCCAGGTTCTGAGCTGGGATGGTGCAGTGAGCTAAATAACTGTGATGGATCAAGCCCTGATCTTTGGACTGGGTAAGAGTGGTCTGCTTAATTCAGACACTCTGTTCATCACCACCCCCTTTTCTGAATCGTTTTTGGCCACTATAGGTGTGGCAGGGTATACTCAGACATGAGTCCCTTGCTCACTGCACCATCAGGATTCAAGCAAGCCGGGCCGACGACGGTTGAAATGCCAGAAACCGGTCCCCGGAAGCTTGTCTCCTTTCTGGTGAAGAATTGGCTTGGTAGTTTAGTCTGCCCTGTTCCCATGATGCACTGGGCCAGGGACACACTGATTTGTATATAGCCAGGTTCTGAGCTGGGATGGCGCAGTGAGCTAAATAACGGTGATTTACCAAGGCCTGATCTTTGGACTGGGTAAGAGTGGTCTGCTTAATTCAGACACTCTGTTCACACCACCCCCTTTTCTGAATCGTTTTTGGCCACTTTAGGTGTGGCAGGGTATACTCAGACATGAGTCCCTTGCTCACTGCACCATCAGGATTCAAGCAAGCCGGGCCGACGACGGTTGAAATGCCAGAAACCGGTCCCCGGAAGCTTGTCTCCTTTCTGGTGAAGAATTGGCTTGGTAGTTTAGTCTGCCCTGTTCCCATGATGCACTGGGCCAGGGACAGGCTGATTTGCATATAGCCAGGTTCTGAGCTGGGATGGTGCAGTGAGCTAAATAACGGTGATGGATCAAGCCCTGATCTTTGGACTGGGTAAGAGTGGTCTGCTTATTTCAGACACTCTGTTCATCACCACCCCCTTTTCTGAATCGTTTTTGGCCACTATAGGTGTGGCAGGGTATACTCAGACATGAGTCCCTTGCTCACTGCACCATCAGGATTCAAGCAAGCCGGGCCGACGACGGTTGAAATGCCAGAAACCGGTCCCCGGAAGCTTGTCTCCTTTCTGGTGAAGAATTGGCTTGGTAGTTTAGTCTGCCCTGTTCCCATGATGCACTGGGCCAGGGACAGACTGATTTGCATATAGCCAGGTTCTGAGCTGGGATGGTGCAGTGAGCTAAATAACTGTGATGGATCAAGCCCTGATCTTTGGACTGGGTAAGAGTGGTCTGCTTAATTCAGACACTCTGTTCATCACCACACCCCTTTTCTGAATCGTTTTTGGCCACTATAGGTGTGGCAGGGTATACTCAGACATGAGTCCCTTGCTCACTGCACCATCAGGATTCAAGCAAGCCGGGCCGACGACGGTTGAAATGCCAGAAACCGGTCCCCGGAAGCTTGTGTCCTTTCTGGTAAAGAATTGGCTTGGTAGTTTAGTCTGCCCTGTTCCCATGATGCACTGGGCCAGGGACAGACTGATTTGCATATAGCCAGGTTCTGAGCTGGGATGGCGCAGTGAGCTAAATAACGGTGATGGATCAAGGCCTGATCTTTGGACTGGGTAAAAGTGGTCTGCTTAATTCAGACACTCTGTTCACACCACCCCCTTTTCTGAATCGTTTTTGGCCACTTTAGGTGTGGCAGGGTATACTCAGACATGAGTCCCTTGCTCACTGCACCATCAGGATTCAAGCAAGCCCGGCCGACGACAGTTGAAATGCCAGAAACCGGTCCCCGGAAGCTTGTCTCCTTTCTGGTGAAGAATTGGCTTGGTAGTTTAGTCTGCCCTGTTCCCATGATGCACTGGGCCAGGGACAGACTGATTTGCATACAGCCAGGTTCTGAGCTGGGATGGTGCAGTGAGCTAAATAACGGTGATGGATCAAGCCCTGATCTTTGGACTGGGTAAGAGTGGTCTGCTTAATTCAGACACTCTGTTCATCACCACCCCCTTTTCTGAATCGTTTTTGGCCACTATAGGTGTGGCAGGGTATACTCAGACATGAGTCCCTTGCTCACTGCACCATCAGGATTCAAGCAAGCCGGGCCAACGACGGTTGAAATGCCAGAAACCGGTCCCCGGAAGCTTGTCTCCTTTCTGGTGAAGAATTGGCTTGGTAGTTTAGTCTGCCCTGTTCCCATGATGCACTGGGCCAGGGACAGACTGATTTGCATATAGCCAGGTTCTGAGCTGGGATGGTGCAGTGAGCTAAATAACGGTGATGGATCAAGCCCTGATCTTTGGACTGGGTAAGAGTGGTCTGCTTAATTCAGACACTCTGTTCATCACCACCCCCTTTTCTGAATGGTTTTTGGCCACTATAGGTGTGGCAGTGTATACTCAGACATGAGTCCCTTGCTCACTGCACCATCAGGATTCAAGCAAGCCGGGCCAACGACAATTGAAATGCCAGAAACCGGTCCCCGGAAGCTTGTCTCCTTTCTGGTGAAGAATTGGCTTGGTAGTTTAGTCTGCCCTGTTCCCATGATGCACTGGGCCAGGGACAGACTGATTTGCATATAGCCAGGTTCTGAGCTGGGATGGTGCAGTGAGCTAAATAACGGTGAAGGATCAAGCCCTGATCTTTGGACTGGGTAAGAGTGGTCTGCTTAATTCAGACACTCTGTTCATCACCACCCCCTTTTCTGAATCCTTTTTGGCCACTATAGGTGTGGCAGGGTATACTCAGACATGAGTCCCTTGCTCACTGCACCATCAGGATTCAAGCAAGCCGGGCCAACGACGGTTGAAATGCCAGAAACCGGTCCCCGGAAGCTTGTCTCCTTTCTGGTGAAGAATTGGCTTGGTAGTTTAGTCTGCCCTGTTCCCATGATGCACTGGGCCAGGGACAGACTGATTTGCATATAGCCAGGTTATGAGCTGGGATGGTGCAGTGAGCTAAATAACGGTGATGGATCAAGCCCTGATCTTTGGACTGGGAAAGAGTGGTCTGCTTAATTCAGACACTCTGTTCATCACCACCCCCTTTTCTGAATGGTTTTTGGCCACTATAGGTGTGGCAGGGTATACTCAGACATGAGTCCCTTGCTCACTGCACCATCAGGATTCAAGCAAGCCGGGCCGACGACGGTTGAAATGCCAGAAACCGGTCCCCGGAAGCTTGTCTCCTTTCTGGTGAAGAATTGGCTTGGTAGTTTAGTCTGCCCTGTTCCCATGATGCACTGGGCCAGGGACAGACTGATTTGCATATAGCCAGGTTCTGAGCTGAGATGGTGCAGTGAGCTAAATAACGGTGATGGATCAAGCCCTGATCTTTGGACTGGGTAAGAGTGGTCTGCTTAATTCAGACACTCTGTTCATCACCACCCCCTTTTCTGAATCGTTTTTGGCCACTATAGGTGTGGCAGGGTATACTCAGACATGAGTCCCTTGCTGAATGCACCATCAGGATTCAAGAAAGCCGGGCCGACGACGGTTGAAATGCCAGAAACCGGTCCCCGGAAGCTTGTCTCCTTTCTGGTGAAGAATTGGCTTGGTAGTTTAGTCTGCCCTGTTCCCATGATGCACTGGGCCATGGACAGACTGAATGCATATAGCCAGGTTCTGAGCTGGGATGGTGCAGTGAGCTAAATAACGGTGATGGATCAAGCCCTGATCTTTGGACTGGGTAAGAGTGGTCTGCTTAATTCAGACACTCTGTTCATCACCACCCCCTTTTCTGAATCGTTTTTGGCCACTATAGGTGTGGCAGGGTATACTCAGACATGAGTCCCTTGCTCACTGCACCATCAGGATTCAAGCAAGCCGGGCCGACGACGGTTGAAATGCCAGAAACCGGTCCCCGGAAGCTTGTCTCCTTTCTGGTGAAGAATTGGCTTGATAGTTTAGTCTGCCCTGTTCCCATGATGCACTGGGCCAGGGACAGACTGATTTGCATATAGCCAGGTTCTGAGCTGGGATGGGGCAGTGAGCTAAATAACGGTGATGGATCAAGCCCTGATCTTTGGACTGGGTAAGAGTGGTCTGCTTAATTCAGACACTCTGTTCATCACCACCCCCTTTTCTGAATCGTTTTTGGCCACTATAGATGTGGCAGGGTATACTCAGACATGAGTCCCTTGCTCACTGCACCATCAGGATTCAAGCAAGCCGGGCCGACGACGGTTGAAATGCCAGAAGCCGGTCCCCGGAAGCTTGTCTCCTTTCTGGTGAAGAATTGGCTTAGTAGTTTAGTCTGCCCTGTTCCCATGATGCACTGGACCAGGGACAGACTGAATTGCATATAGCCAGGTTCTGAGCTGGGATGGTGCAGTGAGCTAAATAACAGTGATGGATCAAGCCCTGATCTTTGGACTGGGTAAGAGTGGTCTGCTTAATTCAGATACTCTGTTCATCACCACCCCCTTTTCTGAATCGTTTTTGGCCACTATAGGTGTGGCAGGGTACACTAAGACATGAGTCCCTTGCTCACTGCACCATCAGGATTCAAGCAAGCCGGGCCGACGATGGTTGAAATGCCAGAAACCGGTCCCCGGAAGCTTGTCTCCTTTCTGGTGAAGAATTGGCTTGGTAGTTTAGTCTGCCCTGTTCCCATGATGCACTGGGCCAGGGACAGACTGATTTGCATATAGCCAGGTTCTGAGCTGGGATGGTGCAGTGAGCTAAATAAATGTGATGGATCAAGCCCTGATCTTTGGACTGGGTAAGAGTAGTCTGCTTAATTCAGACACTCTGTTCATCACCACCCCCTTTTCTGAATGGTTTTTGGCCACTATAGGTGTGGCAGGGTATACTCAGACATGAGTCCCTTGCTCACTGCACCATCAGGATTCAAGCAAGCCGGGCCGACGACGGTTGAAATGCCAGAAACCGGTCCCCGGAAGCTTGTCTCCTTTCTGGTGAAGAATTGGCTTGGTAGTTTAGTCTGCCCTGTTCCCATGATGCACTGGGCCAGGGACAGACTGATTTGCATATAGCCAGGTTCTGAGCTGGGATGGTGCAGTGAGCTAAATAACGGTGATGGATCAAGCCCTGATCTTTGGACTGGGTAAGAGTGGTCTGCTTAATTCAGACACTCTGTTCATCACCACCCCCTTTTCTGAATCGTTTTTGGCCACTATAGGTGTGGCAGGGTATACTCAGACATGAGTCCCTTGCTCAATGCACCATCAGGATTCAAGAAAGACGGGCCGACGACGGTTGAAATGCCAGAAACCGGTCCCCGGAAGCTTGTCTCCTTTCTGGTGAAGAATTGGCTTGGTAGTTTAGTCTGCCCTGTTCCCATGATGCACTGGGCCAGGGACAGACTGATTTGCATATAGCCAGGTTCTGAGCTGGGATGGTGCAGTGAGCTAAATAACGGTGATGGATCAAGCCCTGATCTTTGGACTGGGTAAGAGTGGTCTGCTTAATTCAGACACTCTGTTCATCACCACCCCCTTTTCTGAATCGTTTTTGGCCACTATAGGTGTGGCAGGGTATACTCAGACATGAGTCCCTTGCTCACTGCACCATCAGGATTCAAGCAAGCCGGACCGACGACGGTTGAAATGCCTGAAACCGGTCCCCGGAAGCTTGTCTCCTTTCTGGTGAAGAATTGGCTTGATAGTTTAGTCTGCCCTGTTCCCATGATGCACTGGGCCAGGGACAGACTGATTTGCATATAGCCAGGTTCTGAGCTGGGATGGTGCAGTGAGCTAAATAACGGTGATGGATCAAGCCCTGATCTTTGGACTGGGTAAGAGTGGTCTGCTTAATTCAGACACTCTGTTCATCACTACCCCCTTTTCTGAATCGTTTTTGGCCACTATAGATGTGGCAGGGTATACTCAGACATGAGTTCCTTGCTCACTGCACCATCAGGATTCAAGCAAGCCGGGCCAACGACGGTTGAAATGCCAGAAGCCGGTCCCCGGAAGCTTGTCTCCTTTCTGGTGAAGAATTGGCGTGGTAGTTTAGTCTGCCCTGTTCCCATGATGCACTGGGCCAGGGACAGACTGATTTGCATATAGCCAGGTTCTGAGCTGGGATGGTGCAGTGAGCTAAATAACTGTGATGGATCAAGCCCTGATCTTTGGACTGGGTAAGAGTAGTCTGCTTAATTCAGACACTCTGTTCATCACCACCCCCTTTTCTGAATGGTTTTTGGCCACTATAGGTGTGGCAGGGTATACTCAGACATGAGTCCCTTGCTCACTGCACCATCAGGATTCAAGCAAGCCGGGCCGACGACGGTTGAAATGCCAGAAACCGGTCCCCGGAAGCTTGTCTCCTTTCTGGTGAAGAATTGGCTTGGTAGTTTAGTCTGCCCTGTTCCCATGATGCACTGGGCCAGGGACAGACTGATTTGCATATAGCCAGGTTCTGAGCTGGGATGGTGCAGTGAGCTAAATAACGGTGATGGATCAAGCCCTGATCTTTGGACTGGGTAAGAGTGGTCTGCTTAATTCAGACACTCTGTTCATCACCACCCCCTTTTCTGAATCGTTTTTGGCCACTATAGGTGTGGCAGGGTATACTCAGACATGAGTCCCTTGCTCACTGCACCATCAGGATTCAAGCAAGCCGGGCCGACGACGATTGAAATGCCTGAAACCGGTCCCCGGAAGCTTGTCTCCTTTCTGGTGAAGAATTGGCTTGATAGTTTAGTCTGCCCGGTTCCCATGATGCACTGGGCCAGGGACAGACTGATTTGCATATAGCCAGGTTCTGAGCTGGGATGGTGCAGTGAGCTAAATAACGGTGATGGATCAAGCCCTGATCTTTGGACTGGGTAAGAGTGGTCTGCTTAATTCAGACACTCTGTTCATCACCACCCCCTTTTCTGAATCGTTTTTGGCCACTATAGATGTGGCAGGGTATACTCAGACATGAGTTCCTTGCTCACTGCACCATCAGGATTCAAGCAAGCCGGGCCAACGACGGTTGAAATGCCAGAAGCCGGTCCCCGGAAGCTTGTCTCCTTTCTCGTGAAGAATTGGCTTGGTAGTTTAGTCTGCCCTGTTCCCATGATGCACTGGGCCAGGGACAGACTGATTTGCATATAGCCAGGTTCTGAGCTGGGATGGTGCAGTGAGCTAAATAACGGTGATGGATCAAGCCCTGATCTTTGGACTGGGTAAGAGTGGTCTGCTTAATTCAGACACTCTGTTCATCACCACCCCCTTTTCTGAATGGTTTTTGGCCACTATAGGTGTGGCAGGGTATACTCAGACATGAGTCCCTTGCTCACTGCACCATCAGGATTCAAGCAAGCCGGGCCGACGACGGTTGAAATGCCAGAAACCGGTCCCCGGAAGCTTGTCTCCATTCTGGTGAAGAATTGGCTTGGTAGTTTAGTCTGCCCTGTTCCCATGATGCACTGGGCCAGGGACAGACTGATTTACATATAGCCAGGTTCTGAGCTGGGATGGTGCAGTGAGCTAAATAACGGTGATGGATCAAGCCCTGATCTTTGGACTGGGTAAGAGTGGTCTGCTTAATTCAGACACTCTGTTCATCACCACCCCCTTTTCTGAATCGTTTTAGGCCACTATAGGTGTGGCAGGGTATACTCAGACATGAGTCCCTTGCTGAATGCACCATCAGGATTCAAGAAAGCCGGGCCGACGACGGTTGAAATGCCAGAAACCGGTCCCCGGAAGCTTGTCTCCTTTCTGGTGAAGAATTGGCTTGGTAGTTTAGTCTGCCCTGTTCCCATGATGCACTGGGCCAGGGACAGACTGAATGCATATAGCCAGGTTCTGAGCTGGGATGGTGCAGTGAGCTAAATAACGGTGATGGATCAAGCCCTGATCTTTGGACTGGGTAAGAGTGGTCTGCTTAATTCAGACACTCTGTTCATCACCACCCCCTTTTCTGAATCGTTTTTGGCCACTATAGGTGTGGCAGGGTATACTCAGACATGAGTCCCTTGCTCACTGCACCATCAGGATTCAAGCAAGCCGGGCCGACGACGGTCGAAATGCCAGAAACCGGTCCCCGGAAGCTTGTCTCCTTTCTGGTGAAGAATTGGCTTGATAGTTTAGTCTGCCCTGTTCCCATGATGCACTGGGCCAGGGACAGACTGATTTGCATATAGCCAGGTTCTGAGCTGGGATGGGGCAGTGAGATAAATAACGGTGATGGATCAAGCCCTGATCTTTGGACTGGGTAAGAGTGGTCTGCTTAATTCAGACACTCTGTTCATCACCACCCCCTTTTCTGAATCGTTTTTGGCCACTATAGATGTGGCAGGGTATACTCAGACATGAGTCCCTTGCTCACTGCACCATCAGGATTCAAGCAAGCCGGGCCGACGACGGTTGAAATGCCAGAAGCCGGTCCCCGGAAGCTTGTCTCCTTTCTGGTGAAGAATTGGCTTAGTAGTTTAGTCTGCCCTGTTCCCATGATGCACTGGACCAGGGACAGACTGAATTGCATATAGCCAGGTTCTGAGCTGGGATGGTGCAGTGAGCTAAATAACAGTGATGGATCAAGCCCTGATCTTTGGACTGGGTAAGAGTGGTCTGCTTAATTCAGATACTCTGTTCATCACCACCCCCTTTTCTGAATCGTTTTTGGCCACTATAGGTGTGGCAGGGTACACTAAGACATGAGTCCCTTGCTCACTGCACCATCAGGATTCAAGCAAGCCGGGCCGACGATGGTTGAAATGCCAGAAACCGGTCCCCGGAAGCTTGTCTCCTTTCTGGTGAAGAATTGGCTTGGTAGTTTAGTCTGCCCTGTTCCCATGATGCACTGGGCCAGGGACAGACTGATTTGCATATAGCCAGGTTCTGAGCTGGGATGGTGCAGTGAGCTAAATAACTGTGATGGATCAAGCCCTGATCTTTGGACTGGGTAAGAGTAGTCTGCTTAATTCAGACACTCTGTTCATCACCACCCCCTTTTCTGAATGGTTTTTGGCCACTATAGGTGTGGCAGGGTATACTCAGACATGAGTCCCTTGCTCACTGCACCATCAGGATTCAAGCAAGCCGGGCCGACGACGGTTGAAATGCCAGAAACCGGTCCCCGGAAGCTTGTCTCCTTTCTGGTGAAGAATTGGCTTGGTAGTTTAGTCTGCCCTGTTCCCATGATGCACTGGGCCAGGGACAGACTGATTTGCATATAGCCAGGTTCTGAGCTGGGATGGTGCAGTGAGCTAAATAACGGTGATGGATCAAGCCCTGATCTTTGGACTGGGTAAGAGTGGTCTGCTTAATTCAGACACTCTGTTCATCACCACCCCCTTTTCTGTATCGTTTTTGGCCACTATAGGTGTGGCAGGGTATACTCAGACATGAGTCCCTTGCTCAATGCACCATCAGGATTCAAGAAAGCCGGGCCGACGACGGTTGAAATGCCAGAAACCGGTCCCCGGAAGCTTGTCTCCTTTCTGGTGAAGAATTGGCTTGGTAGTTTAGTCTGCCCTGTTCCCATGATGCACTGGGCCAGGGACAGACTGATTTGCATATAGCCAGGTTCTGAGCTGGGATGGTGCAGTGAGCTAAATAACGGTGATGGATCAAGCCCTGATCTTTGGACTGGGTAAGAGTGGTCTGCTTAATTCAGACACTCTGTTCATCACCACCCCCTTTTCTGAATCGTTTTTGGCCACTATAGGTGTGGCAGGGTATACTCAGACATGAGTCCCTTGCTCACTGCACCATCAGGATTCAAGCAAGCCGGGCCGACGACGGTTGAAATGCCTGAAACCGGTCCCCGGAAGCTTGTCTCCTTTCTGGTGAAGAATTGGCTTGATAGTTTAGTCTGCCCTGTTCCCATGATGCACTGGGCCAGGGACAGACTGATTTGCATATAGCCAGGTTCTGAGCTGGGATGGTGCAGTGAGCTAAATAACGGTGATGGATCAAGCCCTGATCTTTGGACTGGGTAAGAGTGGTCTGCTTAATTCAGACACTCTGTTCATCACCACCCCCTTTTCTGAATCGTTTTTGGCCACTATAGATGTGGCAGGGTATACTCAGACATGAGTTCCTTGCTCACTGCACCATCAGGATTCAAGCAAGCCGGGCCAACGACGGTTGAAATGCCAGAAGCCGGTCCCCGGAAGCTTGTCTCCTTTTTGGTGAAGAATTGGCTTAGTAGTTTAGTCTGCCCTGTTCCCATGATGCACTGGACCAGGGACAGACTGATTTGCATATAGCCAGGTTCTGAGCTGGGATGGTGCAGTGAACTAAATAACAGTGATGGATCAAGCCCTGATCTTTGGACTGGGTAAGAGTGGTCTGCTTAATTCAGACCCTCTGTTCATCACCACCCCCTTTTCTGAATCGTTTTTGGCCACTATAGGTGTGGCAGGGTATACTAAGACATGAGTCCCTTGCTCACTGCACCATCAGGATTCAAGCAAGCCGGGCCGACGACGGTTGAAATGCCAGAAGCCGGTCCCCGGAAGCTTGTCTCCTTTCTGGTGAAGAATTGGCTTAGTAGTTTAGTCTGCCCTGTTCCCATGATGCACTGGACCAGGGACAGACTGAATTGCATATAGCCAGGTTCTGAGCTGGGATGGTGCAGTGAGCTAAATAACAGTGATGGATCAAGCCCTGATCTTTGGACTGGGTAAGAGTGGTCTGCTTAATTCAGATACTCTGTTCATCACCACCCCCTTTTCTGAATCGTTTTTGGCCACTATAGGTGTGGCAGGGTACACTAAGACTTGAGTCCCTTGCTCACTGCACCATCAGGATTCAAGCAAGCCGGGCCGACGATGGTTGAAATGCCAGAAACCGGTCCCCGGAAGCTTGTCTCCTTTCTGGTGAAGAATTGGCTTGGTAGTTTAGTCTGCCCTGTTCCCATGATGCACTGGGCCAGGGACAGACTGATTTGCATATAGCCAGGTTCTGAGCTGGGATGGTGCAGTGAGCTAAATAACTGTGATGGATCAAGCCCTGATCTTTGGACTGGGTAAGAGTAGTCTGCTTAATTCAGACACTCTGTTCATCACCACCCCCTTTTCTGAATGGTTTTTGGCCACTATAGGTGTGGCAGGGTATACTCAGACATGAGTCCCTTGCTCACTGCACCATCAGGATTCAAGCAAGCCGGGCCGACGACGGTTGAAATGCCAGAAACCGGTCCCCGGAAGCTTGTCTCCTTTCTGGTGAAGAATTGGCTTGGTAGTTTAGTCTGCCCTGTTCCCATGATGCACTGGGCCAGGGACAGACTGATTTGCATATAGCCAGGTTCTGAGCTGGGATGGTGCAGTGAGCTAAATAACGGTGATGGATCAAGCCCTGATCTTTGGACTGGGTAAGAGTGGTCTGCTTAATTCAGACACTCTGTTCATCACCACCCCCTTTTCTGAATCGTTTTTGGCCACTATAGGTGTGGCAGGGTATACTCAGACATGAGTCCCTTGCTCAATGCACCATCAGGATTCAAGAAAGCCGGGCCGACGACGGTTGAAATGCCAGAAACCGGTCCCCGGAAGCTTGTCTCCTTTCTGGTGAAGAATTGGCTTGGTAGTTTAGTCTGCCCTGTTCCCATGATGCACTGGGCCAGGGACAGACTGATTTGCATATAGCCAGGTTCTGAGCTGGGATGGTGCAGTGAGCTAAATAACGGTGATGGATCAAGCCCTGATCTTTAGACTGGGTAAGAGTGGTCTGCTTAATTCAGACACTCTGTTCATCACCACCCCCTTTTCTGAATCGTTTTTGGCCACTATAGGTGTGGCAGGGTATACTCAGACATGAGTCCCTTGCTCACTGCACCATCAGGATTCAAGCAAGCCGGGCCGACGACGGTTGAAATGCCAGAAACCGGTCCCCGGAAGCTTGTCTACTTTCTGGTGAAGAATTGGCTTGATAGTTTAGTCTGCCCTGTTCCCATGATGCACTGGGCAAGGGACAGACTGATTTGCATATAGCCAGGTTCTGAGCTGGGATGGTGCAGTGAGCTAAATAACGGTGATGGATCAAGCCCTGATCTTTGTACTGGGTAAGAGTGGTCTGCTTAATTCAGACACTCTGTTCATCACCACCCCCTTTTCTGAATCGTTTTTGGCCACTATAGATGTGGCAGGGTATACTCAGACATGAGTTCCTTGCTCACTGCACCATCAGGATTCAAGCAAGCCGGGCCAACGACGGATGAAATGCCAGAAGCCGGTCCCCGGAAGCTTGTCTCCTTTTTGGTGAAGAATTGGCTTAGTAGTTTAGTCTGCCCTGTTCCCATGATGCACTGGACCAGGGACAGACTGATTTGCATATAGCCAGGTTCTGAGCTGGGATGGTGCAGTGAGCTAAATAACGGTGATGGATCAAGCCCTGATCTTTAGACTGGGTAAGAGTGGTCTGCTTAATTCAGACACTCTGTTCATCACCACCCCCTTTTCTGAATCGTTTTTGGCCACTATAGGTGTGGCAGGGTATACTCAGACATGAGTCCCTTGCTCACTGCACCATCAGGATTCAAGCAAGCCGGGCCGACGACGGTTGAAATGCCAGAAACCGGTCCCCGGAAGCTTGTCTCCTTTCTGGTGAAGAATTGGCTTGATAGTTTAGTCTGCCCTGTTCCCATGATGCACTGGGCAAGGGACAGACTGATTTGCATATAGCCAGGTTCTGAGCTGGGATGGTGCAGTGAGCTAAATAACGGTGATGGATCAAGCCCTGATCTTTGTACTGGGTAAGAGTGGTCTGCTTAATTCAGACACTCTGTTCATCACCACCCCCTTTTCTGAATCGTTTTTGGCCACTATAGATGTGGCAGGGTATACTCAGACATGAGTTCCTTGCTCACTGCACCATCAGGATTCAAGCAAGCCGGGCCAACGACGGATGAAATGCCAGAAGCCGGTCCCCGGAAGCTTGTCTCCTTTTTGGTGAAGAATTGGCTTAGTAGTTTAGTCTGCCCTGTTCCCATGATGCACTGGACCAGGGACAGACTGATTTGCATATAGCCAGGTTCTGAGCTGGGATGGTGCAGTGAGCTAAATAACAGTGATGGATCAAGCCCTGATCTTTGGACTGAGTAAGAGTGGTCTGCTTAATTCAGACCCTCTGTTCATCACCACCCCCTTTTCTGAATCGTTTTTGGCCACTATAGGTGTGGCAGGGTATACTAAGACATGAGTCCCTTGCTCACTGCACCATCAGGATTCAAGCAAGCCGGGCCGACGACGGTTGAAATGCCAGAAACCGGTCCCCGGAAGCTTGTCTCCTTTCTGGGGAAGAATTGGCTTGGTAGTTTAGTCTGCCCTGTTCCCATGATGCACTGGGCCAGGGACAGACTGATTTGCATATAGCCAGGTTCTGAGCTGGGATGGTGCAGTGAGCTAAATAACGGTGATGGATCAAGCCCTGATCTTGGACTGGGTAAGAGTAGTCTGCTTAATTCAGGCACTCTGTTCATCACCACCCCCTTTTCTGAATCGTTTTTGGCCACTATAGGTGTGGCAGGGTATACTCAGACATGAGTCCCTTGCTCACTGCACCATCAGGATTCAAGCAAGCCGGGCCGACGACGGTTGAAATGCCAGAAACCGGTCCCCGGAAGCTTGTCTCCTTTCTGGTGAAGAATTGGCTTGGTAGTTTAGTCTGCCCTGTTCCCATGATGCACTGGGCCAGGGACAGACTGATTTGCATATAGCCAGGTTCTGAGCTGGGATGGTGCAGTGAGCTAAATAACGGTGATGGATCAAGCCCTGATCTTTGGACTGGGTAAGAGTGGTCTGCTTAATTCAGACACTCTGTTCATCACCACCCCCTTTTCTGAATCGTTTTTGGCCACTATAGGTGTGGCAGGGTATACTCAGACATGAGTCCCTTGCTCACTGGACCATCAGGATTCAAGCAAGCCGGGCCGACGACGGTTGAAATGCCTGAAACCGGTCCCCGGAAGCTTGTCTCCTTTCTGGTGAAGAATTGGCTTGATAGTTTAGTCTGCCCTGTTCCCATGATGCACTGGGCCAGGGACAGACTGATTTGCATATAGCCAGGTTCTGAGCTGGGATGGTGCAGTGAGCTAAATAACAGTGATGGATCAAGCCCTGATCTTTGGACTGGGTAAGAGTGGTCTGCTTAATTCAGACACTCTGTTCATCACCACCCCCTTTTCTGAATCGTTTTTGGCCACTATAGATGTGGCAGGGTATACTCAGACATGAGTTCCTTGCTCACTGCACCATCAGGATTCAAGCAAGCCGGGCCAACGACGGTTGAAATGCCAGAAGCCGGTCCCCGGAAGCTTGTCTCCTTTTTGGTGAAGAATTGGCTTAGTAGTTTAGTCTGCGCTGTTCCCATGATGCACTGGACCAGGGACAGACTGATTTGCATATAGCCAGGTTCTGAGCTGGGATGGTGCAGTGAGCTAAATAACAGTGATGGATCAAGCCCTGATCTTTGGACTGGGTAAGAGTGGTCTGCTTAATTCAGACCCTCTGTTCATCACCACCCCCTTTTCTGAATCGTTTTTGGCCACTATAGGTGTGGCAGGGTATACTAAGACATGAGTCCCTTGCTCACTGCACCATCAGGATTCAAGCAAGCCGGGCCGACGACGGTTGAAATGCCAGAAGCCGGTCCCCGGAAGCTTGTCTCCTTTCTGGTGAAGAATTGGCTTAGTAGTTTAGTCTGCCCTGTTCCCATGATGCACTGGACCAGGGACAGACTGAATTGCATATAGCCAGGTTCTGAGCTGGGATGGTGCAGTGAGCTAAATAACAGTGATGGATCAAGCCCTGATCTTTGGACTGGGTAAGAGTGGTCTGCTTAATTCAGATACTCTGTTCATCACCACCCCCTTTTCTGAATCATTTTTGGCCACTATAGGTGTGGCAGGGTACACTAAGACTTGAGTCCCTTGCTCACTGCACCATCAGGATTCAAGCAAGCCGGGCCGACGATGGTTGAAATGCCAGAAACCGGTCCCCGGAAGCTTGTCTCCTTTCTGGTGAAGAATTGGCTTGGTAGTTTAGTCTGCCCTGTTCCCATGATGCACTGGGCCAGGGACAGACTGATTTGCATATAGCCAGGTTCTGAGCTGGGATGGTGCAGTGAGCTAAATAACTGTGATGGATCAAGCCCTGATCTTTGGACTGGGTAAGAGTAGTCTGCTTAATTCAGACACTCTGTTCATCACCACCCCCTTTTCTGAATGGTTTTTGGCCACTATAGGTGTGGCAGGGTATACTCAGACATGAGTCCCTTGCTCACTGCACCATCAGGATTCAAGCAAGCCGGGCCGACGACGGTTGAAATGCCAGAAACCGGTCCCCGGAAGCTTGTCTCCTTTCTGGTGAAGAATTGGCTTGGTAGTTTAGTCTGCCCTGTTCCCATGATGCACTGGGCCAGGGACAGACTGATTTGCATATAGCCAGGTTCTGAGCTGGGATGTTGCAGTGAGCTAAATAACGGTGATGGATCAAGCCCTGATCTTTGGACTGGGTAAGAGTGGTCTGCTTAATTCAGACACTCTGTTCATCACCACCCCCTTTTCTGAATCGTTTTTGGCCACTATAGGTGTGGCAGGGTATACTCAGACATGAGTCCCTTGCTCAATGCACCATCAGGATTCAAGAAAGCCGGGCCGACGACGGTTGAAATGCCAGAAACCGGTCCCCGGAAGCTTGTCTCCTTTCTGGTGAAGAATTGGCTTGGTAGTTTAGTCTGCCCTGTTCCCATGATGCACTGGGCCAGGGACAGACTGATTTGCATATAGCCAGGTTCTGAGCTGGGATGGTGCAGTGAGCTAAATAACGGTGATGGATCAAGCCCTGATCTTTAGACTGGGTAAGAGTGGTCTGCTTAATTCAGACACTCTGTTCATCACCACCCCCTTTTCTGAATCGTTTTTGGCCACTATAGGTGTGGCAGGGTATACTCAGACATGAGTCCCTTGCTCACTGCACCATCAGGATTCAAGCAAGCCGGGCCGACGACGGTTGAAATGCCAGAAACCGGTCCCCGGAAGCTTGTCTCCTTTCTGGTGAAGAATTGGCTTGATAGTTTAGTCTGCCCTGTTCCCATGATGCACTGGGCAAGGGACAGACTGATTTGCATATAGCCAGGTTCTGAGCTGGGATGGTGCAGTGAGCTAAATAACGGTGATGGATCAAGCCCTGATCTTTGTACTGGGTAAGAGTGGTCTGCTTAATTCAGACACTCTGTTCATCACCACCCCCTTTTCTGAATCGTTTTTGGCCACTATAGATGTGGCAGGGTATACTCAGACATGAGTTCCTTGCTCACTGCACCATCAGGATTCAAGCAAGCCGGGCCAACGACGGATGAAATGCCAGAAGCCGGTCCCCGGAAGCTTGTCTCCTTTTTGGTGAAGAATTGGCTTAGTAGTTTAGTCTGCCCTGTTCCCATGATGCACTGGACCAGGGACAGACTGATTTGCATATAGCCAGGTTCTGAGCTGGGATGGTGCAGTGAGCTAAATAACAGTGATGGATCAAGCCCTGATCTTTGGACTGAGTAAGAGTGGTCTGCTTAATTCAGACCCTCTGTTCATCACCACCCCCTTTTCTGAATCGTTTTTGGCCACTATAGGTGTGGCAGGGTATACTAAGACATGAGTCCCTTGCTCACTGCACCATCAGGATTCAAGCAAGCCGGGCCGACGACGGTTGAAATGCCAGAAACCGGTCCCCGGAAGCTTGTCTCCTTTCTGGTGAAGAATTGGCTTGGTAGTTTAGTCTGCCCTGTTCCCATGATGCACTGGGCCAGGGACAGACTGATTTGCATATAGCCAGGTTCTGAGCTGGGATGGTGCAGTGAGCTAAATAACGGTGATGGATCAAGCCCTGATCTTGGACTGGGTAAGAGTAGTCTGCTTAATTCAGGCACTCTGTTCATCACCACCCCCTTTTCTGAATCGTTTTTGGCCACTATAGGTGTGGCAGGGTATACTCAGACATGAGTCCCTTGCTCACTGCACCATCAGGATTCAAGCAAGCCGGGCGGACGACGGTTGAAATGCCAGAAACCGGTCCCCAGAAGCTTGTCTCCTTTCTGGTGAAGAATTGGCTTTGTAGTTTAGTCTGCCCTGTTCCAATGATGCACTGGGCCAGGGAAAGACTGATTTGCATATAGCCAGGTTCTGAGCTGGGATGGTGCAGTGAGCTAAATAACGGTGATGGATCAAGCCCTGATCTTTGGACTGGGTAAGAGTGGTCTGCTTAATTCAGACACTCTGTTCATCACCACCCCCTTTTCTGAATGGTTTTTGGCCACTATAGGTGTGGCAGGGTATACTCAGACATGAGTCCCTTGCTCACTGCACCATCAGGATTCAAGCAAGCCGGGCCGACGACGGTTGAAATGCCAGAAACCGGTCCCCGGAAGCTTGTCTCCTTTCTGGTGAAGAATTGGCTTGGTAGTTTAGTCTGCCCTGTTCCCATGATGCACTGGGCCAGGGACAGACTGATTTGCATATAGCCAGGTTCTGAGCTGGGATGTTGCAGTGAGCTAAATAACGGTGATGGATCAAGCCCTGATCTTTGGACTGGGTAAGAGTGGTCTGCTTAATTCAGACACTCTGTTCATCACCACCCCCTTTTCTGAATCGTTTTTGGCCACTATAGGTGTGGCAGGGTATACTCAGACATGAGTCCCTTGCTCAATGCACCATCAGGATTCAAGAAAGCCGGGCCGACGACGGTTGAAATGCCAGAAACCGGTCCCCGGAAGCTTGTCTCCTTTCTGGTGAAGAATTGGCTTGGTAGTTTAGTCTGCCCTGTTCCCATGATGCACTGGGCCAGGGACAGACTGATTTGCATATAGCCAGGTTCTGAGCTGGGATGGTGCAGTGAGCTAAATAACGGTGATGGATCAAGCCCTGATCTTTAGACTGGGTAAGAGTGGTCTGCTTAATTCAGACACTCTGTTCATCACCACCCCCTTTTCTGAATCGTTTTTGGCCACTATAGGTGTGGCAGGGTATACTCAGACATGAGTCCCTTGCTCACTGCACCATCAGGATTCAAGCAAGCCGGGCCGACGACGGTTGAAATGCCAGAAACCGGTCCCCGGAAGCTTGTCTCCTTTCTGGTGAAGAATTGGCTTGATAGTTTAGTCTGCCCTGTTCCCATGATGCACTGGGCAAGGGACAGACTGATTTGCATATAGCCAGGTTCTGAGCTGGGATGGTGCAGTGAGCTAAATAACGGTGATGGATCAAGCCCTGATCTTTGTACTGGGTAAGAGTGGTCTGCTTAATTCAGACACTCTGTTCATCACCACCCCCTTTTCTGAATCGTTTTTGGCCACTATAGATGTGGCAGGGTATACTCAGACATGAGTTCCTTGCTCACTGCACCATCAGGATTCAAGCAAGCCGGGCCAACGACGGATGAAATGCCAGAAGCCGGTCCCCGGAAGCTTGTCTCCTTTTTGGTGAAGAATTGGCTTAGTAGTTTAGTCTGCCCTGTTCCCATGATGCACTGGACCAGGGACAGACTGATTTGCATATAGCCAGGTTCTGAGCTGGGATGGTGCAGTGAGCTAAATAACAGTGATGGATCAAGCCCTGATCTTTGGACTGAGTAAGAGTGGTCTGCTTAATTCAGACCCTCTGTTCATCACCACCCCCTTTTCTGAATCGTTTTTGGCCACTATAGGTGTGGCAGGGTATACTAAGACATGAGTCCCTTGCTCACTGCACCATCAGGATTCAAGCAAGCCGGGCCGACGACGGTTGAAATGTCAGAAACCGGTCCCCGGAAGCTTGTCTCCTTTCTGGTGAAGAATTGGCTTGGTAGTTTAGTCTGCCCTGTTCCCATGATGCACTGGGCCAGGGACAGACTGATTTGCATATAGCCAGGTTCTGAGCTGGGATGGTGCAGTGAGCTAAATAACGGTGATGGATCAAGCCCTGATCTTGGACTGGGTAAGAGTAGTCTGCTTAATTCAGGCACTCTGTTCATCACCACCCCCTTTTCTGAATCGTTTTTGGCCACTATAGGTGTGGCAGGGTATACTCAGACATGAGTCCCTTGCTCACTGCACCATCAGGATTCAAGCAAGCCGGGCGGACGACGGTTGAAATGCCAGAAACCGGTCCCCAGAAGCTTGTCTCCTTTCTGGTGAAGAATTGGCTTGGTAGTTTAGTCTGCCCTGTTCCAATGATGCACTGGGCCAGGGAAAGACTGATTTGCATATAGCCAGGTTCTGAGCTGGGATGGTGCAGTGAGCTAAATAACGGTGATGGATCAAGCCCTGATCTTTGGACTGGGTAAGAGTGGTCTGCTTAATTCATATACTCTGTTCATCACCACCCCCTTTTCTGAAACGTAAAACACTTTAGGCCTGAGCCTACAGGCAATGCTGCCCTACAGACACCTTTTGAGCGCGATGCTGCGGGAGGGGTGGGGTGCATCACCCTGAGTGCGCCCATGCAAAAACGCGATGTTGCCGTGCGTAATGATGTGATCTTTAACCTCATTCAGTCACATCTGTCTCATTTTAAGGACCTTCTGGACCATACAGTAGGCCTGAGCCAGCGGGCAGCACTGCCCTACAGATATGTGGCGTTGGGTTGTAGGACACTGTAGTGAGCTCGTTATTAAGTGTACATGCACACAGGCTTCCGCCACTGCATTACACTCGCACATTATGCTTTTAGCATGCGCTCTGTTCCTTTCTATATAAACCGTTGTATAACGTATAATTATTTAACCTTGTAAATTCTAGAGCACTCCATCTCCTCTTTGAACCACGATTACCACTAACAGTTGGTAGCTCGTACTCCAAAAACTCAAGGATGCACTCAACTCCTATTTCTATCAAACTTGAAATAATCCTTCATTTACCTCCAGACGTTTCCACCATGAAATATTTTCCCCCTTTTCAGACATTTCATTGATTGCCTCAAGAAGGGCGGAGCGGGAGCTGACCCTGCAATTATGACCTGGGCATTCGGACACCTTCCATCATGGTATCAAGGCATCATACCCGACCGGAGACCAGGTCTACCGTACAATCGTACCCGGAACGGTGGTGGCAGGTGAGCAGTGAAGCCTCGGTGTCCAAGACCTACAATTGAGCACAGTGCGGGGGAAGGGGCTGGGGTGCAGCACCCTGGGTGCACAGGTGCATGCAAGCGATTTTCCGGTAGCTAATAATGTAGGACTATATTATCAAAGAACAGCAATAACATTATCACCACTTTAGAGGCAGGAAACTGCCCTATAGCGGCTATAATGAGGTTGATAATAGGCACTTGTGAATTCCCATTGAAGCCCAGGTTCACACCAGAACCTGGGCTTCTATGGGAATTCAAAAGGGCATATTATCAACCCCTTATCGGCGCGTTAAAAAGCGGCGATAATGTTATTGGCGTTCCTTAATAATATGGCCCATAATCCCTGGCCTCTTGTGTTTCATTTTAAGGACTTGCTAAACTACACTCTTTCTCGCGGACCCCAGCATCCTAGACAAACGGGTGACGGGAGAGTAAACACTAAGGGCTGGATGCAGTAAGCTGATGGTCTGTCTCCTTCTCCCTCTCTTCTTTTAACTCTTTCTCCCCTTCTCCCTTGCACCCACTTCTCCTCCCTTCCATTCTCACTATCATCTCTTCATTTGGACTACCTTTCTTTAACTCTTCCACATAGCACACATACTTATATTTCATTTTTGGCTTGCAGGTTTCCTATGCTGCTTCCACTGGAGTCCAACACATGTTTTTTTATTATACTGTTTCTTCTATTAAAGTTATGTTTCTATTTATTTGTGTTTTGATAAAGGTTACTTTTTTTCATATAAATAACTGAGTGTAGAGGCATTCTTTTTCTGACAACACTTGCCTATTATTTATTGTGAAAATCATCTGTTTATAGGAGATTTTAAGGATAAACTTACCTAATATTAGAGTTCACCTACCAAACATAATCTAACTGATTATTAGACAAAGGAAGCCTGGGTAATTGTACAACTGCAAGAGTTCTCTGAGTGTATCACTTTATGACACCATAAGTACTGCCCGTGTGATTACCGAACACATAGGGCACTGCCTAGGACCACGGAGGCTTCAAGGACTGCCGAGGCCCACCCTGCATATTTAAATAAAGCCCCAAAGTGTGGCAATCCCCGGACTTCATTTGGCCTCGAACCCCCTGAACAATCACTAAACAATAGCCGGGTAGGAGGCGGTCCCCTAGGCTGCAAAATGTCTCTGTGCCCTTCAGTGCCTAATTTACATGTGACATTAAGATCCCCAGTCCCACAGAGACCCCGCAATATAATAATTGGATTGGCCACAGAACATTACCTACCAGGGGCCTCATTTGAAAGAACGGGGGAGACCCTGCATTTTTTTTGTTTCTTTTTTCTCTCCATTTTTAACATCCACATCCCCTCTATTACAGCGATAAGAGATTTTCTTCCTCTTGCTTCAAGTAGTCAAACAAGTATTTGCTATCACGGGGTGGAAGTCATGCACCAGCCCTCTAATAGCAAACACAAATGTCCTGCAAATGCACTCCCTGGGACATTGTATGGCCTGTGCCTGACATGTCGCCCTCCCAAGGACCATGATGCATTTGTTTGTATAAACGCATACTAACACTACTTACACACATGTAGTACAGCGACCAGAACGTAGTGAAGAAGCAGAGGAAGCGCAAAATATAAATCCTACCAGAAGTTGGATGTCAATTCAATGAGCCAACAACCCTGGCATGAGTAGACAAAGCGACACAAAGAAACCAGGTCTTCAGCACAAGGCAAGCAATTTTGAAATATTTGTGAGTGGTGCTTTCTTTTTACCTTCTCCGGCTCGTCACCAAATTTATGTAATGAAGAGGCAGACAGCAGTTGATCCAATAGGTAGATTTATTACAAAAAAACAAGACACCTGAAACAACCACCAACAGGAGCAGACAGCAAGGCAACCATCTTCTCCAGCATGTTGTACAAACTCCGCAAGATTCCCCTCATGACAGTCCTACATTCTAACATTACATACTTAGATGCTATTAGAATTACCTACTAACATTCTACTATGACTTTCATTGGAATACTACACAGAGCACATGACTTTACAGCAATGACCTCATGGTTTCATCCACGAGTTTTGAGACCGGTAGGGGTAAGTATTTGACTTCCCACTCCCTATATTGTATAATCGTGAACTAACACTTCTTCCACAGGTATGCTACAGCGCCCAGAGCACATCACTTTGCAGCAATGACCTCACAATTTAGGCTCACGGTTTAATCTCTGAGCCTTCTCACCAGTAGGGATGAGTAGTTCGCTTCCCACTCCCTATATATCATAAACGCATACTAACACTACTTACACACTTATACTACAGCGGCTAGTCTCCTACAGTGCAGAGAGCCCATCACTTTACAGCAATCAGCTCGGTTTGCTCCCCGAGTGTTCACACTGGTAGGCGTGAGTACTTCGCTTCCCACTTCCAGTATAATATAAACGCACGGTACCGGTCAGTAGTTCGCTTCCCACTCCCTGTATGGTACAAATGCCTACTAACACTACTTACCCACATATACTACAGTGCCCACAGCCCATCCTTTTACAGCAATCACCTCGATTTCATCCCCAAATCTTCACACCGGTAGGCGTAACTAGTTTGCTTCCTACTTCTGGTATATTATCAACTGCCACAGTAGCGGTCAGTAGTTTGCTTCCCACTCCCTGTATGGTATTAACGCCTACTAACACTACTTGCACACGTATGCTACAAACACTAGACCGCATCACTTTACAGCAATGACCTCACGTTTAAGACTCTCGGTTTCATACCGGAGTGTAGCACCATATCATATCAGCACCATGTCACTCTGAGCAACACCGCACTTTCAGACCGGTAACAGTAACTACTTCGCTTTGCACTCCCCCACAAAGCTTACAGTGCTCCTAACCTCCTTTCCTACCTTTTTCGCCTTTTTTCCCACTTACTCCCTTCAATTGAATCACAAAATGGCGGCCAACACTCTAGTTGCAACGTAACGCCTCAGCCAATCAGATGGAAGAATTCCCAAATATCTATATCTATAAATGTCAATTTTTTTTTCAAAAACTACTGAACGGATTTACACCAAATAAACAAAGATGTGCTTTCTACACCAAGACCCTTCTCCCTGCCAAATTTGGGGGAATTCCGTTCACCAGTTCGACCAGTAGCCTAGCCTAAACTTTCCTATGGAAATTAACATTGAGAAAACACCTTTTGGGACCCCCTTTTATCTTGGCCCCCTTGACAAATCACCCCCAAAAGTCCCAGTGCATGATGGGAACAGGGCAAACCAAACTACCAAGCCAATTCTTATACTGGGAAGGTGACAAGCTTCCGGGCGTCGGCCCGGCTTGCTTGAATCCTGATGGTGCAATGAGCAAGGGACTCACGTCTGAGTAATCTCAATGGTACATCTCCATTAAACTTGAAAAAAAAGGCAGTGTATGTGACAGTTATATCTAATAATTAAGTGTGCCTAAGACTTAGTGATTGTATGAGTCACTATATGCATAACTGTATACTTGTAATAGTGATTTTATAACACACTAAGTGTGAGTTACTCTCTACATAAATAGATGAAGTGGTGTTTGTATAAGTGTGTAGGTGAGTAAATGTAAGTATAATCAATTGTTTGCATAAGTCAGAAGGATGTCTTTATAAGTGAATACAATGTGTGCTGGTGTGTAATGTTGAAATAGGCGTATAAGTATATTTGATAGCGTTCTTTTGATTATTCACTGCATATAACTCTGAATCTATAGGTAAGTGATTAGATGTGTGTATAGTTCTATGAATAACTGAGTGGGTGTTTAGAAATTTCTATTGGTGTGTCTGATGAGGTGTATTTTATTGTCACATGGATGATGTCATCAGTGATGTCATCAGTGATGTCATTTGAGATGGCATCAGTGATGCCATCAGTGAAGTCACTGACCATGTCATGAATGATGCACTTTTTGTGACGTTCTGGTGGCGCAGAAGAGTGATATTTATCAGGCAGGACTAAGCCACTTTTTGTGGAGTAATCCTGCCTGATAAATATCAGTCCCTTTAACGCAGTGTCCTGCGTTAAAGGGGTGTGCAATGGGTGTTGCTTGGGGCGTTCCCAGCAGCATGCATGGACTTGAGTAATTTATAGCATCCTCAAAGTCAGTCTTTCAAAAATTCCAAAGTATAGGACATGATAATCCAAATCCAAATGTTTCTCAAGAAAAGTAATAAACCGTGTCCGTGGGTCATATCTTCCCAAACGCTGATATTCCGAACGATTGAAAATGACTTTTCTTGAGAAACATTTGGATTTGGATTATCATGTCCTATACTTTGGAATTTTTAAAAGACTGACTTTGAGGATGCTATAAATTATTCAAGTCTGCCGGAATTTTGTGGGTAAAATTGATACCTAGTCACTTTGAATAAGAATGAACTTACGTCTCGTCTAACATTTGGAAGAAATATCTAGTTATATGAAATCAGGATACCGACATAACTTGAAGGAAATAAGAACGCTCTGAAGAAGTTCTGTTGTACAGAACGAAACGTGTCGGCTGGCTGTGGTACATAAACTTAAGAAAAATAAAAGCATTTAAATATACACCAATATTCGGCGCTTCAATAAGGACTCTAAGTGATATGATTTGATTGGACTTGTTGTGCAAGTGTTGGTGTGCCAAACTTTGGAATATTCTCCACTACTCTCTACTACTCCACTACTCTCTAATACTCACTCTCTACTACTCTAGTACTCTCTTCTATTCTCTCTCTACTACTCACTCCCTACTTCTCACTATCTACTACTCTCTACTACTCACTCTTTACTACTCTCTACTCTCTACTACTCACTCTACTACTCTCTCTCTACTACTCACGCTTTACTACTCACTCTCTACTACTATCTACTAATCACTCTCTACTTCTTACTCTCTACTACTCTCTACTACTCACTCTATACTACTCTCTCTACTACTCTCTACTACTTACTCTTCACTACTCACTCTACTACTCACTCTCTACTACACTCTACTACTCACTCTCTACTACTCTCTCTCTACTACTCTCTACTACTCCCTCTCTACTACTCACGCTACTACTCACTCTCTACTACTCTCTGCTACTCACTCTCTACTACTCTCTCTCTACTACTCTCTGCTCCTCATTCTCTACTACTCCCTCTGTACTCCTCACTCTCTGCTACTCTCTACTACTCACTCTTTACTACTCTCTACTCACTCTCTACTGCTCTCTACTACCCACTCTACTACTTACTCTCTACTACTCACTCTCTACTACTCACTCTCTACTACTCTCTACTACTCACTCTACTACTCTCTACTACTCACTCTCTGCTAATCTCGCTACTGCTCTTTACTACTCTCTACTACTCACTCTCTACTCTCTATTACTCACTCTCTACTCTCTACCTCTCTCTACTAGTCTCTACCTCTCTACCTCTCTCTACACGCACACATATACACACATATATATATATATATGCATATATATGCATATGCATTTATATATATTTTTGTGTGTATATTACCTACTGGCGGTCGCCAGTAGGTATATATAGTTAGGATTTTTTCTCTATGGAACCGCTCATGTGAGGCCGGACATCCAGGGGGTGACGGTGGGATTCTCTGGGGCCCCACAGACAGGAGAGGGCTTACGACGGTGACCGGACCTCTGCGGGGGGTGGCTTTACCCTTGGAGGTGCCACGAAAGCCAGGAGTGCCCATGGGGAAAAGAAAGGCTGGAGCCACACGCCCGGCCCTGTGACCTGGGCCCCCACGTTCCCCCAAGGCAGCCCCCTGGCCCTTTTCAAGGGGCGGGAGTGTTTTGACCCTGCTAAATCTACCGGCCGACAGACCTGCCCAACACAGTGTGGACCTCCTCCTCATCTGGGGTGGCTGTGATCGCCTGAACCCGACCAAGGAGTTTTGTACCGCGAGGAGACAACCAGGGATGACCATCAGTACTTGATCGGCCTGGAGCGGTGTGACCCGGGGGGGATTGAGGTGGGCCCATCACCAATCACGGGGCCCTGGGGCTGCCTGACTCCTTCAACGGCTCTACCGTCACTAGGTGTTCCTGATCCTTGCCCTTGCCGTGGCAGAAGGCCCCAGTGCCCCGGGGACTGACCATCGCTCTGCGGGCGGCCTCCACCCCTACTTGGACCTCTCCACCTATAGAGCTCGGGTACAGGTTGGACCGAGGACCACAAAGGGATCCATCCAAACAGAGAGCCTGGTGCCGCCGGAACTGCGACCCGTCCCTCCTTGCCACCTGTCGGCCGCCTGTCTGCACCCATGGGCAAATCCCGTGCCCCCGAAACCCCCCTGGCCTCTGGCCCCACCACCCAAACAACAATGGAACAATTTACGAAACAAGATCGAGGGCCTGGCGGCGGGGCAGGGGCTGGTCCTGGCTCAGCCGGAGGAGATCTGTCAACCATCCTTCAAGCGATCTCCGCATACCAGACGTCCATGGAAAGCAAGATAGGGGAGGTGAGGATTGACGTGCGCCTCATTCGCCAGGACCTCCCCAAGGCCACGGAGTGCATCACGGAGGCAGAATCCCGGATCTCCACGGTGGAGGACGAAGTCGCTGCCCTCAAGTCTCAGATGGCCCGTCTCCAGTCACAGCCCGTAGAGCTCCATCGTAGGGCAGAGGACGCTAAAAAAAGAGTGTGCCAAAATAATCTGCGCCTCCTGGGGTTCCCTGAGGGCAGAGAAGGAGAATACAGCCATCTTTATGGTGACTTGGATCCGCTCCTGGATTCCCAAGGACAGGCTCTCCCCCTGGTTCGCAGTGGAGTGGGCGCATCGCTTCCTCGCTCCTAAACCACCGCCTCGAGCGCCAGCCCTCCCTATCATCCTTCGCGTCCTCAACTTGAGCGACAGGGAATCCATCCTAGGGGGGGCTAGGGAGTTGGGGTCACTGCACCATCAAGACTCTACAATAATGATATTCCCGGACTACTCCAAAGAGGTCCAGTCTCAACGTCGCTCATACGACGAAGTCAAACAGGAACTCAGGGTGCTGGGCCTACGATATGGACTCTTTTTCCAGGCCCGACTAAAAGTGATTTTCCAGAACAAGACGCTCTTTTTTGACTCCCCTTAAACAGCGTGGACCTGGCTCACGGAGGAGCGGCCGTTCCAACAGCAGGGGACACTCTCCCCCTCCCGGGGAGCCCCGGAGCGGGGGAACCGCACAGCGCCGAAGACCAGGCGCCGCAGAACTGGATCCCGGAAAAGAGCTGGCCTCCGGGGTGGTGATCCCAATCACCCGAGGGAGGGACCCAACGCTCCTTGCTCCAGACCCAGGAGGGTGCCCCGCCACTGGCCTCCTCCCTGATTGACCTGAGCAGCGCCCTCGGACCCGATGAGACTCTGAGACACGCCACATCAGACTCTGACCTGTCCAGAAGTCCGGTGATCCGCTGCTCAGACATAGACACTGAGTCATGACGGCCACTATCTTCGGTGCCTTTAGCTTTGACCTGAAGTCCATCGCTACCGACCATGTATCTAGCGGGGCGCTCGAGCTCGCACGGAGCTCACTAATCCGATATGTTGGGGGTTTCTCAGTGTTACACTCTTGAGTTCATGTACCCTGGCTTGCAGATGCTTATTTGATGATGTTTTCTTTACCTGGCAATTAGCCTGTCATCCTAACATATGGAGGGGGGTCCGACTCTGCCATGTCCCAATCTTGTGGTTGCTAACCGTTTTAGTATAGCTGGTTGCCTCCCTGCGAGGTTGTAGCTAGTTAGGGCGAAAGATGCTTCCCATTTGGAAGTATAGGGTGGGGGGAGTTGGGGGAAATGGGAGGGGAGAGGGACCATTGTCCCTCCAGAGTTTGTTGTTTTTGGCCGCCTACGGGCCGCTGTCGGTGCTTTTCATTGATTGTCACATACCCTCTTGTCTCTCTTGGCAACCGCATGTGCCCTTGTTTCCACAGGACACAACCCGGTCCCCCGAGTTGAGACTAGACCCACCTCCTGCCCACAAGGGGTGTTTGTCTCTCAAGGTTTGGTTGTTGCAGGCCACCTTCGGGCCGCCTTGTTCGTTTTATGTGTGTAATCATGAGTCCCAATGTTCTCAGCATTTGTCACATATGCCCCTACCTGGGCCCCAAAACTCCAGACACCATTGGATCCCTCCCCTGGCTGAGGGGAGACTCCTAAATCCCACCTACTCCATGGCAGATCCCACCCCTACACATGACCCACATCCCCGACACTCCACTCCGCATCCTCTCCTGGAATGTGAATGGCCTCCTTGACAGTATCAAACGAACTGTGGTGCTGCCTGCAGCCCGCCGCCACATGCCTGATGCCCTGCTCCTCCAGGAGAACCACCTCCTAGGATCCCAGTGCCACTTCCTAGCCCATTACAGGTTCGACCGAGTCCGGCACTCCGGCTTCGCCAGGGGCTCCCGGGGGGGTGGCCATTCTTCTGCGGCAAGGGCTCCCCTTTACCGTAACCCATGCCATCAATGATACGCAAGATATATGGCTGTGTCGGGCCTAGTTGAGGACAACCCCCTGAACCTCATGTGCGTCTACGTGCCCCCGGCGCTCCTGTCCTCCACCCTTCAACACCTCACACGAGTGGTCTCTTTCCTCCCCCAGGGCCTCACAGTTGTCAGAGGTGACTTTAACGCGGTCCTCCGGCCCCCCAGGGATGTGTCGGGCCCCTCATCGACGCAAAGGCACGCCTCTGCAAAAATGTCTTGAGGGCTGGGCCTCGGTGCTTGGACTTTGTGATATATGGAGGGTGTGGAACCCCCAAAAAGAACAATATACCCATACGTCTGCTGCCCATCATAACCACTTGCGGATAGACTTGATTCTGATGCCCGCTAATGACTGTCAGCTGGTGTCCGGAGTGGAGATTCTCGCTCGTGGGATCTCTGATCACTCCACGTTGCCATCTGCATTGGGTCTCCGTCCACCTGCCCTAGTACCATTTAGCGCTTCAACGCGTGGTACCTACAGGACCCCGACCTAGTCGACTCCCTTGGCCAGGAACTCCGGCATTACTTTTCCGCCAATATAGGGTCGGTCCCTTCACAGGGAACGCTCTGGGAGGCAGGTAAGACAGTGCTTCGAGGAGTCGCCAGGCGACGCGTACATGCCAAGTGTGCGGCCCAGTCAGCCCAACTGGCACAGCTGGAGTCCAAGGCTGTCTGCTTAGAGCGGGACCTGCTGGAGGCTGATGCCACTGACTCCTCTAGACAACGGGCTCTGGTTCGTGACGAGATTCGGCGGCTTTCTCTGGAGTCAGCCCAAATGCTCTAGCGATCCTCGGTTGCCCGCATCTACGGATGAGGCGACAAAAACGGGAAGCTGATCCATAATTTGATCCCCTATCCCAGAGCCCACCGTATTATCCCTGAGATCCGTGCAGCTGATGGGACTTGTCGGGTGACCTCTCAGGCCATTGCGCAAACCTTTGCGCAATACTACGAGGCCCTTTATATCGCACGCCCCCCGGTGCCTCCCTCACAGACCTGATGGCAAAATACGGCATGTCTTTGCCTTGTCTTCCTAGGGAGACGGTGGATACCCTCGATGGGCCGCTCACCCCGGAAGAAATCTACGGGGCCATCGCCCTGTTACACTCCGGCAAAACACCTGGACCGGATGGCTTCCCCCAGAAATACTACTCTACGTTCCGTGAGGATCTGGTGCCCCATCTGACGGAGCTCTTCCTACAGGTGGTGGAGGACGGGTCCTTCCCATCCAAGTCGGATGTGGCGACTATCGTGGTCATCCCAAAGACACACCCACCCTCCCTAGACTGCTCCGACTTTAGGCCCATTTCACTGATTAATACTGAAAATAAAATCTTTGCCGCCGCCATTGCCCAGAGACTTCGCCCTCTCTTGGCCGACCTGGTCCTCCCTGATCAATGCGGGTTTATGCTGGCCAGGGGTACCTGACACTGCATCTGCCGTCTCCACCTTGCCCTAGCTCACACCCATTGGCTCTCCCCGTATCTGGCTCTCCTCTTTCTCGATTTCGAGAAGGCCTTCTACACGGTGGATTTTTTGGGTGACGTTTTGGAGAAGTTGGACTTTGGCCTTCTCTTCCGCTGCCTGATCCAGGTCCTCTACAACAGCCCTAGAGCCTGGGTGCTCGTTAACGGCAGACTTTCCGACCCATTCCCGATCCGGAGAGGCACCCGCCAGGGCTGTCCTCTCTCCCCACTCCTATTTGCGTTAGCAATGGAGCCCTTGGCGGTTCTCATACAACAAGAACCCTTGATTCGGGGGTGGCAATGGGATCAGAGCCAAGTAGACAAAATTGCTTTATATGCGGACGATGTACTGCTTTATTTGGCCGGCCCGGGACACTCCGGCCCGAGGTCCCTGAAAGACCTTTTAGGCTTTGAGCGAGTCTCCGGTCTCCGCCTTCACCCAGCAAAGTCCACGCTGGTTCCCCTTCATTCCTCGTGGGCCTGCTTCAACTGGCAAGCGGTGATCCCCTCCGGAGGCTGTCATTCAAGTACCTGGGTGTGTGTTGATGGACCTCATGCCCGAACTGGAGTGGACACTCAACATCGCCCCTCTAGTCACCCGGATGAAAACTGATCTTCAAAATTGGCAATCCCTTCCCCTTAACCCGCTGGGACGAAGCGCTCTTTTTAAAATGATGATTCTTCCCCGCTTCCTCTATATTCTACAAAACACCTCAATTTCCCTCACAAGTGGCTGGTTTTGGCAATTATGGGTTCGCGCCTGTCCCTTACTCACTCCCGAATTCCCCCCTTCGACGGTGGAATCGGAGTCACTATAACCAATACGCCTACTACTTGGCCACCAAACTCATTGTGATCTTAAGTTCCCACAACTGCAGGCTTTCCTTTACGACTCCCCGGTGCCCCAGGACATGCCCTCTATCACCAGGTCAGTCCTTATGGCTTGGCGTGCCGCACTCCGCCTGGTGTGCTGGGACCGGAAACTGACAAGGTAAACGCCCCTTTGGTGTGGCACTTGGTTGGGCGAGACACCTGCCCTGGAGGGGTTCAGTTAATGGGACCTGGTGGGAATAACCCTACTAGGAGACTTGTGGGTGGGGGACCACATACATTCCTTCTCTGACCTACAGCAGCGAAACTCACTCCTACACTCCCAGTTTTAGAAATACCTACAACTCTGTCACACCCTCCACACTCACCTCCCCGTACCCACTTCCCTTCCAGAGTTTTGTCCCCTGGAGGCCCAAGTCATGATGGGAGATCTGGGGAGGGGAGGGGTCTCCCGAATATACCATGCCCTGGTTAATAATTCCCCCGCATCCTTGGATCGCCTTAGGGAGCGATGGGAAGGTTGGGGGGGCCCCTTGGATAATGCTGATTGGCGGGACGCCCTTATGGCGCCCAGAACTCGAACCCTAACCGCATCCTCAAAATTATGACTAGTCCAGCTCTACTTCCTCCACGCAGCCTATTTGACGCCGGTCCGCCTCTTTCAATTTACAGTGAGAAGACAGATCAATGGGGGCTTAACGAAATTATTGAATGGAATAGAATTAAACTGCAATGGGTTGAGCACTGCAGCAGCCTGTTCCCTTCAGCCCCTTTCTATATGTCCCCCCACTTCAACCAGGTAGTGGTAGCTATGTTCCCAGATAGGATATTGTGACACACATACTTGGATTGGCAGGGACTATAGTTAAGGTTGTTCTGTGTCGTTTCTCTTTTTTTTTGCCCCTTGGTATCTACTAGTATTGTACAGCCCCTTTAAATACAATGGAGGTTATGTACAATACCTGTTATATTTGGTCTACTTTTAGCCACAACAGTTTTTCTTTCTTGAAGAGAGATGAAAGAAAGGAATTTCTTCTATGCACATACTACATATGACCTGCTCTGTTTTTCTAACATTAGCCTGTTTAGTTTGTAGTCTAATTGGGTATTTAGTGTTGAAGAAACGCTTTATCCAAATTTTTGACTAGTCTAAGATGGTCGCCATACCCAAAACTGGGTCCTGTGATCGCTTTTGGAGAGGATTGAATTGACTATGTGATCATTTGGAGGCAACCCTCTGTTTTCAGTTTTGAGAGTAATGATAAAGTAATGATATTGACCTGGGTGCACTGTCACCGGTGCTTTATGTCAATAGTATTGGCCACATTCCTTCTGTTTATACTACCGTTCTAAGATGGCTGCCCGGGTAGTGACAGATACACACGTGACCAGATGAAGGGGGCGTGTGTACACGCAATGGTTGTATATCCCCGGGATCACGTAGCAAAGACAGTTAGAACGAGATGAGGCACTCGATACACGATTTCACGGTGAGAAGTACCGTTTTGGGGTCGGAGTGATTGAGATTGTGGCCTAAGGAGTTACCGCCTTGTTTTAAATACAGCGTACAATTGGGGCACATGGAGCGATAACATTCTTCTGAAAGAGGTGTGGCTTGGTTACACCGAGAGCGAGTGTTGGCGACTTGGGATTATCGTCTATACCGCAAATGAAAGGTTTCAAGCAATGGCATAATGTCTTGGTCACGAGCATGGTGTCGGCTTGGGTTAACATCCTATACTGCTAATGAAATGTTCCATGCAAAATTCTCATTTCTGGGTGATAAGTATGGATGGGGGGTCCTTTTCGGCAGCCTGAATGTGTGGGTGCAAGGCTCCTTTGACAATTAGAAATGTAGTGAAAAAACCATGGTAGAAAACAATGCAAATTCACAGCAGAGCGTGGATGTCATCGGGTGGTGTAATACAATGTTACAACATTGGAATATTGCTGACAGTTGGTATTACCTTTTGTTTTTACACAGCCAGGTTGCTACAAGCTAAGTGAAGGCGGAGACTTACGTTAGGAGTACTTCTGCATCTCCTTTGATTCCCAGGCAGCCGGTATAAGCAGTCAGGCTGTCTCTGGGTAAATAATGCTTGCATTTGGCTTTAAATATATACGGCATTCTAGGGTGTGTTTACATGCTTTTAACTTTTTATATGTGCCTGTTTCATTGTCAGTTAACACAGAACAAGTGTCCAAGAGTGGAGTGGCAGCATATAGTACAGCCCTGATGAATCTGCCAAAATTGTTGTGGCAATGAAACATGTCGGCATTGGCAATAGGTAATGGTATGCATGAATAGCTACCAGCCTTTTTATCTCAACAGCAGACATTCATTTCTCTACGAATAAAGTTATTGAAGGGAATTGGATGCTGTGTTTTATGCACTAATTTATGTTTTTGTTTGTCACTAGCAGATGCTTTCTGCTTCCACTGTTTGTTGCACGTTTTGGTTGTTTGTTTTGGACACTTTCCCTCTTCTTTCTTTGAGAATCGGATGACAACCGATGATGAGACAGGGGCCGGTCTCGAGATTACATACCAGTTACCCCGTTGGTGGTGTTTCCGTGAGGTGTCATTCGTTTTTTGCACATTTTTTCTAAGTAGAACTTGGTCCAACACTGATGGTGTGGATGTCCGGTACTGATTAGAGGTGTCAGACATTATCTACATGGTGTTCTGTGTATCTGTCAAGGAAGATTGGCCTTTTAGCTTGAATTTAGAAACCTATGGGCAAGGTGCAGTGAACTGTCCCCTTACGAGTATAAAAATATGTAGGGGATGATAATAGTTATCAGTATGCACGAACTGTTCTATTATTTAAGTAACTGACACAATTAACGTCCTGTGGGCAGGGTCTTTTGTTGTTGGTTTATGTTTGAGTGGAGGGCGACCCAGTCCAATTTTCCCTCTGAGCTCCCATTTAGAGTTGGCCCAATGCTTACCCGCCAATTCAAATTAGAAGTGTGGTGAATTCCATTGTTGGGAAAGAAGATTTTGTTAAAAATGTAAACAGGGATGTTGCAAAGTTAGGAACGTACCTCTTTCTGTTAGGGAAGATATGCAAAATTAAATCTTACATTAGAAAATAATAGCATCATTGAAAAAGTTGAAGGTTCTGAATGGCTTTCTCCGGTAGTCACAGCTCGTAAGCCCATTGGATATCTATGATTATGCATCTATTTGAGGCAACTTAACAAAAATGCAATTGTTGACAGATATCTGTTACCAAACATAAATGAGTTGTTGACTTTATTGGGTGGAGCAAAAGTGTTTAGCACCTTAGACTTGAATTCTGCCTATCATCAGATAGAACTAGAAACTTCAAGTAGAGATCTTACATCTTTTATACCTCCGTTTGGAACTTATGGATTTATTCGCATGCCATTTGGATTGGTATCGGCATCCTCTGTTTTCCAAAGAGTTATGGAGAATGTTTTACGTGGTTTAGAAGGAATCCGTGTCTATCAAGACAATATTTTGGTATTTGCGGAGGACAATAATCAACATGATAGTTGCTTGAAAATGGTTTTGAAGAGATTGTGTGATCATAATTTAACAATTAAGGCAGAAAAGTATACGTTTAGATTGAATTCTATTAACTATCTTGGACATAACATCACTGGTGAGGGGGTCAAACCGAAGTCTGACTTAATTAACACCATTCAAAATATGTGTTATCCCACTGATAAAAGTGAACTCATTAAGTTTTTGGGTGTTGTTGAGTATTATGCGAAATTTGTTAAAAACTTTGCAGATTGTACTGTCAACATGAGGAAATACTGAGAAAAGGAGTTGAATTTGCTTTGAGCGACTTTGTGAAAAATAATTTAATGACGTAAAAGAGAAGCTTATGGATGCTCGTTTCCTTAGGAGTTTTAATGCTAAATTAAAACCGGTGCTTATTACAGATGATAGTGAAAAGGATCTTGGGGCAGTTCTGCAACAACAGCACTCGGATGGTATGCAAACTATTATGTTTTTATCACAGAGTTTGAAGGATCCAGAAACAAGATATTCTGCGGTTGAAAGAGAGTCTTTAGCATTTTTTGGGGCTATTAAAAAGCTTAAAAGGTTTCTGTGGGGTATTGATTTTCAAGTACGCACGGACCATAAGCCCTTAGTTGAGATTTTTAATGAAAAAGGTCTGGACTTGATTTCGAGTAGAATAAGAAAGTGGATTATAAGCCTTCAGGAATATAATTTTTATACTAAATACAACCCTGGTGTGGATAATACTATAGCTGATGTTTTATCACGTCTCACACCAATAGAAACACTTGAGGATGAGTGTTGTGATGATCTTGATGAATGGGTATGTGTAGTTGACCAGAAGATAATTTCTGAGAAAAGACGGAGTGAAGAAATGGGTAAAGATTAATTGTTAAATGAAGTAATGTCCCTTTTGAACATGAATTGGGTTAGCAAAAAAATGTGTTCAGAAGCGACAAAGCAATATTGGATCATGCGTAATGAATTATCTGTAGAAAATGGTCTTTTGTTTCATGGGACGAGACTTATACCTCTAAGTAGTCTTAGAAATTAATTGATTGATTTAATTCATTCTTGTCATTCTGGTCTTACCAAAAGCAAAGAGAGATTAAGGATGTCATATTGGTGGCCTGCAATGGATCGATATGTAGAGCGTATAGTTTGTGATTGCATTCCATGTGCTCTAAGTGATGAATCTAAAAATACCAGATTTCATCCTACGGTTATTAAGAGACGTCCATCTGGCCCATGGCAAGATATTGCCTTAGATATTCTAGTTCCTGTTCATAATAACGATTCTCAAACGTATATTTTAGATATTATTGACATGTATTCAAGATGGCCAGAAGTTTATTTTGGTCTGTTATTGATTCTTCACATGTTATTCAATGCTTAGAAAGCTTATTTGCCAGAGAAGGGATTCCTGGGTCTATATTAACAGACAATGGAGTTCAATTGATAATAGCAGAAGAAATTGAGGATTTTTTATCTTTCAAATGTATTGTTCATAAGACTTGCTCATTATATCACCCAGAGGCAAATGGTATGATTAAAAGATTTAATAAAGTAATTAAGGAAACAATAAATTTAGCTAAATCATCTGCATTGAATTGGAAGAGTGAGGTTCTTAAAAAAAATGAAGAGTACAGACTGTTCTCATTCAACTACAGGGAAAACTCCATTTGTATGTTTAGAGGAAGAGTACCTAATACTTGTGCAGCACCTGCATGGGTTAATAAATATTATAAAATATAAAGAATTAGAAAAAGGTAAAGAAAACAAATGTGTTAATACTCACATTCAAGAAAGGGAGGAAGAGAAGGCATTACAATGTAAACATGATTTTGATGCAAGAAAAAGTGTGAAGAAAAACGAATGTGGTTGTAGGAGATTTTATAAGGATCAAAAGACCTGGTATGGTAAGAAGTTCTGTGTCAAAATGTATGAAACCAATAGAAGTTATAAAAGTTTCGAATATTGCAGTAAAGACACGTGATCATCGAATCTGGAATTTAAATAGAGATGTGGTTGTCAATAAGAAGGTAAGCCCTGTGTAAATGATCATTATTTCAAAGGTCCTGTTTCCAGAAACTCTACTAGAATGTGTAAACGTCCTTCTTATCGCTCCGATTATATTTGTTAAGGAAGGGAGATGTGTAGAATGCTGCACTTGCATTAACCTCTTCAGCAGGCTAATGTTAGAATAGTGTTTTGTCATAGTAGAACTATAAGCATGTCATTAGTGTGAGTAACTTGGGAATGTTATGTATGTCATTGAATTCTGTATTTAGTTTTAAACGTGTATATTATCTGTTGCTGTCCTGATCTCCTGTTTGGTGGATGAGATCTTCTTATGAATAAATCTTCATTAACCTACATGTGGACATTTCCTCATTTATTTGGAATTCACACTTATTTGACAACAGTGAGTATTTTTCTATAAGGGGAATTTCTATTCAACAGACGTACGGCTAGATCTCCATTTTCAGTATCTTAGCATATATATTTTTTAGAATCACTATCAGCGTTGCAGTGGCGTTTTGAATAGATTCACCCATAAGAAGCTCTTCAGCCGTTATCTTTGACGCAGTGAGTATTTTTGTGTTAGGGGGATTCTTGTTTAAAAGACATATGGCTAGTTCTCTATTTTAGTAACTTAGCATATATTTGTTAGAATCACTCTCAGCGTTGCAGTGGCGTTTTGAATAGATTTATCCAGAAGAAGCTCTTGTGCCTTTGACGCATGGTGAGTTCTGTTTTGCCCATTCCACTTTTCTATCGGCAGTTTCACCAGTAGTTTTTACTCATCAATATTCATTATTTACAGCACTACTTTTTTGGCCTGACTGGCACTGTCTTTCTCCACTCTTTACATAGTAGGGAGCTTGGCAATTTGCGCCAAATTTGGATGCCGTATCTGGACGCTTGGTGAGTTTTCACTGATACTCTGTAAACTGTGGCTCACTTTCAGGCATCCACATATTGTTTATGTCTATGTTTAGACTTGCATTCTTTTTGTTTTTGAGGTATTTATCGTTTCATGCTATGATTGATTAGCTCTGGGTTTGGTCCCATTTCCTTATTGGACTCTGATTAGGTAGATGTATTTCCTATGCATGCTTTTTGGCACAGTCATTATTATTTATGTCACACACGTTGGACTGGCACATTTTGGATTTTTACATTCACTTCAATTTTTATTACCTTTTGAGAGCCTTGACGTTTTAGTATCACTTTACGTCACAGTCACCTTGAATCGTGGCGATTTACTAACATGCTTATTCTAACTTATTTTCACGCTGTATTTCTGAACCTTTCTGAATAATATAGGCCTTTCACCTAGCTTCATGTTCTAATCATACAATTATGTTTTATCATGTGAGATAAATGTGCTATATTTGTTTGTAGATATCCCCTGATGAAGTGCACCCAAAATGCATTGGGATTGAGGAACGAGTCCCACTTCATTGGTTATGTTTTACTTAATGGACTATTGAAACCGATTTTGATTTGGATCTACACCACATGTGCCAATAAAGAGAAGCACATCAGCAAGATGGGCAGGATTCATGGTTTATTTTGATGGTTAACGCAGTACAAATATGGTGTTATTATGAATAATACTGTTTTTCTTCTGTAAAAAAACTGTTTAGAATTGATAAGTTGTTAATACACACTCCTTCTTGAGTATATCAGGCAGTGCACTTCCTGTCTAGAACATATTGCTCTAGTTAGAATTTCACTTTCAGAAGGTCTGGAGGGTATTTAGGTGGGCACCACACCTGGATATTCCTCTTTCGGTTGCCAGCAGCTGAGGAATTTGACACCCACCCAGCAGGAACAGGAGAGACAAGAAGCACAGCAAATTGCTGTACTGTCCGACAAGAAGAGTTACAGGGTGATCTTAATGCAAAAATCAATGAACACCCCATCATTGGGAGATGGGCCAGCTAAATATGAGATCCTCAGGCCATAGGGGGCCATGCAAAAAATGCGGCAGCGACCCCTTCATCCTGTAAGGAACAGTTGGGATCATGACAGCTAGGGGTTGGCCTTACCTCGCTCCATGGTGGCACGGGTCAGCAACCACATAAATCATTGAGCCGCTGCATGAATGCGCAATATACAAATATACAATACAATATACAAAAACAGATAAATAATGAGATGGCAATGTAATGACCGGTGGCTGGAGATTGTTTCAGGGTGGGTGTCAACGGTTAATCCTAAACAGCGCTGCACCTGTATAATCATCGACATAACAGAATATTTTTGAACTTGCAAACGATTTACCACAAAAAAAGGTGTGTGGTCTGTTTTGTGGATTATGCAATTGTATTTCGTCACATAAGTATGTGCATAGACATGTCAGATAACAGACGGACTGGGGGGAATCACTAAGCCATTTAAATAAAGGGGAGTACAAGTATGCTGATGTTTTGTAAGTGTAATCTGCTGCCCCCTTTCCTTGCAATTTGCAAGAATTTGCATTGTGTGCCTTTTCAAAGACACTGGTGACCCACATTATACTTATTACATTGCAATTAAGTTTGGCCTTTACACAAAGCTATATCTTTGCTAAATTCAGACTTTGCCTTGGGCAATCCGTCCTAAATTCTACTTTTAAGAAAGTAACTCTGCAACAAAGATACACATAGTGGATTATACGTACTAGCAAATGGCTACCTTTCCTTCTATTTTTTCTACCTCTTTGTTGCTTTCATTCCTTCTTTCTTTTTCACGGTTTTGCTCTTTCCATGGCCCTTATTTATGAGGCCTTGCGTCAGTTTTGCGCCGCCGGTGCGTCACTTTTTGTGACGCACCAGCGGCGTACAAAATGCGCCTTGTTGTGCCATATTTAAAAAGTGACGCATCTACCTAGATGCTTCACATTTTAAACCCCTGCGCCACATTATACCTGCGTGAGGTATAATGTATGCAGCGGGGCGTTCCCCCACAAAAAGCTTCGTAATAGTGACGCAGTAAAATCTATGAGATTTCACTGCGTCACTTTTAGGATGCTGTTGCGTCAAAATCTTGGGCCTTATTTATGAAGGACTTGCGCTGCCGATGCGTCACTTTTTCCCATGTTAAAAGTGACGCACCGGCGGCGCAAGTCCTTCATAAATAAGGCCCAAGGGGCCTTATTTATGAAGGACTTGCGCCGCCGGTGCGTCACTTTTTTCCATGTTAAAAGTGACGCACCGGCGGCGCAAGTCCTTCATAAATAAGGCCCCTTGCGCCTGCCTCACAGCATGCGTAAGACTGACGCAAGCCCTTTCACATGGGGCTTTCCCCATGTGAAAGGACGCATTGCTGGAGTTGCGTCACTTTTGTAACACACTCCAGCAATGCGTCACTTTTGCGCTTACAGATGCGTCAGAAATACTGACGTATCTGTAAGTCCTTGCGACATGATGCGTCATATATTAAATATGACGCATCATTGGTGTCGCAAGGAGTGCGCAGTGAAAAGTGACGCATCGCTGTTTTCACGCAGCGATGCGTCACTTTTCATAAATGAGGCCCATATGTTTACAGATTCATGCTACTGTTGTTTACTTCTTTAGGACAATTGGCTTACTCTCATCGTTTTTTCGTTGTACTTCTTTCAACAAAATGTAATTGGTAATAGTATTTCGAGGTTGAAAGACAGGCTAGGGGTTAATAGAGACAAGAAAACATAATTTTAGATTTTCGAAAAAAGGAAAATAAATTATGTAAGTGCCACTAAAGGGAAGTAGGAGACGCAGGTGAAACGAAAGTGATGAAAGCCTCTGCGAATTGAACCTACCTGCTAAATGGTGAAAGAAAAATCTTCGTTTATCAAGAAAAGAACTAATTAAGCTCAAGCAGTATGGTAATTACTACAATCATGCAGGTTGAAATATATTCAGATTTGAAAAGGGGAACAGAATATTTGTTTAAAAAAATATACAAAACAGCAAGGATAGCTTTATCTTGGTTACACATATTTTCAATAAGAAACCTTATATGGAGCTATTCCCAGACAAAAGCAGAAATCAATACAATTGCAAAACAGCAGGGCGCTCGAAACATGGATAGGTATTTAAAATTCAGAGAATGATCCCACACGTTAGTCTTGGAGCCCCAATTAGACAAGAAACAGTATCGTGCATGTGAAAAGAATACAGAACAAAACAGACAGCACAGAGCTGCATAATCAAGACGCTAACACGGTAGCCAACACTTTCTATTTTGATGCCACCGTTTTACAGGCTACTTGGATTGCCTGTTTTAGCATACTGTTGAAGGTTCTGGGAACTTAAAAGAGGCGAACCTTGACAATATCAATTCCACCGGATTTATAAAAACAAGAGGCAGTAAAAGCAGCAACATTGCCACATTCATTAACAAACGGATTACTTGATACATACAGGCAAATTTAGCAGCAATCCAGGAAGAGACACCATTAATTAGATGAGCAGTAGCAACAGTAATTAGAAGACCAACGGCTTGAAATGTTAAAAGCAATATGTAAGAAGCAGAAATAAATAGTTTTAAAATGTTTTGATTAATAGGATTGTCCTTTCGCTAATCGTGCTTAGTAAATTATAATCCTCCAATTAAATTACAGAGCAGCAGAAAACAGTTGTAAATTCAATTATACCACTTTGCTAGCGGCAGTTCTGCACAGTTTAATGTACACTAATGACAAAGACAAGCATCCTGTTTCATGACCAGAATACACAACTGTGCGAAGCAGTGCTTGCTTTATTGACGATATGTTATGCGTTTCCTGTAAACCAGTTACAGTTTCAGTCTGAGCTTCATGTCACCTTGTATTCGAGACGTTCAATGCAGTTGTCACTGATGTAATATTTGTTCAGAAAACATTTAGGGGCAGATTTACAAGCCCATTGCGTCAATTTTGCAGCGCCGTTGCGTAACTTTTGTGACGCAGCATAGGCGAAAAAAGTTGCGGCCCATTTACAACGTGGCGCTTCCAGGGAGATGCGTCACGTTGTAAAGCCCTGCGTCACATTATACCTGCGCCAGGTATTATGTATACCGGGTGGGCGTTCCCATGCAAAAAACCATGTAGATTTGGCGCAGTGAAATTTTCAAGATTTCACTGCATCACTCTACGCCTTCACTGCGTCACAATCCCTACGCCTCGCTCAAACCAGGCATAAGGATTGACGCAGGGAATTTTACATGGGACCTACCCATGTTTTCTGGCATATTGCTGGAGTTGCGTCACTTTTGTGACAAACACCAACAATGCGTCACTTTTCCTCCAACAGATGCGTCAGAATTTCTGACCCATCTTTAATTACTTGCGCCATGGTGCACTGTATTGTAAATACAACACATCCATGGCGGTGCAATGACAGTTTAAGGTGACGCAAGGAAACTTGCTTCAATTCTTTTTTTAGATTTATTTGTACTGCAAAAGTGAATGTATTTTTCTCAGTACAGACAATCTTTCACCATATTGTCCTTTCACAAGAGGGCACAGCCATCCCACATAATTTGTAATAAGGATTGTTTTTGTCATGGCTTTACGAATCGAATCAGTACACTTAGCTGCAAATTGGCAAATGGGCGTGCGCATAGGATAGCATTGCCGGTTATTATGTAAATACTACTGCCAGTCCTTAAGAACACGAGTTAACCTGTTTGCCTTACGTCCTACCCTGAACTCAAACAACTATTGCAAATATAAAAGTGGCTACCACAGACCTGTTCCAGTTTCAACGAATGGATTCTGTCTGTCCTACGCAGCTGCAAGCATTTGCCAGTTTGAAAATACAGATGTTTCAAGCATTGAATCGATGCAGTTGAGACACATTAAAATGGAAGATAAGTTTGCCGGTAAGTAAATTAGTAAAATTAATTGCAAGCCCATCTATTTGCTATTAAGATGCGAACCCCTAGCTTATTGTCACAAGTCCGCCCACAAATGCATAGTAATAGTGTATTAATTAAATTGATGTTCCCGAAATATTGTTAACCTATGCTCAACTTTGTACTGATGACTGTAATGCTGTGGCTATAAAACTTGATAAATCTTTTCTGTTGGTCAGCCTGAGCTATGACGTGCCTTTGTATGGTATGGGCATGATGTGAGTCTGGACCTGGGGGCAGTCTGATTAGTTTTGTCTGGAGGCTAGGCAGTAAGATCTTTCTTCGCTTTGGGATGTTTTACTGTGATGGGGTTGGGAGATCTGGGAAAGGACACAAAAGGTGTCTAGCAGCTGTATGGATAGGAGAAACCTGGGGGCATATTACCAAGCAATAGCGATAATTATCGCTATTGCTTGGTTAGAGACAAAAATTTACCGCTGAGCTGCGGCGATTTTTACCGCAAATAAACCTTGGTATGCGATAAAAATCGCCGCAATGCATGAATATCGCTGAAAAGTCAGCGATATTCATGCATTACCGAGCTAATGCTCTTAGACATGTTATCCACCTCCCATTGGATAACATGGCTAAGAACTGCTCAGGGCAGGTGTTCGCTTTTGGAGATATTCGCGCTTAGCGCGAATATCTCCAAAAGTTGGTAATATGAGATAGCGATGTTAGCGACTGTTTTCAGTCGCTAACATCTTGGCACGCCCACTTTGCATGTCATTAGTGATAAATATCACTGACATGCAAATTGGGGCCCAAGATGGTCGCTATCTCCTACTAGCTATCGCTAACTGGTGTTAGCGACAGCTAGGTAATAGGTAGATAATTTTATCTCCGCTTTCTTGGCTTTTAAAGCCAAAAAAGCGGAGATAAACCCCCTTGATAATATGCCCCCTGGTCTGCTAATGTCAATGTTCTTTTACTGTTTCTTCTTTGTTACGATGGCGAGCTAACATTGTGGAGAAATATTTGTTTCTTTCAACTGTTGTTAGGGAATACCAGTATTTTAAGCTAAGCTGTTTGGTGTATATTTTCTAGGTTCTGCAGATGTAGGTAACCTCCAGGTTTTTTAAAGGATCACACACGCTTGTTCCCAGGGGTCCGGCACATGGTTTTGTTTTGTTTCCTCTATAAAGAAGCATTCTTTGTTCCTGTGACATGTTCCATGACTCAGAGGTGTGTTTCACTCTTCCCTTTTTCGGTGGCTATAGGTATGACATCATCATTAGGGAGTTTGCTGAATTCCAAGCCAGTTTTCTAAACCCAGCCCATCATTTAAAAATGGAAGTGGGGGTGCTGAGAGAAACAAGTGCTCCGTCCACTGGCCTAACAAACCTACGCAACCCCTGCAGTGTGGGTTGGTCCCTGAGTTCCAGCGGCCCCCTCAGCACAGTAATCTGGCCTGAGAGCTCCTGAGTGTGTCTGGAGGGGGCCCTCCTTGTACTTTGCAGGGGGCCCCCCTCAAGTTTCTTTACACCACTCGATCCTTTGTGGTGTGAAAACGGTTGTATGATGGAACAACAACTTGCTAAACCACAAATGCCTTAACAACGTGGTCCTAACAAATGAACATGTCTTTATCGCACATGCCTTTACAACAAATGTTATTGTAAAGTCATGATTGGTAACAGTGTGTGCATGGTAAAGCATGGTAAAGATCACACCCCAGTCTCCCCCTTACCTGAACCCTTAAACCCGGACCCCAGGGCTGCAATATACCCGCTCCAGCCCTAAAAACTACCTAACTCTCCCACCCTGAGCCCTAAAACTCGACCCAAAGCCCTAAAACTCGACCCACAGCCCAAAAAATGACCATGACTCTAGCTCCCTGCCCTGAGCCCTAAAACTGGCCCCAGCCCTGGAAACAGCCCCTGCCTTCAGCCCAAAAACTTGTCTCCCAACCCTAAAAACTACCATGACTCAGCCCCCCGCCCTGAGCCCTAAAACTGGCCCCAGCCCTAAAAACTACACCAGCCCTATCCACAGCCTAACACTTTCCTGGCCTGAGCCCTACTTACCAGGTTGTGCTCTGGTCCTTCCCGTCCCATACCTTTCCCCACCCATCCACTCCTCATCTAGGGGGCATATTACCAAGCAATAACGATAATTATCGCTATTGCTTGGTTAGAGACAAAAATTTACTGCATCGCTGCGGCGATTTTTACCGCAAATAAACCTTGGTATTACCAAGGTTTAACGCAAATGCGGTAAAAATCGCCGCAAAGCATGAATATCGCAGAAAAGTCCGCGATATTCATGCATTAGCGAGCTAATGCTCTTAGACATGTTATCCACCTCCCATTGGATAACATGGCTAAGAACTGCTCAGGGCAGGCGTTAGCTTTTGGAGATATTCCCGCTTAGCGCGAATATCTCCAAAAGTTGGTAATAGGAGATAGCGATGTTAGCGACTGTTTTCAGTCGCTAACATCTTGGCACGCCCACTTTGCATCTCATTAGTGATAAATATCACTGACATGCAAAGTGGGGCCCAAGATGGTCGCTATCTCCTACTAGCTGTCACTAACTGGTGTTAGCGGCAGCTAGGTAATAGGGAGATAATTTAATCTCCGCTTTCTTGGCTTTTAAAGCCAAAAAAGCAGAGATAAACCCCCTTGATAATATGCCCCCAAGAGCGCTGACTGCCTTAACCACACATATGCGTGGCTAAGGCATATACTTGGTTGAGACAAAATTTGGTCCGCTTGCGTTTAAAAAGCATGCATTGGTAAGCCTGTGGTATAAATGCCATTTCTCATGAAAAGTGAATAAAGGTGGGACTAAATGTGTTCGAAGGCTATTCAGGATAAGTTACCATTGCTCTTAATACTTAACCGAAGATACTGTGTATTGATGATTTAGCATTGTACAAATATTGATTCCAATATTGTGAGTTAACGTTTGGCAGCTGAAAAAAGGTTACTCCATAGATGTGTGTAATTGCCTTATTTTGAAGCAAGTTTCAGCGTATATAACTGTTTTAATGTGGTGGAGTCCTCACAGTAATGGCAGCCCTATCTGCCCTTTGCGGATGTCAGGTGTCAGTTCAAACACTGGTGTTTTTATTAGTAAATAATGTATTCATTGCATTTGATTATGTATGTGGGCTAGGGTGAATACCCTATTTTATTTGGCTCAGTGTGTCTTGATAGGTACTATTATACTGCCCGCTGATACATATATTACTATACTTCATTGGAGCTGCCTTTTCATGTTTTCGATGGAGGAGTGTCTTGTGAGTGGTGGGCTCTGTTCATTCTTCTGCAGAAGGCATGAGTACATACCTATTGTGGATATTGGGATTAGATGGGTAGGTTTTGTTTTATATTTGCCAATATCTTGGGATGCATGAGCTCTGCATGTTCTTACAGGCTTTAGTGTTTTTTATTGTTTACATGCCTATATTCATGGATTTGGTTATATACAGTAATTTACAAAGTGTGCTCACACCCACAAAGTATTTGCACTTAATGGAAAATGAGATTGGGGAAAGAGAAAGAGAGGGAGAGGCATTGTCCTGTAGTAGAGAGAATAGTTCTGGCTCTTGGTCAATAGGTGCTATCCTGTTGTTCCATTCTGGAAAGGACAATCTTTTTATAGAGGTGAAGGGAGAGTAATGTTTATTTATTCAGATAAAATGTTGAATTTTGTTTGTTGCACAAGGAACCATAGGGATGGGCTGAGCAAAACGTAAAAAACCCTCATATTTTTTTTTTTTGCACTAGGTATCCTATGGGTGACATTTGTGCTGTGCCTATGTAGTTTGGGACAGATTTTGATGTCAGGCAAATATGGATGCGACCGACCAGTGTTCGGTCATATTCCAACATTTCCCTATGGGATCATGTCTTACAGCCATAAACTGACCACAGTGCATGCTCCCATAGGGAAATGAGAGGTGGGGTTAATCCCTGCACCCCATGGCAGGCACCTTAAGGTGCTTGCCACTAGGTGCAGGGATTACCAGGCGTGCACCATAGGTGCCCCCTTGGCCACCAACCAGAGGCTGCGCACACAATGGGGCCCTGCTGGGGGTCCCCAAACACGCTTTCCGACATGGTTTCCATGTTGGACAGGCCAGGCTTGAAACCATGCCAGAAGCCATGCATCGTAATCTAAAAGGCAGAAATGTATGCACTTTGGAATTACAAGGCGGTTTCGACTGGCCGGCGGGATTCTTGAGCTCAAGGGAAGCCAGCCTTCATTGCTGCATGAGAGACTGTAAGGATTGGCTGAGTGAAGATTTGTTAGAAAACTTTGGTCCGTTGCAGCACAAAACACCCTATCACGGGGTTAAATGAAGGTTTTTGAGACACCCATGTTTTCCTTGTTCCTGAACGGTTGCCTAATAGAGGGAAGATGTGTATGTGGTATGATATTGTGGGTTCACAGACAAAATACCATACCCCAAACCATCCCCATAGGAACAGATTGTGACATAAATATCGATGTCAAAAATATTGTCATGCTATACTTATCAAGTAACTTACAAAAAAATCGAAAAAAATACTGTTGTCACTAATATCATTGTATAAAATATATATTTTAATGTATATAAATTTAAATAGTAAACATTATGTATCTTATATATATATGTATAATAACACTAATGTAATAAAAATAAAATATGTGTCTTGGTTTTTAAAACATACCAATTATAATTATTTTTAAAAAGTCAAACGCACATATATTTGAATATATATAATAAAAAATATAAATAAACAAATGATTTTAATTTATAATATAATGTAATATTTGTTCGAAATGTAATAATATATAAAATAAATATTTGTACATATATCCAATAACATAAACTATGCAAAATACAAACCATTTTAATTACAAACAAAACATTCCAATATTATAATTTTAAATAAACAAAAACATAATAATATAAATGTGTAAACAATATAAAATAAACTATAACATTTTACAAGTATTGCATATACTATTCCCACTACAATCGATACAAAAGTAGGTAAAGTGTTATACTCAAGAGGGGTTGAATGTTTGATTCCTGCTCCAGTCAATGCACTATTAGTGAACGTGTTGAATTACGGAGGAGTAAAATTTACTATTCACACTCCAGTCAGTGCAACAGTAAGGGAAGTTTTGGATTGCAGAGGGGGAAAATGTATTATTCCCATTCCAGTCAGTGTAACAATTGAGAAAGGTTGGATCGCAGAGGAGTAAAATGTACTAAATACACTCCAGTCAGTGCAAAAGTAAGGGAAGTTTTGGATTGTGGAGGGGTAACGTTTGCTATTCCCATTTCAGTCAGTGCAACGGTAGGGAAAGTGCAGAGGGGGTTAAAATGTACTATTCCCACTCCAGTCAGTCCAACAGTAGGGAAATTGTTGGACTGAGGAGGGGTTAAAAGTTACTGTTCCCAATCCATTCAGTGTAACAGCAGGGACAGTGTTGAATTGCAGAAGGGTATAATTTACTATTTGCATGCAATGCAGTGCAATAGTGGGGAAAGTGTTGGATAGCGGAGGGGTAAAATTTACTATTCCCACTCCAGTCAGTGCAACAGTAGAGAAAATGTTGAATAGTGGAGGGTTTCAAACTTACTATTCCCACTCCAGTCAGTGTAACAGTAGGGAAAGTGTTGGATTGCAGTGGTGTAAAATGTAGTATTCCCACTCCAGTCAGTGCAACATTAGAAACAGCTTTTGAGCTAAATCAAATAATTTCAAAAACATACTAAAAAATGAAAAATCGAAATGTGTAAATGTAATAAATCTAAATAATTTTCTCAAATAGAAGAAAGAAATTAAATATGTATTCCAATGTTTAATAAATATAATAGAGAACTACAATTATTAAAATATAAAACTATATTCTTAAATTATTAACCAATAAATACAATGCTATTTACATTTAAAATTCACAACCCAATTTACACACTCAATAATAAATAACACATTTATAAAACATTAATTAAGCATTTTTAAATGTATTATCACTTAAATAACTTTCTACAATGTACACAACACATACATAAAATTAAATCTTTAAATTATGTTATGTGCACATGCTACATAATTAAATATGTATTAATTCACTAATAATTACCTACTACTAAAAGAATTATATTGAATTACCTCCCCACCCTTTATACACACAAAACATACAACGCACATCTTATTTTTAACACAACTCATACGATATTTATAACATAAAGAATGTCTTAATTACATATTTTCCTGGGATTACCAGAATTCCTCCTCAAATAATCCACAAGCGAGGTTTAACTTTTCAACGGACTCATTTTACTTCATAAATCCTTCAAAGTTTATGAAGTAAAATGAGTCCGTTGAAAAGTTAAACCTCGCTTGTGGATTATTTGAGGAGGAATTCTGGTAATCCCAGGAGAACTTGCAGTTGTGCGTCGGGGGATGCTCTCACTACTGGGTGGCGAGCACGACATCTACATTTCTAAACTAGACGCCTAGGACAAGAGGCGCCGCTCTGGCAGCATGCTCCTAATTTGAAAACTATTTGTTGAAAGCATTAAGACACGTGTGATACAAAAGAAGGCGGTGCGCTTTTATCTCATTCTCACACTTAATTACATATTTTACATAATTATTTATCATTTCAAAATATTAAATCATTATTATAATTAATTTTTTACACACCCCATACCATTAGAAAAACAACACACACCCAAAAAAAGAAATGTATTGTATTACAGAATTTACATAAAAAATTGTCAATTATTGAAAAATATTAATTAACAATGAATTATTAAATAATTATAATTCATTTACTTCCGACCCTATAGCCCTACAAAACACACATCGCGCACCTGAAATGTAATAAAAAAATTAATTAAATTAAACAATTAACATAATACATTTTCAATTACATAATTAATATTAATGAAATCCTATTAATTAATTAATTATATTTACTTTACTTCATGCCCTATACCCCCACAAAACACACAACATGTACCTCAAAGTTATTAAAAAAAACATAAATATATAAATCCATATATATGCAATTAACAAATAATTATCGAATAGATAAAAAATATTTAGTAAAAATTAATTGTTAATCAATTATAATGATTTAGTTCCCACCCTATACCCCTATTAATCCCACAAGCCAATACGGTACATAAAATAAAAAATTAAAAAATATCAAAACTACCAACAATTTAATAACTAAATTAAAAAACATTAACAACAATGAAAGAAAAGTTTAACATATACAATTAAAATACATACTAAAACATATTAAAATAATTATAAAACAATATTCTTAATGATATTTTTGTAAATTATATAATGATTTTGCCATTGTTAAAATCAATATTACTTACCTTAAAAACGATATTCTTGACAGCAATATATTTTAGACTTGAAATTTCTGTCTGACCTTTCAGCAGATCGGTGAACCATCTCCACCGAAGGTCGCCACCGCACTCCAGTAATCACTTTACAATAGTCTGGTGGGCGGGTGGCATGGCGATTCCCCCTGCGGTGACCTTTCAAAGGGCGAGGTGGCTTTTAAGCCCGCACTGCAATGGGAACGCCTCAAAGGGTTCCTTCATGATATGAACTTGAAAGTCCATGCCGTGCAGGAACCTATGTGCATGCACACAGGGGGCACATATTATGATGATATGCCCCCCATGTACTTCCACAAGTGTTGGAAGCATAGAGGGGCCCTGTAGAGCCCCCTTTGTTTCCTATCTGCCAGGCTTTTCAAGGCAGTGGAATCGCCATAAAAATCCAGGGGGAGAAGAAACTCGTAATATGCTTGGTGGGACTGTTGTTTTCCTGCAGAGTATATGGCGGCCCATGACCACTGCTCCCAGGCCATGGAACGCAGGTTCCCTGGCAGAGCCACTGGTCCTAGGCAGTCTGACTGCTGAGTCTTAATCAGGCAGTGGGACTGCTAGTGCAGACTCGTAATATGACTCTTAATATGGTCATAAGTGTGATGGATTCTTAACAATAGCCTTTTCAGAACTGGATATGTCCCTATTTGACCCCTCAATGTGTCTCTGCCAGCCCTCTACTCTACCTTTTCCCCTGACTACAGGAGTCCTTCAACCAGCCACTACTTAACTCCTCCTCTCTCATGTAAATATTGGAGTAATACTGCAGCTGAATACATCAAATAATGACATGATATTCTGGTGTAAGCAGAACACCTATCCATTATCTGGCTAGAAGAGATTGGTCTAGCACCTTACCCATCAATTGATTTACTTCCAAAATTTAATTGAGTTATGAAGATATTCTTTTACAGAATGAGATGTCTATCTTGACTCACTATTTGACTCAGAAAGCTACTAAAAGTCAAAGCCCATCATCAACCTAAGACTCTCCCTCTAGACTATGCTGCCTCAATACACCATGCAACACCGCATTTATTGATTCGTAACCAAAACATGATGGCCCGGTGCACATCGGGAAAACTCTGTACACTTGGGCAAATTTTTTGTTTTACTGACACAAACTCCTGCTCTAGGGCTTTATTTCATTAAATCAAAAATGCAAGTATGGCTGTATGGTTATATGCTGTTATGCTCATTCTGCCTTATTTTATATTCTTCAACTTCTGGAAATAAATATGCACATCCTATAGAAATGTGTACACCACTGTATTACAACAACTTTACATGGACATATACCTACATCTCCACTAGCGGATAATGTATTGTTATTAGCAGTTTTGACCTTTCTCACAGAATGTTTAGTACAGGCTTTGGCTTTAAGCACAACCTACTTTCAAACATATCTCTGAAAGCTACATAAGGTACACTCAGCCTTTACCTTGTTCAACAAGCAGTTGAACAAGCAGAACCTATCCCAATCCTTAGTTATTAGTAAAAAGTGCACATAAAACTTTTAAAATACACATTTAGGGCCAGATGTATGACCCTAAATTGCATGCGCAAATGGGTTTGCAAACCGTTTGCGCATGCAAAATGGCCCAGGTCTATGTACAATTCCTAAATAGCGAATCTCAATTTATTTGCGACTCGCTTTTCAGGAATTGTGATTTGCTATTAGGAAGGGGCGTTCCCTTCCTAATAGCGTCTGCAAAGCAATGTATGAATGTTTAGTGTCTGCAACTGCGGGACCCTTTCCACTTTGAGACTATCTCTAAAAATATTTTTTAAGGACAGGCTGTGGTTGGCAGGAAAATAGGCTGCATTTAAAAAAAACTGCTTTATTTAAAAGCAGTCCAAGACATGGTGGTCTGCTGAGCCCAGCAAAAACAGAGGAATACCTGCCCAGTAATTTTAGACTAAGCCCTAATAAAGGGTACTTCTACTGAACCATTAACACCGGAACAAGTAAGGGCAGAATCAAATGATCACATGAAGTAATACAAATTATATAATGATTTTATTATAGAAAAAGTTTCATCAATTCATAAACAAACATGATAAATTTCAGACCACACCATAATTTAAAAAAGACATAAATCAATAGATCAAGTCCCACACACCAAATTCATACATCACAATAATACCATCATACATTCCAGATTCCATCATAACTCATACATCAATGAAACTATTCACATCACACATGATATCCAAAATGTACATAGCAGCCACAAGATGATTAGATGACAGATTGGAAACAGATCATCAAGGGGTTAGGGGTAGAAAAAATCCATCTGCCCCCCCATGAACAACGCCAACGCGCGTTTTGGTGTATCGCCCCAGAAGGGGCTACACCTTCATCAGGAAGGAGATGTACAGTAAAGTGTGGGACAATACACCTGTAGACATAAAGAAGAAGATACATATTTAAAAATAGTAGCTAATACTGACAGGCAACTAGTTTAACTCAGATCATATCAAATATGCTCCTTGATAGGCTCTGGAGAAACAACAACTTCTGTATAAGCATCAAATATCCACATATAAGGTAAAACCGGGTCTAGACTGCTTCATAACAACACATACAGTACAACAGACTATAGAAGATAGCCATTATCAAAGGCTCATATATAGGGAGAAATAACAAGCATATTCCAAAGAGACCCAATCACCCAAGCAAGAACATAACAGATATAAGTGCTCTGTGGATACCAGTGTCAGAAAAGAAAAGAAAATTATGTGAAAAAGGGAGGATTTCATGTACATCCATACCCGTAATGGATAGGGCGCCAGGCTCAGTGGGTTTTTCTGAAAACCCGGGAAGTATAGGGGCCCCAGCGATTGATGCTTCACAGTAACGCTCTGAGAGGGATACAAAAGAGCATATATAGGAACAAGTTTCCAAGTCATGCCTTAAAGGCAGGACAGATTCTGCATACAGTGTTAGAACTGACCATACCCTTTAGGGGAGATAAGGAAACCTACCAGTAATGCAGTCCAGCAGTTATGCTAGACTATGTTAAGGCTGGAACTATTCCTATTGGACTGAGTGTACGTAACATTCCTGGACTGTTTGTCGAGATCATACAATTCCTGGAGAAGTGGGCCTAAATATCAAAAAGATGTTCCAGGGATTGGATGATGCTCATCATTGAGACTGCCAGAGAAGTTATAGCTATTCTGAACAAGGAAATTGAAGATCTTGAGGAAAGGCTTAAACAGGACAACTCAGTGGAATTGGTCAAAAAGAAACTGGAAGAAATAGGTGTAGAACTTGATTCCTTTTCAGATTATCTTCTGAAAAGAAAAACTGAAAAGTTTAGAAAAGATATTTGGTTGTTCATCCAAGAATGGCTTGACCACTATTTAGCCACTCATTTTTATACCAGTGTGGAAGATTCGAACCCCTGGGGTGGTACCCCGAGATGGGGTAATCGACGGGTGACAACCTTTTCTGGCACTACAGACTCGGAGGGTGAGGGGCCTAATACCTATGATTCCAACTATGAACCTAATTATAATCCTAATTTTCAGGCGAGGTAGGAAGCCTTTGAGGGATCAGTCCAGCCAAATCTTTTTTAGGCAATCGCAGAGGGAATTTCCGCCAATGAATTCGGATCCCTCTGCAGAGGAATTACCATCAGGGTCAGGGCCAACCTCAAATGTATATCCAGACAAGTCACCAATTTTATTCATAGGGCGGTGATAGTGTGCTATGTTACGTTTAGCAGTTTCATCAGGGCTGCACTCAATTGCTGCCACTTCACTCTTATGGACACTAGTTCTAAAAAATGCAAGAGACAGCCAAGCTACTCATACCGGCTGCTCAGGTATCGACAAGGTCCCCGGGTACTGCTAACATGGAAATATCCCTCGATCCTTGGACAACTTAGCAATCGTCAACAGGCTCGGAAGACTCCTTTTCTCAGCCGGTCCTGATGAAACTGCTAAACGTAACATAGCAGTGAAGCATGTCGGCACTGGCAGTAGGTAATGGTATGCATGATTAGCTAACAGCCTTTTTAGCATTTAAGAGCACACTGTCACCGCCCTATGAATAAAATTGGTTAAGGGACTGGTGTGCAGTGTGTGTTTTTAAGCACTCTGTTATTGGTGTTTGTTTGTCACTAGCAGAATTTTCTGCACTTCACCATTTGTCACTTTATATGTTGTTTGTTTTGGACACATCTTTTCTTTCCTCTCACTTTTCTTTGAGAAGCAAGTGATCACCGATGATGAGACAGGGGCTTGCCTGGAAATTTCATACCGGTTACCCCGATGGTGGTGTTTCCGTGAGGGGTCATTTGCTTCTCGCACATATTTTCTCACTATTATGAGGAACGTCTAATTTTTGTAGTGGACGTATGTGACCAACCTTTAGTTGGCTCATTGTGAGTGGATGTTCAGAGGTGTTGCCCGGGAGAACAGGTGTTTTAATTTGAGCGTAGCAAAAGTGCAGTACCTCCTTATAAAGTTTATGAGAGTGTAGTGGGGAGAAGGTTTCCATTATATACCCCCCTTGTTGTCACTATTATAGTAGCACGCGATTGGATTGGGTCTTTATTTTGAAATATAGCATCGCGGTTACCCCCATAAACTGATTGAAGAATCATTTAAACGGGTCAGGTATTTTAATCGTGAGTCTATGTTTGTGTTTAGGGAGAGAGAACCCCTGGATAAACTGGTCTGTGTCACTAGAGATTCCAATCTTAAGCACAAACTTAATCCGGCCGTAAATTCCTGTTGGCATTTCCTTAATTTGGGCAATGGTGAAGAACATCTCCCTAAACCCATTTTTGCCTTTAAGAGAAATAAAAATCTGAAGAACCATTTTGTCAGAGGGAAGTTGCAGGAATCTCCTGCGCTACTAAAAAAGCCATAAGCGGCTCTAGCCCCATTAAAGGAAATCATCGATGGGATGTGATAATTGTCAGGCCTGTCCCAATGCTCTTATTGGAGATACCATCAAAACCCCTGAACATACCATTTCATTGGCTAAAATGACTAATTTCTGCACTTCCAATGTGGTTTACGTCATCTTGTGCCTGTGTGACCTTCCATATGTTGGAGAAACTGGACGGGAGTGCCGCATGACAATAGGGGAGCATAAGTCCAACATACGGACCAAAAAATCTTCAACACCCATAGTTGCCCATTGTCTTGAGAAAACCACTCTGAGAGCGACCTTAAGTGGTTCATACTGGAAAGGATCCAAGTGCACCCTGGACAGGATCCCACTTTCATACGCAAAAAAAGAGAGGTCTTTTGGATATATCCCCTGAATGCAGTGAAAAAGGGCCTGAATGAGAATTGCCCATGGGAGAATGCCCTTATTTAATGGAATTTTCCATTTTGGTGATCGAGCACCGTGTAACCTTAGTGTAGTTTTCCCTCCTGTGTTTAGTTCTGAGAAACTGTGACTTGGGGCCTTAGGAGACCCATGTGAGGTCTTCGGGCCCCATGACTGGTTGATGCCTTCTTGTTTTATTGTGTGCCCTCCCTGCATTGTATATTCACTGGGTTTGGGGTAGGCACCTGTTCATTTTAGCCAGTGCAGTACTCTGCTTCCCATTTGTACCCTTGTATTGGGTTGTCTATTCTTGGTGAAGTACTAGAAAAATATACCATATAGCTATACTTACCAATAGCCCATATATCTTATTTACCATACATAAATCAGTCTGCAATGGAAAAGGTTCAATCGTTTATTTTGCAAAGTGCCCTGTACAGGGGAGCCTCCCTCTGGTCACAGCTCGCAAAGGTGTGCAGAGGAGACTGCTGGATCATATTCAAAACAGTGCATATAAACCTTCGACATACCTCATACAAACCCCATACATGGAAAAGTACCAGTTCAAGAGAAGCCAGCAGAAATACCCATATAAGGCACAACAAATTGGTTAGAACTCTGCTAAAACTATTCCGAGGGTAGGTCAGTAAAGGTGCCTCCTTTTCGTTCTGGTGCATGGGAGTACGGGCATGGCGCCTGCAGGAATGTGCTCATCCTACAAGAAAGAGCAGATTTGATCTTGGGTTTCCTAAGTTAGAATCACTGCTTTGTTTATAGCCTAGGTAGACCTTTCTGACTCGTCTCTCAGCAGCATATCACGTGTTTTCCTTACTAACGAAAGAGGCCGCGGGAAACGAAACCAAGATGGTGTTGGCTCCATTCGGCCTCGATTCTCAAGATGTACATGGGTCGAGTGTATTTACAAGGGCTTTGATACAAGTGGCAGATCTATATTGGATATGCTATGACAACATTATATAGTGTCGATTTTACATTCCTTCATTGGGTCTCATGTGTATTGACATTTTTGTCATGAATGGGAGGAAATGATTAACATCTATTTACGTACTTCATCCCTCTTTTTTCTTTTCGTTTTGGGGGGGTTGCCTTGGTGCTGCTCATTTAAGCCTGTAGGAAAGGGGTGCCCTCTAAGATGGCCACAATGCTTGCTTGGTGAGCTGCGAGGCCTTCAGTAGTCCGCTTTCCATATCCTCGATCCTAACGCGACGTTATGCGTTGAGGCAGACTCACTTCCCTTTAAAATCGAGCAAGGAAACACTGCTATTAGGATGCCTTTCCCCCGGGACGTCTGGTGTTTCCGAGACCCCCGGCTTGATTTATTTCAGTGAAATTTCATTGAACCTACGGTAAGCTTGCGTCTGAGTTGCGGCTTGAGATAGGGCCTTGATCGGTTAGGTAGTGCCCCCGGTCTAGGAGCTCTGTTATCGGTTCCTATGAGCTGCCTGACTGGATATACATTTTTGTGTGAGGGTAGTCTTTCCGTCACCGCTTGTTTCCATCCTTTAGTCTTTAGCGATTGACGTGCTTGAATGTTGTCAGGCGGGACGGGGACTGTTTTATCTCCCTGAAGGCCCATCTGCTGACTCTCTTTCCATTTTGTAATCAATCACTCCACAGCGTTTATATTGACCTTATGTCTGTATCATCTCGTAGTCTACCTTCGGCACCCTAGATCTAGGGCGGCCGAGGTGTAGCCCTATCAATGTCGAGCGCTCTCTTCCCCGCCTTATTTTTACATCGTTGGTTGTATGCTTGGGTTTTTGGGCCGTTTTTGGTGGCTCAGGCTTTGTTGAGCTTGCCATATGTTTGTACATACTTTCTGTGCCCTTTAGATTGACACTAACTCCATCCAGGTGATGGGGACCCTGACAATGTGAGATAGAGGTCACCCTACCTGTTGACACGGGGATATCTCTCTGTTCTCCACCTGAGGTTGTGAGGAAGGAACCATGAACTTTCGTAAAAAGACCTACGAGGACTGCATTACTGGTAGGTTTCCTTATCCCCAATACAGGGTATGGTCGGTTCTAACACTGTATGCAGAATCTGTCCTGCCTTTAAGGCATGACTTGGAGACTTGTTCCTTTATATGCTCTTTTGTATCCCTCTCAGAGCGTTACTGTGAAGCTTCACTCACTGGGGCCCCTATACTTCCCAGGTTCTCAGAAAAACCCACTGCACTTGGCGCCCTATCCATTACGGGTATGGATGTACATGAAATTCCCCCCTTTTTTCACATACTGGATGGGAAGGGATGTCTGAAGTAATTGTGTGCCACATGTCTTTTCTCTTTTTTTCTCTTTTATTTTCTTTTCTGACACTGGTATCCACAGAGCACTTATATCTGTTATGTTCTTGCTTGGATGATTGGGTCTCTTTGGAATATGCTTGTTATTTCTCAATATATATGAGCCTTGGATAATGGCTATCTTGTGTAGTCTGTTGTTCTGTATGTAATGTAATGTAATGTAATGGGGTTTTATATAGCACACTTCTACCCTGAGGCATCTTAGCGCTTAGGACGGGTGGGTGGAGGCAACTGTCAAATTGTGCAAGTTACTGGAAAAGAAGGGTCTTCAGCCGTTTGCGGAACTTGAGTAGATCTGGTTCACTACGAAGGGTGAGGGTATAGAAGTTCGAGCGGGTGGCGGCGTTCCAAGAAAACAAACCCCCACCTAGCTCGTTTGATTTTACGAGTTACTGCCAGGCAGGTACCCCCAGATCGTAAGGTTCTTGGCGGATGGTAGGGGGAGACTAGGGAGCAGACTTATGCTGGACCAGTGCGCCACATGGCTGTGTGGGCTATTCACATTGCCTTGAATTGGATCCGAGCCTGTATTGGCAGCCAGTGGAGTCTTTTCACGGCTGCTGACCCTGAGTGTCTACGAGACAGTCCAAGCAGTAGCCGAGCTGCAGAATTCTGAGTGACCTGCAGTTTGTTGATGGTACTAGCCGGGGCGCCAAAATACAAGGAGTTCCCATAATCAAGGCGGGACAAGATGATAGCCTGCACCATGATCCTCCGGGCCAGGAAGGGGAGGAGCAGCAAAATTTTCCTCAGCATCCTCATCAGACCGAAGCAGGTTGCCGAAAGCTTGGTGGCTTGATGGTTAAACCCTAAGGTGTTATCAAGCCATACTCCAAGACTTTTAATCTGATCTTTGGGTTCTGGTATGGTGCCCATACAGGTCGGCCAGTCAATAATTGATCTGGGAGAAAGGGTCTTCCCCAGGAACATCAGTTCCGTCTTTTCCCCATTTAATTTCAGATGGGAAAGTGCCATCCAGTTAGCTACTGCTTCTAAGCAGTTGCCCAGAGTGCTCGACGAGCCCGTGGGATGGTTTAAGTCAACCACCAGTTGGGTGTCGTCTGCATAGGTGACAATTTCGATGCCGAACGGGCGCACAATCTCTGATAGGGGTTCCACATAAACATTAAATAGGGTTGGACTTAGAGAGGAACCCTGCGGGACCCCACAGTTGAGGGGCCATGGCTTGGATTGGGTGGCACTATCTGAGACCTGAAACACACGATCTTCCAGGAAAGATTGCAGCCAGGAGAGAGCTAGCCCCGTTACTCTGAGGCGTCCAATACAAGCTAGCAGGATGTTGTGATCCACTGTGTCAAAGGTGGCACTCAGGTCTAGCAAGATAATTGCTGTGGTGCTGCCTTGATCCATGTCTCTCCGGGCTGACTCTGTCACTGCCAGAAGGGCAACTTCCGTTCCGAGCTTCGGGCGAAAGCCTGCTTGGAAATCATGGAGTAGCTTGTGAGACTACAGATGGTTGACCAGAGAGAGATTGATATGCTTCTCTAACAGTTTGCCCAGCCATGGCAGGACGGAGATCGGGCGGTTGTTCGCCATCATTGCAGGATCAAGATTGGGTTTTTTCAATAGGGCTCCAACTTGTGCGCAGTTCCATGCCAGCGGCACTGTTCCTGTGGCAATAGAGGCGTTTAGTGTACTCAGAATAGCTGGTCTAATTATATATGCGACCGGTAGCAAATGACGAGGAGGGGCTGGGTCAGTAGGAGAGCCAGATGACACTTTTAGCATTAAGGTATGCAATGACTCCTCATCAAGGAAAGGGAATTCCGTGAAAGGGCAGTGTGTAATTGCAGAGATGTTCTCGGCCTGCGGATGGTTGGATTCACTCTTAGAAGGGGCGAAAGAGAAAGAGATAAGCTCAATTTTTGGGTGGAAATACTCCTCCTGTTTATCGCAGCGGTTTTTGGGCCTCTGTGGGGTCAGGAGATTTTGAGGGATCTAAACGAGTGTTTTCGCGATCTGAAAGATTTCCCTTGGGGAATTGGCAGCAGTCCTTATCTTCTGCTCATAAAAGGAGGATTGCGCCATTTTTATTTCCACCTTATACTTCCTGATTGCTTCTCAATAGATGGTTCGACTTTCTACCCCTGAAGCCTGTCTCCATTACCTCTCTAGTTTCCTAGACTTTTATTTTAGCTCTCTTAGTTTAGAGGTGAATCACGGTGCTTCTTTAGCCTTGGTTTTTTGTGTAGGATTTTTAGTGGGGCTACCGAGTCAAGCGAGGTCTGGATCCAAACGTTGAAGTTCCTGTTAGATATCTCTGGGTCTTTGCCCAGCACCGGAGGCGCGGCAGTCAAAGAACGAGGCCATTGGGTGGCGGGGAGATGCAACCAGTTCCTCCCCATCAGCGGGGCTAGGTTAGGAACCGGGGAGAGGTCACAGTTTCCCAGATTAGTGGCACAAGCAGATGATCGGTCCAAGGGAGGGGCATTGGAGGACCCACATGGAGCTTTGATTATTGCTAAGTACAGCATCTAGCAGATGGCCCCTAACATGTGTAGATTCGGAGCTCTTCAATGTGAATTGGAGAGCTTCTAAATTGGACAGAAGGGCCTTTGCTTGGTGATCAGCCAGATCATCGAGGTGAATATTGGGATCACCAAGAACTGTAAAGTTTACCTGGGATAGGGCTAGATTGGCCAGGTAGGAAGGGAGGGAGTCAAGAAACTGGCCCATCTGTCCAGAAGGCCGATAGAGTAGTAATCCAGAGAAGGTCAGTGTCGATGAAAACTCCAATGCGAAGCTCATACTTTCACAGTTGGGCACTTCAGCTGAATAGGAGCGACAGTGGAAACAGTGCCTGAAAAATTATCCCTAGCCCCCCACCTCTTTCTGACTTCCGGTCAATTCTATGAAGTAAGTATCCTGGCTGTAAGATCTGGGTAATGGCAGGGTCTGCATCATCTCGTAGCCAGGTTTCAGTTAGGAAGATGGCATCAGGGTTTAGACTTTCCAGAAGAAGTGAAATTTCTATTGAATGCTTTGTCAAGGAGCAACAGTTTAAAAGGAACATTTTTATAGGTGGCCGTGAGTCAAGACCCATTAAGGTGAAATCGCGATGCGAGCAATTTAGGACATCATTGTCTAGACACATAGCATGGAGGCACGTGGCATCAGTGGCTACTTTTAGGTTCTGCAGGGTCTGTGAGTCATATTTAAGACGGGTGGTCTTATTTTTGTTAAGACGGACAGGGATCCTGGCCCCTGGTCCAGGCCGGGCACGGACGGGTGCAGACTGGCTTGCCTTCGGCACGCCTTTGGTGAGCCATCGGCGCGCCCGCTGTGCGAGTGCGAGGGTTGAGTTTTAATGCAGTGCGGAGCTCCAGAACTAGAGCGCTACCGTGACCGGAAGTGAGGATCTGCTCCCAGAGGCCCTCCGCACAAACGGCAGATGCCGTGACGGACCGGGGCCTGGGAGGGTGAAGGAGCACCAGTCAAGCAAGTGAGCAATATTAAGTGTTGTTATGAAGCAGTTTATTCCAGGTTATACCTTATATGTGGATATTTGATACTTATACAGAAATTGTTGTTTCTCCGGAGCCTATCATGGAGCACATTTGATCTGATCTGAGTTAAACAAGCAGCCTGTCAGTATTAGCTACTATTTTGAAATATGTATCTTCTTCTTTATGTCTACAGGTGTATTGTCCCACACCTTACTGTACACCTCCGGCTGGGGCAACACACTGAAACGCGTGTTGGCGTTGTTTGTGTGGGGCAGCTGGATTGTTTCTACCCCTACCCCCTTGATGATCTGTTTCCATTCTGTCATCTAATGATCTTGTGGCTGCTATGTACATTTTGGATATAATGTGTGATGCGAATAGTTTGATTGATGTATGAGTTATGATGGAATCTGGAATGTATGATGGAATGATTGTGATGTATGAATTTGGTGTGTGGGAATTGATCTATTGATTTATGTCTTTTTAAAATTATGGTGTGGTCTGATATTTATCATGTTTGTTTATGAATTGATGAAACTTTTTCTATAATAAAATTATTATATATTTTGAATTACTTGATGTGATCATTTGATTCTGCCCTTGTTTGTTCCTGTGTTAATGGATCAGTAGAAGGACCCTTTATTAGGGCTTTGTCTAAAATTACTGGGCAGGTATTCCTCTGTTTTTGGTGTTCTATATTTCCCCTGCCTACCTGTCTTTATCTTGCCGGGGGTCCCCCTTCACTTTAGTTTTCACCATCCCTGAGAGAGCCTGTAATTCCCAATTGGCATTGCAAACATTGTTAAAAAACTGTTGTACATGCCAAATAGCGCCTTACAAATTGAAATTCGCAAATGAGTCACAATATGCGAGGCGCTATTTTTCAGGTCGTACATCTGGCCCTTACACTTGTACCCATGGCGCATGCTATTTTCATGCTATCGACCCGCATGGGCACACACAGTAATTCTATTCTGCTTGTGACTATGGTGTTATCATTTATTTAATCAGTGGTGTCATCAATGATGTCAAATGAGATGTCATTAGTGATGTCATAAATGATGTCATAGAACACGTCATGACTGATGTAATATGTGAGGTCATAAGCAGTGCATGGTGGGGGTGCAAATTATAGTTGGGTCTGTAACTCAAGTGAATTTCTGTGTTTTTTCAGATCAAAATGTTAATGTTGTCACTGAAATATTCACCTAACTATAACAGTATTTTAAGCTTTGTTTTTTTCAGTAATTTTTTAAGATTTTTAAACAAAAACATATCCTTTAATCACACCTAACAATAATGTGACTTTAACCATTGTTTTTCTCTGTGAATTGCTAGGGTGTTGTTAATTTAAAGAAATATTATAGCAGTAAAAATCTACTTGAAGTACCTATCATTAAGAGGACAAGACTGGAAGGGAAGGCCCTCTCCTACCTTGGCCCTCGCCTCTGGAATGAACTTCCTGACTCTTTCAGACTCTGTCCAGAACATACGACATTTAGGAAATTGTTAAAGACTCTCCTGTTTCTCAACTATTAATTCCGCCAGTTCCTTACTCTCCTTAGTGACTGCACAAGTGCAGAGGTACTACTCCAGGATTCGATTCTAGCGCTATATAAACCCAAAATAAATAAATAAATAAAGCCAACAAAGTCTTTAGTGATCAGACATAGTGATTCAGGCCATGATGATTTTGCATACCTTATCTGGTGAGTAGAAGAGAGCTCTGCCAGTTCTGATCCAGACAACAACCTCTTACCTGTAGGAGCTTGAAAGCCCACTCCACTGACCTCTGTGTTCTTCCATTGACCTCATTAAAGCAGACTTCCCCTGGCATTTTTGGATTTCTCAGCAGTGCCAACAACCATGGTCGGTTGGGATAAGCTGAGTCTCCTAGATGGAGACAAAAAAAGTGCCAAAAAATGTAACATCATTTCAGATTATTCAACTTGAAATTCCCCAAACAATATGATTGAAGATTGTACTGACCAAAAAGCCAGGCCCTCTCAATTCCAAGTTGTGATATTTGCGGGCTTATGGAACTGTAAGGTAGTCCAAATGAATGATGGACAGAGCTGGGGAACTGTACATATGCTTATGATGTAGAATTACGGTAAGCAGACAATTTGCACGTTGATTGAATGGAAGTGTTTTGGATTCAGATAGTCCTGTTCTCTTGCATGGTGTGGCACTAAGGCAATATGCATGCTATCAATTTTCCACAGCAATATATTTGGTAATAAACACTAAACTGATGTTGGTTCTACAACATATAAATGGCTTAACTGCATATTTTAATCCAATATGTGTTTTCTGTCCTTTATTCTTCCCTAATTATATTTATAGCCTTATGTAAAATACGAATTTGATTTTTTTTTAAATAATACAATTCAAATGTATAATTTCCACATTTAAAAAACAATCCTCTAAAAATAGCGTCATCCGAGGTGTAAACAACACCTTGCTAATATTGCTTTCAAGCACACTAACACACTACTCTTAAATGTTTATTTTTAAAAGAATGAGTGTCCATAAAAATGTTAATACATGAACAAAATAACCGCCATTTTAAGTGGTGGTGACACACGTAACAGTCATACACACACCATTTTGAATTTCAAAAATGGAGGGGGCCAGATCTCACCGATAGGAAATTTGGAATTAGATGGGTGCGGCGGAAGTTCACCATGCACTTGTCGGTAAACTCCACTATGAATACAGGGATAGTCCAAATTTGATTAAAGGGAGAGTTACCTAACTTTTTGAGCTAACACTTCATTTAATTTTACTTCCATTTCAAAGTGTGTCCCAACTGCAGGCCCTTTACTCACAGTGGCCACTATTTACTGTGCCATAAGTATATATGTTTAGCCTTTAGTAGTTCACAATCTTTTTCACTGATAAGAAGTAGGTCACAGCACAGAATATATAGGAGCCCCCTGGGTGAGATGATGTGACAGGACTGGATCGGTGAATTTAGACCATGACATGGGATTGAGGTAGGGAACAGATCGCTACAAAAGTGTGTATTAAGATATTGCTTTTGTCAGCATGTGCCAATACACATGTTGTATGCTAAAGTATGAGTTATGCTAGTGATAGATGTAGAAAAAACATTGCTACATCAATACAGATAAACAAAAAGTCACAAAACCATTGTCATTTCTTGCATCCATACAGGTCAACACCCATCATAAGTGAGACAGATGGAAGGCCATCGCCAGGAAGTTGTGGACTCTGGGAGTCTACAAGCATGAAATCGATGGGGCACGAAGTGCCCAGGCGTTTGTTATGTTAACCGTCCCAGGAGGGGGTTAATTCAGAGAGATGAAATTTTTCAGCAGCAGAGAGGAGGTGAAAGCAAAACATGCACTATAACCAGCCACGCAAGACATAGCTAAACAATGGAGTAATGTCACAAGAGACACCGAGTCAGTCCTTCCTTCTTTACAGTCAACATTTTGCTGATGGGACACGTAAGCCCGTGCTTAAAAGGGGAAGTGTTAAAATACAACTAACCAGTGTGCAATCACAGTTGACTCCCTTAACCTGCACATGTAGGCAGAGGCTTCTCCTCATTAGTACCACTTTGCAGTATCCAAACGCAGAACTAAGCAACACCAAAGGTGACGAGTCAACCTTTGTGAAGGGCCTTCCACTGTTTGGAAACAAATTGCTGTGTTTATGGTATCTTTTGATCCATTACAGATGGAAACACATTTTTTGTTGAAGTCTGCAGCATAAGCAGCCGATAATGGATTATGTGGCAAACGGGGTAAAAACGTTATTGTGCAGAAAACGTTGCAGCTGTAATATTGCATAATTTCAATGGCGCTGGATATAAAACAGAAAAAAATCAGAGCTTAACAGAATAACTTAAAATAATTAAGATGAGTGAAGCTGTTAACCTCAAACACCAGCTGTATGTTTTCTTCAGAAATTGAAAGATGTAGTGGACACATTTTTATCAAACTAGAAGCACAGTCTTCTGGATTAATGCTCAACCTAGAATACAGATTTCTGTTATGATATTGTGCATAGAATATACATCCCTTATTCACAATTTTGCAACTATCGACCCATTTCACTCCTGCCTAAACCTGCCAAGGTACTGGAGAAAGTGGTCCAGAAACAACTGGCTCAGTATCTGGAAACAAATAAGTTGCTGCACGATTCTCAGTCCGGTTTTAGAACCGGCTACAGTACCGAGACTGCGCTGTTGGAAGTATCCGAGATTATCAGGGAATCAGTGGATAGGGGCGAGGAGGCCATGTTGGTCCTCCTCGACCTATCCGCAGCATTTGACACTGTATCCCACGTCATACTCACAGCCCGACTACAAGAGCTGGGGATTGGTGGCACAGTCCTGGCATGGATCAAATCCTTTCTGTCCAGACGGTCCCAAAGGGTACTGCTGCACCCATTTGAATCAGAAGATAAACCCCTCATGTGCGGTGTGCGTCAGGGCTCTGCCTTGAGCCCTCTATTGTTTAATGCTTATCTGGCCCCGCTTGCCAAGGTAGTTGAGTCATGGGGTGTCAGGGTGGTCTCTTATGCTGATGATACTCAGCTTGTTTTTTCATTTAGAGACCACTCTCACTCCCTCTTCTCCAGCTTTCGAAACTGCCTTGGCAACATTTGCACATGGATGGCTGCCAATCATCTTGCCCTAAATACTGACAAAACTGAGGTCCTCTTTTTTAGCCAGAAATCTACTCCCCCTGCAACCTTATGGTGGCCTACCGTCCTCAATCCCCCTCCCATACCAGTGCAGTCTGCCCGCAACCTCGGCTTCGTATTTGACAATACCTTCTCGGGTAAAACCCAGGTCAATAAAGTTACAGCGGCCTGTTTTAATAAGTTGCGTATGATCAGTAAGATTTTTTCCTACCTCCCCCAGACTTCCCGCAAAACGGTGGTCCAGGCACTTATTACGGCACATCTTGATTATGCCAATAGCCTATATGCCGGTACCCCCAATATCTCATAGACCGACTACAAATCATTCAGAATGCGGCAGCAAGGCTTATTGGAAACATTCCTGCCCGCAACTCGGTCAGAGCATACCGAGATGAGCTACATTGGCTTCCCATAGCCCGTCGCATTGACTTCAAAGTTTTGGTCCTTGCCTTTCGGGCAATCAATGGAACTGGCCCGGTCTATCTGAGCAAAAGGCTCAAAATATCATCCTCAGTAAGATACCTGAGATCTAACAGTCTTCGCCTACTGAATGTCCCCAGTTTCAGGCTCACCCGAAGTGGCGGCAGAACTTTCACCGTTACAGCCGCCAAGCTCTGGAACAGCCTTCCTCCAGACCTTAGGTTTATTGAGTCTGAGCAAGTCTTCCGAAGCAAATTAAAAACCTGGCTGTTTACTAAACGCTAATCACGAGCTCCCCTGCAGCCCATGGTTTTCCTTTTCGGTTGGACATGAACTAGGCAACCCTCTCTTGTGATTACCTGTAGTCTTAGCGCCGGGACACCCCCGCTGGAGGTAGCCGAGCGCTCTATAAGCTTCGTAAATAAATAAATAAATAATAATGGTATGCCCCAACTGTACATCACCGTGTGCCCTGGAACCACACATCACTTTTTACTCCAAATTTGTATAACACCCTGGCTCTTATCATTCGCACAACATCCGTGTAAAGCACTCTGATACCCTCTTGGGTCATGTTCGCGCTATATAAAACGTTATAAATAAAAATAAAATAAAAACAAGTGACAGCTATCGTATAACAAGGACTTGACGTGTTTTGCCAAAGACGTTTAGACTGCTAACATGTCTGTGTTTTATCGGAAACAGATTGCATTCAAACGCTTAAAACTCAATTGCAGTTTGCTGTAAATGGGAAATAACGCAAACACGGAGTATGTCCAAAGTCCCCGCTCACAAGTGCGCTGCTCTAAGTAGAACGGCGAAAACCACTGACCTAGATGATAGCTGAAGACATTGCACTGCGCCCGAAACACGTCTAGAGCGCATCCCTGCATGCGTTTCTGTACCACTGTGGCCTCATCAAGGGATCCTAGTCATAACAGCAAACAACGTTAAGAGGCCTATGCAATTTCATTTTTTTTTTATTTTGTTTGTTTTTTGCCCTGGATAGTAAAGGGTGCATTTCTTTGTCATTCGTAAACGTGCAAGTGCTTAATTTAATGTTTTTATAATATGGAACTCCGGGTTCAAATCTGAAGTTCACTCTCCCCACAGAGAAAGTTCCCAATCGTCATTGTGCTTCTGCTACTGTTTGTCTGGTATAAACATGTTGTATTCCTACAAGGGGTGCGCTTATCCCACAACATTATGCCCAGAACCCCGCATAGACCTGTGAGCATGCATGCAGGTGGTAGCTGATGGAACACAGGTACCAAGATTGCACTGCTGCAGGATGTAATCCGACATCGCCGCTGAATGCCTCGGTACGTGCACTTAGGTAGTCGGCGGGATACGGGTACCAAGATGCACTGATGAAGGAAGTAACCTGCCCTCGCCGCTGATTAAAAGACACAAATGACCAGTACCAGGCCACACAACTAGCTGATGCGTTGTGGTGACTGCAAGCCCCCCAGCACGCACACTCCGCCTTATGAGCCACTTCAACTGATATTTACAGTGCAGTACTAGCACTCGTGTAATCAGCAAAATGTGCCTTTCACTCCTTACTTATGGTCGTAGTTTCACCCTTGCCCACACCTCAAATTGAAGGTACAGAACTGAGTGTGAGTAAACAATTAGAAGCGCTATAAAAAAAATGAAGAGAGATGAGGTGCATCGTTGGTGAGTGGTAGTGAGGGAATTCATGGAGAAGGAGGAAATGTGGGAGGGGGTGCCAAAAAAGACTGTTGCACTGTGTGCAACAAGTACTAGGGCCAGCCCTGGCTTGGAGTTTTAGCCCCCTCCCAAAGTTCGGTTCTAGTTGCGCCTCTGTACACGAGTATGGGCATGTCGTCCTAAATTACAAAAGGACACATTTACATTCAATGAGGAGAAATTCGTCATTTCTCCTCGTTTTTTGCTGTTTTAATGCTGTGCTGCATTCTACCGCATGCATTGAAAGAGGGAAATGCCTGTAGTGATTGTTTATGTGCAGGAAGGTGCCCCTTCCTGCACAAAATCAATCTCCCCATGCCGCAGGCATCCTTGCACCATGGTGCAAGGATGCCTACGCCAGCTCATGGCTGCAGTTTGTATGCCCGCACAGGGGAGAGCACAGAGATGCGTCATATTCTTGTAAATATTTTGCATCCCTGTGCTTCGGAAGTGCTGCAGCCTGGCGCAACCAAAGGGCTTGTGGTGCCACGCTGCGTCACTTCCTTGTAGATCTGTCCCTGGATGTGAAGCACAACCTGAGGATGGCAGTAGCAAAATCCATCCACAGATTGACCGCCTATGGCGAAAAACAGGACACCCGTCACATTTATGTTGGTGGTGTTATCAATCAATGTCATGTGTAAACAAAGCATCCTAGTAAAAATGATCTGCACATATTTTATCTAGGAAAATGGTGGTTTGAGCTGTGTAATAAGTCTTTGTCATTTGAGGGGAGACAGGTTGTACTCATCCTGCTCGACCTAACAGCAGCGTTCGACACCATCTCGCACGCCATTCTTATTAATAGAATGCCCGAGATCGGTGTGACAAACACTGTGTTGACATGGATAACATCGTTCCTGTCCAACAGATCCCAAAAGGTATCATTAGGCCCTTACCTCTCCAGTGAAAGACCAATCACATCAGGAGTCCCCCAGGGGTCCATACTTAGCCCACTCTTTTTCAACATCTACATGGCCCCCCTCCTTGCAGTGATAGAATCTCACGGAATCCTTGTCACATCGTACGCTGATGACACTCAGCTTGTCATCACCATTGATAAAAAATGCACGGATGCAGACCGTAGATTTCAGAATTGTCTCTCTGAGGTTTTTCTATGGCTGAACAAAAACCACCTCAGATGCAACAGTGCTAAGACTGAAATTATACCCCTAGGGAAAGACTTGTTCTTCTGCCCAAAAGACTGGTGGCCTAAAAATTCAGAAGCCCCACCAAGCGCTGTCTTCTCGGCACGTAACCTTGGCGTCCAATTCAACGCATCCCTTACCTTCGATGATCATGTCCGCATCACTGCCGGGTGCTGTTTTAGCCTTATCAGATCATTGAAGAAATTCTTTGACTTCCTCCCCATTGCAGCCAGAAAATCAGTCGCGGTTGCTTTAATTCTCTCCCGACTTGATTATTGCAATGGACTAATGGCAGGAGTGAAGAAGTCTACTCTCAGGAAACTACAAAGCGTTCAACACGCCGCAGCCAGATTCATGTTTAAACTCCCTAGAAGGTCTTCAGCCTCAGCAGCCCTAAATGCTCTCCACTGGCTACCACTCCACAAAAGAATTCTATTTAAACTTCTGCTCACTGTATTCAAAGCCACTAGCAAAAACAGGCCCCCTTTACTTTACCAAGCGCTTTATGTATTACAATCCTACACGCTGCCTGAGATCCTCAGGAACCAATCTTATCATAATCCCAAGATTTAAGTTAAAAACTAGGGGGGGGGAAACCTTCTCCTTCCTAGCAGCAAGAGCCTGGAACAGCCTCCCTGTCAATCTCAGGCTAGCCGAAACTGAGAGCCACTTCAGGAAACTCCTGAAAACCTGGGTGTTCCAGCAATCTGATACCTCGGTTCTAGCAGCCATCTGATCCATTTATCACCACGTTTCTTTTTTCTGTACGCTCAGCGCCAAGATGCTCCTTCCGGAGCGATAGCCGCGCTTTACAAATTCCCATAAATATCAAATATCAAATTTCAGCGCACCCACTCAAAAACCTGCTCTTTACTAAACACATTGTGTTGAACATTATTTGCGTGATATGGCCTGAGATATGCGTGTGGTGGTCGATTATGTAGTGTACCAGATTCGAGAAATTTCTGTAGGATGGTGGGGGGCCCATCATCTAAAACAATTGAGCTTGGGGGGGCTCAACCTACAAAAGTTTGAAGACCTTTGCCCTACACTCTACCAGTTTCTACAAATATTTAAAAATGTTCAGCAACTAAGAATATACCAGCCTATATGCCAACTAAAACCTATTGAAACAAAATAAAGCAATGCTTGAAATAATACAATATAAAATGTGACTATTTGGTAGCAATCAGGGTGTCCCATACTTCCACATCCAGAACATTACACTGAAATTCAAATTAACAATACAAAATATAGCCTCAAACACCAAAAATCACTTAAAAAATTTATTTATTTATAAACATTACTAGATCAGTTTTGAAACAGTCAAAAATATATACTTAATTTAAAACCAACCAAAATTCATTCAGAATGAAAAGTAAAAAATGCTTAAATAAATATTAATAAAATAAACAAAATGAATCAATTTACAACTTTTAAAAGCAAATCATTGGAATCAACAAATCAAGGCACATTAACATTTCCTACTTATTAAGAGTAACATATATTACTCAACATATATTATGTTTCGTAACTGAAATCCATTCATTCAAAATAATCCACAAAATGTAGACCCATAAATTCCCCCAAAATACAAACAATAAAATACAATGTTAGTCCAGATTTACCTTCTAAAACCCCAAAAATAAAATATCAAAAACAGGTTCAGGAAAACCAAAAATTGAATTTTTTTTAGTTAATATATAACCAAACTTGTTTCCTTTAAAAAACCGTATATAAAACAATAGAAAAATCCAGGACCCAAATAAAACACATGTTAAAAAAAGAAAAATGCCCACACACACAACTGAAATAACCCCATAAACATCAAATAAGAAATAATAATAACTGTAAAAACACATACATATAATACATTTAAAAAAGACATTATATTAAAACATGCACAGCACAGTAGGGCTATCTCATTCATCTACCACAACTAGAATGGCAATCTAATATTTAATTAATAAACAATCACAAACACTAACCAATACTAACTACACTAACCATATATCCATCCTCCAAAAAGTACATTTAAATTATTCTTCCCTGATACGGAGAGCAGGAGCATGGAGCCACCACTATATGAAAGTGCGAAAACCCCAAACCCCAAAAAAGGGGTAGCTAGACTAAAAGATCATGAACGTAGTATTAAAAAAATAGCCATTGAGCAAACATAACACTCCACAGAAAACAATAGAAAATGACAACGTAGGTGCTCATTACGATGTCAGGCGGACTCATGTCAGCCTGACACCATAACGGTCTGGAATCGCTGAACTTAGTATTAGGATGCAACCGCCCATATGGTGGTTGGAAACATCCAATGTACTATGGCCGCTTGTGCAGCACAAGCTGCCATAGTAAAATGGATGTTTTCAAACATCCCTGCAATGTATGCCGGGCACCTCACAGTGCCAGCCACACTGTGCAGGGATGTTTAGGGGGTACCCAGGCCCAATAGGTGCCCCGCCAACCCCTAGCAGAGGGCCACAGTGGACAGGGCCCTGCTTGGACCCCCATAGTCATTTTACGAAAGCCATTCCATATTGGAAAGACCAATATAGAAAGGCTGTCAGAAAATTAAATCATAATCCTGACAGCGGGGCCGAGACTGGCTCCACCGTCATTAAGGGAATATGTGCATTTCCAGTGCTCCGATGGGCTCAAGGAGCTTGCCAGAACACCTGCGTACGGCTCCTCTGCCTATTGCCTCTGTCGGTCGGCTGACATAGAGGTCAGTGGGACCGACACCGACCTGCCATCGGTGTCGGCCCTACCGACATTATAATGAGGCCCTTTATGTTTATATTTACCTATGTTTAAGAAAAAAAGTTGAGTAATGTATAACATTAAATTTATATGTATGAAAAAAACACCATTTAAAAGAGAAAAAGCTAATAAAAAGTACTATAATAACTAAACGTGTAATCTATGGTGCTTATTAATATTTGAAAATTAAATATATAACTGTAGAATGATAAGAATTATTTGTTTGTTCAAAATATGACACATTTTTCAAACAAATTGTATAGGAAAATAAGATATTAAATTATGTGAAAAATGGGCAGGCTGTCAAGCGTTGGGTCACGAGGTTCCTGTTGTTTCCTTCTTGATGATGTATGCTCCCAACTCCTTCGTGGACTAACCAGTCGGAAAAGGAGAAAACACCTGGCACAGCTGATTAATCCCCAAGGGAAAGGGGAAGTGGAGTGAGAGAAACAATGCAAAACACTTCATCACTTCCTGGGGTGTTAGATGCAGTTTCTCTTTTGAAGTGTTCTGGGCTTCTTGTGATGTCTCAGGTATTCTTAAACACCGTCTCTAAATAAACAGTAGATTAACATAAACCTAAATGGATCTTAACTCTCAATCTTCTTATATAAAAATGTTCAAGCTTTTAATAGTACATAGCACATTATTTTAAGCCCATTCTAACACTTCTGCAATTGTTAGGCGACTTTTATTCAGTCTACTTGACTTTAGATGACAAAAATACAAAGGTGTATTACACCTTAGCTTGTCCTACCTTACAACTGTATATTGTGCTCCTTAATTGGATTCTGAAAAGAGAGAACAAAGAAACAACAAGCCAAACCCTACTCTCAGGGCACTCTAAATTCTAAACATAGGCACATGTATGTACTTTTTTCTTTACATGTTTTGTTTCAATTCTGGGTTTACAACGTTCTTTTTTACATTAAACAAAAGAAACTCTAAGGTCTGATCAGCAGTATTCACAACAATTAAGCACACAATATGCGTATGCAAAGTCCGCTTTACTATTTGCCTTTACAAGTTTGAATATTAACAACAAGGGGTGGTGAGGGACAGAGTCTCTGAATTAAGCAGAAAGCTCTCACCCAGTCAAGAGATCAGGGCTAGATCCAACACCGTTTTTTAGCTCACTGCACCATCCCAGTTTCAGAACCTGGCTGTATGCAAATTAGTCTGTTCCTGTCCCAGTGCATGATGGGAACAGGTCAAACCAAACTACAAAAGCCAATTCTTACACTGGGAAGGAAACAAGCTCCCGGGGACCGGTTTCTGGCATTACAGCCGTCTTCAAGCAAGCCGGGCCGAAGAGGCTGAAATGCCAGAAACCGGTCCCCGGTAGCTTGTCTCCTTTCTGGTGAAGAATTGGCTTGGTAGTTTGGTCTGCCCTGTTCCCATGATGCACTGGGCCAGGGACAGACTAATTTGCATATAGCCAGGTTCTGAGCTGGGATGGGGCAGTGAGATAAATAACGGTGATGGATCAAGCCCTGATCTTTGGACTGGGTAAGAGTGGTCTGCTTAATTCAGACACTCTGTTCATCACCACCCCCTTTTCTGTATCCTTTACAAGTTTGAAGTCACGATTGTCTTTACCAATGCTTGTTTGTGTGTCCTCTTTTGTGACTACTATGCTACTGTTTAGCACTTGCTGTGACCAATGTTTATTGCTTTTTTTTCCTCGTTGCTTAGTAACCAACAAAAAAAACTCTTACTTTGGTATTGCAGGAACCGGAAATCGTTGAAGAAAATCTGGACCCGAATCGGAGCTTGAAATGCTGCAGCCGTCGGAGGATCGTGAAGGTGAAGACTGAAACAGGTAAGCGGGAACGAGAGAAGGCAGCCAAACGGGTGCGGGAGCAAGGAAAGCGAAGGGTTGGATCTGGACGGCAGGACGGGCAGCTCCAGCAGAATAACAGGGACGCTCGCGGTGACGCTGGATCAAGAAGCAAAGCGTCGCCGCATGCGAAAGCAGGGCTTTTGTGCTAACTATAAAAAGTTAACAAGTCCATTTTACATTTGCAACAGGAAGGAATACAATTAGTAATACATTAAACAGCACCACATTAACAAGAACTCTGTGTACATGAAGCCCTATTGAGTGTATTACTTCCTATAGCACAGCAGCATGTGAACCCATGACAGTTCTTCCCCCCAAAGGCCGTCTTACAGTTCGGGGTTTATTAGGATTAAGGGCATGAAAGGATCGGATTAGCCGAGGAGCATGTACATTTGTTTCAGGTTCCCAGGATCGTTCTGAAGGATCATATCCTTTCCAGTCAATCAGGTAATATAGACGACCCCGTTTGCGTTTTGCATTCAAATTTTTTTTTAACTTCATATTCTACATGATCTCCTACTACAACAGGGGGTGGAGGATTATCAGATCGGGTGTTTGGGTCATAGGGTTTCAAAAGTGACACACCAAAAACAGGATGAATTGAATAATCCTGGGGAAGAACCAACTTAATGGAGACTGGATTTATAATTTTTTCGATAGTTAAGGGTCCAATGAATCGAGGTTTTAATTTTTTAAGCCCTTCTATCTGGATGTTTTTTGTTGACAACCAAACCAAATCTCCTATATTATAAATTGGAGCTGGTATCCTATGTTGATCAGCCGATTCCCTCATTTTTTCTTTATGTCTGATTAACATCTTTTTAATGTGTTCTTGGAATGCTAACAAACTGGCTAACCGTTCTGTGACAGCAGGCATGTCATGTGTTTTTTCTGGGAATACTATTGGCAGGGTCCGGGGATGTTGACCTGCGAGAAAATAAAAGGGGGAACATCCTAAACTGAGTGCACTGAGTTATTGTAAGCGAACTCTGATAAGGGCAGTGCCTCATCCCAGTTTGAGGACAAGATGGTTGTTAAACAGCGCAAACTTTGTTCTAGGTACTGATTAACCTTTTCAGTTTGACCATCTGTCTGGGGATGGAAGGCCGATGATAGAGACAATTCTACTCCTAACTGACTACTAAGCTGTTTCCAAAATTCAGAAAGGAATTGGGGGCCTCTGTCCATAATGATTTTCCCCCCATTCAAATCAAAGGCCACCGAAGTCATCTGCGGCGTACCACAAGGATCATCACTCAGTCCCACCCTCTTCAACGTTTACATGAGCCCCCTCGCATCCATCGCGCGACGACACAACCTCAACATCATCTCCTACGCAGACGACACCCAGCTGATCCTCTCCCTCACCAATGACCCAAACACCGCCAAAACCAATCTACATGAAGGAATGAAAGAAGTAGCCGAATAGATGAAGAACAGCCGTTTAAAACTGAAGTCGGAAAAAACGGAAGTCCTCATCCAAGGATCATCCCCCTCTGCCTGGGACGACTCATGGTGGCCACCGGCCCGGGATACAGCACCCATACCTGCAGATCACGCACGTAACCTGGGCTTCATCCTGGTCTCCTCCCTCTCGATGACCAGACAAGTCAACGCCGTCTCATCATCATGCTTCAACATCCTACGCATGCTCAAAAAAATATTCCGTTGGATCCCCACCGAAACAAGAAAGAGGGTCACCCACGCACTGGTCACAAGCCGACTGGATTACGGAAATACCCTCTACGCCGGAACCACAGCCAAACTACAGAAAAAACTCCAACGCATCCAAAACGCCTCAGCCAGACTCATACTGGACATCCCCCGTCAAGCTCACATTTCCGTCACCTGAAAGACCTCCACTGGCTCCCCGTCAACAAGAGAATAACGTTCCGTCTCCTCACCGATGGCACACAAGGCCCTCTACGACCTAGGACCCGAATGCCTCAACACACTACTATCCTTCTACACCCCAACCCGCCAATTACGTTCGTCCAATCAAGCCCTCGCCGCAATCCCGCGCATCCATAGATCCACCATGGGGGTAAGATCCTTCTCCTACTTAGCAGCCAGAACCTGGAATTCTCTCCCCACCCACCTCTGCCTTACACAGAACCACCTCTCCTTCAGAAAGCAGCTAAAAACCTGGTTATTCGATAAGTAAAGCACCCACCCCCCCTCAAGCGCCTTGAGACCCTCTGGGTGAGTAGTGCGCTATACAAATCTCTGAACTTGAACTTGAACTGGTAATCCATGAAGCTTGACTATGTTGGCTAAAAACGTGTTACTAAACTCGGTTGCAGACGGGAGTTTGGGTAGAGGTATGAAAGGTCCCATCTTAGATAGTAAGTCTACTACTACTAAAATTGTGGTGAAACCATGGTACTTGGGTAAGTCTGTGACAAAATCTAAGCTAATTGTATGCCTGGGAAATTGAGGAATAACCATTGGTTGTAGTAAACCCATTGGATGGGTATGTAATGATTTCTGTCATGCACACACTGGACAGGTTCGAACATATTGGTGTACGTCTATACTCATGTTTTTCCACCAAAAGTGTCTTTGGCATAGTTCAAGAGTTTTACATGAAGCCCTATTGAGTGTATTCCTTCTCATAGCACAGCAGCATGTGAATCCATGACACAGGTGTGGCTTGGCCACCACAGAGGATGTCCAGCAAGGAGTTGAGCTTCACCCCTCATTCTTATTTCGCCAACACCAGAGTCATGTTGTGGGGATGTAAGTTGCCATCATTTCTCTCCTTTCTGGTGACTTCCTCAGGATACCTGAGTGACGGCATGTCACTCCATCATAGACACATGAAGTGGCAGCTATTTCCTCTGCCTTACTTTTCGCAACCTTTTTACGTCAAATGATTGACTTACCACCTTCCGCGGTATTAAATATCCACTGAGCACACCAGTTAGGTCAGCGTATGAGTTCTACTACTGGAGTATACAGACCTCCTCAAAGTACTTAATGCTGCAAAGGAGAAGAAACAACTAATTTGGTTTGGAAGAAAAATCTTCCTGACTAAAGATGTCACCAGGAGCACAGCCAATAGCTGTAAAGAAATTCTTGACCTTCGCCCTGCACAATGTACTATGGGTGCTCGTTATGGGTTGTTCCATCCATGCATTTTCAAAGTCACCTAAAAGGACAGGACTATGGCCTATGAAAACCCCCCTCAGCAAAAGAAGTTTCTTACCTATCATATGAGTGATGTTATAGACACGTCAAAACCCTCCAGACGCTCATGCTTTTTCTGACTTACCTGTTTGATGTTTTGCTTCCCTTTTGATGTTCAAATGTTTAACTTGTTTTCTTTATTACACTCAGGTGGTTTCTGGTTGTTTGTATATTGATGTTTTTAATGTTTCTTCTTTTATTTTTGTCACAGGTGTGTTCAATAATAAAAAAAAACTTATTCATCCAACTTTACCCTATGATATATTTTGTGTGGACGTGCGTTGCTCCCTAATCAAGCAAACTTCCCAGGGCCGGACTGACTACCGGGCAATTTGGAATGCTGCCAAGCTGGGGGCTGATTTCACAGCGGTGGGGGCTGATTTCGTTCATGGAGACCTGCGTGTGCTTCGAAATAATTAATGCAAAACAAATTTTGTTTAGCACATGCAGGTCTCCATGAACAAAATCACCCCCCAGCTCAGCAGCATTCCAAACTGCCCGGTAGCCAGTCCGGCACTGAAACTTCCTCCATTGTTGCCTTTACCCCTCTTCAATTTTTCTTGCTACGCTCCAGTATGTCTTTTCAGTCATCACTTGCTCGAAATGGAATGTCTTATCCACATTTATCATATTTTACTTTTTCTCATCTATGTTCTCCTTTTTTTCCGCATTTATCCTCCTTTCTTCCTGTATTACCATCTATTTGTTTTAATTCCTTACTTTCTAATGTTCAGTTTTCGTCAATCATTAGTGAAGACCAATTGAGCTATCCAGTTTTCCCAACTTATAACATTCAGAGGTATTTCATGAAATGTAAAAGGTTTTATTAGTCCTATAAAGATACAGAGAGTTCCCTCTGATTTGGCTACATTCAATCCAGATCTAGTTTTCCTACAGGACTCACATCTATCTCTCTGAATTCAAAGCTCAGAAGCTTAAAAAGCATAGAGTAGGGAATGATCTTGCTTCCCCTGCACTCAACAAGAATGGTGTTTCAACAAAAGATGAGAGTTTACTGTTTTGTCTCAGGATACGGATAAAGAGGGTTGATGGCGTATGGTAAATGTCTCATAAACAAAATTCCCTTGACAATACTTAATGTTTATGCTCCTACACAGATTGATTATCATTTTTAGTTTGACTTGGAACAGAAATGTATTCAATATATGGATGATTTTGTTTTAACTGGGGGTAACTGCAGTCAGTTAGTGGACCCTTTTTTAGATGGGCAGGCTCCTGTTAAATTCTTATCAAACAAAATGCATAAGCAGTTTTGCTCTACCATATCCTTCGGAGCATTTCTTGTTTCGTAGAGACTTTGTAACCCCACTTCCCAAGACTATATGCTTTACTCCCCACTTCATGGTTCCAGATTGGTTCATACCTCTTTAAACAAAAGCGTACTTCAAAATGTTGTCTCCTGTGAGATTTGATCCATTCTCAATTTCAAATCATGCCCTAGTTATTACCGACCTAGGTATGGTTTATGTTAGCAAATTAAGTGGCAATGGTGATTAAATAATCTTTATTCATAGACTGCACATTTTCTACTAAATTCACTGAATTTACACATGACCCCACTCCTTCTACTTCACTCTTGAAGGACTCTTTCAAAGCATCTGAGCATATATTCATCATTGACTATGTAGTGAGTAAGAAGAGTCTTTTTCACAAAGAACATAAAGATTTGCTAGAATCCATTAAGGATTTAGAACACCAATTTTACCTACCCATCTAAATCTAACCTGAACTTGAAAATTTGATTAAGGCAAAATCATTTTAATAAAGTTCCTACAAATGTCACCTCCACTATGCTACTCAAAAGTAGTGCTCAATATTATGGGGGTTGCAACAAAGTTGGGATGCTCTAGGATAATTATTTGAATTTTAAGGAACAACTCACCAAAGTAGATCATTTGCACAATTCTCCGGTAACTTCTATGTTTCAATACCATGATATTCTTTTTTTAATTTGAACAATTGTATTGATTTCTGTATACACCAGAAACTGTGCCTCATCAAACTGATATTGTTTGCTATTTAGAGGGTTCTTGCTGCTCTATGAATAAAGACATAGGGCTTGATTGATGCTGAAAAAGCCTGTGATAGTTTAGGCAGGGATGTTATGCCTTCAGCTCCATCATGGCATGAGTTTGTTCCTCAATTTGAATGATATGGCATCCCCTCACTTTGCCCTCCAAACTGGCGTCAATCAAGGCAACCCTCTCTCTCCTATATTATTCCTTCTGGCTTTGCAACCGCTTCTCTCTTGCATCTGGACTAATACTCTAATCTCTGGCTTTTCATTTGAAATTTGAAAAACATCATTTGAATTTTTCCTAATTATATCTTTTCTGATTTAGTATTTACGATTTGGGTAAAAAAAGCAATTATTAAAATTGGTGATTTTATGGGATCCGAGGGTCTGATGCAGTTTTCAGAGATTCAAGCAAAATATGGGATAGAAACAAGGCATTTTTTTAAATACCTTCAAGTAAGAAGTTTTTTGTTAAATAAAAGAGGGCGGACCGCTGGATTTGAGAAAAATAATATATTAGAGTTGGTGCAGGGAGGAACTGGTTGTAGTATTAAAAGGTTTTATTATGAACTAATAGAAACAAAACAAGATGATCTGGCGAAATGGGGGGAAAGTTTGGCAACTAAATTAGAGGCTGATACAGATTGCTTTAATATGTCATTAGAGTTGGGTCAGAATATTTTGTGCTCTGCAGCATTACAGGCGCAACATTACAAGACATTATATCGGTTATATTACACTCCGGCAAAAATTGCACAATGGGGAGCTACAACGGGTATTAACTGTGCAAGATGTGGAAGTTTGCATGCGGATATTGTACATGTATTTGCAACATGCCCACAATTATGTACTATACTGAATGAAATAGAGACTTTTATGCAAAGGGCATTGAGAATATCAGTTAACATAACCCCTCTTTAATATTGTTGGGTGTAAATCCGGATGGTACTCAGGGGTAAGAAAGTTATTTTATTTTTTTAGCCATGGCGATATTAAGACTATGTATTGCTTCAGCCTGGCTCGACCCAACACCACCGACATATCAACAATGGTTGGCCAGGACTCTGAATGTATATAATTTTTAAAAAGCAATCTACCTTAGAAAGGGAGAGAAAGGGAGGAAATTGGGACTAAAAATATGAGAACCAATAATTATATGGAAGGATGAGACGAAAGATAAAAGGATTGTATATAGAGATGTACTGTTAAATGATGTCATTAACTGATGAGTTAGGTTGTTGTATCTATGATGTATGTATTCTATCACTTTTTCTTTTTAATCCTTTTTTTTTCCTTTTTTTGTTTGGACTGTATTTGTTTCTGCAGATCCAACTCATTAGACAGCAATACGGAAGGGCACGTAAACTAAGAATACAAGAACTAAAACAGAAACTATGGGACGACCTACATACTAGTTTCGTCTCCAAAAACAGTGAGGCTTTTTGGCGAGCAGTCAGATCCCCTACCTAACAGACGATAACAGTCCCAAGATAGAAGTGGCTATAGAGGAAGATACCTGGGTGTCCCACTTCTCCAAAATCTTTAAAAATACAGTAACATCAGTAGGGACAGAAAACACACATCTAGCAGCTGAATACCCAATACCCCTGCATTTTGACATCTCCGAGGTACTAGTGGCACTGGAAACAAGTAAAAATGGGAAAGCTCCAGGCCCAGATGGGGTCCCAGTGGATCTTGTTAAATACAATCTGGATCTTTGGGCCCCCATTCTCACTAGAGTGTGCACCGCAGCCGCAAAAGTGGGACTGATAAAATCCTGGACCAATTCTATCATGGTCCCAATTTTTAAAAAAGGGGATCGTCAGGATGTCAAATTCTACAGCCCCATCTCACTGCTGGATTCTCTGGGAAAGGTCGTTGGCAGGGTAGTCCTTGAGCGACTCCAGCAGTGGGCTGAGGGGGGAGGCATTATTTCCGATCTTCAGTTTGTATTCCGGGAGGGCTTTGGAACGGTGGAGCAGGCCCTCAATCTTAGCCTGATAGTGGGCAAATATACCCAAGCAAAGAAGGACACGGTCTATATGGTGTATGTAGACCTGTCCGCCGCTTTTGATTGCGTCTCGCACGCAAAACTCTGGATTGTTTTGAGACAAATGGGAGTGGATCCCCCTCTTTTAGATTTTTTGAGAGAGCTTTATTCTAAAGCCTCTGCGAGGGTGCGCTTCGGCGCGAAGGGGGAGCTGACAGCATCTTTTGGAGTGGAGCGTGGAGTCAGGCAGGGGTGCGTCCTGGCCCCCTTTCTCTTCTCATTGTACACGAATGGCTTGGAGGAAGAGATGCTGAGGGGGGCCAAGATCTCCCGCGGGTAAAACAGTGCCTGATTCCTGCTCTGCTTTATGCAGATGATGCTGTCATTCTGGTGCGCACTCCGCGCGAATTACAGAAGTCCCTGAATAGGTATACGGACTTCATGGGTGAGTTGGACCTACATGTGAATGTCAAAAAAATGTTTGTCATGGTAACAGGCAGTGGGAAAAAACGAGCAAAGGATATCTATCTCAAAAATCAAAAACTTGAGGTAACTGCCCAGTACCCGTATTTGGTTATCATTTTTGACGAAAGGCTGAACTGGAGGCCAGCAGTAGAGGCAAGGTGTCATCTTTTTAAAAGAGCTATAGTGGCCCTGATGAGCTTCTCTCAGAAGCTGGGGAAGAGGGCACCAGTGGCGCTACTAAAAATTTATAGCGCCAAGTGTCAGGCGATTGCACTGTATGGGGCGGGAGTCTGGGGACACATAGATGTTAGCGCCCTTCAGGTGGCAGAAAACACCTTCCTCAGATTCCTTCTAGCAACACCGAGACACACCTCAATCTACGCATCCCACTTGGAACTTGGAATCCCCTATTTAGAGGATTTGTTAAAGATCCAACCATTATTACTTTGGCGGCGCATCTGGACCTCTGACAAACATGCGCTGACACAGGCAATCGTGGTAGACTCAATGGCTCTTGATCAGTCCTTGAGGTTGACTTCTGAGTCGACAAAACCCTCGGTCCTCCTTGCCAACATGATCCAGGTCACATACTTTATCCAGCCTTATTTAACATTACAGATTAGTACGTATGATAGAATGTTACTGACAAGATTCAGACTAGACTTTTTCCATAGATTAGTAGCTTTTCCCGAGAGAAATAGGTGGGACCCAATTCTCCCTGCTTGTCCCTGTGATGAGGAATCAATACAGACTAATTTACACACAATATTGTTTTGTAAATTCCATCATCCACACCGGAAAATCTGGCTACTACCACTATTAAGGCGATGGGGACTTAGACAATGTCGTCCTGCAATGCTACGTCTTCAACTGCTAGAATCTGAACTTGTTTGCTATCATGTCCTTAATTTTCTAAAATGCGTTATGAAGCATAGGAAAAACCTGTAAAATTCATGCTGGATTTAGTCCCAGACGACGCAATGAAATTACTTGATTCTTTGTTTTAAACATATTAATTTGTCTTTGTCTGATTTTATTCTGTAACATGATCTCTCTTTTAATATGAAATTGTATTATCAAATGTTGCTTTTATGGTTTTCGAATGTGTAAAGCCGAATAAAGAAATTATTATTATTATATAGAGATGTACTGTTAAATGATGTCATTAACTGATGAGTTAAGTTGTTGTATTTATGATGTATGTATTCTATCACTTTTTCTTTTTAATCCTTTTTTTGTTTGGACTGTATTTCTTTCTGCTTTACTTATTTACTATATACTTATGTATGTACAAAGCAAGTTTGGTTTTATATAATGCTGTGCTCCTTGCCCCTGTGTTTAGGGGGCAAAATAGCTAAAAAAAATTGATAAAAAATATTTAAAAAAAAATGAAAAACATCATTTGAAATTAGCAGAATATGCTGATGACATTCTTTTTTATCTAATTCATTACCATGTCTATTGACTGAATTTTCTCCTCTTCTCATCTGAAACAGGTTATAAAATTTACTTTGATGAAACTGAAGTTCTTCCCTTAAATAAATATTGTACTAGATAACCCTTTGAATCCTCGTGCTTTCCTTGATCTTCTTCTAAGATCAAATATTTGGATTTTAGGTTTTCTAAGTCTATCAGGGAGAAAATTCACATACATCTTAAAGGAGCTCTATCTAAATCCCAATACAGTATTCTAGTTTGAATCCTTTACTGTTATCCTAATGGACTAATTTCAGTGATATTTAGTTAATGATTTCACCCATGATCCTATATATAATTTTTATGATGCCGGTCAGAATACCTCTCCTTCATTTCAAGAAGCTTGACTCACTTATCTCTATCTTTTTATGAACAGGGAAGAAATCTCATTTTTCTTTGACCACCCTTAAATATATAAGCAAGAGAGAGGGGTTCTTTTTCCTGATTTTTCTCAAAATGATAAAGCCTTTGGTCTTCGCCAAGTTGCTTTATTGTTATGATGCAACACTTCTTCTTTCTCCCCATTATGGCTTTATATTGAAGAATCACTTCTTTCACCCTTTTCCTTCCCTGAAATTGTTTATTTTTTCTCAAAATCTTCGATAGTTATTCACTTAGTGTTTAAGCGTACCTGCTTGTTACTTTATTCATGCTCTCCTACCAACTCTCTGCTGAGTGAGTATTTTCTCCAGGTGCCCCTGTGGCACATCAAATTCATTACATTTCATAACAGACTAATTTACTGGAAATCTTGAAGGGTTGGATGGATTTCAGATCTCTTTCAAGATTGAGATATCCTTGTATTTTCCCACTTTCAATCCCGTTTTCATTTCCATGCCTCATTTCAAGCTAGGTTCTCTCTTATCATAAACTTAGTACTAGATAGTCTATGAACTTTTGATACCTCTATAGTCTCATCGACTCCTTCATCTGGAATACTTCAGGTCTTGCACTTATCTCCTTAAATCTCCCTCGCATATAATTTTGTCTCAACCCCTTCTTTATTACTAACTAAGATTGAACTTCAATGGAAGCTGTTGATTACTTTGTGGGACAAATTATGGCTAAAAATTCACAAACGCTCTAAACTAGTCAATACAACACAAACATTATTTTTCATATCAAATAGATTATACATTAGTCCCTTAATACTCATGAAATCTCCTGCACTTTTGTCTGCTACCTGTTGGTCTTCTATGCACCCTAAAAGGTATATTTATCAGATGCTGTTCTGTTCTTCACAGACCCAAGCATTCTGTCATAAGGCCTGGAGGCCAATCAAATAGATTTTCCAAATTTAGGGCCCGGTTTAGATCTTGGCAGATTGGTTCCTCTGTCAAAACTCCAAAATGTACATCCCATAGGATACAATAGGATTAATATTTTGGTGGACCGGATATTTGCTACTGTTGTGATAAAGTAAACGGACTGCCAAGATCTAAATCAGGCCCCTAGTCTTCTTCTAAAATCTCGTGAATATTTTTGGTAGCCTAACTGACCCCAACGACGCAACCCTATTTCTTAATGAACTACTCGACTTTTTATCGGCTGTTACTGTCTAGCAAATAGCAAATATTTGGAAATGCGCCTCAAATATTTCTTTCAAAGCATGAAGGTATGCAGTATGTTATCATCATAGATTAGATCCTGCATTTGCTGGCTTTACCTTATTGCTGCCAATAGATAAACATTTGGTTTCCAATTACAACCTATGTAAAAAATGTATGGCTGCTGTTATTGCTGAGAATTTTCAACCACCTTCAACTTCTCGAGCCTCACTATTCTTATAATATTTTTAGTGAGTTTCCCATATTGTTCTATGCCTGTGCACTATCACCTCAGTCTTTTATCTCATTTTCTGATTCCTGGTCCTCACACTTTTATTCTTCTGTTTCTCACTTTCTCCTACGTCTCTCTTTCCTTTCTTTCCTCGTTCTTGTTAATTATCATAAAAGTCACAAAATGCTTCAGTCACATATAGTTATTTTTTAAATAACTCATATATAGTATGCTTAATTGATGTTGATATCATCCTTGGGTGTTTCATGGCCTTTGTTGTGGCCTTTCTACTGTGCGTCATTGTTTAAATAAAGCTTTTTCATAACAAACAAATATGGACTTGAAGGGTTAGAGCTACTATTTCTACTCCAAACTAAGCCACATTGGGGAAAGCTTTGGACTTTGCTGGGGTAGATTTACTATTTTGATTCCAATCTAAGCAACACCTCGAAAAGAGTTTGTCTTTGAAGGAGTTTCATTTACTATTCCAACTCCAATGTAATCAATATTGGTAAACTAGTCTATTTTGAGTGGGGGTTCATTTACAAATCCCGCTCCAATCAAAACAACATTAGTGAAATATTTATGTTGGGGGTTATTTAAGCTACCTAATCCAGAAATATATACACTGCAACTAACAAAACAAGGAGAAACCTAGCTAAAAAGTATTTAAAAACCTACCAAATTCAGAATTACAATTGAAATGTATAATCAAACTTTAAAAATAAATCCAATAAGCAATGTTAACATTTTAGAACAATTTTTAAATTATGTAAATAACAATCTCTGAAAGAAGCATACATTTCATTTTAAGTATTCAAAAATAAAAATTACATTACATTTGTTATTAAAAGATTATGTTTAATAAAGAAACCGAAAACAAGTCAATACATTTTTTTTAATTAGATCCAAAACTAATAAATAGAACAAATATATCAAGATCATGCATTTAGTTTTTTTATTACACTAAAATGTATTTAAACATACCTTCGATTAACATATATTTCAACACAAAATTCAGGATACAAAACATATTAACAATGTAAATAAAAAAAAATCAAGTAAAAATAATGAAGACCTTTTAAAAATATTATATGAAAATAATTCTCTTAAACAATATAATTTTTTTTTTTAAACTAGAACACTCCTCTTTCTTCTCCCCTAACAAGCCTACATCACACATTAACCGCTTAATCGCGGCAGCAATTCCACCCCGGTGCGGCGGTTTTAGCAGAGTAGGCTGGGCCGCATCGGCCGCCGGACGTGCCAGCACTACGGAGGTTGCCCGACAGAAGCATGGAAGCCGTTAAAAATTAAACTATATCACTAAGAAATTTCATTTACACATAAATACAACATTTAATGAAAATGATATGAACAATATAAATAAATACGTGAATCTTGAATTAAACAAAACTGCAAATAACTTGACAAAGTTACAATTAAAAAACTGCTCACACTATTCCCCTATAAAATCAACATTCCTGTTACTAAAACAATTAAATATTTTCAAATAAAAATAATAAAAATACCGAAAATAAATACTACATACATTAATATTATACACTGTGATATTTTTGACACTACAATTCTGAAAAATTATGGGGTGATTATAGTCCAGCATTGGTTAAAAAAAACACTGCCACACTGGCAGCAACCTGCCATTATATCATGACTTTACCCGGGGGTTGGCGGTGTGTGGGTGGCGCAGTCATGGCAGTGGTACGCTTTAGCTCTGGTAATGAGTCTGTAGGCATTGCAAGCCATGCTGCACTGCCTCCAGACAGTCTGACACACTCCTTCCTTGCATTACGTTGTGCAAGAGAAACAGTGCATGCACCCGACCCGTTGGCATTGGAGATCAAAACATGAGCACCAGTTACACTTCAAAAGGGCACATTCACCCTGCCTTTCTGCCAACAATTGCATGGCAGTGTCCCCACCAGAAAAAGTTCGGCAGAAAGGCAGGTCATAATTAGCACAGCAGGAATAATTCTTTCACCGCCTCCATGTGCCACTTCTGCCTCTCCCACTGCTGTTGGAGCTCTGATATCAGTGGAGGCGGATGTCTGAAGGCAGCATTCCCACTCACTTCATAATCGGGAGGGCAGACCACCAAGGAAGTGAGTTGTTGGACCGCCAAAAAGAGACTGCAGTTTTCTAACCACTGAAGTCATAATCAGGCTGTATATCCTTACCTGTGATATTTGAAACAATTATATTTTACAATATAAATGCAGCAATATTATGGTAACACAATATCAAAAGCAGTAAGCATCATTTCGCTCAAGCTTCCAAAATGAACTTTACAGAAAGAATGAAGCATTTGAAAATTACTGCATCCATTGATATAAGAAATGTCTGGGTTGCTCAGTAAATGTCTACATATCTTATTTCAGGTCTGCATTCTGAGGATAGTTTTGTCAAGCAATGTTCAATAGAGAGCTCTCTTATTAGAAGAATATGCAAATATGAAGTTAGAAAATTTCTTTGAAAAGGAGTTCTTCGTATTATTCAATCAATATTGTTTGTATTTTCACGCTAATCACAAAATTATACATTAGCAAGTAATTGTACCAAAGTGCAACGCAGACTTTTCTGTGCTGCTGCATATCCTATCTGTTTTAAGAATACTCCCAAAGATTGCAGTATTGCTTGTTATTTTGCTTGACATGTTTACCAAAATGTAACTATCCTTAACATAAATCCCTTTTCATCAATGTCCGCTGTTCTTTATAGTTTAACCCTGGTTTCTATTTCCATTATCTTAAAACTAGCATACCTAATTGATCTCAATATAACACAAAAATTACAAAACTTAGGGGCAGATTTATCAAGCAGTTGCATCGCCCTTGCCCAAACGCAATGGGGCGCAAGGGCAACGCAACTCCTAAGTAAGATTTATCAGGCCATGTGGCTTGATAAATCAGGAGTAACGCAGTGCAAATCACTGCTTGCATTACTCTACCCCATGAAGGTGTTCTGTGGGTGGAGCGTGGATGCTCCATTGCATCCACCCATGGATTTTGGTACATTCACAGATTTACCATTACTAGTACACCTGGGAATATGTCAAACATGCTTTGCTTCCCCAGGTGAGGCATAACAAGGAGAAATATCTTTATTTCTCTCCATTTGTAACTCTTTCCATGTGCACTGCATTCTGTTGGACACATGGAAAGAGAAATACACCTCAGAAGATTGTTTTGGGTTAGGATGGTGCACAAAAACAATCCTGACTTCAATGCAGGCATCCTTGAACCATGGGGCAAAGGTGCCTGCATTGGTGCTGGGCAGCTGTTTGTGTGCCAGTGCAAGGAAAGGACAGGAATGCCCTGTATAATGTTAACCGCATCGCTGCGGCGGTTATTTTTCCCCTACGCGGCTTTTTTTCAAAAGCCGCGTTAGATGACGAGCTCAGCTCGTCATCCGCACACGCCCCCCGTGGCTGATGACGAGCTGAGCTCGTCATCAGCATCAAAGGGGTTAAACACAGCACATTCCTGCCCTTTCCTTTTCACGTTGCAAAGTGCAACAAGGTGTCATGCTGCGCTGTGTGAAGTTTGATAAATGAGACCCTTGATGTCACGTAAATAACTTCGCAACAGTCAACCGTGCATTTAGGGACTTATTTACAAGCCCCTTGGGCTGCCTGTGATCAAATGTGACTCACCTGCAGCTCAAGGGCCTTGGAAATAAGGTACTTGGTAAACTTCATTGGACAATTGAACTTGAGAGCATAATACATACCATTATTTGATCATAATATTAAATTGTTAAGTATTGTTCTTTTTTTGTGAACATGTCAGGGAAAATCAGTTCAGACAATATCTGAACAAACCAGGGGCATATTTACAAAAGAATTGGTTTAGGGCAGTGCCACGAGTTATTTTGCTCTGCTGCCCTATGCCAATTTGAAAGGATAGAAATGCACCATATTTACAATATATGTTGCATTCCTGTCCTTTCAGCCAGCGCTAGCAAAACAATTGCAGCAGTGTGCAAGGGTGTCTGTGTTGTTGGCATGATTGTGTTTGTGCAGAAAAGGGTGCCTTCCTGCACAAAAACAATCACAATAGATATTTTCCTCTTTATATGTGTGCTACATCGGCACATGTGATAAGAGAAAAAATGAAGAGAAATGTAAACATTTCTCCTCGTTACACCAGCTCTGGGGGGCATACGTTTTTGGCACTGCCCCATATTTACGCAATGTTGTAAATCTAGGGCAGGGGCAAATCCATGGGTGTCACATAGGAACACCCACAGCATCACCCATGTCACGCCTCTATGCTGCAAAGTAAGGAAGCACAGTGACTTGCGCCGCATGTTCTAACACCTTACCTGCAAGGCCTTGAAAAGCCATGCTGTGCACCACCAAAGCATCAGAAAAGTGATGCTCTGATGACGCAAAGGGCTTGTATCTACAAGTGCCACGCAAAGCTACCCTGCGTAGCTTTTCATGGCCTTGTATATAAGGTGTAAGGCACGCAGCACATGTCGCATCGTTGCTTTGCATTGCGGCACATTCCCACGGAACACCCATGGCTTGACACTGCCCAAGATTTACAATATAGCGTGGATCTGGGGCAGCATCAAAAACGTATGTCGCCCCAGCGGAAGGGTAACAAGGGTACATGCTCATGCTTCACCTCGTTTTTTCCTCTTTCCACATGTGCACACATAGAAAGAGGAAAATGCCTCTTGTGATTGTTTTTTTGCAGGAAGGTGCCCATTCTTGCACAAAATCAATCATGCCAACAACACAGATACTATTGCACCATGGTGGAAGGGTGCCTGCGTTGGCTGGGATGGTGAAGTAAGCTAAAGAACAATGATAGATTCAACCCAGATCTCTGACTGGGGGTGGGTGTCTGCAAATTTTCATCGCTCAATCCATCATCTCCTTGTGTTTGCTTTGCCTGCATTGGATCAAAGTTGCAATTTTTGCGCTGGCGCTGGCTAAATGGACAGGAATTCACTGTATCTTGTAAATTGCATTATCTGTCTTCTGATTTGGCATAGAGCAGTGCAGCAAAATCACTTGTGGCGCTGCCCTAATTCTTTGTAAATATGACCCCTGCCCATCTTTTTAAGTTCGACAACGTTAATGAATCACTCCTGCTCCTACGGTTTCTCAGCTGTCTGGGAGCGCTTGCAAGGAGGAATTTGTTCAGATTTTATTGAGGAGAGAATCTACTCGGCTGATTTTATTAGGGATCATTTTAGAAAGTGTAATAGTTTTTTGAATGCATGCTACTTCTTTCATTTGTGAGAAGGGAATCATTTACACAGAATGGGCCTCATTTATGAGGACCCTTGCGCCATCGGAACTTCACTTTTCATGAAGTTCCGTGGCGCAGAAGCCTGCGTGGTATTTATCAGGCAGCAGTACGCCAGTTTTTGTGGCGTACTGCTGCCTGATAAATATCAGTCCTTTTAGCGCAGTGTTTTGCGTTAAAGGGGCGTGCAATGGGTGTTGCTGGGGGCGTTCCCAGCAACATCCATGGCCTTTTGACACTGCCCCAGATTTACGAGAAATCGTAACTCTGAAGCAGTGCCAAAAGCTTACGCCACCCCAGGGGAGGCGTAAGGGAGGCGCAACAGGGAGAAATGTCTTTATTTCTCCTCGTATTTCCTTTTTCTATGTGTGCTGCATTCTACAGCACACATAGAAAGAGGAAAAACCTCTTGTGATTATTTTTGTACAGAAAGGTTTCCCTTCCTGTACAAAAATAATCTTCCCCGCAACGCAGGCACCCTTGCACCATTGTGCAAGGGTGCCTGCGCTGGCGCAGGCAGCCCATTGTGCGCCGGCGCAGGGGAAAAGGACAGGAATGCGCCATATCTTATAGATACGGCGCATTTCTGCCCTTTTCTTTTGCCGTAGGGAAGCGCAGCAGGAAGGCCTGCTGCGCTTCCCTACGGCAAAAAGTCATAAATGAGGCCCAATGTGTTTAACTAGGCAGGAGTCTTGTGGCTCAGAACACATTTGAGGCACATTTTTGTTACTTTTTCTGACAGGATTTTCCATCAACTTGATGAAGGCTTTGGTGCCAGGTGCTTGATAATACGGAGAGCACTGTACATTACACTTCAAACTGATTTGATTGCAATATTACGGGAATTCAGCCTTCAGAGTGAGGTTCCGTGACGGTTCCGTGACGGCTTGAACCCGTGTTTTCAAGTTTGTCGGAAATACATAATATTGGTATCAGTGAACCGCAAATGATCCATTTAGTATATCCTAGTGTTTTCGCTACGCTACGAGCAAGAGCACTCCTTCCATTGACATATTTCTGATATATCCACGGCATCCATCTTAGATCATGGCCGCCATTTTGTGTTTCCTTGCCCTCACATATGCAATAGCCTCTGATCACTTCATTCACTCCACTTTGATTAAGGACACGTAGCCGTAGCCGGAGATTCACCTCTTACATGACACGTGCACCTTAAACCAGATCACGCTGTAGCTGCATGATTCGACAAAGGCTGCCTCCTCTGCCCGAGGCCAGTCCTGCCAAACTGGTCTTCGTGTCCATTGTACCTGATCATGATTAGGCGGCCGAAGCCGGTAGCCTTGCCCATTTACAATCCACAAACATCCCTTATCCCGCTTTTCTATCTTCCACACCTGGCTCTGTTTCTTTCTTTCTGAATCTTTATTAGGGGGAGGTAACGAACTTTACGATGAGGCGGTCCGGGTCCTGAATGCAATATTGACAGGGAATTGTGACAAACTAGTGGGAACCCCTCTTTTCGCAATGTTTGGCCTCAGATATTATCGACGGTTCCTGTGTAACACCAAATATTTATTGTTTTAGACACAAGGGTTTTGGGAATGTATTACATGTAAAGAATTTGCCCCTAGCATAAAAAACCGTATATAAGGAGCAGCCCTCTTTGTACAAATCGAACAGTCTCCTAGATTCTGCCCGTGTGTAGATTCTGTGACTTCTGTGTCCCTGCAGTAATAAACCTTTGGTCTTTGACGCCACCATCGAGAAGCCCGTGTTTCTGTTCATTTGTGCACCAAGGCAGGTGGGACTCCGGGGTCTTTGGGTGTTGTACCCTGACACCTCTGGACGGAACCAAAAAGTCCAGAACTCCAATTGGCGCCCAACGTGGGGCGACGTCATTCGGTACCGGTCCAAAAGCCTGAAGAGTTCGAGAAGCTTCGTGTGAAGATTCCTGAGGGAGGCGCCCCACTTCATCGATCCCGGCATATCGCAAAAGTGGCCCTGAAGTTCTCTTCCACGAGGGTTTCCCGTTCAGGACGGCTGCAGTGGGCCGTTGCCTTGACCGTCGCCCTGTCTTGGACCCGAAGTGGTGCAGTCCTTAGTACGGCGAAACGTGACGGGTTTCTCCTTGGTGACGTCTTCAGTGACTCAGTTAAGTATTTAGTGATAGCTAGCTGGTTACTTTTGTGAGGATTGTTAAAAATCCTTGATCGGTTCTTGGTTTGGTTTGGTTTTGTCAGATTATCACTGGTTGTTCTAGTTACGATAATCTATTTGGTTTAGTTTTGGGTATCGATACATCAGTTCGTTTTGGTAGGCCTAAGTTCTTGGTTCGAGTGCACATATTTGTTCCGTGTTTTGTTTGTTTTGTGTTCCGGACTGAAAATGGTAAGTCGGAAAATGTTGTCTTGTTTTGGTTGCAACCGTGACTCACGATTGGAGGACTCTTGTCTGGTTCCTCCGATTGGGACTCCCCTATATGATTTATATTGCAAATATGGCGTGGGTCCTATAACTTATAATGAGATATGGGTCCGCTATTGTAAGAAGGATGGTGTCCTTAGTTGGCCACTGCATGGTAGTTTTGAACAAGAGATTCTCGACAATTTAGAAGAGAAATTGTTCAAAAAGAAAGCCCGGCCGGCAATGTTTGATTCCTTCCGTTATTGGCGGAAAGAATCCAAACAGAGAGAAATGAGAAGGTTGAAGAAAGAGCAGAAAGAACAAGAAGAGTTAACTCTAGAACAAGCGACTAAACAGTTGCAGGCTGACGAGTGTGAGAAAGCCATAGATGTAGCCATTAGAGAGCATAACTTAGCGATTGACAAGTGCTATCCTGCCTTGCCATCGAAAATGGCTAAGATACTGGAGGACTCCGAAAACGATCCTCTGCTATCTTATCTGTTACGGTCGCCTCCACCGTACGCACAAGGTGCTGCGGCTCCACTTATACCGAATGTTCAATTGCCGGTTGCTGGACAACCTGGTGCTCCTGCTCCTATCCCTCAGAATCAAGTTCCTGTACTTCCAGTGGTGAATGTAAATGTTCCTACAGCTCCTCCTCTTCCTACACTGCCAACCCCTATACCTACCCCTGTACCTACTGCTCCAGAAACTATTTTCCTCGATACTCCTACTGCTTCCTCATCTATTCCTACCTCCACTGCATTCTCTATGTCTGCGAGTGTACTAACTCCACTTTCTGTTCGTCGAAGAATCACTGATTCGGTTACTAATATGCTGTCTCCTATATATAAAACTTTGATTAAGACTCCTACTCCTGACTCTGTTCAGAGACGGAGTCAGCTTCCAAGTACTGAGGAACGGGGAGTTTTAGATTCCACGGCTCTCAGATGGATTTCGAAGGGTAGAAGATATAGTACAAGAGATGTGCTAGACACATTTATGCAGTGGGGAGAACCAACGCAACGATACGTCTTTGATGAGATGTGCTCGTTGTTACGTGAGGAAATAGAAGAAGACGATGTCGAATCAGATTTGGAAGATTTAATTAGGGTTCAAAAAGAGTTTGCTGCTGGAATGATAGTGGGTGAGAATATAAAGCAAGCGATGGAACTCATTTTGAGTTTTAGGAATGATCCATCTCTTCGTTCACCGAGAGATTTAGAGAAAGGTAAAATGAAGCTAAGTCGCCAATATCCTATGAGGGAGGTTCCTCCAATTTGGCGCGAAGCTGTGCAAGCTGACGCACCGAATGGTGTTGTAGCTGCTCCAGCACAGTTCCAACGAGTGTGGATACACATTCCATGGAAGCGAGCAGAAGTGTTAGCAGTGAAACAGGCCTTGCCAGATCCGCGTAAGAATCCAGCCGGATATTACAAGGAATTAACACAGACAGTTGAGGCTTGTATAATGAACTTAGCCGACATTGATATGTTGTTTGGTAATGTAGTTCCGCAACCAGTGTGGGCTAAAATTCGTAGAGAGGATCATCAGGCTGCTTTAGGTGGTGATTGGGCAGCCATCACTGCAGCAGATAATCAACAAATAGGTGGTGCGAAACCTGAACCTTTGATCGCTAATCTGCCAGGTAGAATAATTGATCTAATGAAGACTCTGATGCCAGCATTGCGTGTTAATTGGGATAAATTATCCGCATGCAAGCAGAAGAAAGACGAAAGTGTCTCGGACTTCTTCACGAGGTTCGAAGAGACTTTTGTGGATCATAGTGGTCAGGACATGAGCACTGAAGGAGGACAGAGATTGTTTGTCGATAAATTTGTGCATAATTTGTTACCTGAATTATGCAATAAATTGAAAGACTCAGAAAGTGCGTGGGCTGTATCTACGACAGCGCAAATACTTGCGACTGCACAGTACTACGAAAATAGAGATAAAGAGGAAAAGGAGAAATCAGAGAAGAAAACGAAAGATTTAAAGACTAAAGTTCTTTTACAGCAGGCGTATCCGCCTCGCACGAATCAGACTAATATGCAACAGAATTCGTATCAAAAGACAGATTATAATTCGACCAGGCCTCAATACCAGTGGAATCAGTGTGCGTACTGTAAGAAAGAGGGTCACTATAAAAATGATTGTCAGATTTTAGCGCAAAATAATGCGGCAGCAGCTCAGAGAGGTCGTGGTGGTTTTGTGCAGAATTCTAGAGGACGAGGACGAGGTGCTATGCCTCCACAAACGAATGATCGTCCCTCCAATCACTTTGATCAGAGAAATGGACAATCTGTTCAGCAAAATAGATCTCAGCAATATCTTGTTGAAGATTATTGTGAAGTAGAAGAGGGTTTTCAACAAAATGGGTACTAGGACAGCCATGGACAGAGAGAGGGAGTAGTATCAGTTCCAGTGGATCAGAGTGGGCCTTATGTCGCAGTAGCAACATCAGGTGTAGTCGAACCGTTTCTGTTGGATACTGGTGCCGCAAAAAGTTCTATCATGCATGCGAAACTCCCTGGCGCACCTTTGTCTGGCTCAACAAATGTTTCCGTAGGTTTTTCAGGCGCCCCTGTGTACAACCCGATATCTGGTCCTTTGTCTATTTCTGTTGGACCGTGCCAATTGAAAGCACCCTTGATTTTGACGACAGGTTGTAATGAAAATCTGCTTGGTTTAGATTTGTTAAAACGACTATATGCGACATTGTACTGTTCTCCGGAAGGAGTACAGCTTACATTGGGTAAAAATATCACCTCTCCGATGTACTTGTCAATGGACGCACTCCCGCCGGAGCTACGTTCACTCCCTGATTCTCTTTGGGCGACTGGTCCTAATGATGTAGGTCTACTAGAGATTCCACCGTATGTAGTAACTTTGAAAGCGAATGTGAAATTTCCAAGAATTCCCCAGTATAAAATATCGAGTGAAGGTGAGCGTGCACTTTTATTGATTGTGCAAGACTTGATTAAGAAGGGTGTAGTTGAGGAAACTAGAGGAAATGTCTGTAACAGTCCTGTATTACCGATTCTGAAGCGAACTGACCCTACAAAGCCTCCAGTTTATAGGTTTGTCATAGACCTTAGAGAAGTTAATAAGATTGTAATTCCACAGTTTCCTGTAGTACCAGACATTACTGCCTTGTTAACATTGATTCCCGCTACAGCCAATTGGTTCTCAGTCATCGACTTGAAGAATGCCTTTTTCAGCATTCCGATAGCCGAGGAAAGCAGAGATATTTTTGGCTTCTGTCTAGGAGGTCGAAGCTTCAGATTTAAACGCGCTCCACAAGGCTATTGTGAAAGTCCATCCATTTACAGTCAAGCTTTAAAAAGTCAGTTAGATTCTTTTGTCCTTCCTCCAGGCTCTGCCCTAGTACAGTACGTAGACGATCTTTTAGTGGCTGCCGATGACAAGGAAACTTGCAAAGCAGCTACAATTTCCCTATTGCATCATTTGTCTAATTTGAATCATAAGGTGTCACCTTCCAAAATGCAATACTGCTGCCAAGAAGTAACCTACCTAGGTCACCTCTTATCAAAGGAGGGAAGGAAGTTGACCCCAGAAAGAATAAAAGCCATTACGCAGATGAGTGTTCCACGCACACAGAGAGAGGTACGTGCCTTCCTAGGTATTACCTCTTACTGTAGGCAGTGGATCCCAAATTTTTCTCTTTTAGCAAAACCATTGGTAGCTTTGACTGGGAAAAATGTTCCGAGTCCGGTGCCATGGTCTGATGAATGTCAAGAGAGTTTTACTGAATTACGAAAAGCTTTGTGTTCAGCTCCTGTATTGGGCACACCTGATTACAGTAAGCCATTCACGCTCTACGTTCACGAAAGAGAAGGTTGCGCGTTGAGTGTCCTGACGCAGAAGTTTGGTGATAAACAACGCCCTTGTGCGTATTTCTCATCAACATTAGATCCGGTAGCTAGAGCATTACCTAGTTGTTTGAGGGCTACAGCGGCAGCTGCGGCTTCCATTCGACAATCTGCTGGTTTGGTGATGAACAATATGCTAGTGGTCATGGTTCCTCATGCAGTGGACACACTCATGAACCGAACGAAGACACAACACCTTACTAGTGCGAGATTATCTGGTTACGAGCTGACGTTATTAGCGAGTCATATTCAGATCAAAAGATGCAATGTATTGAACCCAGCAACATTGTTGCCGACTGATCAAGAGTCGAGTGATTCTGAGCCACATGACTGTTATTTCAAAACGGAGGAAGAGACAAAAGGTCGTATCGACTTGAGAGATACTCCTCTATCCGACCCAGATGGTACGCTGTATGTGGACGGGTCATGTTTTAAATTGGAGAATGGTGATGTGACTGCTGCCTACGCGGTAACGACTTTGAAGACGATTGTGGAGACTGCAAGAGTGAGTCAGAATTCTGCCCAAGCTGCAGAATTAATAGCTCTTACGAGAGCGTGTGTTTTAGCTGAGGGAAAGAGAGTGAATGTGTTCACAGATAGTCAGTACGCATTTGGCGTGGCCCATAGTTTTGGCCGGTTGTGGAGAGAAAGGGGTTTCATTACGTCCCATGGGACTAAGATCCAACATGGTCAGCTAGTTAACGACTTGTTAGAATCTCTAACCTTGCCGACTGAAGTTGCGATTGTGAAGTGCAGTGCTCATAAAGCAATCACGGATGATGTTGGTCGGGGAAATGCCTTTGCTGATGAAACCGCTAAACAGACAGCTAGAGACATGATGAGTAGAATGTATGTTGCTACGTCTGCAAGATGGATTGCTGAGTCTGGAATGTGTGAGGACACAATGGAAAGTGTGAAAGAGATTCAGAAAGAAGCGACTGAGGAAGAGAAACGTGTATGGAGAGAAAGTACGGGCAAGTTGGACTCGAATGGATGTTGGATTGATTTGACAGAACAGCAGCGTTGGATGTTGCCTGATGCATATGTGCTTGCAGTAGTGACGATGGCGCATGGAGTAGCGCATATAAGTTCTAAAGGGATATGTAAGATGTTGGCTCCGGTCTGGAAGAATGAGGGAATCAGTAAGTGTGCAGAGAAAGTGGTGAAAAATTGTATGGTGTGCTTGATGCATAATCCTGGCAAGGGAATTCCAACTCCAGCTGGTCATTTCGCTCCTCCTTCCTGCCCCTTTGAAGTGATTCAGTTAGACTTCATTCACATGGAACGCTGCAACAATTTAAAATACGTCCTGGTGGTAGTTTGTGCTTTTTCCAGGTGGATAGAAGCATACCCACTAAAGGACAACACTGCTTTATCAACTGCCAAAATTCTTCTCAAAGAATTTTTCCCTAGGTATGGAATGCCACGGATTGTATGGTCAGATAACGGAAGTGAGTTTATAGGGAAAGTTATGCAGAGTGTGTGTGCTGGTCTAGGATTGAAACAAAAATTTCATAGTGCGAACCATCCCCAGTCTGCTGGTTTAGTCGAGGGTTACAATGGCACCCTCAAGCTTAAAATAGCCAAAATACAAGCATCCACAGGTTTGGCTTGGCCAGACGCACTTCCTTTGGCCTTGTTATCAACGAGAGCAACAGTGCATTCTAGAATAGGGCTTTCTCCATATGAGATTGTATTTGGCCGCCCGGCAAATGTCTGGGGTGTGCCAAGGCCTAAACAATTTTGCTCCATTGAATATCCTATGTTGATAGACTACCTTTACGACTTGACTGCTAAATTAAGTCTTATTCATCAACAGGTCTTTGATGCTTTGCCAAAACCTCCGGAGAGTCCAGGGCATCAGCTGAAACCCGGCGACCACGTGGTGGTCAGAAACTTCGCGAGGACAAAGAATCTTCAGCCTCGCTACATCGGCCCCTTCCAGGTCCTGCTGGCAACGAGGACAGCCGTACGTGTCGCTGGCCGAAAACACTGGATTCACGCTTCTCACGTAAAGCGTGCTCCGTTGCCGCTGCCTTACGACGACTGGGTGAAGAAGGGAATTGGTGCCTCCGAATCTGAAATCACTCCGAAATTTATCCCTTTCAGCGATGCCGATTTGATTACTGACACTTTGAAACTTGACTCTCCTCCTGAAAAGACTCCTTTGAACACTGAACATTTGTCTCCAGCATCAGAAGAAACTTTGCTATCTGCGAACTTAAACTCTGCAACAGCTGCTAGTGATACACTATTTTCCGATCAGACAGTACCAGCGAAGCAGAAATACAACCTTAGAAGCCATAAAAAGGACAAATAAAGCAGGCAACTGCATATTGTGATTTTGATATATTGAACCTTTTGCCTTCAGCCAGGAAGTTTGCTATTGTTTATTGTTTTTAAAATTGCCTTGCCGTCTGGGTAGCCGTAGGGTCGTGGCTGTGTGCCTAGTTTGAATTTGCAGGGGTCTGACACAAGGTCGATCTTTCTGTTGGTTCTGGGAACTCCCAGGGCTGATAGAGGCATTTTCATCTACGTACACATCATCAGTGGTCGCGAGCGGATTGTAGAAGATGGAGCTTCCTGCGCTGCAACGAAAGAATGTGATTTACGTTCGCAGAAACAGACTTAATAGAATTCTTCACAGCAAATGTTTCTTGATGCAATGTGCCGTTACATTTTTGATTGTTTTAGCAACATTGGTGGGTGGAATCGTCTTTAGCATAAGTTTGATTTTTGTGCCAGTTTCTACAGTACCTCCCCTTGATCCTGCTATTTCTACTGTTTCTTCTATACACTCTTTTCACTCGTTTCCGGAACATGAGCAAGCTCGACGCTCAGAATTCACCAACAACACTTTTGTACAGCTCTTGCACCAACACCAACTGGTAGTTAACACTACAGACTGCTGGGTGTGTGGCTTGATACCTCACACTATGGATAAAGGTATTCCCTATTTGGTTTTGCCTTACAGCTATAATGGATCATTTCAGGCCTTCCAAACCATCTTTGCTTATGCCCTTGAAACTTATCCTCCACGTCCACCACGTTCCACTAAATATAACTCTGCTAACAAAGCTTTAGTCCAGGGAATTATTGACATGGTCAAGGACGTCAATAATACTCCATCATACCCTAGAGACGAATTGCGAGTATATTTAAGTTGGAATACTTCAGAGTATCGCCTTAGTTTAGGAGAAAGCAAGCGTAAAAGCTCAACTCCAATCTGGGTCGTACCTCACCGAGGTCAGGTCTGTTTGCAAGGTAATGGGAGAAATCCGAGAGCTCAGCTAGGGAGGAGTGAGTGCGTAGAGACTTATGTGTTTCCGGCTAACTCTTCCCCTGCCTTTCTTACTGCTAGGGGTACCTACTTCATCTGTCGAGACAGAGCTTATACATGGTTGCCTGCTGACTTTTCAGGTTCATGTTATATTGCTCGATTGTTGCCTCCGACATACACTGCTTCACCTGATTACCACAGAACAAGAGTAGCTAGAGGTGTTTTCAGTAAGGAAGATACCGCTAGTCAGGAAGCCGGAGACTTCTTCAAAGGCTTCCTTCCGTTCTGGGGACCTATGGCCAATAGTAGAAACATACGTCAGCTAACACGGGTAGTTGAATCTACTATTACTGAAACTGCTGGTGCCCTTAGCAATCTGACAGCTGAGCTTCAGGCGGATAGGCTTATGACGTTGCAGAACCGTATGGTTCTAGACGTTATACTTGCAGATCGAGGTGGGGTATGCAGAATGATCCAATCGAGCTGCTGTGTCTTTATTCCTAATAATGCTCCAACAGTCTATGAGGCGATCTCTAAGTTGCACAAGATTTCAGACTCCATACATGTAGACAAGGGAAACTGGTCCTTCATGGGGTGGTTTTGGACTCTGATCTCAGCGTGGGGATGGAAGGTTCTAATGGTCATTGGTGTCATCCTAGTATTCCTATTCTCATGTTGTCTGATTATCCAGTGTGGTCCTGCTCTGTGTAGTCTTTGTGCTGCGACTTGTCTCAGAAAACCACCTGCGTTTGGAGAAAAGACACGAGAAAGGATGATGATACAACAACATGTCACTGACCTGATGAGCATAGAACTAGATTCTGACATAGACTGAGTAATTGCCTATGTAAGGGCAAAAGGAGGGTCTGAGGTTCCGTGACGGTTCCGTGACGGCTTGAACCCGTGTTTTCAAGTTTGTCGGAAATACATAATATTGGTATCAGTGAACCGCAAATGATCCATTTAGTATATCCTAGTGTTTTCGCTACGCTACGAGCAAGAGCACTCCTTCCATTGACATATTTCTGATATATCCACGGCATCCATCTTAGATCATGGCCGCCATTTTGTGTTTCCTTGCCCTCACATATGCAATAGCCTCTGATCACTTCATTCACTCCACTTTGATTAAGGACACGTAGCCGTAGCCGGAGATTCACCTCTTACATGACACGTGCACCTTAAACCAGATCACGCTGTAGCTGCATGATTCGACAAAGGCTGCCTCCTCTGCCCGAGGCCAGTCCTGCCAAACTGGTCTTCGTGTCCATTGTACCTGATCATGATTAGGCGGCCGAAGCCGGTAGCCTTGCCCATTTACAATCCACAAACATCCCTTATCCCGCTTTTCTATCTTCCACACCTGGCTCTGTTTCTTTCTTTCTGAATCTTTATTAGGGGGAGGTAACGAACTTTACGATGAGGCGGTCCGGGTCCTGAATGCAATATTGACAGGGAATTGTGACAAACTAGTGGGAACCCCTCTTTTCGCAATGTTTGGCCTCAGATATTATCGACGGTTCCTGTGTAACACCAAATATTTATTGTTTTAGACACAAGGGTTTTGGGAATGTATTACATGTAAAGAATTTGCCCCTAGCATAAAAAACCGTATATAAGGAGCAGCCCTCTTTGTACAAATCGAACAGTCTCCTAGATTCTGCCCGTGTGTAGATTCTGTGACTTCTGTGTCCCTGCAGTAATAAACCTTTGGTCTTTGACGCCACCATCGAGAAGCCCGTGTTTCTGTTCATTTGTGCACCAAGGCAGGTGGGACTCCGGGGTCTTTGGGTGTTGTACCCTGACACCTCTGGACGGAACCAAAAAGTCCAGAACTCCAAGAGATGTTGTAGTCAGGTCTGTTTGGTGTGAGATAACTCATCTTGCATGATGCATTGGTGCTAGGTTATTAATAATACAGAGAGCACTCTACATAACCTTCGTACTTGACTTGATTGCAAGATTATGGGAATGCTAATTCACTGAAAGGAGCAGACAGGCCTTTTCAGTTTGGCATAAAAATGACGGGATGAGGCTCTGTTAGCAGTGCGTTCTAATTCAGAAGAAGATTTGGCAAACCGGCTGAGCCAGGGATATCAGCAGTTTTTAGGAGAAAAAAAAACGAATATTGTGGCAATTATCAAGCACTGAGTGGCACAATATGAAAGGCACAGGGAAAAGAATGAAAATTCACACATATTACTGCACGAAAAGTACCTGCTGCATCTGAAAAAAAACTCTGGGACATATTATCAAGCCTGGGCGATAAATTATCGCCACTTTATTGGCAGGAAACTGCTGCTAAAGTGGCGATAATGGGCTTGATAATATGCTCTATGGAATTCAATCGAAGCTCATGTTAGATGTCCTACACATCTAACATGAGCTTCGATTGGAATTCCATAGAGCATATTTTCAAGCTCATTATCGCCACTTTAGCAGCAGTTTCCTGCCAATAAAGTGGAGATAATTTTATCGCCCAGGCTTGATAATATGCCCCTGTGTCTTGTCATGGAAAGCGTACTTATGACATCGACTCCGGTAACAGGAACATGAAGCACTCTAAGAAATATTGTACACCTACTAAATGAAAACATATCCCTGGTCTAACTTCTCGGTCATATTCTTGTGGCCAGCTTAAAGACCGACCTACCTTTACATCAAAATTCTGCACAGATTGCAATGTATGCTTTTGTCCATGACGCTGGAGACCACTAGAGTGCATGAGCAAATGCTGAGAGCTTCCATGTGCTATGGAGGATCAGCCCACAGTCTGCTAACCGTGGGGGGAGTTCATGATAAAAGAGACAAGCAGGTCTTAGCATCGGGTCAGCTTTAAAAGAGAAGAATCACCGTATCTCTCTGTTACTCAGCTATTCTACGTTTTCCACCTCATGTAAATTCAAAAGTCAGAAGTGGAAAAGCTGCATATACAAGGGTTTTTCAAAAATTCAAGGATAGTATTAGCGCTTAACTTGCCACTTGAAACTGAGGCAGTAGCACCAAGACTGAAACCACAAACCTTTCAACCCTTTCAAAGTACACCCTTTCGTGTGTCGTGCTCTCTCTAGGTCTGGCAAGTAGGCTCTCCAAACCATTTATCCACTATGTGGAATTCCTTTGTGTTGTTTCTGGAGTTAGAGAGCAATGGCGCATCTTGTGAGGCATATGAAGTTACATAAACATTTATTTATTTATACTTTAATTCGATTTAAAAAGAAAATCACAAAAGTCAGCACAATATAAAAAAACACAAGGTCTGAAAAATCATCAATAAACATTACATTGCACTATTCCAATACACATGACTGTGGAATAATCCTATATTACAGCATTAAAACTATAAATATTATATAAACTGATTAAACCCCGCCTTTATGGTGAACCAGAACAAATCATAATTAAAAATACATCCAAACCATTAAAAAACATGTCAACAAATATCACATATAGAAGATAAAAAAGAAAGGGAGGAGCAATGTAAAAGAAAATTACAAAAGCCTCCCTTCAGACCAGCGAATCACCCACACTCGGCCCAAAAAGTTAGATATAGCAATCGCATAGGGGCCATCCACAGCAAATTTAAATAATTTAAATGCCTCACGGTGATCCCTGGTCCCCATCAAAGTGCAAATTGGTTTGAGCCAGTATCTTCTCGGGTTGTGATAAGCTGGACATGCAAATAAGATATGGCCCACCGATTCTTCCCTTTCTGGGCAGAATGGACATTTACTATTGCTTGCGAGAGAACCAGATCAATTAGAAGTAAAAACCTCGGTCGGTAGGGTACCAACTCTAAATTGATTAAATTATTTGCGGTCGCGAGTTGAGGTGATTAAGTCCCAATACTGTTCAAAATAAGGTACAGATTTGGTGTATAGGAAGGTGCTAGACAATGTGAGACTATTGGAGGATGCTTACTGTCGGGTATAAATCCAATCCCAGTATACTATCTTTAACTCTTTTTTGTCGGAAAGACACTTCCCTCTGGAGAGAACCACAACCGAGCCAATCCCAACTGAATGAGAATATATTTAACACCCCTAAACCATTCTATTTTGTTGTTCACACCCATATCCCAAACTTCCCGGACCTCCAACGCATAGTTGGTTAGTTCGGGGGTCACCCAGAGTCTTCTCCAATATAAGACTGATCTAAGTCAGGCAACATCTCTTACGGAGTGACACCCCAAATCCAAATAGGGAGGAATTAGGGGGGTTGATTGCGGAAAACCGGTTACAGATCTTAAAAATTTATTTTGTGTTACCACCAATGCTTCCAGATTCACGTGCGCCCACAACTCTGAACCATACAAAATTGCGGCACTGACTTTAGAATTGGATATCTGGAGTACTGGGGCCACGGGTTTGGAGTGAGAACAATTATATTCCCTAAGCAACACTACCGAAAGTTGGGTGTGTTTAACCATAAGACAATCAAGTTGTGGCTTCCAGCTCATCTTTTTATCAAGTGTTACCCCAAGATATGAAAAAGTCTCAGTTAGTTCCAACGCACCTTCTCGCGCCCTAACTTCGCCGATTTGTTTTGCAGAGTTTTGGAGGACCATAAACTTTGTTTTGTCAACATTGACAACAAGGTTGTGATCCTCGCATAACTCCTCAAATCTTGTCAGGGTGCATTGAAGACCCTGTCTTGTTTTGGAAATGATGAGGGTGTCGTCGGCAAACATTAGGAGTGGGATCTTTTTTCCACCTAGACTCGGGGCATCAGTTGGACAATCTTCATAATATTTCAAACCCCCATTGATATAGATGGAAAATAGAGTGGGTGCAAGGACGCACCCCTGCCTAACCCCCTTCTCGACCGGAAATTTGTCAGTGGTATGGCCAGCCAAATCCCACCTGACCTGGGCATAGTTATCTGTATGCAGTTTGATTACAAAACACAGAATCTCCAAAGGCATGCCCAGCTTTAACAGGCTATGCCACAATTTCGAGCGAGGAACGAGATCGAATGCATACCTCAGATCCACAAACGCTGCATAAATAGCACCTTTTCCCAAAGCAACAGTGCGCCAGTAGATACGAATGAACCTTAGCACCTGGTCCACTGTACTAATACATTGTCTAAAGCCAGCTTGCAGATCTGATAAAATTTGACAATCATCCAACAATGTCTGGATTCTCCCTAGTATCACTCTGGCCACAACTTTTTGGTAGCAATCGATCAAACTGATTGGTCTGTAATTTCCTGGGAGTGATCAATCCCCTTTTTTAAAGATGGGGAGAATAACAGCACCAGCCCAGGAACTAGGAACTGCTCCCCCTTGGTCGATAGAATTCATTAAAAGTTTATTATATTTGGCCTAGGATGCCAGGTCTTGGACAAAAAGATCTGCAGGAATGCAGTCAAGTCCCAGCGCCCTCCCTTTTGGAACTTTGAGGAGTGCTACTTCTACTTCCATGCTAGAGATACTAAGTGGAGGAGAGGTTGATGGCACTACAAAGATATCCTGTGTGCCCGATTTGATTGTGAATTGGCCTTTGAAGTGTGAGACCCACAGATCCGGCTCCACATGGTTAGTGGGAGCTTTGCCGGGATCCCCACTCCCCCATTTCACCAAATGCCAGAAACGTGACATATCCCTTCCAGAACAGGCATGGAGGAGTTCCGCCCAGTGTGCCTCGTCCCATTCCCGTTTACCATGACATTTTGATAACTTATAACCCTGCCGCTTTTCTCTTATAGAGTCCTGGTTCTTACTCTTGATTGCAGCTGCCAATAGTTTATAAGCAGCACAACAGTGAGAATTATACCATGGCCTGCTTAACATCCAGATGGTACAGGACCTTTTAAATTATGTGTTATAAAAAAATCTTTTAATAGGTTAAAAAGGTGCCCATGAATTTGTGCAGCTCCGTCCCTGGTGAACCAAGTTTCTGCCTCAGCCTGAAGTGCAGCAGTGGAACTCGTCACGAGATGGCTCATAGCTTGCAACTTCACTGGGTCAAATGCTACCTTACACCATTTAAGGCGTCTTGTGTCATTGGTCAACTGGCCCTCTACGAAGTCTAATCTATTATGCTGTACTTTAGATTTATTGAAAACAATATCCCGCATAGAAAGTACAAGTGGGCTATGATCACTTTCAGGCCTAGCAACAACCAACATATCGAGCAATTCTGGCCAGAGTTCCACATTAACCATAAAATAATCTATACGACTATGACAATGCCCATTGCTGAATGTTGCAGCCCCCTGCTCATCAGACTTTGTACGGCCATTGGCAGCTCTTAACCAATGTTCTAAACACAGAGCTTTTAACTGAAGAGCTGCTCTTGTCCACTTTTTATAAGGAGTGATGTCCAATGGAGGAATTAACCATTGGTCCTCCTCATCCAAACTGAAATAAAAATCCTCACAGTCAAGGGGTTCAAAAGTGCAATTAAAATCCCCTGCAGATAATATTGCTGATCTCTTTGTGTTGGGTTAAAAAAGCATCTAGTACGTCTACTGTGTTCGTTGTCCTCCCTCCTTGCAGACCCCTAGAATAAACATTGATAATTACAATATCCTGTGTGGTACCGTGGGATAACTTAAGAATAAGAATATCCAATGAATCTATTTCAATCTCTTCAAAATTGTATGAAAGGGATTGTCTGGTCCAGATTGTCAAACCACCCTTGGGTCTGCCCCTATTGCCCTGGACTGCAGGTTTAGAAAAATGTATATATCCATCATGAAACACCTTATCTACTGCCCAAGATTCTTGGAAAAATATAATATCATGCTCCTCAATGAAAGTGGTCCACTTCATGGAGACAAGCCTGCTTGTAAGCCCTGCAATGTTCCAGGATGCTATTCTAAGGACTCCAGGAGCCTCCCTGGTTAAACATTGAGAAGGACCTACATCAGTAGTTGAAACTAGAAGTACAGGTACAAGCCAAATCAGTAATGCAAGACCTCAGTGGAACCTGAACACTCAAGCTGCTACAATGGGGTACATAAAGCTCCCTACCACTGGGGTCATACACACCAATCCAAATAGATTCCTGGTCCCGACACGGGGAGATATTGGTTGGCTGAGGCACTATACCCAGTCAGTCAATGTCCTCAAGATTGTTAAATGAGTTGAATCTATTAAATATTGGGACAGTGTATTCATATGGCCCCTATGCTGGTGGTACCTGGTTGCTAGTAACCATTGGCCTTTGAATCAGCCGATTATCTCGATAAAAGTACCAGAGGGGTAAAATGTTTATACTTTCTTCACTGAAATACCATGAGCTAGCCCTATCTGGAATTGTCTTGACTAGGTGTGGAGACCTGAAATTAACCACCACACAATCACCTCTACTTGTTTTATTAGAATTGCCTATCCAGGCAACTCTACGTGTCATTTTGTAACCCCTAAATAGCTGGCCCCCAACCTTGTTTGAGAATCTATAAAGTGGAGGGCCTTGTTCCTTAACGACACCCAATTTTCCTCAGTGCTGGATTGGAGGTGGGAGACGTTAGTAAGAACAATGGATTAGGGAGTTGCCTCTGGTGGTAAATTCAAGGTTTCATTGCTTTGATGGCTATTCGAACCACCCTGGCAAGCCCTAGTATGAGTGGCACACCCTAGTGTTATACCTCTACCAGGTATTAAAGTATCATGAGCCATTACATTATCCGATGGATGCTGGGGAGGATCAACCACATTTATACTTGCCAACACATTATCATCAGTAGGTATAACAACAGGAGCAATTGGGACACTTGGGGCTGGAACAAAGACATTGCTGGAAACTGTAGAACAATTTGGGGTACTAACCAATAGGTGGTGCTCAATCTTGGTTAGTCTTTGACTAATATCAAACAGCTTTAAAGCTAGAGGATCAAACTTTGCCTCCAATAGTACTTCATTCTTAGCAATAAGCCTTGCCTCCACATCACAGGGCAGCTGGTTAAAGCAAGTTGGGGGATTGTTAGGTGTGGGGATTAAGATCTTTGGAATACCAACCTCTTGTACACTCCCTTTTTCCCCGCGAGGTCACCCTTTAGTTTTGGCCACTTTGGTAATCTGGTGCACAGTAATAGGGAGCCAGCCCGCCTTCCTCTTTTTGGATACTATTGAGGCTTGACCCTCACCTTTTTTAACCTGAGATTGGCGCTGTTGGTGAGTTAACATCTTATCTAGAGAGGAACTGGTAGAATTTTGGTCACTCGCTAAAGGCGGGGAACAGGGAGCAGTTAACAATGGTGAGGAGGGGCCGGAAGATGGACATAAAGGTGGTTTCATTACCAAACCCACCCACGCTTGCGAGATAGTAACCGCCGCCCCAGCTGATATTCTATGGGGGTCAATTGATAGCCTTCTTTGGGTGAGCTTAATCTCTTTGATAAGAACGGATTCGGCTCTCAGAAGGAATGCATCGAGTGTGCCAACAACCCCCTTTTGGTTAGACTTGCTCATATTTAGCTGTTTTAATCAACCCCAATTGCCCATAGAAAAAATATAACAAGTACCAATTTGACGGTAAAAGAGGGATGGCCTAGCCCAGCCTCCTCCGGGCTTCGACAGGCGCGGACGGGCCCGCCCTTGGCCCGCGCGCGTCCTGCGTTGCAGGAGGCGCAGCGTTGTTTTAAGCGTATCCGGGCACCTGCGATGACGTCCTGGGTGTGCGCGGTCCCCAGACACACAGGGAAATAGAGTCCCCACGCAACGAGAGTGGCAGAAAACTCGGGTCAGTGTGGCCGGAACCGCAGCAGAGTAACAGAGCCCCCAGAAGCAATCCGGTGAGTGAAACCAAGCTAGATTACATAAACACAATTGGACATGAAAGGGCATATTTATGAGCGCTTTCTTTGTGTTCTGAAGAGGAAAAAGACTCTCAGGATTGTTCTTGCGCAGGAAGGTGCCCCTTTTTGCACAGAAACAATCCTGCATACAACATAGGCATCCTTGCAGCATGATGCAATGGTGCCTGCGTTGGCAGTAAGCAGACAAAACATCGCCGGCGCAAGGGGAAAGAACAGTTATGTGCAGTGTTGGATACATGCGGTGCATTCCTGCCCTTTCCCTGTGACGCCAGACAGGGCAGAAAGGTGAATTGCTGCACTGCCCTGTGCCATAATTTTCATAAATAGGGCTCTATGTATACATACCATAGGGAAGCATTAATATCCTGGCATTTCCCTGTGTCAGTTCTCCAGAAATTTTAATGGGACACCAACTCTTTCCTTAAAGGTCGCAATTAGTTATTTCCATGGATTCAGAAATAATGCTGAAAGTATGATATAGTATGTCTGCTCGATGGTTAATTTAGAAAGAAACCATCTGTCATTATAAAAGTGTGCACAGTATATTGTATTGCATTAGTTATTAAGGTAGCACTTTTCAAACCCCATGCAATGCCTAAAGTGCCTCAAAGGAGGTTGTTTGTAGCTTAGTGAAAATTTGCACGCTAATTCTATTATTAAGGCCCTGATTCCGAGTTTGTCAAATCCAGGAACTTTCAATCCCATCAGATAAATAAAAATACCCTAGGCATGTTATTTATTGGGTGTGACAAAAAATGCACCTGCTATGAGTTTCTGGGAAATAACATTCAGATTTGTAAAAACCCTACTGATGAGGGAAGTTATCCCGAAACCCGAGCCATGTCTCGGGCGATACCCAAAAACCCGGGACATGTATCGGGTCTAGAGATTCATCAGTCCAACAAGTACCGACTTGCACCCACCTGGGTGATCCACTACTGAACTACAAGTACCAGAATCCCGAGGGGCGATCCGGAGGAGGGGCTAGCGGTGTGCGCTCCATTGCGGTGGTTTTTAACATTCAGATTTGTGTCCAAAATTCAACGAAGGGTGAGATATGTAATGCATCCTGTAATTGGTGAATGTGGTAAATACTTCCCACTCATAATTCCAACCCCTGCAAAAACAGCGGTTGTTAGACCTTGCCCTTTCTACAGGCTTATCCCCAAACCTTTTGCCTTTCTCTACCTACTTTTCTGACCTTCTTATTGTTGGCTTTCGGACTCTGGCTGGGCACTTCACCACTGCTAATCAGTGATAAAGTGCATGTGCTCTCCCCTCAACATGGTATGATTAGTTTAAACCTGTTTGGCATATTTCATTTACTTATAAGTCTCTTGTAAAATGGTATACCAAATTCCCAAGGCCAGTAAATTAAATGCTATTAGTAGATCTGCAGCACTGTTTGTGCCACCCGTGGAGAAGTGTGGCTCACTGGTTAGAGCAGGCAGACCCTGAAGCAGAGGTCAGACCCGGGAACGACGCGGCAGGGTCTTGAGCTCAAATGTCCATGGACTCGATAATTCTCGCTTCGGTGCCTGACCTAATCATGGGTTCACACTCTGCAACTCTGGGCATTAAGCTTGCTTAATCTCCACAACGGCCCCCCCACGGCGGGATGCCTGGCTTTCACCTTGGGGATGCCCTGTAGGGGCTATCTCACAGGGAAAAGCCAGGACGGGTTCCCAAGGCAAGCGCGGAGATACCCCTTCGGGGGTCGATTCAGGCGCTATATAAGAAACATAATAATAATAATAATAATAATAGAAGTAGCTTTTCAAACCTGCCTCAGGCCTGCCACCGCAGGGCCTGTGTGGGCAGTTTATTGCCACTTTGACTTGGCATTTAAAGCAACTTGCCATCCCTAAAACTCCCCTTTTATTATACATAGGTCACCCCTAAGGTAGGTACTAGGTAGCCCCATGGGCAGGATGTTGTATAAGTAAAAGCAAGGACATGTGCCTATGTGTGTGGCATATCCTGGTAGTGAAAAACAGCCTTTTTAGTCTTTCACTGCTGTGAGGCCTACTCGTCTCAAAGGCTAGCATGAGGATGTTATATGGTCATTAGGGTCATTCTCGACAATGCTAAGTTAGCATGAGTTCTGCTGCCATGATGCTGCTTTTGCGCACGTTACTACATTACTTTATTTTGCAAGACTCTGTTTGTGCCTTTCGCATGAGAACGGTCTGCTTTCTGCATTCAATGCTGTTCTTGGAGTTTAGTCTGAACAAGATGCGCAAGGTCGAAAAACATTCTCCTTGTTATTCTGTTCTGGTCAGTCTCTATCACCAAGACAAAACATGCTACACACAGCTGCACTGCTGGAGAGCTCGTGCTTTGATATCACGGGGAAGCATGTTATTCACACACACTTGGAAGGAGACCTTTCCTTGTAGAAGAGCTCTGCTATTCCTATGAAGTAAAGCTACCATCTGGGCTCTAAGGTATGGGGTGTGCTGACAAAGCCCAGAGATCTTCCTTTATATAATAAACTTTAACTTACCAAGGGGAGGGTGGGTAGGCCTTATAGTCCTTTTTCCACTGTCTATATATAATGATATTCCCCTTCATATTCTATGGTATCGTAACAATGCTAACTGTAGTTAAAATAAACATATTGAACTATAAAGTGACTCTGACTATCCATGTTGTGGACAAGTACGAGTGAGTGAGTAATAGGGTATGTCTTGCTACCGCAATTCTTGAGAGAGTCATGAGTGTTGTGTTCTGGGTTGTCTAATCATTTGTAGCTTTGTGATTATGTAGGAGAACGAATAAGACACTATAGCTAGTCGGTTTTGGGATTTTGGGTACTAAGGTAGTAGGAAGGTACAACCCCTGTACACCGAGGTCCTGTTTTCCTGCACATAGTTCTGTCTGTGTATGTGCAGAATACCCGCAACAGTGAATTTCCTTATATACTTTAAAGTGGTAATTCCATATCAGAAAGGAATGGTGTTGTCATGTTCAATATGTTTATAATAGTGGTGATAAATCCTGCTTGCTGGTGTAGTTGTATTTTACATTACTATTTTAGAAATTAAATTTTTAGAAATTGGTAATTTCTCTGTGCTCATGACTCTTTGTGCTTTGCAGCCTGACTCCAATTCACTTCTGAGCTAGGGTGACAGTTACACTTGGCGCATGCTTTCCAGACAGCCACATCACAGGATGAGCTGGGTGTGACATGGCATTTATCTGCATACTGATCATCGTCCTGGGTTGGGAGAGGTCGTTCACATGTTACATTTGTATAGCTTGTGTTCTGCTCTCACACAAAAGGCTGATTTACCCCCTACCCTGGAGCCAGGGTAGGTTGAAAGGGAGTGTTGCACATTTCTGAAGGTTCCTTTGAAGTCATTCCTCCATCAAAAAAATGTGTGAGTGTAAGTCTTGGGGCTCTGACCCCATGTTTTTAGACACTGCAAGGGTTTGTAACCAGACGCTGCAGGCTCAACAAAATGCACATTGCCAGAAGACTGCTGTGTTGTGAGAAGGAACCCCCAATAAGACAACCTGCTTTGCTGTGGTGGCCTGTCGCCTGTTCGTCTGCTGGAGGGACCACCATTTTTGCTAAGGAAGTTCATGTGCTGGCCTGCCTGCTTGTGCCTCACCTTGTGTCCCAGTATTTTCCAAGTGCTTTTGGGTTTCCCTGTTCTACCCGAGGCCCAAGGGACACCAAAGACCTTGTAACCTGCCTGAACCCCGCTCATCACACTGTTTTCCCAGGGCCAGCACTGCCCTTCGTGGGAGCATTCCTGGTTGCTGGCTGGTGCTGCTGGGTATCAAGTGTGGCGTCTGATTTTAAGCTACATGCCCATTTTCACAAGCTGAAAAATTGTCTCTTAAACCACAATTAGCGCATGAAGAGAGGTTTGCCCAGTTTTGAGGAGTGCGTGGTGGGTGCTTCTTACTTCCTAAGGAGAAGCGTTTTGTGTTTTCCTAGCATACCCCCAATGCAAGAGGACAACGAAGTGCAAAGGTGGGGAGAGTAGTGCCGTCCCGTGGCACCATCTCCCTTCCGGGAAGTGATATCAGCAGCTGTTAGGAACACCCCTAGTGAGGCCCTTCTGCCATGAGAAACGTGGAGAGCAGGGCTCGCAATCCGCTGTAATGAGAAGTGGAAGCAACTCAGCAGGTCTGTGCGGAGGCTCTCCCTGCAGTGCTAGGCACTAACATGTTGCTGAGCGTGCTTAGATGTAAGTGAGACAAATCAGAGATTTTTAATGTGGTATAGAAGTGAAGAAAAGAAAGTGTTGGCCGGCCCAAGTTTCGGCATTTGTACTTACAGTTAGATGAGTGAAGATAAGTTGTGTGCACCTACCCTTGGCCTCCGTGTACTGCTGGGGCTATCAGAGTTCAATAAATACAGGAATAAGGTAAGGAGGCTGCAACGGAGATAGTGTGGAGCCACAGTGTATTCTCTGTGCATGCCTGGCGGCCAAATTGGGGTGGTTGGGATGATAGTATTGATGGTGAGAGTGCCCATACCTGGCGCCCAGATTAACACGGGAAATGATGTTAAGAAAGGTATGTCAGGGAGGGTCTCTTTATATTGTATAAACGCTCACTCAGTAAGTAGCACCTAATGATCCATGCAATTGAAATTCCGGAGATAAATTTAAAGATCGCCATGTTGGTCCAGAACAAGTGGACACAAGGTAAAAAGGCCATTCATATTGAAAGGGAAGCCAGGGTTTTGTCTCCCTAAATAATAAAGATGAGCAATCGTAATATTACACAGAGAATACTCAGGTGCACAAAACCCCGGAGTGATGTGACCTATGGCAAATATAGATTATTACGTTACACTACTGTGAGGGAAGCCTCCAGGTAATATGATTGGAAGGTTATGACATGAAAGTAGTATCTGAGGGGAGATGTGTCTCGTCAGAGAAATCACATAGGTGGACAGTCATGGTAGGTGACACTGTATGACATATGGAGAGTAATAGCTAATAACTCAATCCACGGAATGTCATCATTCAGTCTGGTCCTAAATGTAAATGGAACACCCAGCGTTGCTCTCGTCTGAAGACAGTAGTGGCATTCCAGAAGTAGTTGCCATTGAGAACTGTCCATCTTAGGTCATCAATGGAGTGATTTTGGACCTTGAAGTGATTGCTCTTCTTGGTGTCATTCCGTCCTCATCTGATGGTGCTCCTAAGTTCCCCTATTCTAATTTTCACAGGTCTTGTAGTCATACTTACACAGTTCATCTTGCAGTGGCATGCTATCAGATAGATGCAGTTCCTGGTGTTGCAATTAGTGTGCTGCTTTTACGCCCAAGAAAAGGAGCCTAATTGTAGGGTAGTAGAGTGTAGTTGAGTTGCACGTAGTGCAGCTACCCCACGGGTAATGTCCAGTTACTGGTGGGAGGTTCGATAGCGTAGTTTGTGAGTTGGGTTTCTTCATGCGTGGTCTTGTGTGCACCGACTGGTCTCTCAGATTGGATGTTGGACTGAATGCAAAATGAAGGCTTTCAAAATCCAGATCGCCTGTATTCAAAATTTTCTAATGTTTCAATATGATCGATTTGAACTTATTGGTCAAATTGATCATATTTTTACCACGTCATCCTGCTATACGTGCACAGGTGACTGAAGTGACAACAGAGGCAGAGGAGTAACACTCAGCTTTCTGCTTAACGTTTGCGACTAAAAGTACCAGCAAATCGAGTATGGTTGTCAGAGGAGGAGCACCTCTTCTTTTGCTTGACGACTGTGAGCAATAGTATCAGCCAATCTTTGAAGAATACTACACTAAAGCCTATCAATTTTTGGGAAGTATACAAAATCCACAAGCTCTTCAATAGCTTCTTCTTTTTTTGTGCAAATGACCAGGAAGATTTTACTTATCATCAGATTCAATCATGACTCGACATTCCTTATGGAATGTTAATGAGGATGACATAACAGTCTATTTCATCGTCCGTAAGACGGTCTAATTGATGCATATACCAACAAGACAGAAACGTTGACAACCTCATCTATTTCCTTATTGTTTGGTTTCTCTTTAGAAAGTGTTTTTTGTTTTGTTCATAGTCACTGTTCTGTTTATGTGTTTTTATTTGGGAATAGATGTTTGCATTAATGACTCTGAGGTATCAATAGCACAGAATCTTTTTGTAAACCTCGGTCCTTTCTGTGTTGCTTTAATCTTTTGTACCCTCTATATTCATATTATATTAATTTGATTTATGAAGAAGTCACACCCGTTTCATCAGTATCTTTTATAGATCTTTTGGGAAGAAATAAAAAACTGAATTGTTGATTGTTTCATTGTAGGTTACCTGCTGGAACCTTGATACATCAATGCATGAAGGTTTCAACTGAGTGCACCAAATGAATTCCATGTAGACACATTTACCTGTAAATATGTGCACAGGGGCACCATTCAAGTGAGCATGTGACTACAATCAGGAGGTTCTTTTATGTCTGTGATGCCTGCCACCATATGCCCACTACTTATGCTGTAATATGCTCACAGTCTCCTCCTTTATAGTCTGGCAACTATATGTCTTGAACGTTTGTGTATTGGCTTTAGATACCTATTCAGTACCCTAACGGCATTGTGGTACATAAACTTGTGTCGCAGTGACATTGTCACTGTGGGAATCACTATCACAGCCCTATTTTAAACCTATGATCCATGTCTTGATTGTATGTTGGTTTACTGTCTGGATGCTGAACTCGGTACCAGGCAGACATTCTGGTCCACTATTATGGACTTCCTGGTCGATGAGATGCCCTCACACCAGGTGCATGAGAACCCCTTTTTTGTATAACTATTCTTTTCTTTTGACAGGTTGAACATTGAACCGCATACACAGTAGGTAGCAATTTAAGGGCACCATATATGTTTGGTGTAGTTAATTAACTTTTTCTGTCCTGACGAAGCGCCATGGCTCCCTATGACCACCAGATAGGCGTGAAACATGTTGACCAATCATTGAGAGTGATATCTGAACTTCTTTTTACCCAATTGTGGTCATCTGACTACCAGGGTTCCTTTAAAAACCTCAATGGTTGCATTTGACTGTAAATAGGTAAATAGGTTCCTGGTTGGGGGGGGGGGGTCACTAATTAAAGGATAGCTTGAGACCTCTCCAATCTGTTTAACCCACAGCCACATACTCACTACTCCACCACACTCACTACCATGCTTGCATTCATCATACGGCATTTTCCTAAACAAGAGCTCCAGTAAAGTGACCCTTCAGGGGACCCGCAGGGCATTACAGCTCCGGCTCACTGAGGAGCACCGCCCTATGATGAAGCGTGACATCCCCTTGGGGATATGTGAGGGCAACATGAAACAGTCTTGTTGACTGCTTCCATGCTTGCGCTCTAGTCACATTCAGCCTATCTAGAATCTCTCTCCTCTTCTCTAGGAACAGAAGCCCATTGTTTTGATATTGTGATTTATTCTTAGGAGCACAGGCTTTGGACTTTCCAATCCAGCTCTCAGTCCTCTCCCTTCTCCTCTGTTGAAGACACCATTTGAGACAATGAATCTGTGATGCCTGACGTGAGGAGTGGAAATCAGGAACTCAAGAATAGACAATATGAGGCCTGTTGAATCATAAAACAACATGCTGTTGACAAGGGCCTCAATATGGATAATGAACTACAATACTTGTTTAGTACTTAAGGTGCATGCTCTCTATACCTTATCTTTTTACCTACCAGACACCATCTGATGATACTTTACACCATCACATGCTAACATAGGAATTTTGCTGATGACAGGATATGCCCCTGCATTGGTGCTTAAACTTGTTTACATAAGTCATGGATTGTTTAGACATGTTGCTCCTGTCATGATCAAGGCATTCCTGTTTTGGATGACTAGTAATTTTTTGCATACTGGACGACTATACCATACGTCTTGCACATACATAGTACAAGTACTCTTGATTGGTAAATTGTTTAATGACAGTCATGAGGTTTGAGGATTGCCAATAGATATGGATATGATTACAAATACGTGTATCGACCTTTGAGAAGGAGGCGCTTATGAACACAGCTTTTGTAAAATCTCTGTGTTAGTTTGTTTGTGATTATTAGTGTTTTCACACTAAAAATACTTAAGGGTGTTTGCGAATGGGGTGCATGTGACATGCCGCTTTTGGATTTGTATATAAAGTATACATGATTACATATACGTATATTTAGTTGGACTCCCAAGATGGCGCCTATGAACATAGCCTTAGTCCGTTTGCAATCATTACTGATTTTGCACTTGAAATACCTAAGGGTGTTTGAAAATGGTGTGTATGTGATATGCCGCTTTTGTATCTGTAAATAAAGTAAAAATGATTTTCAATTTTTATCGTGAGCATGCTTTTACATCTTAGGAATGAGGTGATTACAGGTTAATGTCCATTTATTTGGAACTTTAAAGAGGGCTCTTACATATGCAGCCTTGAATACTTCTCTGTTAGTCAGTTCATGAATGCAAGTATTTGTACTTCCGGTATATAGGAATGGTTCCAAATGGCATGTGTGTGACACGCCGCTATTCAGTGATGAGCAATCTCCTTTCGAGCATGAGGTAAGACCTAAGGTTGTGATTTGCTGTTCTGTCCTTATAGGTGATTTTTCCATGAGAGTTCCTCAGTTAGTTCTAAATATAGTGACCCGAAGGTCTGCAGCGTCATAGTATAAATCTGTAAATTATAGTGTTCTTTGACTATCTTTCAATGTTTAGTATGCGTGATCGTGTCTGTGCAATATACTTATGCAGATATTCAGCTTATATTGTTTTTCCTTCATATTAGTTGCCTTCTGTAAACATAGTATGTTGGTAATGTAGCACTTACACTTTACAGATACCATATCAATATTTTAACTGCCAGTGAGGATCAAATTAGAACCATTTGCATGAAATGTCAGTATACATAAGAACTTTGTTAATTTGTGTATGATTTACCTCATCACAAGATTATAACTATTGATACATCCCAATGATTGGGTGTTGGAGAGAACGTAAGGTTCTTTTTGGTGTTGTGAAAATTGATTTTACTTTGATTATTGTGTTGAGTTGATTTATGTTTCTACTATACTTTATTAGTAATTTGGAATTGCACTAACATACTTACCCACCTATTTGGCCTCACCGATGGTACTGTTATTAGGCACGATTATTAAGATGCACAAGGGATAGACTTTGGATTTGAGTTAGACCCTCTTCCTCATTACTTCCACCCGCTATACCCTCACTTTCTTCCTTTCCTTTTTTTATACTACTCAGGATCACAAGTTCTTTTTTCATTTACTTTGGATGACTTACACCATACTAACCATGGGGAGGGTTAACTGTGCAGGCAGTCATGGGTTTTATTTTGTCTTGTGTAGCCCTGAGGAAGTCGATGGGAGACCAACCACAAGACGAAACATGTGTTGGCTACATCTGCATACGGCTACTCTCTCCCTTCCCTCTTGGCTTGCCTTCCTGCCTCATATTATGCTCTGCACGCCGACCGACACTCCGGCAAGTCTGGCAGCGGCGTTGCCTTGATTGCCCGTATAGACTTTTCCTTTCAGCCTCTAACTTTCTCTTCTATTGGATTGTCAGACTTTTTAGTTGTCCGTTCACCGTCTTTCAGAGTTCCACTCACCTGCTTGCTTATGTATCGGCCCCCTCAACCTTCTCAACATTTTCTCCCTGAATTCCAAGATTTGCTGGCCACCTTAGCGGTCAACAACTCCTCTATCCTGGTATTGGGAGATTTGAACTTTTGGCCTTCGGACCCCGCAGAATGCTCGACTTCCAAAGAATTCTCGGATACTCTTCGTTCCCTCAATTTTGACTCCCACGTTCATTCCCCCACTCACATTCAGGGTCACATCCTTGATCAGGTTTGGTCCCTTAATTGTCCAGTAGCTTCCCTGTCCATTTCCCCCTACACATGGTCCGATCACTTCTTGATCTCCTTTTCCCTTCACCTTAGTCCAGTCACCAAGCCCCCCCTTCTCAAAAACATCTGGGCGCGCTCTTGGAACCAGGTGGATGTGGCCTCTCTGTCTGCCACACTCTCTGCATCTAGCCTAATTTACATGGTCTGTCGTCCTCCGCACAAGCTGATTCCATTAACTCCTGGCTCCTGACAGGCTGCGATTTGGTCGCTCCCCTCAGGCGGGTGTCCTCCAGTCGTGCGAACGACGCAAACCGTTGGTTCAATGAGGAATTGAAGGCCATAAAATTAACTGTGCGCCACGCTGAGCGGGTTTGGAGGTGAGATTATTGCCTTAACCTCAAAACCCAGTATGTCATCCTCCTTTCTCAGTACAAAAAATCTATTTTGGCTGCTAAGACTGCTTATTTCTCCTCAAAAATCCTGCCAGCCGAAAACCAGCCTAGAGAAATGTTTTCTATTGTACACAATCTCGCCTTTTCCGATAGAGTCACCCTAGAACCCTCCCCTTCCCAGGACCTATGTGACTCCCTCAATACTTATTTTCTGGACAAAATTTCCAACATTAAAGCCAATATCCCTCCCCCCCTCTTTCCTTTGTTGACCCCCAGTGTCCGTCATTTGGGGCACGCCTGGATTCGTTCCCCCTCTTGACGGAAGAGTCTTTTCTCTCCCTCCTCCCTATGGTCAAATCAGGTTCCCCTTTAGACATCTGCCCTGCCCACATCCTCAAGCACATTTACTCGGTTTGTGTTCATCCCCCTCTCAATTTTCTTAACAGTTCACTGTCTCAGGGCATTGTTACTCAACCACTTAAATCGGCCATCATTGTCCCCATCCTTAAAAAGCCTGGCGCGGACCCCTCCGCTCTTGTCAACTACCGCCCCATTTCTTTGTTGCCTTTTCTGGGGAAGGTACTGGAGCACCATGTGACCAGAGCGCTCAGTACTTTTGTGGAGGAGAACAGCGTTTTAGCCTCCCGTCAGGCTGGCTTTCACCCCGCACACTCTACGGAGTCTGTGGTGTTATCGGTCCTTGACAACCTTAGGGAGGGTATGGACACTAACTATCCCCAGGCCCTGGTCCTCCTTGACGTCTCTGCCGCCTTTGACACGGTTGACTATTCCATCTTACTCTCCCGTGTCAGGGCGGCAGGGGTTGGAGGTTCGGCCCTGGTCTGGATGTCTTCCTTCCTGAAGGACCGCACCCAGGCAGTGCGCCTGGGTGACTTTTCGGCGGACTTCCGGAAGGTACAATGCGGGGTTCCTCAGGGCTCCTCCCTTTCCCCCTGTTAGACCTGTCTGCTTCTGAAGGTCCCCTCACACTTATGATTTATTTTGTCCCCTGTGGCCTCTGAGTGTTATTATTCTTTTTTTTATGTCCACCCGGATTTTTGGTTGTCAGCATTGACTGGGGGCCTAGGTGTTCCTTGAGTAGGACGTTTCGCCTTCCCTTTGTGGGCCTAGTTACCTCAGGAAAGTCACATCTCTAAGGAATCTAAAATGGTGGACGGCAACTGACAAAAACTGCCACCTCAAGGAGGCTGAGCCATAGCAATACATGTAGAACGTTCTGGAACTTGCCAGCACCTTCCTAAGGTCCAGGTCCAGCCTATAAATAGCCCAGAACCAGAGTGGCCATTGTGAGAAGAGACAAGTGACCAGTGTGGAGAGAGGCGACCTATTGAGGAGGATTGTGCACTGGTAGGGGAGAGATCGACCTGTGGGCCGGCTGCTTCCTGCATAGATGTAACCCCTCTTGGGCTGACCAAACCCCAGTGAGTCCATTACTAGAACCAAAACTCAGGAATCTCTAACGAGTCCACAAAGCTACTGGCGTCTCGGTTGGCAGAACCACCGAGGCATTGGCGAAGTGATTTGACGCGAGTGAATCCAAGCACCCCCCTCTCTAGTGGCGGAAGGAGAGAGAATAAGGGACTGGAAGTGGAGCCTTAGCATTAGTCACGCGTGAAGCGTGGTGTACTCACTGTGGAGAGAAGTGTCGGAGTCTTCCGGAATCCCTTTGGTGAAGAGACTCCCTTCGCCTGTGAAGTTCCCGGAAGCGGCAGCAGTGGTAGCGGAGCCCAGCGGTTCCGTGTATTCATCCGGGGAGATCCTGTGGTGACGTCGGAGGAGGCCGGATGAAGGAGGAGAAGTAGGCGGGCCAGCGCAGAAGGAGGCCGGGCAGAGGAGGAGCTTCCTCGGATGACGGCGGAGTGAGAGAGCTCGCAGGGAGCTGGTGTGCGCACTTCTCAGGCGCTGAGGAAACGAATGACTGTCTTCCCTCGGGCCGGTGCAGGCCCAAGTCAACAGGCGCTCAATGAAGCGTCATCGTCCCAGAGTACAGAGCTGCAGATTGGGTCCGACCCAACAACAAAAGAACTCTCACCGACCTAAAGTAAGCCGGGATATTCGGGGGGAGGGCGGAGGTCATCCCACTTACAACTGAACTCGGGAGGGTGACGAACTGGGGCTGCAGGCTAAGGAAACCAGGTCTGAGGTGTCGGAAAACCTGTCCTGTGGCAGCGTGGACATTCAACCCGGAACCCTGACATAATTAACCCCTGAACTGCCTATTGAATAGAGGAGAAACTTGAAGTGGGGGCAGTGTGAACTCATTAGTTGGAAGTAGATCTGGTAGTGCGAGCATCATAGGGGGCTAAATGAGAGGTCAGAGTTCACTGGTGGAGTGAATAGTACGGGCTCTAGAGTGGTTACAGGTTTGCCCAGACAGAACGTATAAAAGAGAAAGAATCTATATACTACAGAGGAAATGTTTTAATCTGCCTGTTCTTTCCTAGTGGTGCAACTGTTCAAGCTATTGACATAAGGGTGTTGAAAGTCAGTGATCGTGAAACATAAGTGACCCTGCCAGCCCAGGGGTAATGTATAAACCTGTAAAGTAACTGCAACAGTCTTATGTTTACTCTATTGGAATTGTATTGAACTGCTAGTTGTAAAGGAGGGTAGGACAGATTAACTTCCTGGAACCTTTCCTATTGTGGAAGTAGTGTGACCCGAAAAGCATTGGGAAATGTAATGAGAAATGTAATAAGTGTCAACAATTTACTAGTGTGATTAATTGCTGTACTGATGTGAAGAAAATACCAACAAATTCATTGAACAAAAAGAGATAATTTTATAAAGTATGAACCGTATTTTCCTAACAAGGTGTAGTGTCATTTTTGGAATGGATGGGCGCTGAGTTCCTGAGAGGTTATTACGCAAGCTTAACACATTAAGCCTTTGGAATTAGTCTTCCCCTCTGTGCCAGGCTATCCACGTGTTGGCTAGGGACCCCTAGGGATCCCCTAGGTTTAACACCCGCCTTTTATTTAACTTGTATATCGCCCCTCTTATTTTTGCCCTTCAGCAAATGGAGGTCTCCGTCTACAAATACGCGGACGACCTTCAGCTTATTTTTAATTTGTCCCCATCCTCTGACTCCATGCTTAAGTTCTAGTCTCTTATGATTTTTATCCGGGACTGGATGAATTACAACCACCTGAAGTTAAACCCAGACAAAACTGAGTTGGTTTTGACAGGTGGTTGCTCCAGCCCCTGGACCTCCTTTTTTTGGCCCCCCTCCCGGGTCCCTCCCCTTCTCCATCCTCTTCTGTGAAAACCCTTGGGATTAAGCTGAACGACCAACTCACTTTGCACTCCCAGGCCAGTCTAGTGGTGTCCTCCTCCTTTCTTTCACTCTGCACTATCCGTAAAGTTTCCCATTTCTTTTCATTCTCTGCTTTAAAACTCTAGTCTTGGCAATGGTAATTTCTCGCCTCGATTATGGCAATGCACTATATTGTGGCATGCCCGCTTACAGTTTGCGGCGATTACAGCTGGTTCAAAACCAGGCCGCTCGCCTGGTTTACAATCTGGCCAAGTCCCACCATGTCACCCCTCTCCTCAAGTCCCTGCACTGGCTCCCTATCCGAGAAGGAGCTCAGTTCAAGATGGGCTGCATTACTTTTCAGGCACGGGTTGGCGCAGCCCCTGCTTTCATTTCTTCGGAAATCAAAGTCTATGCCCCTGTCAGGGAGCTGCGCTCATCCTCCCAATATCTGTTGGCAGTTCCCCGCTTTAGGCGCAAAAAGTGGGGGGGGCACGAAATTTTCCACACTTGCCCCCGCTTTCTGGAACTCTCTCCCTGTCCATCCCAGATCTTCCACTCAATATTTACATTTCTGAAAGGCGTTTAAAACGTTTCTCTTCGCACAAGCCTTTCCACTGTAATTGTTTTGTTCTGCTTCTCTCCTGATCTCTTTGTTCTCTGGGTTCTGCACACTACAGCACCATGAAACCGCCAGGTGAACGCTCGCTCTATAAATGTTTTAAACTCAAACTCAATCTGTTCTTTGGATTGGCTCCAATTTCTATAAAGTTTTGAATACAACATTAAAAATATAATGATGAAGGACTGGCTGTAATAGTGCTGAATTTGGAATTGTACACTGAAAATAAAAAGAAGAAGTCTCTATGACTACATATTGGTGGAATCTCATTTTTACTGGCATTTGCTCAGGAAAAAGATTTTTTGTGTAATGATATTTTGGGGCAGTTGCCTCCAAATCTTGAAACGTTGGGAGGGTTTTTTTCTTTTATCCTTTGAATATTGTGGAAATGAATAGTGTGTTGATATGTTAATAACTCTGCCCATAGTTTGGCCCTGCTACTTATATTTGTATTAGTATTTAATGGTGTATGACGTTTTGAGTACCATCTAAGTAATTGCATAGTATGCCCAGTGTTTATGATTCATGTTGTTTTGGGCTTGTTTTATGTACAATAAACGAAATATATTTTTATATAATCATGTGTGGAGTTTCTTTTGTGGTGTATGCATTGTGTTTCTGTATGAATGTGTTGTATAAACACTTTGCACATTGCCTCTGAAGATAAGCCTGCCTAATCTGTGCCAAGCTTCCAGAGGGTGAACGCAGGTTATCTTTTGTGAGTAACTTACTTGACTTACTTGAGAGTAGTGGGTTCTACCTGCCTTAGATGCATACCCTAGTCAACCAGGAACCTCATTTCCAGCATTGGTCTATGCAGGGGTTGGAAAACACCAACCCAGTCATAATAAGGGACTTAGCAATGAAAATTGTAGTGAATATAAATTGTGTGATTCTCAGTTACTGTTCCTTAGCTAAAGTGTGGAGAGAAAACAGTGATGTGAACAGGGCAGCCTAACATTTGACTTATGCATAATTTTGAGCAGTGCTGTTTTTCTTCAGATACTTGAGGTAATGTGTTGGTGGTTGTGCCTTGTCAGCACAGGTGTAAACAACACTAGGGAAAATTGCAGCTGGAGAGACCCACCAAGCAAGCATTATTTTTTCATCAGGGTGCTCTTACATTTGGAAAACTAGAAGGAAAATTTGCGAATGTGGACTCTGTGGTGGTGAAGTAATATGCAGAAAAATGGCAAGAAATATCTGAATGAAACAGAAACAATCAAGTGTCCAATAGGTTAGCAGAGAGGTAATCCAAAGGGTGAAAGTAGAGGGGCACAATCACTCCCAGTAAGGAAGCAAGACAATTAATGAGACAAACAGACTTGTAAATAATAGAATAATTAATTGTCAGTGAGTTGAGAAAAATGCCATGTGGTGAGAAATGGTCACAAAGAATGTCATAATTTCTAGAAAATTAAGTCATACTGCTGATTTTATGTGACACAAGTTTGCGTTCCACCAGTAAGGCCCTCGTTCTTAATTGCACGTGACTAACGGTATGATAAAGCCATATGCACATTTACTGTTACTGTGCAGTATATCCACCTTAATACCATGCACCTACAAATGAAATCCCATGGAATCAGAAATTACTTTGTAGGAACAATTAGAGCTGTCATATAACCAATGGTAATTTCTAGTTCTAAGGGGTTTAGTTCATATTTTACCATTTCCTTTACGCAGAGGATAATTTTATGCTGGGATCTCTGAGTGGGATGGTGTTGGACTTGACCCTGTCTGTTCTCTTTTTTAAACATGGTAAAACTGAATTACGCACTATTGGCACATTTAATATACTTGTAAATCCCTTGTAAATTCCTACTACATGTACCAAAATCCTGCAAATTAAATGCTACTAGTGGGCCTGCAGCACCTATTGTGCCACCCACTTAAGTAGCCTTTTTAAGAATGTACTTAGTCTGCCATTTGTGCCTGTGTGTAGACATTTAAAATGCCATTTCATTCTGGCAAATAAACCTTTTGCCAGGCCTTAAACCTTCCTTTTTAATACATATAGGTCACTCCTAGGGTAGGTGCAAAGTAGCCCATTGGGCAGGGGGCACTGTGCTTAACAAGTTAGATATGTACTTTTAAGTTTGACATATCCTGCTATTGAAAAACTCTCAGCTATTGGAAGGGCTACCTCTCCCAGAGGATAACATTGATTTACCTTATTACATTTAATAAGTGATGACAGTTATATAGGTGTAAGTAGGAATGTCATGCTTGGTGTCTGAGGAAATGTAAATTCACGTCCTTTTTAGGGGCAAATTAGGATGTTAGGTCACAAATCTGAAAATGCCACTTTTAGAATGTTGAAATATTTTTACCCTAACCACTTTGTGCCGGTAGCCTGTTTCCTGGGTCACTAGACAAGGTGTAATAGCAGTTGGCTTTTGTGAATTCCTCCCAGACAGCCACACAATAGATGGTTTAGGTGTTAGTAGGATGGGCTATCATGCTTTGATAAGAGGGGTGGATCTGTCACCTGTCATACTTGTACTTCAAAGAAACTGCCTCTGCTCAAACACTAAGGAGATCACACTAGATTATTGTACCTGCAGACAGACTGTGACCAGGGCAGGGAGGCAGGAAATTCCAGTCATGTCTGTACTGAGAAGACTACCGAAGTTTTTTCCACTTCAAAGTAGGAACCAGGCATAAAAAGGGGCCTTCATATTCACTCTTCAGTATACTCATGGATCAGTGGAAGCTACAGAGGAAGGACAGCTCTGCTGCCAGAGGACTGCCTTGCTCTTTAAGGCCTGCACAGCTGTCTAAGAAGAAAGACTGGACTGGTACCCTTCATCCCACACAGCATCCCGCGCAGCGAATGCACACAGCGGGTGTGCCTCTGGAGCGCCAAAAGCGTGCCTAAGACAAGCCCGTCTGTGCCCGTCCATGCCTAAACCGCGCCCAGCGCCAGACCCCTGGCCCGCAGAACACCACGACGCCCGTCTCCGTTACGACTCCAGCAACCCTCTATGCACTCAAAGCCTGGATGATCACGCACCTGCTGCCTGGTTGCCCCGAAGCGTACCCAAGGACCCTTCTCCTGCCAGAACTGCACCCGGCCCGATAACCCACCTACCAAAGAACCCAACCACCTCAGATGCATCCTTCTCAACACCTGCTCCGCCCGCAAACATGCCGTTGAACTCTGGGACGTACTTGACTCAACTTCCCCAGACGTCGCCTTCCTGACGGAAACCTGGCTGAGCCCCTTCTTGGCACCTGACATCGCCAAAGCCATCTCGGAAGGCTAGAAGATCACCCGCAAAGACCGCACCAATGGAGTGGGAGGAGGAATTGCCATTGTCCACAGGAACACTCTCATAATCTTGACCAACACCGACGACACCCTCCGCACTGCTAAACTAATGCACTTCCAGATCCACACCACCCTAAGAGGAACCCTTGTCTACAGACCCCCGGACCCCAACCACATATCAGCAACTCCATTGCCGACTTCGTCAGCACACACGCCCTCGCCTTCATGGACTACATCTTAAACTTTCACCTTGAGAACAAAAACAACTCCAAATCTTCCACCCTGATCGACAACCTCGCCAACTTTGGACTCAGACAACTAGTCACAACACCCTCCCACTCCGACGACCACACGGTGGACCCCATCTTCTCAGCAAGCTCCCATGTCTTCTTCACCACACCACCGAACCCCCACTGGACCGACCACCCCTTCATCTTCTTCACCTTCTGGAAACCCACCACACACCCGTGCACCCAGCAGATGCCTCGCCGCTGCTCAAGCAAAGTCACTGAAGACCAGCTAACCACCACCCTCGCCCGAAGCCCACCCGCAGACCTGACCGACCCCGATGCCACAGCCCGCAACCTCAGACAGTAGATCGACGACTGCACCAACACCGCTGCCCCGCTCAAGAAACCCTCCAACAGCCACACCAGAAAGAAAGCGAGGAGCTTCTCCGAAGAGCTCCAGCTCTCCATGCAAACCTGCCATAAGCTAGAGAAGAACTGGATTTGTGAACGAACACCAGAAAGCTATGCAACCCACAAAAATGCTACCCGCAGACCCTACCACCTCATCAGATCCGCCAAAAGGACCTCCTTCAAAGACCGCCTAGATAACAACGCACACAACAGCAAAGAGCTCTTCAACATCGTCTAGGAATTTTCCAACCCCAGCTCCAACACCAACGAAATCCCAACCTCGTAAGACCTGTGCGATTAGCTGTCTACCTTCTTCTACCGCAAGATCTCAGACATCAATGACAGTTTCAACACCACGACCGCCCCAGCAACCACCAAGACCTCCACCCTCATGACCACCACATGCACCAACTGCCAGATCTCCTGGATCAACATCAGCGATGATAACACCATCAAGATCATGAATTCCGTTCACTCCGGATCCCCTTCAGGCCCATGCCCACACCACATCTTCAACAAAGCCAGCACCAACATCGCACTCCATCTCCGGAAAGCTATCAACACCTCCTTTGAGACAGCAACCTTCCCAGAGAGCTGGAAGCACGCTGAGATCAACGCCTTACTCAAGGAACCTAAGGCGGACCAAGAGGGCCTCAAGAACTTCCAAACCATCTCCCTGCTCCCGATCCCGGCGAAAGTCATCGTGAAGGCCGTCAACAAACAACTGATCAGATTCCTCGAGTAGAACAGCATCCTGGACCCGTCCCAGTCTGGGTTCCGCAGCAACCGCAGCACCGAAACTGCCCTCATTGCTGCCACCGATGACATCAGGAACCTGCTAGACAACAGAGAAACCGCAGCCCTTATCCTCCTGGACCTGTCAGCCGCCTTCGACACGATCTGCCACCGCACACTACAAACATGCCTTCATGACGCCAGGATCCTTCCTCTCTAGTAGAACACAGAGCATCTGCCTCCCCCCTTCCTCTCCAAAGCCACCGAGATCATCTGCGACGTACCCCTGGGCTCATCCCTCATCCCAACGCTGTTCAACATATACATGGCACCGCTCGTCCACGTCGCCCGACTGCACGACCTTAACATCATCTCTTATGCCGATGACACCCAGCTGATCCTCTTCCTCACCAAAGACCCCCACACCACTAAACCAACCTCCACAAGGGAATGAAGGTTGTTGCCGACTGGATGAGAAACAGCCGACTTAAGCTGAACTCGGACAAGACGGAGGTCATCATCCTCAAATCCAACCCCTCGGCCTGGGACAACTCCTGATTGCCGACCGCGCTAGGAACAGCACCTAAGCCCACAACCATGCACGCAACCCATGGGTCATCCTTGACTCCACCACCTCCATGACGAAGCAGGTCAACGCCGCCTCTACCTCCTGCTTCAACACCCTCTGCATGCTCCGCAGGATCTACAGATCCCCACTGAAAAAAAAAGCTTGTCACCAAGGCCCACGTCAGCAGCAGACTAGACTACAGAAACACCCTCTACGCAGGAGCCTCGGCCAAACTCCTGAAACAGCTCCAACACATCCAGAACACCTCCGCATGCCTGATCCTCAACATCCCTCACCGCAGCCACATCACACCCCATCTGAGAGACCTGCACTGGCTCCCCCTCAACAAGAGGATAACCTTCAAGCTCCTCACCCACGCACACAAAGCACTCCACAACACCAGACCAGAGTACCTCAACAGCCGACTCACCTTTTATACCCCCACCCGCCCTCGCCACTGTTTCCCGCATCCAAAGAGTGACCGCCGGTGGCAGATCATTCTCCCATCTCACCGCCATGACATGGAACACCCTCCCCATCCGCCTATGGCAGACCCAAGACCTTCAGAAGACTCCTCAAAACCTGGCTCTTTGAACAGTAGCAGCATTCCCCCACCAATTAGCGCCTTGAGACCCTCACGAGAAAGTAATGCTTGATTAATTGATTGAAGTGGTTTCAAGGGTGAGCTGACTGATCTCCTGTTCTGAGGTACAGAGACACACCAAGCTCCAGAGGCCTCTCTGCAACTACCCAGCTGACTTGCTGCACTGGCTTTCCCTGGACCTGCAACCGGACCTTCCTGAGCCCTGCTGAACACTGCTGCAGTAAGTTTCTGATATCCAAGAAGTACCTCCCTGGACCTAGACTTTTGGTGTGGTGTCATTTGAGTCAGTACTGTAACGAAAGTTGAAGGGCCCCCCCTGCAAGGCACACAGAGGGGCCCCCGCTCTGGAATTAATCTGGAGCTTACAAGCCTGCGTACTGTGCTGAGGGGTGTCTCCCGCACCATGGGGGATGCAGGGGCCTGTGCTACACCTCTGATTTGAGCTCCTCCTGTAAAAAGGGAAAAATCCTAATGTTTTAGGGCTATTCGTGCCCAGATCTTGCCAACAAGAAGCTCCAGTGAACCCGACTTTGTGCCACAGCGACCAGCAGTAATGAACGGTAAAGCAAGATCTGCACTATTCACTACAGAATCGACAGCTCATGAGGACCCCCAGCACAAATTTCCAGCAAATGCCTGAAATGATCTTTGTGCTGGAGCGATGACCATCCATGATGCCTGGCCTGTTTTTCGTGCTGAAGCGATGACCATCCACAACACCTTCCCTGCTCTCTGTGGCCACCTCCACCTCAAACTACACTCTTCACGCTGAACTTTAGAAGGTAACTTTTTCAGTGGGACTAACCTGGTCCTTGTATCTGGCACATGCTCCATCGTGGTCAGCCTGTACTTGTGACTTTCACCTGGTCTCGCACAACCAGATATCTGTGCATGCCACTTTGTGCTTTTAGGTTCTATTACTTACCTTACATTTTTAAAAATTCATATCTCCAGTTCTACTGATTGGATTTTTATTTGGTGTCAAACAATTTCTTAAAATGTACTTTTCTATATTGTTGTAAGATTTTTCTTGTGTTGTATTTTTTCACATTATTGTTGTTTAAGTGCTGCATAATGACTTTTGTGCCGAACTACCAGAGGGATAAGTACAGGTTAATTTAGTGACTTTTTGTGTTTCAACCTGACAAGGATTGTGTATGTTGCTTGTGTAGGGTTTCACCCCCCGCAACCATCAGCCCACTTCCCACAGGTGGGGAAGAAGGGAGGGAGTTGTGGGAATTGGAGATGAAAAGAGAAGGTAAGTTTTGGGCTAGTGGGGAGTATTGTATGCTCAGGAATTCAATGTTGACACGCAATGAGGGCTGTAGTGCAAGGTAATCTGGCTCTTAAGGGTGACGGACATGGATGGCAGGGCTCTGTCAGCACGGATGTTGCTGAATTTTATTTGCCGCGTTTTTTAAAATTGGTCCTTGTTTTATTTCACTATCTGCTGCTATAATTGTAAATTTACACTGCCCTTACCTTGTGGCGAACGGAGTGGTTTCCTTGGGCTCCTGTGTGCCTCCCCTGGTTGGGGCCGTCAGTGCGAGCGGACCCGCCATCTTGGGGGTAGTTGGGCCACGGTCTAGTGGTTGGGCCTGCACGCTCTGGGCTCCATAAAAACAACACTGGAGCGAGCGTGCAAACCCTATCCTGGCTCTTAAGGGTGACGAACGTGGTTGGCAGGGCTCTGTCAGCACGGACGTGCACTTTAGAAGCGGTTGCTGAATTTTAATTGCCGCGTTTTTAAAAATCGGTCCTAGTTTTATTTCACTATCTGCTGCTATAATTGTAAATTTGCACTGCCCTTACCTTGTGGCGGACCGGAGTGGTCTCCTTAGTCCTTGGGCTTCTGTATGCCTCCCCTGGTCGGGTCCGTCCGTGCGAGCGGACCCGCCATCTTGGGGGTAGTTGGGCCACGGTCTAGTGGTTGGGCCTGCACGCTCTGGGCTCCATAAAAACAACACCCGAGCGAACGCGCAGCGGGTGCGCCTAAGGTAAGCCCATCTGCGCTCGTCCGCGCCCGTCCGCGCCAAGGAGGTGCCAGGAGCCAGTCATGCTGCCCGTATTGGCCATTCTGAAGAACGTTGACTACCATCTGGCCTTCTGTACCCTAGAGAGACCCTCTTATATATCGGTAAGCACCACACTGACAGGGGGACACTCAGGCTGTTGCACTCAGCCTTTCCACAGGCAGATATTCTTGCCGACAACCTCTTGATGTGTGGGCTTCTGAATGTAAGGTCCTTGCCTAAACATAGCGTGGAGATCCAGCTGTTGATAGAGACACGTGAGCTTGACGTCTTGTTCATGACGGAAACTTGGACTCGCCCTGATTGTATGGTAGATCCCGGCAGGGCTTGTCCATCTGGTTTCAAATGTATACATCTCCCCAGGCCAAAAGGGAAGGGTGGGGGGTAGGAGTCATTTTTAAATCAACTTGGAAGATTGAAGTCATTAACATGGACCCTGCCGATGGTATGGAGCTGTTGGGCCTATCTCTTCAAAGTTGCTCCGGGACTATCTTTACTAGTGATTTATGTTATAGACCTCCTGGGGCCTTTTGTGCTCAGCAGCAAAAAACGCTACTAGCTACCCTCACTAACATGGCAGCTACCCACCATAAACTGATAATTCTGGGGGACTTTAACCTTTGGTTGAATGGTTCCTTAGACCTAGGTTTAGTAAATCTGCTCCAATCTTGCAAAAGCTTTGGTCTTTCTCAGCAAGTCAAAGAAGCTACTCATAAAGCGGGGCACCTCCTCGATCTGGTGTTCTCTGTTCCAGACTTACTGGTTATGGGGGAAATCTTGCTTATGGATTGGACAGACCATTTCCTCATTGAATTTTATGTCAAAATTAAGGGTTCCCAGACTAGGGATATTCAGGTAACTAAGGAGTTTTTGTGCAGAGACTGGAAGGCTCTTGCTCGAGTGAAGTCCTCTGACTTGGTGTTTAAAGTTGGAGATTGCTTCGCTCTGGATAAGCAAGTGGAGGAGAAGTATGCCTCACTCTGCGCAAAAATGATGGTGCCACTTGAGCTTTATGCCCCCCTTAAACTTCGTAGTTGTAAGAGGAAAACCTCTGCCCCTTGGTTTAATGATACTTTGAAAAATCTGAAGCGGGGTTATAAACAAGCAGAGAGAAGTTGGAGGCATGATTATGAGGAATCTAATAGGCTGCAGTGGAAGAATAAAATATTGGAATATAAGAGTCTGATCAGGAAATCTAAGGCTGACTACTTTTCGTCCTTCATTTGTAATGCTACCAACAGCTCTAGGAGTATTTTTAACATACTAAACAGTCTCACAAGTTCTGAGTGTACCAAGAACTCTATTGTCCGGTCTCAGGAGCTCTGTGAGAGTCTTGCCAAATTCTTAAAGGAGAAAATTGAGCTAATCATTGAGGATTTGGAGGACTCCCCTGAGAGCAGTGGACTCTTGGCCACCGGACACAGGTCTCCGGTTGATAAGGCTAATGATCCAGTTTGGCAGTTGGGTGAACCTTTACTAGAGCTTCCACTTACAGATTTTTTGGGCCCCTGGAAATACTAGGGTTCAGAAACCGAACTTCCCCGGTATTTTTACAAAAATCAATTTTTCACATATATCCACTGGTTGGACGCGCCTTAGCGAGCGCTGACCAACAGGGATACTCACGTCATTGGTCCTGAAGAAAGCTGCATGAATTAATAGAGACAGCTGAAACATGTCGACCTGCTTTTGAAGGGATATAGTGGCCAATAATATTACCACTAACAATATCCCACACACTGTTTTTAATAATATTAGCTGACCACCAAATAAAGTTGTTTTTGGTACAACTAATATTTTTTAATATTTCACTATCACTTTCACTTAAACACATACTTATCAAGTTCATTTCATAATAACCTGCTCCGCTGTAAATCAGGCGTTGAAGCACACTGGAGGGACATTCGGTTCCTCCAGTGGGAATCCCATGATGAAGCATGTCACCACTAGGGTGAGTGAGGGTTCTTCTTAAAATAAATATGAGTTATTGCCTTTTCTTTTGTATGTGTATTCTTCCTCAGTTCCACCCTCCCTCCCCTCACCTCCCCATCACTCGAGCTGACGCAACGCCTTGACCTTCTAGAAGCGCAAATCGCTACCCTGATTTATGGCCTGAAGGAAACCTTATCCTCCCTAGAGAAACTCCAGCTGCCCTCCCCTCACCTCGCACCACCCCACATCCCTCCGCCTCTCATTAGGAATGACTCTCTGTCGCCCAACGGGTCCCTGCCCCCCCAGGTTCCCGGCCACCACTCCCTAAACCCCAGACTGAGTCACGAGTAGACAGTCCCAGAAGAACTATTCCCACCCTTTCCCCCCAGGAAGTGAGCGCACTTGTCTCATCTTACAAACTCCCTCTCTAACCAGCCAGCCCAGGCCCAACCCCTAAACTCTACTCCCTTCTCCTCAATCCAAGTCATCACTGGAGTGGGTAGGGACCCGCCCCCCGAAAAGCCTCTAGACCCCCAACCTATCTATCCTCCATACCCAGAGCCAAACCTGACAATTTGAAATCAAAAGAAGACCCTCCCATTAACTGTATGCTTATCAAGAGCCGATCCGCTGTCAAACATGCAACGAAAATAGCCAAAGTCATCCTCTCTCATGACCTGGATGTAGCCTTCATCACAGAAACGTGGCTAAACCCTCTATCCCTCCCCAACATGGACATGCTGGCCCCTGTGTGGGCGATTCCCTAAAAAAGGCTGAGATTCATTTTGGTAATTGGGAGCTGATCTCTCTGGGTATTCATTAGGATGTTCTTCTTCGTCGCTTGACCCGGATGTTTCTGAGAAGGTTAAAGAATCAGATGGACAATTAGGAGTAGAACTCTTCACAAAACCTACAGACAAGAACACCCTCCTGCAATATCAAAGTAATCATCCACGAACCCAAAAAGATAATATCCCCTTTGGGGAAGTCCTACGACTACGGCGTAATTGTACAAGTATAACTGACTTCTATAAACATGCAGAAAGTATGGAGAAAAAACTATATGAGAGAGGATACCCCAAAAAATTAGTTAAACAATCCCTAAAGCGTGCTAGGTTTTATGATCGACAGCAACTTCTGGACATAAATAAAAAGAAAGACTACAAGACACAAGACAGGATAGTTTTTGTGAGCCAATATTCAAACTTGAGCAATAGAATCAAAAACATTGTGAATCGAAATTGGAAGATAATAAATAATGGCCTGACGGTTCCATTAGTTAAACCACTCTTCTCATTTCGACGGAATAAAACTATCAAAAATAGTCTGGTAAGGACATACAAAAATCCAGCGAACAGTGTACAAACCACTCTAACTGGCAATACAAAGGCAATTGGTAATCACAGATGTGGAACATGTTCCATCTGTCCCAATTGCATAGTGTCAAAGAAACTGATCTTTAATGACAAGACCCTAGTGCCCAGAAGTTTAAATAACTGCAGGAGTAAGAATGTGGTGTATCTGCTTGTCTGCCCCTGTGGCCTAGGTTACGTGGGGGAGACAGGCAGGGAGCTTAGAATTATACTCCTGGAACATCGTTCAGCAATTAAAAATAAAAAATAAAATGCACCACTCATGCTACACTATCAAGAAAAAAACCACGGATGTGACGAGTTCACCTGGTACATCCTTGAAAAAATAACTGTCAGCAGACGAGGTGGCAACCTCGAAACAATTAGAAAAAAATGAGAACCATGGTTAATATGCCATCTAGATAAAGGCTTAAATTCCAGAGAGGAATGAATGAAAATAGTATCCAGTCATTAAACATCACATGCATCCCCTCTGCCACTATCAATGCAAGAATTTGCTATAGGAATAACTTAGCTGCCTATTTTAGGCAATAAATTTAAACAACTAGGATTGAAGTCTGTACACTTGCCATACCAAAGCATGTCCAGGCCACATTGAAATAGAGAGAATACAGACATATCCCCTAGGAACGTAATATAAATTGAGTTTGAGACAAGCGTGACAGTAAGTTTATTAGTTTACAATATAAATACCCTCCGATCAACAAAATAACTGGTATCGGATTCAACTGAAATAACCAACAAATATTATAGCCCAAAAATAGATATCAACTGAGTGTAGATATCTGTAAAAGTCCTACTAAAAAGAGGCTTGACTCGCGTGCTTGCCAACTAAGAGTGAGGTGTGAATGGTTAAAAAACAAAAAAAACACTAAGATCAAAATCGATGCGTGGAACGTACAAATAGGCAATAGAGATTGTGCTTCCATCAACATGTGTCATAAAATGAACCACCAAGAATTGACACAATTAAAAATTTAATAAATGTAGGCGCAAAAATTATAAAACTGTAGAATCTTAGAAAAGACCATAGGTTATACAATGCGAGAATCGCATCAACAAATTCTAAAGCGAGGCTTGAACAGCATGCAATATAGGCGCAACCGCGACCAGAACGAGGCGTGGAACGCGGAACCAATTCAGAATCAGAGAACGCGTCACCATGGTTACGTGGTCTTTTTCCCGGGAAATACAATTCAATGCAGCTGCGACAATGAAGGATTACCCAATGGGAGTAATGGTAACAGAGAATAAAAAGGACCTGGAAAATATACTCCGAACATTAGCAGTTTCGGAATCAGAGACGAGAGCGAGAATACGGGAGTTGGGTGTTAAACAAAGAGGAACAGAGCTCAAGGTACGAAAAAAGAATCCCTGCCGTAAACTAGATAGAAACCCCTAAGCAGTCAGTTTAATAATGTAGCTTACATATCTATTCTTGTAGGAAACTTTGGCTATACAGAGTCGTAATAACAAGGCGCATCTTCTCCTTTGAGGGATACAGTGCAAGGTAAGACAAATAAAAACGCTGTGCACTAACTGTTAGCAAACCAGTATAAGGCAGGTAGAACAATAAAGCCCGCTTTTCATTCTAGATTACGCCTGTGATCTTGCACCTGGAAACGCGGTACCCTTTTCGTGCACCCGACCCCAAGACAAACTTTACCGTAATTTTAGGTAGGTTTGTCTGCAGTTTTTTAAAGAAATCTCTCGTAGTAAATACCGAAATATTAAAAGATTCAATCCATTATATTTTCTCACTATCGAAATAGAGAGAAACAACGTCACTTTGGAATAACCCAATGATTGAATGTTGATGTGAAGACTAACATCTACTGCAACCCTGCAGCCAATGATAAGGTAGTCTAAAAAAATAATTGATAAAAAGATCAAGATTGTTGTAAGAGTTAAAAACCACCCAGAACATAATTTAAAAGAGTACTTAATTTTTATCGTCTCATAGGGAGGCACATTTCCTTAATTCTTATTGGACCACGGTGAAACAATAACCACCAGAGTATAAGAAAACAGGTAAATAAAAGCAGGGAAATATGTGTAGACGAATGCAACCTTGGGATGATCTCTTGACTAATATTCCGCCAATAAAATCCTTATCTTTCTAGATTTTAATGAAAGGTCATGGTGAAACAATGCAAAACCAGAAAATAGAAACCAAACCTTTGTTCAAACAATTGAACATGGAATAAGGTAACTTTAATCAACATCCAATAAAGTTTTTTCTACCCCTGGGTACACAAATCCACAGTTCAGACCAGAAAATGCCATTTGTCCCTGGGAGTACCGCGAGAGGTGGTGTGGTTTAAATAGAACATACCATAAGAGCTGTCATTTCACTGGGATCATCCCGGGAGGTGGTTTCTCCAATGGCTGCCCGCACATTAGTTGGACCCATGGTGAAGCAGCAAAAGTATACCTAGAAACCAATGCATGTTATTATGGCAATTGTTAATAAGGAAAAATGTGATTCACCTCAATATAAGCCTCAATGTTTAAAACTGTTAGCTGAAATCATATCAAGTGCTCGGTTTGATTGTTAACAAATACGATGTTACTGACTATTCGGGGTCTGATGCCAAATATTGACTCGGATATATTTACCTACAGGATCCATCCGTAGAGGCAACCATCCAGTGCCACTATAGGACAGACAAAAAATCTAAAAGTCTTGAAAAAGTTCGTACACGAATAAACAAAAGCCATCGAAACGCGTCGACGCTTACTGTTGCACAATCCAACCACCCAACTCACCCAAAGAACAAGAGAAAAAGCCAAGTCTTGGATTGAGTTTAAATGAGGGCCATGATGTGCATTTTCGAATGACAAATTGTTGATGTCTTAGTGTGTCTCTCTCTTCTCGTTTTTCTCTTTGATACATAGAAAGTTTTTTAATCATTTGTTAGATTTTAGTACACGCATTTGTTTACGTATATAAATTGTGAATGAGTTTTTTTAATTGATGCAAAGGGTCTTTTTTATGTAAGAATAATGATTTTTAATATGTTTTTATTGTGTGTTTGAATAAAATGTCTACATTTTATATACAAAATTGTTATTGTTTATGCTTTTTCTTAGTGAAGCTTTGTGTCCAAGAACAATATTTGGGCATCCCTACTCAGTTACTCACCCAAGGGAAGCTGTTCACTTTACTGTTTAAAAGTACCCCATTCCCCTGGGCTACAAGGGGTCTCTCTCCCTCTTTTCTGCACTATCCACATCAGGCCAGCAACCGCGGCTATTGGATGGTCATCCTTCCGGCCTATCCAGGATGAAGTGATAAGCAATCTCATAGCCACCACTAAACCCTCGTCACACTCCCTAGATCAGCTACCCTTGAGACTGACTAAAGACCTGAAGCTTACTCTAGCCCAATCTGGGGCAAAATCATCAACAGTTCTTTGAGCGAGGGCTCCATTACTGACTGCCTCAAACTAGGTCAAACTAGGTCAAGTCACGCCACTCCTAAAAACAAACGGACTCGTCCCCAAGGACATGAACAACTTCAGACCGGTTTCAAACCTCCACTCTCATCCAAAATTCTTGAAAGATGTGTGCTGTCATAGCTAACCCAACACCTAGAGAACACTACTCAACCCAGTTCAGAAAGGGCTGCAGCACGGAAACCGCAATCCTAAATGTCCTAGATGATCTACACTTGTCACTCAACTCCAACCAATGTAGCCTTCTCATCCCCTTAAACCTCTCGGCTGTGTTTGACACAGTTGATCATACCCTGCTACTCAATGTTCTCCAGGAGAGAGTGGACATTGAAACAACAGTTCTAAAATGGTTCTCCTCCTTTCTCAACAACCGTACACAAAGAATAAAAATCAACAGCTTTGAATCGGACCCTCTCCCCATTAGTAGAGGAGTCCCACAAGGGTCAGTACTCTCCCCGCAACTTTTCAACATCTACATGGAGCCCCTCACATAATTTCTAAGGAACTCCAACATCCCCTTCCACCTCTATGTGGACGACACGCAACTCTATCTGGAAACTACATCGATCGCAGGCATCCACAGACTGAATGGTACACTCACGGAGGTTCAACATTGGCTCTCATCCAAACACCTCAAACTCAATGAATAAAAAACAGAAGTGCTCCTCATCTCGAATAAAGATGAAAACCCCAAAATAGTAGAATGGCTCAAAGCCTTAAACGCCCTGAATGTTCCTCTTGTGCCAACAGACTCTGTAAAATCCCTAGGGATTACTCTTGACCCTAAACTGGACATGAAAAAACACATCTCAAAAACTGCCAAAAGTGCATTACTTAACCTGAAACTTCTCTACAAACTAAAACCCTTCTTCCCCTCGAAAGATCTGAAACAGCCCACTCAGGCACTGGTGCTCTCCAGAATTGCCTATGGCATCGCAGCTCTGACTGGAGCAGCCAAATCGCACCTGGGACCTCTGACCACTACCCTCTATGCTGCAGCAAGAATGGTCACGGGAACAAAGAAATACGAGCACATCTCCCCGGCACTCAAGGAGCTGAAGTAGCTCCCTATTGACTGACGAGCCAGCTTCCGTACAGCTTGCCTCACACACAAATCCCTGCATACAGGCAAACCAGAATATCAGGCCATCAAACTCAAAAGGGCCGGTCAGTCTAGGAACCTCAGAAACTCCAACACGCTCCTACTCATCCCTCTGAAATCACAGAAACACAAAACCTCAAATAAATCCTTTGCGGGTAATGCTCCCAAGATATGGAACTCCATCCCCCCATATCAGAATGACCGCCTCCTTCCCGAAATTCAATATGCTACTCAAAGCCCTCTTCCTTGAGCGCTCTGGATCGTAACGAGAACCCCACGTCTGACTGTGAAAGACTACTATCTCTATGATCCCAGATCCGGTTGATTCGCTCCCGATCTCCACCCTGTAGTGCGCTCATGTTGTTACTGTGCAGACTTTTACTTCCCGACTGTGCTCCCTGTTCTTGTGTACCGTCCACTCTGTCTTTTTGGTGCTTATTTGTATCTGAAGTGAAGCGCTCTGATACCCTCGGGCTCAGATAGCGCTATACAAAATTTCAATATATAAATAAATAAATAAGATGTTCTCAAAGAAGAACGGGTATTAAGAAAATGCTGGGCCAATAGCATTGTTGAGATGCCTTTACTATAATGTCCTTAATATTATTGGACAATGTTGCAATTGCTTCTGGGTTTGGTGAGTTTGAATGTGTTCTCTTCTCTACACTTTAATGGTTTTTACTTGATGGTTACCAAGTAAAAAGTGATTTTATGTGCTTGGTTGCAACCATAATCTCTCTGGGGCTTATTATATATTCACAAATATTGCCACCTTATGTCTTAAATATTTGCTAATCCAGCAATACAATGTAAGTAATGATTTATATGGACTGGTATCTGCACAATAATAAAAATAGATCTACTGTTGTACTCCTTGAAAAAAGCGCACAGGCTAAAAAACAAAGCACCAAGCCCATTAGCAAACTCACACTGCATGTAAGACAGTACTACAGATTTATCATATTGTAAAGCTCTATATATCATCCTCTTAGTTGACTTCAGCATGAAAATAAAGTCTCCCTTTGTCATTTTGGTGGTGCAATAGAGGCTCATCATCTAGGTGAAATATTGTCCAATGCTCTTCAGTTGCGATCCCTTTCCTTCATGGGGATCTATTGAAGGTCAGTTTGAACAGTTAAATCTTCACTTATTTTGTGAACTGCGCACAGTTGGAATAAGCACTTGAGTTTTCATTCTGATTATTTTACCTCCTGGTGACTAGACTCCCAAAGATCTGCCCCTATGGTGCAGGTGTGAGTGATTGATGTCATCTGTAGTCATTGGGTGAAGATTCCTAGCTGGCGCATAGTGGAGGATTATAGGGCCTGATTCACAAAAGTAATCTGACACAAAAGGCATTTAGGATTAGTAAAGTTAGGATTCCTAACTTTACTACTCCTAAATGCCTTTTGTGAATACCGAAGTCGTAAAGTTAGGATTTTGTCTCAGATTACTTTTGTGAATCAGGCCCCTAGATCATAACTATTGTGGATTGACTAACTGTAAAACTCGAATATTACATTTAAACATGCACTCCACTGTTGCCACAGTTAAGAGTTAAAGAGCACAATTATACCTAAACTTCATTGAGGTGGAGTATGTGCCTTAAGTTTAGGTTCGCTCTATATGAAAACTCATACATATGTACGAACCAAAAGTGTTTTCAATTCAATTCAATTCAATTAGTCTTTATTCGATCATAAGCAATCATAAAAGACACATAAAAACAGCAATAAAAAAAATCAAAACTTAACTCATTAAAACCATTTACGGTATCGCTAGATAAAATTCAATAAAATTCCATTAAAATGAAACAGACTAATAATACATGTCATAAAACCTTTTGTCTTAAAACTAAATAGTAATTCCTAGAAAGAAAGGCATAACCATAATTACGCAGATTTCTGTTAAAAGGATCACAATCTTATAAGCAAGTTAACTTTGAGAAGTCTAAAAAGCACCATACCTCATTGAAGTCATTTACATGATTACATAATTACGCAACAACATAGTTACACAATTATATAACTACATAACTACATATTTACATGATGCCCTGCATCCTATTCCTTCTAAAGGACCAAGTCCAGCTCCAGAATGTAGCCATAGCAATAACTATGACTTCGCTGGTATCAGTTTTTAAAATACCCAAAGCTGTTTGGCAAGATCTTGTTCCTATTTTAGAACAAACTGGCTTTAGCCATTTGTGGTGAGGGGCCTTATATGCAGGGCAAACCAAAATGCGGCAAGGTCTCTTCTTCACATGAACAGGTGTGACAATTTATGTTTTGAACATTCCCCACTTTTTTGTGAATGATTTTATCGGGAGAGTACCCACTCTAAATTGGTGATAGAGCTTCCTATCAGCAGGACTGGTAATACTATCCCAGTAGGCCTCCAGTCTATGTTCAATTTTGTGGCCCAGAAAGAGACCTGTTTGCGAATTGCCATTCACCTGAAAAAGAGACTTCTGCCAAACCATATCCCTATATAAGGCTTTAAATTCTGATTTTGAGGGAAAGGAATTCCCTTCTGGGTCCAGCCACAAGTGGTTGAGGCCCATATCAAATAATGTAACCTTAATCCTCATCCCTCTGAAATCACAGAAACACAAAACCTCAAATAAATCCTTTGCGGGTAATGCTCCCAAGATATGGAACTCCATCCCCCCATATCAGAATGACCGCCTCCTTCCCGAAATTCAAGATGCTACTCAAAGCCCTCTTCCTTGAGTGCTCTGGATCGTAACGAGAACCCCACGTCTGACTGTGAAAGACTACTATCTCTATGATCCCAGATCCGGTTCATTCGCTCCCGATCTCCACCCTGTAGTGCGCTCATGTTGTTACTGTGCAGACTTTTACTTCCCGACTGTACTCCCTGTTCTTGTGTACCGTCCACTCTGTCTTTTTGGTGCTTATTTGTATCTGAAGTGAAGCGCTCTGATACCCTCGGGCCCAGATAGCGCTATACAAAATTTTAATATAATAATAAATAAATAAGATGTTCTCAAAGAAGAACGGGTATTAAGAAAATGCTGGGCCAATAGCATTGTTGAGATGCCTTTACTATAATGCCTTAATGTAGCCATGAGATTCTGTTCATTTTTTCAGCTTCTCTAGTAAGCTTAGGAGCTTGCGCATAGGGAGCTGACTCCGGGGTGTTCCAAAGCCAGCGCCAATAGGCAAGCGGTCTGCAACCTGCTGCCTCTTCAAAAGAAATACACCCCAGGTCTAAAAATAAGGGTCTAAGTGGTGTTGACTGTAAGTATGGGCTGAAAATCCGTTACGTTCGCAGAATTTGCAGATTTTTGTCAAATTCGTGGTGCGCCAATCGTGCGAATTTGCCCAAAAATCTGCAATTCGCAAGCTGGCGGATTTTTTTGCTTGGTCGCACTTGAAAAATAAAATTTTGCGCGCGCGGCGTTGACTTACTGTGATTCTGAGTTCGCCGAGTTGTTTTTCCTCCCAGTCTGCGTGTGCTGCGCCATTTTGGATCTTGCTGCGTGATCGTGCAAGAGTTTTTCAACAGCGAGTACGCCATCGCGGCCCGCCATCTGGCACAGCGAGAGTTTGACAACGCGAGTACGTCATAAGGGCCCGCAATCACAGGAGTAAACAATTGCGAACACGTAGATGCGGCACACAGCTGACTTCCGGCGGGAGATTTGAACAGCTCGCTTTCCCAAACTTGCAAAAATTAAGTTCTGCACAAGAAATCCACCGCAGGCAGCATAAACCTTCTGAAAATGATGATTTTGATAGGAATACCTCCTCAGATTGACATTTGGCTGCCCTTTTTTGTGCAAGGAGTCCGTTTTTGGGTGGTGGGAGGAAGGATGTGCCCCAGAGTCTCCAACTTCCTGTTCCTGTCCAGCAGGCTCCTCCCAGTGCTTTGTCCATGTCCTGGTCACTTATCATTTGGATCTGGAGCTGGAGGGATTACTTTTTGTGGCTGCTGCTGGATATTTGTATTTGAGGACTTTTTGGACTTTAAATCACTTTTGAATTTGAGATTTTACAAGTAAGTTGATGTTGTTTGTTTGGGGCATTGCAGTTGCTGCAACTACAATTTTAAAACTTTTTCACAACTTTAAAAAATATATATTGTGGGTAGCCACAGTATCCAGTAGGCCCAGGGTTAGTCATGGGTGCATGATACAACTGTTCCGGTGAGTTTTGTTAAACTTAAATCTCATTTATGTCATGGAATTTTTGCTCACTGTTATATGTGGATTTTTTTTTTAATTTTGGGGTGCCTGTAAAGCCACACTAGCCAGTAGGCCCAGGGGTAGTGAGTGGTGCATGGACCAAGTCTTTCTGTGGGGTGTCTTGAATGTAAACATCATTGAGGGCATGGATGGCATTGGATTGTGGTGATTTTTGTGTGTTTTTCGACTTTTTGGGGTGTTGTTTGGGCCTGGCCATGTGGGTGGTGACCATTTTGAGGCCTGGTCCAGGCAGAGCCCGGCCATGTGGGTGGGGGTCAAGGGGCCATTTTGAAGCCAGGCAGTGTGCGCAGGCCTGCACACAGTTTACCTTACTTTCATCCATTATGCCCAAGGGTAGTGAGTGGTGCATGGACCAAGTCTTTCTCTGGGGTGTCTTGAATGTATACATCATTGAGGGCATGGATGGCATTGGATTGTGGTGATTTTTATGTGTTTTTCGACTTTTTGGGTTGTTGTTGGGGCCTGGCCATGTGGGTGGAGGCCATTTTGAGGCCTGGTCCAGGCAGGGCCTGGCCATGTGGGGGTGGGGTCGAGGGGCCATTTTGAAGCCATGCAGTGTGCTCAGGCCTGCACCCAGTTTGCCTTGCTTTCATCCATTATGCCATGGGGTACTCAGTGGTGCATGGACCAAGGGGCAGATGTATCAATATTGTGTTTTGTGATTCTGTAATTGCAAGTTTTTTGCGAATCGCAATTGCAGAATCGTAAAATGGTTTGTATGTAGTTTTTTGCGATTTATTAGCGATTTCTTAAAAATCGCCAATAATTCTGAGAATATTTTGCGATTCCTTAAATTGCGAAATTCGCAAATTAAGAAATCGCAAAAAAACGGGAATCTGCAATGCAGGTACAGGCTGATAACATCACACCCAGGAAGTGGGAGTGATTGCCTGCACTTGCTTGCCTGAGCCACACCCAGTGGCAGTTGGAAGAGTGTTTGGAGGCAGAGCAGACCTGTTTGGAGTATAATGGAGTCCCAGAACACACAGGAGGGAATAGCTGGAGACAAAAGGAAGAGAAAACACAAGTTTTCAGAAAAGGAACAAGAAATTCCGATTGAAGAAATGGTGTGCAGCCATGAGTTTTTTCTCCTCAGGGCAGCTGCAGCGCTCTACAAATCACATTTTCATTTCATTTCATTTCAGTTGCTTTTTGGGAAAAAGGCATTAAAAGTTCCTGAATCAAGAAAAAGCAAAATTTGGCTGGAGATTCAGCAAAAAGTCAATGCTGTTGGAGTAACAAGCCGTACCATAGAAGAACTTAAAAAAAGATGGTATGACATGCGTCAAAGATCTAAAGAGAGGGTTGCTGAAAGAATCAAGGAAGCAAACAAAACTGGTGGTGTGACTTCAACAGCAGATCAACCGACACCCCACGAGGAACTTGTTTAATCCACCCTGCTGCCAGAGAGTGTGAGTGGAGTGGCGGATATAGACAGTTCTGACCCTACACTAACTGCACAAGGTAAGATGCATGTAAAGAAGTCCAGAAGAAGAGTCTAATGTATGTGTGTTTGTTTAAAATCCCTAAATATATCAGTCGAGCAAACATAAGACTGGAATTTGGACTGAAAAACCAATTTGTGGTGCGTCAATCAGCATTCTTGAAGTCCTTAATATCATTAGCCCGCTCGGATGAAGGATCTTTAGCAAAGCTATGTTGGCTAGAAATTTCAGAGGGGGAATACTTAAAAAACTGGCAGCTGTACCTAAATGAATGCTTATGTAATTTTGATGCTCTAATTTAGAGGATGAAATGAGGAGTAAGGTAGTTTTTAAAAAAGAAATGAATCAAATGGCCGCACTGCTAACAATTATAGCTGACAATGAGGAATTAAGAAAAAAAAATCATTTTTGGACAATTGCTAATTCCTTTGGTAGGCTGTCGCCTCAACCTTATTTGGCATATCATATAAAACCTAGGTTTAAGAATAAATTCATGCATTTAATGTTGGGAAGATATCCGACAAAGGATGGCATACCAAAATGGGAGAATCAATGGTCATCGAGCATTTGCAGGCTTTGTAGGCAAAGGGAGGAAACAATAATTCATATAGTAACCTTATGCCCAGCTCTGGCAGACGCCCGGAAGTCCATCCTAAAACCGATCTTTAATGAACTAGGAATTAGAACATGTAGGCAAGCTATTATTACCTGTTTGAGTGGAGTCAATATTAAACGTACTTATTGTTTTGTTAAATTTATCATTATTGCAGAGAATAAACTAAAAGTAGTAGAACGGGTAAATAACTGTATTGCGATATAAAATACTTAAGAAACTTATTTTAAGATTAATTGGAGGCAATGTGTTAAGCTAGCTTAAGAGACTATGAGTATAATTTAATATAGGCGCGCACATTGCACTTTATTATCGCTTGTAAATGAAAAACAGCTAAAAATTTGTATTTGTAATTCCAACTGTTAACTTAAGTCACTTTAGGTAAATGCTGCTATAATAGTTCTTGGTGCAAATTATAAGGCATTTTAGTAAATTTTATGTATTTTAATTATCGTGTAATGTTTTAATGTTTTTATGGAATGGTCATCTATTATCGCATTATTGGTGGATCATTTTAAGATGTTAATAACTCTGTGTCTAGTATATGCTTGTTTTTCTTGGTGACTCTTATTTTTTTTCTTGCTTATAATGATTTTAATTAATCAACAAATAAAATGCTTACTTACTTATGTGTGTTTGTGTAGTGCATGTACTCAGTGTGAGGAATGTAGTAATCCTGGGAGACAGTTAAACATATAGTAAACAATGCATCATGGGAGTTGTAGTGCACTCATAATTGGTTCAAATTTCCATCACAGAAACACATGACAAGTTTTAATTTTATTTAGAATGCAGAAATATAGTATAGTGAAAGGGCACTTTGTGACACCCCGCCAACCTCTGCAATGACGCTTTGAAAAGACCCTGAAGCCAAAAGGTGCAGTGAGCATAATACCTGCACATGGGTTGGAATTGATTGTGTCCTGTCTGTTGGATGCTCCAAAAAATGTTTCAATTCATCAATGAGATCCAAAATGGTGTTTGGATGAAGTCTGTATTTGTCATATAGGTCCTCTTCAGTCTGATGGAACAGCGTGATGTGTAATCTGAATATTCTCTCCTGTCTCTGTCTCCTCTGTGCAATAGCTTGAATACGCAGCCTCCTGGCTATCAGGAATAGTCCAGGCATTTTGAAGAAAAATCAGTGTATTGTGGGTGCCTTTTTATATATTTCTTTTCTTTACCACCTGCATGTAGTTGGTGTTAACTCTGATTTCTTAATTTGCGTTTTTTTTAAATAGGCTAATTGCAAATTTTTCATAATCTTCTTGCGATTTCTTATGCTGTGATTTCTTGTTTGCGAATTTCGCTAAACTTGAAACACACAAAATAAGGAATCGCTAATTAATTCTCAGAATTCCAGTACTAGCAAAATAAGTATTTGCAAATATTGCGATTTCTTATTTTGCGATGCAATATTTTTTAATACATCGCATTTTCCGTTTTTTTGGTCGCAAACGCTGCTATTTTACGATTTGCAGCGTTTGCGACAAAAAACGCTTGATACATCTGCCCCCAAGTCTTTCTGTGGGGTGTCTTGAATTTAAACATCATTGAGGCCATTTTGAAGCCAGGCAGTGTGCTCAGGCCTGCACCCAGTTTGCCCTGCTTTCATCCATTATTCCCAGGGGTAGTGAGTGGTGCATCGACCAAGTCTTTCTGTGGGGTGTCTTGAATTTAAACATCATTGAGGGCATGGATGGCATTGGATTGTGGTGATTTTTGTGTGTTTTTTGACTTTTTGGGGTGTTGTTGGGGCCTGGCCATGTGGGTGGGGGCCATTTTGAAGCCTGGTCCAGTCAGGGCCTGGCCATGTGGGTGGGGGTCAAGGGGCCATTTTTAAGGCAGGCAGTGTGCTCAGGCCTGCACCCAGTTTGCCTTGCTTTCATCCTTTATGGCCAGGGGTAGTGAGTGGTGCATGGACTAAGTCTTTCTGTGGGGTGTCTTGAATTTAAACATCATTGAAGGCATGGATGGCATTGGATTGTGGTGATTTCTGTGTGTTTTTCGACTTTTTGGGGTGTTGTTGGGGCCTGGCCATGTGGGTGGGGGCCATTTTGAAGCCTGGTCCAGGCAGGGCCTGGCCATGTGGCTGGGGGTCAAGGGGTCATTTTGAAGCCAGGCAGTGTGCTCAGGCCTGCACCCAGTTTGCCTTGCTTTCATCCATTATGCCCAGGGGTGCTCAGTGGTGCATGGACCATGTCTTTCTGTGGGGTGTCTTGAATTTAAACATCATTGAGGGCATGGATGGCATTGGATTGTGGTGATTTTTGTGTTTTTTTACTTTTTGGGGTGTTGTTGGGGCCTGGCCATGTGTGTGGTGGCCATTTTGAGGCCTTGTCCAGGCAGGGCCTGGCCATGTGGGTGGGGGTCAAGGGGCCATTTTGAAGGCAGGCAGTGTGCTCAGGCCTGCACCCAGTTTGCCTTGCTTTCATCCATTTTGCCCAGGGGTAGTGAGTGGTGCATGGAACAAGTCTTTCTGTGGGGTGTCTTGAATTTAAACATCATTGAGGGCATGGATGGCATTGGATTGTGGTGAATTTTGTGTGTTTTTCGACTTTTTAGGGTGTTGTTGGGGCCTGGCGATGTGGGTGGGGGCCATTTTGAGGCCTGGGCCAGGCAGGGCCTGGCCATGTGGGTGGGGGTCAAGGGGCCATTTTGAAGCCAGGCAGTGTGCTCAGGCCTGCACCCAGTTTGCCTTACTTTCATCCATCATGCCATGGGGTACTCAGTGGTGCATGGACCAAGGGGCAGATGTATCAATATTGTGTTTTGCGATTCTGTAATTGCGTTTTTTTGCGAATCGCAATTGCAGAATCGCAAAATGGCATGTATGTAGTTTTTTGCGATTTATTAGCGATTTTTTTAAAATCGCTAATATTTCTGAGAATATTATGCGATTCCTTAAATTGCGAAATTCGCAAATTAAGAAATCGCAAACAACGGGAATTTGCAATGCAGGTACAGGCTGATGACATCACACCAAGGAAGTGAGCCACACCATTGGCAGTTGGAAGAGTGTTTGGAGGCAGAGCAGACCTGTTCGGAGTATAATGGAGTCCCAGAACTCACAGGAGGGAATGGCTGGAGACAAAAGGAAGAGAAAACACAAGTTTTCAGAAAAGGAACAAGAAATTCTGATTGAAGAAATGGTGTGCCGTCATGAGTTGCTTTTTGGGAAAAAGGCATTAAAAGTTCCTGAATCAAGGAAAAGAAAAATTTAGCTGGAGATTCAGCTAAAAGTCAATGCTGTTGGAGTAACAAGCCGTACCATAGAAGAACTTAAAAAAAGATGGTATGACATGCGTCAAAAATCTAAAGAGAGGGTTGCTGAAAGAATCAAGGAAGCAAGCAAAATTGGTGGTGAAACTTCAACAGCAGATCAACCGACACCACACGAGGAACTTGTTTAATCCACCCTGCTGCCAGAGAGTGTGAGTGGAGTGGCTGATATAGACAGCTCTGACCCTACACCAACTGCACAAGGTAATATGCATGCAAAGAAGTCGAGAAGAATAGTCTAATGCATGTGTGTTTGTGTAGTGCATGCACTCAGTGTGAGGAATGTAGTAGTCCTGGGAGACAGTAAAATATATAGCAAACAATGCATCATGGGAGTTGTAGTGCACTCATAATTGTTTCAAATTTCCATCACAGAAACACATGAAAAGTTTGTAATTTTATTTAGAATGCAGAAATATAGTATAGTGAAAGTTAGTTGTCCAAACAACAACAAAACTTTATATGTCACACAATGCACATTCAAACACAAACTCATATGTCTCATTCCACATCCACAGAACAATCAAGGGAATCCAGGGATCTAAGTGAGGGCGATGAATCACCTCCCCATGTTGTATCTGATGCTGAAGGAGGATGCACTGATGACACTGCCCGTACTCCAATTGTGCGCAGAAAGCGCAGGCAGGTAGCTCCTCTGCCACCATTGGAAGAAGATGTCAATAATGATGGGGGTACAGTAGACAGTGGCCATGACACAGTGTGCCCTTGTGACTCCCAAGAGCAACCCCAAAGTCAAAGAAGGCCACATACATACAGGTTGGATACATGTAGGAGCAGCAGTGGTCACCTGGAAACACTAGTTTTTGCCGGTCTAGAGCAGGATATGCTTCAAGTGCAGCGCCTGCAACATAAGGCCCTTCGATCAATAAATAGACAGCTATTAAAATTGCGTTGAACATGGCATTTGGTTTACCATTTGGTCTTCACGCTGTGATACACTTACTTTACTCTTTGCCCTGCAAGTTCTCACGAAAAGGTTCGCTTTACCACAGTTAAGGTATGTTTGTCCAATGGCGGGACATTTACCTACATGTGGAAATGACAATCCACATCTATGACATGCTTGCTTTTTCTGTGGAGACATTGTGTTGTGTCCCTCATCCTTGTACCTTAGCTTTCTGTTCATGCTCATGACTGATGCACTTTGGGGGCTTCCGGCCTCTATTTCAGTTGCTTGATAATCAGCAAACTCTTCAGCACGAGCAGCCTTGAGGACTTGTTCTAAGCTCATAGTTTCCTTCAGCATTCATCGTTGAAAGGAATCTGACACGCATCCGTCTATACTCTGAGGTGAGTAGTTTCCTCGTCATTAAACTCAATGAATCTACAGTGCTTCACTAGAACATACAGTCTCTCAATAAATTCATCAATGGTTTTGCCAGGTCTCTGCCATTCTTGACTGAATATGTATCTCTCGTAATCCACATTTGAACTGAATTCATGGCTGTTTTGATTTGTTAGTATGTCACTGCACCTTCTATGGTATCTTTTTTATGGCTTCTTTCATCCCTTCACCAGCCATGTTCCTCAGATACTTTATAATATTTTTACTATCTTTTTCATCCATTGCATCTATGAAATCTTGAAAAGTTTCTCTATTACCAATAATGTATTTTCTGGCAACATCACATACAGTTGGTGATTTTAAGAATGCAGTAGGCGTATATGCACTGGTGGACGGTAGTGTCTCTCACATTCTCCATATTTTACTTGATTAGACAGATGTTTTTGGTGCCTTGAGACGGGCTGGCTTTGGGGTCATCCTTAACAACTTTTGGAGTTTGAGTCTCGTCCTGGCTCTCCTTTGGAGATTGTTATTATATGTAAGTCTAAAGAGCTGTTCTGGGCACCTGCAAGGCAGCGTTGATAGTGAGCTGCTTCGAGTGGGGACAAATCTACATGCATATTCCCTGACCCTCTTCTGGGGTCACTTCGCAGCACGTTGTGGCATGAAAATCCGTTAATTGTTTTGGTAATTAGATAAGCCTTGTATTTTACTTGTTCATCAAAACAGATAATGTTGTGATTTTTGGTTGGCTTTATAGTTAAATCTTTCTTCACAACAATCTGGTTAATTTGTGCTTTCGAACATATGATTTTCAATTTGATGTGTACTGAAGTATTGTTGTGTCTTGCTTTTGTAACCTGGTTGCATCTACCTTAAGCATTCTTTACTCTGTGTAGTATGTTGCATTGATTTTCATAACGGCAAAATACCCTTTATTCACATTTGTTTCGTGCAGTTCCTTGCCACCTACATAGAATTTCAATGCTGCTTTCTTTATCTTCAAGTGTTTTATGCAGGCTGGAGCTGTGCTGAGAATACACCTGTGCCAGTGTCACTTGTACACTTTGCAGCATAGTTGGTATGCACAAGATTTTGCTGGACATTGGCAAACTCTGGAAAAGCACTTTCAGCATACTGACTTCAGATCCCCTCACCCAAAAACACACAACACATCCACTCACCTGTAAGCACTGCATTTTCTTTTAATGTAACCATGTCAACTGAGTACTTCCTTCACATACAGAATCCTGCACAGAATAACTAATTGTAACTGGAATGCAAAACAATTGCTTTCTGTGCTCTGCAGAAGAGGCCAAGAATTGGATAACCATGCAATTTGAACCCCTCTCTGATCCACTTAAAGACACTGTGAGAAAATCACAGTGCCACAGCCTCAACTCCAGAGCTCTCAATCGTGGCACATTTTCCTGGACATTGGCAAACTCTATGGAAGAGCACTTTCAGCGTACGGACTTCGGATCCCCTATCTCATCCCCAGTTGCAGCGTCCTGCCAGCCTATGCACTTGCCAATAACTACGTCACAGACAGAGAGTAATTTTACATGCCTTTATTCTGCTGTGTGTAAATCAGAACTCAACATTCTAAGCCTGACTTCAACTCATTCCCCAACACTCATGTTACAAGCCAAGGGTAGGCAGTGGGAACCAAAAGAGTTCCAGCGTTCTTTTATTACAAGACACTACAAATAGGAATAATGGTTTAGTTGAAAATAGTTAAAATTGAAAATGATTCATTCTGCGGTGGTGGACTACAAAGTGTTTCAATCACTCCTGCTATTTTCACTCTAGGTTTGCCCTGTATGCACTTTTTCTCTCCACATCTTCTGCTTCCCCAAGTCTTACACCTCCTCTCTTTTCTCTTCTGCACCCTTTTTTCTCTTTCTCCTGAAAGCACATCCTTGCATCGCCTCACTTCACCACCCCATAACAGACAACACATCCACTCCCCTATAAGCACTGCATTTTCTTTTACTTTAACCATGTCACTATTTTGACAACTGTGTACTTCTTTCACATACAGAATCCTGCACAGAATCACAATTGTAACTGGAATGCGTGACAATTGCTTTCTGTGCTCTGCAGAGAGGGCAAGAATTGGATAACCATGTATTTTGAACAACTTTCTGATCCACTGACAGACTCTGTACACTGCCCACAGCCTCAACTCCAGAGCTCTCAATCGTGGCACATTATTAAAACCTGGAGGTGACTCAGTTCATAGTATGCACTATACAGGACTGATATGGTAGACGAAAAAATACAGAAACACAATATCCTAGAAATAGCAACCACCATCAGGGGATGCAAGATTAAATAAATCATGCAAAATATAAACAGGAGGTAAATTACTGACATAGATCACCTTAAGGATTTTTACAATAATTTTTCAGAAATCCATCTATGTTTTTGAGAGTAGAGTTAAGGACATGAACATAGAGCGCTATATCTGCCTGTTAAAATGTCCGTTTTTAATAACTGCTAGGTCAGAGATAGCCCCACATAAGGGTACAGACAGCTCCATGGAAGAATAACCACTTACTTATGCAGCAAGTGTAACTATTTAAATATCCTAAGGGGTATCTCTTCTGGCTTCACGCCTGAAATTCTACAAACTACACCGTATTCTTCCATCAGTGAACAGGCTTTGTGGCCTCCAAACTCCCCTCCATGTATATTTTATTACTGTTGGTCGCCTATGACCCCATATCGTTCCTTCATTTCTGAAATGTAGACAACCTCACCCATGCACTTCTTCCTCGACTTATGGGTACCTTTGTGTTCTACTTTATTTTTGCTATTGCTGCCCTGCGACCTTACTTGCAGCAAACATCTATTTATAGCTATATAATTTACTTTCGTGAAAAATAAATGTATAACTAGATAATCTACTCTGCTTATGGGCAATTATCGTTTACGATTTGTGTCAAGTTTTCTAATTTTATTAGAAATAGTAAATATTGCCTCGAATATTTTTACAAAAATATGTCATTATCTATTTTACATTAAGATCTTCCCCATAGAAATGATCTATATGGAGCAAAATACTCTTGCTTTGCATGATTAGAGTATTAATTATGGTGCTACTGCAGAACTACTAATGAATGAGGACCCACAAGTCTTTTTTGTATTGTGTAGGGCCATGCACCTGTATGCATTCAACAATCCATCATTGTCAAGAAAGCAGATATATGTTTACAATTGAGGACCACTGTGGTTACTCTCTCCACTTCTTGGTGAGCTAGAATTGACCATTTGTGGTTCTCAGTGGCATTATGCAACTGAAGCTATAATACTAAAACAGTATGAATAAGACTATCTCTTGGCTCAGTTCAATAGGTATTGAAGCCCAAATACTAGTTTTGGACACAAGTATAACTACAGGTTAAATCATAAACATGGCAACAATATTTGTATGAAAATATAAAAAATATTTTATTAAAACAATTAACAATTACGAATTGTGTGAACACGACACTTGATAAAAATAGAGTTAAACAACTCTATGCAGAAGTAATAAAAAACATCATCACATAAATCTGTTAAAAAACATGAATGGAACATGTATATGCAAAATTACTAACCAATTAATCGAAAGAAAGACCTGCTCAAGTTATATAAAGACATATAGGACAGACATTTGGTGGGAGAGAAATTAAACAAACACAGACAGTCACAATTTGTCATTAGAATATGCACATTCTAATGCACTTTCTCGGAAGACGGAAGACAGAGCACAAGCCAGAAGCCACACGGACGGGCGGGACGAGATCAGACACAGAGAGACAGGCACGCCAGGCTTTTCTGAGAGGGAACCAGGCACTCTGCCAATACCGCCCGATCCCAAGACCCCCTTCTTGTTATTAATAGAACACGAAGCAAACAGAGGGTGTCCCCTGCTAAAACAGTAAACAGCAAGCGGAGAGGGACGGAAGTACCAACATTTCTTCAGGTGTGATTGCATCCATGCCCCCATATCTCTCAAATCAGGAACAAGAATGTTCAATCAGGACTAACATTTTTCAAAGGGGATACTACTTCCAGGCCAAGACAGTTTCATAACACCATCCATCAATGTACAATGCTTAGAGCGTTAAACCACACAAGAAAGATGATTTAAGGATCTATACATAAAGGCAACCATCCAGTGCCACTGTAGGAGAGTCATAAACAAGATTACAAGTCTTGATAAAGATGGGGGGGGGCGTGGCTTGGGCGCCGATGGCGATGGTCGCCTGAGAGCTCGGCTCCGGGACTGAGCCCGGGTTTATCCTGTAAATCGGAGGCTGCGGGGCACCCCAGACCCCGCATTCTGCTGAGCGGACCGACGACGACCTGCCGGGGCCCCTGGTGGGGCTCGGATGAGGGTTGCTCCGGAGTAAAACCGAAGTTTGCGGAGTCGCGGAGTGCGACCCAACATGGCGCCCGGACTTCTTTGTCCCCCTGGTCGGACCCACTGACTAGGAGGAGCGTCGCGAGCAGTGACTTGCGCCCGACTTCGCCATCCCCGGCTGCTCTGTGCACTGGCTGTCTCTTGGATCGGACTTCCCACAACGAGTTTGCACTCGGTTGGGTGGCCGGGTGGATGCCCACGTTATAGGGGACCCCGGGAGCGGACGCCCTGTGACCCAGGCGGTGGCCCGTCTCGCGACTCCGCACCTAGCTACGTCTTCCCGGCCAGTCCACTTCCATGGGAGGCGCGACACTTTGGCGCCACACGTCGTCCGGTGGAGTTGGTGACCCTCACCCCGGATCTCTAGCGGGTGAGCGGGCCTGCCCGACTCGACGACGGTTGTCTCCGCCCCCTCATCGGTGCCCTCGGACGCCGTGGCGGTGGCGTGAGCCGAAGCGGAGAAGTCTCCATAGGCCCTGGAGAAGGAGGTCTCCCACACTCGATTTGAGGACCAGTAACCGGGAGGGTCGTGGTCGACATCTGCACCCGGAGACGCCTACTCCGGGACTTTCACGGAGTGCCCCCGGCGACATGGGGAAACCTAGAGGAGCCAAGGGGACTACCCCGACCGCCTCGGACTCGGAGGCCCAGGACAAAGAGGAGCATGGGGACCCAAAGAGTTCTGGTGGCGCGTCGATGCAACAGCAGTTCGACCGCGTCCTAGAGGCGATAACGACCACGAGATCGGCCCTCCAACAGGACATTGCCCAGGTGGCGGCGAGCCTAGGCCTCCTCAGAGCGGACCATGGCACACTTTCGGACCGGGTCAAGGAAGTGGAGAGCTCGGTGAAAACCTTGGAGCCGGCGCAGCGAACCTTGGCTGCGACGATGAAGGATGCCCTGTCCCGAATTGCGACCCTGGAGCAGAGGGCGGAGGATGCGGAAGGCCGCAACAGGAGGAACAACATTCGTGTAGTGGGCCTCCCGGAAAAGATCGAGGATGGCGACATGGTGACGTACTTGGAGACCTGGCTCCGTGACACGGTGGCCCCGGAGGGGCTATCCTCCTTCTACACTCTGGAGCGTGCCCACAGAGTCCCGGCACGGCCACCGCAACAGGGACGCACCCCGAGGCCGGTGGTGGCGCGATTATTGCACTTTCGGGACAGGGACTTAATCCTCAACGCCGCCAGACATAATGGTCCGTTCAAAGTGGCGAACAGTCAGGTGAACATCTTTCCGGATTACACCTACGAGACTCAACGCAAGCGTTTCTCCTTCCTGGCGGTCAAGCGCGAGCTCAGGAGCGAGGGCATCCAGTACTCGCTCCTCTACCCTGCAAGGCTCCGCATCATAGTCGATGACAAAACTCAGTTCTTCGACACCCCGGAGGATGTCTGTGCCTGGCTCGAGCTTTACAGGACAGGGAAAGATGGCTTCGGCTCCTCGTCCCAACAGGCAGATGAGCCGGAACAGAGACGGCGATCCAGGAGGATCAGGAATCGCCGCGGCCGCACGGGAGGGCCCTCAACTGTAGAGACGTCGTCGGAGCGGAGGGGTGTGTTGGAAGTATTGTCGGAATTGTCAGGTGCAGGGAACGAAGCCATTGAGGAGGAGGAAAACCTGGGTGAAGAGGAGGCACCATCGGACTCGGAGGACTCAGTGACTGATAGTGCCCATACACCGGTAATCACACCGAAATCGGTGGAGGACCTTTTGGATGGACAAGGGTAATGGGGTGTGCTGCCTTATTTTGGGTGGGGGCCCGGCAGGGGGGAGGCGGTTGCCGTCCATTGCTGCTGACATGGAGGGTGGGAGGGGAGGGGGGTGCCCCTGTTTCTGCCCCGAGAGAGGTTTTTGGCACTGTTTAGGGCTTGATATAGTCCTGGTGGCCTGAGCGCCGAGGGCCCACTGCCTCCGCCCGGCCCGCACCTGGCCCTTAAGGCCTTCCTACGGTGGCGACCGTGGGATTAGTAGGGATTATTGGGTTGCTGGAAGGCGAGGTTTGGATGGGATCTAGATGGTGCAGTTTGGGTCCTGTTCTGGGGTGGGTGGGTGAGGGTTTGGTTCGTTCTTGGGTTGTTTGGTTTTGGTTGGGGAAAATGGCCGCCATCAGTGCTGGGAGGAATGATGTCTTTTCTTTGTGGGGACCCGGATGGGGAGACTGTGCGAGAACGGTATGGGACAATGGCTGATGTTGCTAACTTGAAATGTGTCACTTGGAACGTAAGGGGGCTTCATACTATGTCCAGGCGCCACAAGGTCCACGCTTATTTAGTGCGTAGGGGAGTGCAAATGGCGCTGCTGCAGGAAACTCATCTGAACAAGGCGGAAGGGGCGGCGCTACAGCGTAGATGGCGGGGGCAGGTCTTTTCCACGTCGTACTCCGCTTATGCCAGAGGGGCGCTAATATGGATCAGGGCAGGGGTCCCCTTCCAAGTCACGAGAACAGTGATAGACCCGGAGGGGCGTTACGTGGCCATCTCGGGCACTCTAGGAGGGAGGGACTTGAACGTTTGCTGTGTGTATGCTCCTAACATAGACCAGACTGCCTTCCTTTCCAGGTTATCGGGCTCGTTGGCCCACTTCTTCTCCGGGCCCCTTCTGCTTGGAGGAGACTTCAATTCTGTAGTGGACGTAGACATTGATCGCTCGCATCCGCCGCTTCCCGATTCTCCGGTTCGTCGCACAGCTAAGGGTCGTCAGGATTGGCAGACCCGCTGGGGTTTGACGGACATCTGGAGAGCGCATCACCCCGCATCTAGGGATTATTCATATTTCTCGAGCCTTCATGAGTTGCATGTCAGACTTGATGGCTTTCTTGGGTCGCCCGAACTGGTTTCGGCAGCGGTCCGATCTGAGTACTTGTCCAGGACCATTTCGGACCATAACCCCCTCCTGCTGGACCTTCGCTGGTTCCCCGGACCGCCGGCGGTGCCCACCTGGAAGCTGCGACCCGAGAACCTTGAGGACAGTGTTTTCAGGGCGGACCTGGGGGACAAGGTATTAGAATATTTTGCATCCAACGGCGGCACCGCGAGTACCAGAGCGTTAGAGTGGGATGCTTTTAAGGTAGTGGTGAGGGGTTACTGTATTTCTAAGAAGGTGGGCATGAGGCGCGTTATCCTAGCTGACTTAGATGCAGCGGATCGGAAACTCCGCGAGCTCGAACTTCGCCGCCCGGGACACCCGGAATTGCAAATACGAACGGCGGAGGCGAGGGAAAAGGTGGCCGCAGAGGTCGAACGGCTCCGCTGTTTTGACTATAAGGCCTACACGGTCCGATCCATCGCGGAGGGAGATAGATCGAGCGCGTTGTTGGCGTGGTTGGCAAACCCTACGCGCCAGTCCCAATTGACGACAAGTATGCGTAAGGCAGACGGAACCGAGGTACACACCCAACCGGAGATTCTTAGCTGCTTCCGGCAGTATTACGAATGTTTATACCGTAGTCGCTCCGCACGAGACCCTGACTGGCTTGATGATTATCTACGTCCACTGGAGCTCCGCACGGTGGAGCAAGAAGTGGCGAAAGCCCTGGGATCCGACATTGAATTGGGGGAGATCCGCGGGGCCATTAAACGGATGGCGAGAAACAAGACCCCGGGCCTGGATGGCCTGCCGGTGGAGTTTTATGCAGCTTACGCTGACCTCCTAGCCCCTCGACTATTGGTGGTCTACAGGGAGGCGAAGAGGCTGGGGCGACTCCCGAGCTCGATGTGTGAGGCGTTGGTGGTTCCTCTCCTTAAACCAGGCCGAGACTCGTCCGACCCGGGGTCTTACCGTCCCCTATCGATGCTGACGGTGGACTATAAAATACTGAGCAGCATCTTGGCCTCGAGGCTGCTGGGACACATGAGTTCCCTGGTGCATGAAGACCAAGCTGGTTTCATCCCACGGCGGAACACGACTATGAATATTCGCAGGTTGTTCCGTTTGCTAGGGGAACCATTCGTGAATGCCCCGTCCCCGGTCGTCCTGTCGGTGGACCTAGAGAAGGCTTTTGATAGCCTGGAGTGGGACTACCTCTGCTCGGTGCTGCGGAGATTCGGCCTCGGGGAGGGCTTCATCAGGTGGACCGCGGTTCTATATGCCTCTGCATCGGCCAGGGTCCGGGCGGGACCACTGATTTCCTCGCGGTATCCGGTAGAACGAGGCACGCGGCAAGGGTGTTCATTGTCCCCGCTTCTCTTTGCGCTGGCGGTGGAGCCACTCGCGCTGCACCTTCGATCGGGAGCCCACTATACGGGCTTGTGGACACCTGCGGGCCCGCATTATGTTTCGCTGTACGCGGACGACCTGTTGCTCTTCCTGGAGGACCCGCTCGACGCTTTACGTGGAGCGGCGGTGGCGCTCACAGAGTTCGGGGAGGTCTCGGGCCTCCGAGTGAACTGGCCCAAGACCTGTCTTTTTCCGATACGCAGGGGCACTCCCGCCCCTGCCCTAAGTAGGGAGATTAGGTGGGAACCCGACTGCTTCAAATACCTCGGGGTATTTGTATATCACGACCAGCCCGACCTCCTAGATGGGAACATTGCCCGCAGCATTCGAGCACTCCGAGGCAGCATGGCCTTTTGGGCCACGCTGCCGCTCTCGGTGGCGGGACGGATCGCCCTGCTTAAAATGGTGGCGCTTCCCCGGCTATTATATTACTTCCGGACTCTACCGATCTGGGTCCCACCGGCCACGTTTCGACAGTTACGCTCCATGGTGGTCGGATTCCTCTGGGGTTCGGGCCGCCGGCGGGTGGCCCTCAAAACCCTGATGAGGCCGAAAGACGAGGGGGGGCTCGCGGTGCCGGACTTTGAAAAGTATTATCTGGCGGCGCAGCTCCAGACCTACACCCAGGAGATCGCCAGGGAATTCCGGGGCCCGGAAGACGGGAGGGGGACGGGCATGGCCAGGCATGTTCTATCCTTTATAGCGCTGCGACAACGTTTGGCCCTGCGGGACTTGACGATGGAGGAGCGGACTATCCGCCTGTGTTGGAACCGGGCCCACGCCCGGGGCCAACTGAGGATACCATATGCGCCTGAAATACCGTTGGGGATGTTGACGGCCCTCCCCCATGGAGGGGATTGGTCACGCTTGGCGTCCTGGGAGGATGCCGGCTTACAGCTGGTTGGGGATCTGTACGAGGACGGAGCGCTCTTGTCCTTCCAGGATCTTATTGACCGCTTCGAGATCCCCCGTGGTGACTTTCTGCTACACTCGGCCATTATGCGAGCGATCCAGGCACACTGGAAGAACGGGCAGGAGGAACCCCCCTTATCTCAGGTGTGCCAGTACGTGATGATGTCGGCGGGCACGGTGAAGGCGGTCACTTGCCTCTACGGCAGGTTGATTAACGAAGGGTTGGCTCCGCTCACCACTCTAAGAAACCGCTGGGAGGAGGACATTGGTAGGGAGATCCCGGAGACGACTTGGTCCCAGTTAGTGAGACGAGCCTGGAAGGGCACACGCAACGCCCGTTTTCAGCTGGTCCACTATTACGTTCTCCATAGAGCGTACCTGACCCCGGTGAAAATCAGGCGGTATTTTGCCACGAATTCGGCGGCGTGCCCTAGATGTCCGGCTCAGGAAGCGGACCTCCTACATATGTTATGGGCCTGTCCAGGTCTGTCATCTTACTGGCAGGAAGTAGAGACGACCCTGGAGGAGGTGACGGGGAGATCCTTGTCATTCGATGCGGCGGTGGGGCTCCTGCACTGGTTCCCCCATACCCCCAGGAATAACCTTTCTAGTAAATTTGTCGACCTAGGGCTCCTCCTTGCTAAACGAGAGGTGACCAGGAACTGGAAGGCACGAGTTGGCCCGACAGGCAGCAGGTGGCACAGTGAGCTTTTGAAATGGGCGGCGGGGGAGAGCGCGCTGAGATATCAACTAGCTTGGAGGCAACGCAATGAGAAGGCGCAGGAGGCCGCGTTGGAGTGGGAAATGTTAGTGCAGGCCCTCAGGGATTATTGTGCCCCCAGCGACTCCGAAGGTGAAGGAGCGACTCGCCCCGAGTCCCGGTAAACGTTTGTACTGATAGTTCTATTGCTTTCCCCGTGGGTCCCATGGCAGATCCTGTGTAGGTGGCTCCCTGGCGCTGATGGTGGGGTTGGGTGGGTTTTCTTTTGATTAGTAGTCCTTTGAGGGGGGGGGGGTTTCTTTTGGGTTTATAGGCTTGTTTAGAAAAGCAGATGACGGACAGTGAATTATCCGGACCAGCTCAAGCATCCTACTGATCCCCCATTGCATTTCGCTGCCCGACCCCAGGGTTGTGGGCCGGATGGCTGTGTTCGGGACTTACGGTGGGGGGCCAGAGGGTCTTATTCTGTTGATATTGCTTATGATACAAAGCTGGTCGATATTGTAACGATTTACTAATTCCTGCAATAAAAATATATTTACAAAAAAAAAAAAAGTCTTGATAAAGATGGCAATCATCTAAAAAGGCCATTGAAACGCGTCGACGCATACTAGTGCACAATTAAACCACCAAACTCGCCCCAAGAACATCGAAAAGAAGTCGGGTTTTGGTTTGAGTTAGATTGGATATTTAATGTGCATAATCTAATGACAAATTGTGACTGTCTGTGTTTGTTTAATTTCTCTCCCACCAAATGTCTGTCCTATATGTCTTTATATAACTTGAGCAGGTCTTTCTTTCGATTAATTGGTTAGTAATTTTGCATATACATGTTCCATTCATGTTTTTTAACAGATTTATGTGATGATGTTTTTTATTACTTCTGCATAGAGTTGTTTAACTCTATTTTTATCAAGTGTCGTGTTCACACAATTCGGAATTGTTAATTGTTTTAATAAAATATTTTTTATATTTTCATACAAATATTGTTGCCATGTTTATGATTTAACCTGTAGTTATACTTGTGTCCAAGACTAGTATTTGGGCTTCAATACCTATTGAACTGAGCCAAGGGATAGTCTTATTCATACTGTGTGACAGTACCCTATTCCCCTGGTTTTAAGGGGTCCCTCTCTAAAATCTGACAGCTATAATACTAAAAACATTGAATTAGCAAGGGTTAAGAAGATGAGAGGAGCATGCGCTGCAGCATCTGACCAATAAATCAGACGTCTTCTTCTACCAACGTAATCGATTCAATACAGGCATACTGTAGGGTTTTTCTGAGATAAGTAACCGTTTTCACACGAGACTACAGAACAATGCGTGTGGCTAGAGAATGTCATTTCATTTGGATGTTAAGTGTCATCATGGCTGCAGATAGGATCTTATCAGCGGTGGCAGGCTATGATCAAGGGTGGAAGGTCAGCAGTGAGGGGAGGTTTAGGGGGGGGTGGGGTGAGGGTAAATAAAAAAAAATATTTAACTTACCTGCTTGCCATGCCCTCCTTGCCACTCCTCTTGGTCACATCTCTGCTACTCCCTCGGCATGAACAGGAAGCAGCCTGGAAGCACCCAAGCTCCCCATAGCCAATTACAGCACTGCAATTCATTGAGCACTTGAGATTGGGGGCAAACCACTCCTCGGCTGCTCTGTCAGTCCCGTCACCCCTTGCCTCACAAAGCTGCCTTGCAAAAAAGGAAAAAATGAAATCATAATAAATGAGTTATTATCATTCCCTTTTTAAGGTTTCGCCAGCGAGACTTATTGTCAGCGAGATGCCTCCCAAGGGAGACAGACCGGGGCACGCACAGATTCTGGTGTGTGAACGCGCTTCCCATGAACCGCTTGTGCGCGTTAATTCGATTTGAGTGCTCCTCTCCGGAAGACGTGCTGCGCGTGAATTACAGTTAAGTGGTCCTCTCCGGGAGACTTGCTATCATTTAGCGGCATGGGGTGCCTGTTGGCATGCTTGTCATAATTACTTTCTTTGTTTCTTTTTCTAATCTTGTATGGATAGAATCCTCTTCTTTTAAAAAAAAATACTTAAAAAATGTATCGACATTTACTGTATTGGATACAAATCACCTTGCTTTGTTGTAATTTTTTCTGTGTATCGGTTTTTAAAAATAGCGTTACACTTAAAGATTTCGAGATGGCCTTCATGATAAGCTTCTTCCGTCATGCTACAGAAGCGTATCCGATTTTTTCGAGTGACGGACATTCAGTTTGTTTAGTTCCAATTGCCGTCTCTTATTGACTACGCAGTTACAGTCTGGATGACGTAACCATGTTACAGATATGAACGGCTTGCCAGGCTCTGTAGTCCTACGCGATTACTTAATCTCCCTGTGCCCACAATGAATGTGTCCTTGTTTAACGTAACTGGTGCTCATGTAAAACTCTCCAATGCCTTTGGGTCGAGTCTGCACTATATACACTTCTAAAAAATAACGGCAAAACAACAGGAGTCCCCCAACGCTCCTAACGGCTGTAACAGCACACGACTACTCCCAGATGACAAGACCCATGTTTCAGTACTTTTTGTTACACGTGCAAACTTCAGCGTTACTCTTGGAGTTGTTTTCGATTTCCGCATTGCTGATGTTACTCAGGAGGCTGTCTGCAATGTCTACCCTTTATAGGAATCTGGTGACCTCACTATACTGATGCCTGACCTACACTTATGATTCGCAGGTTGCTTGCATGTCTCATGTTCAGGTATGTTCTGTTAGTAGCTATCCTTTCTGTGGAATGCATGTTCTAATTTCCATGCCGTTTGCACACTGTGCTCTTTATCTTCTTAGTTTCTCTCTTTTGTTATGGTGTAACATATGCCTGTTCATGCTTTATCCTTGTCATGTGTTTCTGGACACATGCTAGCCCTTAGCCTTAGGTTTTTGATTTACTTTGGACAACTCTATTTACTGTCCTCAGATGCACCGCAGTATTCACCTATTTATTTTATTTAGATTATCAGTATTTATTTTTGCAACTACACTTTCTTACAACATAACACTCCCACTGTACACTGCTTACATTTGCAGTCCCATATTGTTATTTTCCACAGTAAAGTTGAGCCATCTGTTATGACCACAGACGAAAGGTTATGTGAAAAGCTTTGGGGTATGTTTTTGAAGTTGTGATTACGGAAAATGGAAACCAGTATCACTAAAAGCCTCTCACCTTTTTTAGCCATCAGAATGTTTAAGATGTTTTATTTTTTTAAAGAAGCAATTGTGAAAAAGTGGAGTCACCTGAAAATTGGCATACCCAGTTCGTGCAGAGCGCTCTTTATGTAACACACAGTCCTGGAGCGTGCACTGATACTGATAGCTGAAAATGTATTCCACACTGCCCTGCAAAACGAGCATTGAAAATGCAATAGGTCTCGCCTTTGATTAAGTTAAAGCCATTTGCTTTGCTAATGGTATTCTATAGCAAAGCAAATGGCTTTAACTTAATCAAAGGCGAAACCTATTGCATTTTCAATGCTTGTTTCTTATACTGAAAAAAGAAACTGTGGGGCAACACTCCTCCGCCTTAGCAGCGGGAACGCCACTGGATCTTATTCGGATGTATTTATAAGTGATTGCTCACAAGTGCTAGTCTAGCACAGGATGTCCCTTTCTGCATGTTGGAATTGGCCCTTTCTGCAGGGTCAACCCTGAACTTTTTGCCTTCCACCTGTATTTTTTCTGACCTGTTGTTGGCTGTTTTATGACTCTGGGCACATTACCATGGCTGATCAGTGCTAAGGTGCATTTGCTCTCTCTATTATAAATTGATGTATTGATTAGTGACTCCATGATTGGCTGCTCTTTTTTACTTGTCAGACCCTATTACAGTGTACTGCATGTGCCAAGGGCTTGTAAATCAAATGCTGCTGGTGGGCTTACAGCACTGGTTGTGCCACCCACAAAAGCATCCTGTAAAGTGTGTCTCAGGTCTGCCATTTCAGAGCCTATGTACAGTATAGTACTGCCAAGTTGACTGGGCAAGTGCACCCACTTGCCAGTCCCTAAACCCTCCCTATTCTGCATAATATTCACCCCTATGGTAGGCCCAAGGGCAGGGTTCATTGTAGGTAAAAGGTAGGACATGCCCTGATGTGTGTGGCATGTCTGATAATGAATTACAGCCATTTTCATTTTTTACTATTGCAAGGCTTCAAGTTCCCCATTAGCCAGAATGGGCAGTTTGATTATAACATCTTATAATCCTAACTGACTCAGGAAACTAAGAATAAAGTCAAGTTTAGTGTGCCTGAACTAAGAATGATAAAATACATCTTTCAGTGAAGTTAGGTTCAACATTCTGTGCTTGAAAATACCACTTTTACAAAGTATGTATTTTCTTGCCTAACTATTCAAGCCTGCTTCTGATAGGTTGTGTATTCCTTGTCTGGAGTTTGAGTGGCAGGAGCTGGGGGATTCCAGGAGACAGGGTGAGAGCTATCTGCATGTAGATGGGTGGGAGGAGTTGCACATGGGACCTGAATAGGGCTGGGGCTGCTGTCCACATTGCTGGCTCCACCTCCTGTGGTGTGTCTGATGTCCCTGGCCGACACTGTCAAAGGAAAGAAGCAGTCTTGTCAACAAAGTGCTCCAGGACTGCACAGAACTGGTTTGGACTTGGTACAGGACCCTCTGCCTCCAGAGAACAAAGGATTTGCTAGTATAAATATGGGGACCCAGACCCCAGATAATTAGATCACGTTTGGGAAACAAGAAGAACCTTTGCTGAGGAGAGAAACCAGAGAAAGTGAGGAGGAGACTATCCCTAAACTGGGTGCTGTTCGGAGATTGGCCTGCAGTGGTTGCCTGACTGCCAAAGAATGGGAAAAGGACTTTGTCTACTTTCAAATTAACTTGTAAAGCATCTCCAAGGGCTTGAGATAGATCTTGCCTCCTGCTGAAGTCTCAGAGACAACTGACTTCACCAACCAGGTCCCTTGCCTTCCATTGCTGGGAATTGAAGTGCCTGCTGTTGAGTTGGGCCTTCTGAGAAACTGCGTGTCGCTGGGAGCTGGAATCGCAACTCAAGACGAAGAAGTGTGTCGCCGCCGCAGCCGTTGTCTTCGCATCACTGGAGAAATGTGTCGCCATCGCAGAAGACGCCGCCACATCACTGGAGTAGGGTACCGCCGCTGCCTCTGTTGCCATCGCATCACACGAAGCGCCTCGCATCACCAGAGAAGTGTGTTGCCATCGCAGCAGATGCCGTCGTATCACTGGAGAAGAGTATCACTGCCACAGCCGCTGAGAAAGTTTGCTGCCGCTGTCGCATCGCACCACCGAGGCAGCCCACATCCTGAAGAAGAATGGGCCTGTTGCGTCTCAGAAGATTAGTTGAGTCGCCACACGGCGGTTGGGTGTGCACACATGGTTGTCGCATCAAGAAGACGCCATTTTGTTTCATTGCACCGAATCTTCATTGCATCACAGCGCTGCTGGTCGCATCGCTACAGTAGCGCAGTAAGAAACTGAACCATCACATCCCCATGCTGAGAAGAACCGACGCATCATCGTCCCCTACGCAGCAGTAGGGAACCGACGCATCACCATTCTTTAATGTAAGGATCCAACACATCACCTTCCCTGCAACACTTTTGTTGTATAGTATCACGCATCCTGAGGTAAATTGAACTTCAAGTGTCACAGTTACCATCTGAGGAGAACTAAGCTATTTCCACCATTTTTAAAGTACAGTATTGTGGATTTTTGTCAATTTTGGTCTTGTGTTAAGTCTATATATTCAATAGTTATTTTTGATTATACAACTTGTGTGGTGTCCATTTGTAGTGTTGTCACTGGGTTACTGTATATGTTCACAAATGCTTTACATACTGCCTCTGAGATAAGCCTGTCTGCTTGTGCCAAGCTACCAAGGGGGTGAGCAGGGGTTATTTTAGGAGTGTATCCCCTTACCCTGACTTGAAGCAAGGTTTCCTATTTGGTCAAAGGTACCTACCTCTGCCAACTAGAGACCCCCAAATCTAACACTGCATGCAATATCCATGGAGAAACATCGGAAGAACAAGCTGAATATATTTATTTAGAAGTTTTCCATAGCGCTGGCATGTCCCGAAGGTAACAGAGCGCTTTACAGTTAGAGACTGACAAATGAACAACATGACATATAAGAAGTAATAGCAGTCAACGAATGACAATATAGAAGGAGTTGGTAATAGGATTCAGCGTCGCCACATGGTTCTGGGGATGCTTGCTCATCCGAATTAACCGCAGCCAAGGGAACGGATAAGGAACAAGGATTTAAGTTGGCTCTTGAATTCCACATAGAGTGGTTCTGATGTGTGGGGGGATGGAGTTCCATATTTTGGGGGCGTTTCCTGTGAAAGAGCAGTCCGCAGTTTTCTTCTTTCTGGTTCTAGGTAGGATGAGCAGCAGGGAGTTAGAGCTTCTCAGATATCTGGCTTCACCTGCTTTTTTGAGCTTGTTTGCCAGGTATTCCGGATTGCCGGTATGGAGGGCTTTGTGGGTTAGGCAGGCCGTTCTGAAGGTACTACACATTTCAACTGGGAGCCACTTGAGTTCTTTGAGTGCCGGGGAGATGTGGTCAGATTTTTTGAAGCCGGTGATCATTCTTGCTGCCGCATGTAGTGTTGTTTTTAGTGGTGCCAGGTGTGCTTTAGGGATGTCTGTTAGGATTGAGTTCCCATAATCCAGTCTTGATAGTACTAGAAATTGTGTGGCTAATTTGAGGTCCTTGTTGGGAATGTAGGGTTTGATTTTGTTCAAAAGTCTGAGGTTAAAGAATGCACTTTTCGACGAGTTCTTTATGTGATTTGTCAAGGTAAGTTTGAGGTCTAGGGTGAAGCCTAAAGATTTTATGGAGTCAGCTAGCGTGAGATTCCCTTTAAGCACATCGATTGACTTTAGCCACTCGGTGATTTGACGGCTGTCTTCGTTGTTCGAGATTAGGAGTGTCTCAGTCTTGTCGGGATTGAGTTTGAAGTGATTATTTGTCAGCCATTCTTGGACATCATTAAGGACGTCATTTAGTCTGTGGATGTCATTAAGAGAGGAGGTTTCCAGATAAATCTGCGTGTCATCCGCGTAGAGGTGAAGGCGGATGTTGGCTTTCCTGAGTAGCTTGGCAAGCGGTTCTATATAAATGTTAAAGAGCTCAGGAGACAGTGCTGAGCCTTGGTGGACACCCTTGTTGACTAGCTGGGTTTCGGAGGTGAAGGTCTTGATTTTTATTATTTTTTGTGCGGTTGTGTAGAAAGGAGGAAAACCACTTGAAGAGCCCCGATGAGGAGCTTATGATCCACTGCGTCGAAAGCTGCGGAGAGATCAAGGAGAATGAGGAGGCAGCATTTGTCTGCATCGAGAGATCCATGAATATCATCAATGCTGTTCAGCATTGCGGTTTCTGTTCTGCGGCCTTGTCTGAAGCCAGATCGGAGGGGGTCCAGGAGATTAGTGTTGTCCAAATGTTGTGTCAATTGCAGGAGTACGCAGCGTTCAAGTGTTTTAGAGAGCAAGGGGAGGTTAGATATCGGTCTGAAATTGTTCAAGTCAGTTGACTCAAGACCGGGTTTTTTCAGCAGAGGGGTGACTTGGCCCATTTTTAGACAGTCGGGGACCGTTCCGCTTTTTAAGGAGCTGTTTATGATTTTGCCCCATATTGGTGCTAAAGTGAGCTTCATTTTTTTAATTAGTAAGGGAGGGATGGGGTCCGAGATGTGGGCTGATAGTTTGGAGGTCGAGATCAGCGAGATTATCTCTGTTTCCAGGACGGGGCGAAAGCTGAGCCAGGGGGAGAGAGAGGGGCCGGGGTGGAGGGCCTGTGGGATAGCCGGGCTGCTCTTCTTGAGGTGTGAGTTGTTGATGTCAAGAGATAGTTCGATTTTTAGGACCTTATCGTTGAAGAAGTTGGCAAAGTTATCGCATAGATCTTTGGATGCCTGTGGGGGTGTGGACAAAGTCTTGGATGTTTGTTGTCTGATTATGTAGTAGAGCTCCTTCGGTCTGTTTTTGGCTTTAACCAGTGCCTCGCGGAAGAAGCTGGATTTCTTATTTTTTATATGATTGTTGTACTTCCTGCGGGTTGATTTTAGTTGGAGGCAAAGAATGGTGGTTGGGTTGTTTCTCCACTTTCTTTCCTTGGCTCTAAGGTTTCTTCTTTCTGCATTGTGGTCAGCGTTGAACCAGGTTCTGGATGGAGTGGCTCGGCTTCTTTTGAGCTTTAGAGGCGCTATTTTGTCGAGAATGGAGACTAGCTCAGAATTATAGTGGTCGGTGAGATCATTGGTCGAGAGGTGAGAGTTGTTTTCAGGAAGAAGTGAACTTAACTGATCTTCCAGGATATCTAGGGGTACTTGGGAGAGGTTTCTAGACCATTTAGGGGGGTCTTGCGGGGGTTTGAGAGAGATGATGGGGTGGTTGATATGAAATAAGATCACATGGTGATCTGACCAGTCAACGGGAAGTATGTGGTTGACCGAGATTGAATTCTTTTGTGCAATGATGGCATCCAGTGTGACTCCTTTGTAGTGAGTCTCATCAGTGCAGTGTTGGGTAAGGTTGTTATCATCAAGGAGGCTGGATAGCGATCTGATTAGAGGAATAAGAGTCTCGTTCCATCGGAAATTCAGATCAACAAGAATTAAGTTTTTGGAATCGCCGAGTGCGTCTTGTGCTATCAGGTCGGATAGTTGTTCTCCAAACTCATTGTTTCTGCCCGGGGGGCGATAAAGTAGGTGACACAGTAGAGAATCGTTGTCTTTGGTCTTGATGACGGCGAATAGACAGTCAAATGAATCATACTCGAAGTAGGAGGTTTCAGTGATGCTCCAGCTGTCCTTGTGGATGATGGCGACCCCACCTCCTCATTGCTCTATTCTGTCTTTGGGAATGAGGGAGAAGCCAGGTGGTACCAGCATGTCTAGGCAGGGAGGAGTTTTCTTATTTAACCAGGTCTCCGTGAGGAACGCAACGTCAATGTCGTGAGTGAGGATAGCTTCTGCTAAGTCCGTTGTGTATAGTGAGGCCGATCTACAGTTGATTAGGAGGCAGTTGGAAAATTTCTTCTGATTGCTGGCATTGCTGGCATAGAAAAAACCTGTGCATTTGTGGAAGCTGTCAGTTTGTTAATGGTTTTAGATAGAGTGTGTTTGTGCCTGTGTGTGAGAGAGAGAAGGAGACATTGATATTTGAGTTGCTACTTCGATCACTGATTACATATCGACTACAAAAACTTCGAGCTACAAAAATATTGCTGTAAAAATATTGTAAACACAAATATCGACACCCTATACTTACACTAGAAATTACAAATACATCTATAAACTATATCATCAACAAAATTCTCATTTACAAAAATATCGACAACATAAATATAGCTAACAAAAATATCAATAACATTAAAAATAAAACAAATACACCAAAAATGTTGATATCAACAATATCGAGTACACTAATATCGATGAAATATATATAAAAAAATTCAAAAAAAAGATTTAACACCAAAAAACAATATTTAAAATGATAAAATAAAATGACATATCACAAATACTTAAAACAAATTAAAACATATATACAAAATTATAAAACAATTAAATAAAATACTATCATAATACTAACACAAATAAAAATATGTATTAACAAAATAAAATAAATATCCAATAAACCTAATGAAAAATAAAATTAATATATATCAACTATAATTGAATTAAATTAAATGTATTTATAAATACAGCCAAAATACATCAATAAAGAACACAAATACAAACATTAATTTGTTAATTAAACATTACATTTATGTTAAACTAATTAAAAAGTAACAGCTCAAAAATTACCAAAAATTACCTCAACCAATAAATGTAATCTAAATTAAAACAAACCATCAGAAAACGTTAACCAATTAAATAAACACAAGGAATTCATTAACAAAATGTTACCATATATTGGCCAAACAAAAAAGGAGATGGATTAAACCCAGATCTGTTGACTGGGTGTGAGTGTTTGATTGGTTCGGATGCTCCGTCCATCACCACCCCTTTTTGTACCGCTTTTTTGGCCATAAGTTGGCAGGGTATGCTCGGACGTAAGTCCCTTGCTCACTTTGCCACTGGATTCAAGCAAGCCTGGCTGAAGACGGCTCTAATGCCAGAAACCGGTCCTAGGAAGCTTGTTTCCGGTCCAGGGAAGGCATGGCTTGGCAGTTCGGGCTGGACTGTTTCCATTAGGCACAGGGTCAGACTGATTTGCATATGGCCATGTCTGAACTGGGGTGGCAGAGTGGGCTAAAGAGCGGTGATGGATTAAACCCAGATCTGTACCAAAAAAAAAGGAGAGCGTTACTTTGTGAGAGAGAGAACAGCGAAGAAAGAAGAACTACATAAACAAATCTATTGAATTTCCTAATACTCAGGCAAGAACATAACTTTATAGCAAATTATACATTGTGGGCGCAAAATTCGTTCCGTTCGCGGAATTTGCGGATTTTTGGCAAATTCGCGGTCCGTGAATCACGCAAATTTGCCTCAAAATCCGCAAATTCGCTAGCTGGCGAATTTTTTTGCTTAGTCGCGCTTGAAAAATACAATATCGCGTGCCCGGCGTTGACTTACCATGATTCTGTGTTCACCGAGTTGTTTTTCGCCCGGTTTGCGTGTGCTGCGCCATTTTGGATCTTGAGCGTGATCACGCGAGAGTTGTTTGACCGGGATTACGTCATCGCGGCCCACCATCTCAACGCAAGTACGTCATAAGGGCCCGCGATCACGCAGTTGACTTCCGGCGGGAGATTTGAACAGCCTGCGTTCCCGAACTTGCAAAAATTGCAATTCTGCACAAGAAAACCACTGCATGCAGCATAAACCTTCTGAAAATCATGATTTTGATCAGAATAACTCCTCAGATTGACATTTGGCTGCACTTTTTTGTGAAAGGAGTCCATTTTTGGGGGGGGGGGGTAGGAGGAAGGAAGTGCCCCAGAGTCTTCAACTTCCTGTTCCTGTCCAGCAGGCTCCTCCCAGTGCTTTGTCCATGTCCTGTTCACTTTTGTTTTGGATCTGGAGCTGAAAGGATTACTTCTTGTGGCTGCTGCTGGATATTTGTATTTGAGGACTTTTTGGACTTTTTAGTTTGGATCACTTTTGGATTTTAGATTTTACAAGTAAGTTGGTGTTGTTTGTTTGGGGCATTGCAGTTACTGCAACAAAAATGTAAAAACTTTTTCACTACTTTAAAAAAATATATTGTGGGTTGCCACAGTATCCAAAAGGCCCAGGATTAGTCATGGTTGCATGATACAACTGTTTCTGTGAGTTTTTTTTACTTAAATCTCATTTATGTCATGGAATTTTAGCTCACTGTTATATGTGGGTTTTTATTTTTTATTTTGGGGTGCCTGTACAGCCTCACTAGCCAGTAGGCTCAGGGGTAGTGAGTGGTGCATGGACCAAGTCTTTCTGTGGAGTGTCTTGAATTTAAACATCATTGAGGCCATGGATGGCATTGGATTGTGGTGTTTTTTGTGTGTTTTTCGACTTTGTGTTGTGTTGTTGGGGCCTGGCCATGTGGGTGGGGAACATTTTCTTAGGCCTGGTCCAGGCAGGGCCTGGCCATGTGGCTGGGGGACAAGGGGCCATTTTGAAGCCAGGCAGTGTGCTTTGAACCATAGACCTGCACCCAGCCTGCCCTGCTTTCACCCATTATGCCCAGGGTTAGTGAGTGGTGCATGGACCAAGGCTTTGTTTGGGGCCTCTTGAATTTATACATCATTGAGGGCATGGATGGCATTGGATTGTGGTGTTTATTTTGTGTTTTTCGACTTTGTGGGTGCTGTTGGGGCCTGACCATGTGGGTGGGGGCCATTTTGAGGACAGGTCCAGGCAGGGCCTGGCCATGTGGCTGGGGGACAAGGGGCCATTTTGAAGCCAGGCAGTGTGCTTTGAGCCATAGGCCTGCACCCAGCCTGCCCTGCTTTTACCCATTACGTCCAGGGGTAGTGAGTGGTGCATGGACCAAGACTTTGTATGGGGCCTCTTGAATTTAAACATCTTTGAGGGCATGGATGGCATTGGATTGTGGTGTTTTTGTGTGTTTTTCGAATTTGTGGGTGCTGTTAGGGCCTGACCATGTGGGTGGGGGCCATTTTGAGGCCTGGTCCAGGCAGGGCCTGGCCATGTGGCTGGGGACAAGGGGGCATTTTGAAGCCAGGCAGTGTGCGTTGAGCCATAGGACTGCACCCAGCCTGCCCTTCTTTCACTCATTTGCTCAGGGGTAGTAAGTGGTGCATGGACCAAGGCTTTGCATTGGGCCTCTTGAATTTAAGCACCATTGAGGGCATGGATGGCATTGGATTGTGGAGTTTTTTGTGTGTTTTGCGACTTTGTGGGTGCTGTTGGGGCCTGACCATGTGGGTGGGGGCCATTTTGAGGCCTTGTCCATGCAGGGCCTGGCCATGTGGCTGGGGGACAAGTGGCCATTTTGAAGCCAGGCAGTGTGCTCAGGCCTGCACACAGTTTGCCTTGCTTTCATTCATTATACCCAGGGGTAGTGAGTGGTGCACCTCTTGAATTTAAACATAATTGAGGGCATGGATGGCATTGGATTGTGTTGACTTTTGGGTGTTTTTTTGACTTGTTGGGTGTTCAACTGATTTTCCTCTGGCTTCCTTTGCTTTTAGGTGCACAAGAGAACCACCAGTGCCAGGAAGAAGTCCTGGAGCGGTGTGTGCAGCACAACGTCACGTGTGGCCACAGACAACTCTGCAACTCGTGCAATTACGGCCTGCTGTTCTGACATCTGGGCCCAAAGAAAGGTGGCCGTAGCTCCTCTACAAATAAAGTTGCCACTGCCAGTAAGAAGGAGCAGAAGAAGCAAGTAGTGCCACTTACCAAGTAGACTGGTGTGCCCACAGACACTTTTTTCAGGGAAAAAAAACAACGCCTGCAGCAGCGGGGTCCGCCAGGGACCAAGCTAGGAGCAGCACCTCAGCTTCATTGGGCTCAGTTATTGTTATTGTTATCAGAGGTTTGAAAAGCGCCAAATCACCGTCAGGTCTGTAGGCGCTCCTGACAGAAGCAGTAACAACAGCTGAGTAAGTGAACAGAAGGTACAGATATAACAACATTACTAAATGGAACAGAAAGCTTCCCTAAACAAAAGTGTTTTCAGTGACTTCCTAAAGTGGAAAAGATTAGTTTCTTTGCGGAGGGGCTCCGGTAGTTTGTTCCACATCTGTGGGACTTGGACGGAAAAGGATCTACCTCCCTTGGGTGCCATTTTGAAACGTGGACAGGACAGCAATTGGGAGTTGGAAGACCTCAGCGCTCGATTGGGATTATAGACCTCAAGCCGTTCTTTTATATAGGCAGGTACATGCCCATTGATTGCCTTATGGGCGATGCATAAGCTTTTAAATTCCACCCTTTGCAGCCAATGTAGCCTATGCAGTAATGGGGAGGCATGGGTCTATCTGGGTGATCTAAAAATTAATCGCGCTGCATCGTTCAAAATAACCTGCAGGGGGTTGATCACATTTTTTGGCAAACCTAGGTAAGTGCGTTCCCATAATCAATCCTTGAAATCATTGTTGCCAAGACAATGGTCCGGAGCATTTTTAGGGAAAGTAGGGGAACTAGCTTGCGCAGCTGCCTGATTAAGTTGGTGCAGGTTCCGACAACAGAAGATATCTGGTTAGCCATTGTCAGCTCATGGTCGATCTTAATACCAAGGCTTTTTATATTAGGGCATGGTTTTGGGGTGGGGCCAAGCTCTTGGGGCCAGAACAAATCACCCCAGGGCGAGGCAGCAGTGGAAACCACCAGGACCTCCATTTGTTCGGGATTTATTTTCAGCAAATTTGCCGTCATCCAGCTCATCGTATATCTAGGTATGTTCTGAGCCTGGGTCTGAGCAGATGCCGGGTTGTCAATACTCAGCAACAGCTGAGTATCATCGGCATAGTTAAAAGTTCTGCAGCCAATGCTTGCCAGGGAGTCTATCAGTGGTTGTAAATAAAGGTTGAATAAGAGTGGTGACAATGCAGAGCCCTGCGGGACTCCACACTCAAGAACACCCACCTCAGATATACAATCCGCTAATTGAATCCTCTGGGTCCTCCCTGACAGAAAGGATTTTAGCCATTGAAGTGCTAGATCCTTTATCCCGAATGCGGCCAGTGTGTCCAGGAGCAGGGCATGTCTGACAGTATCAAACACCGCTGAAAGATCTAAAAGTATCAGGGCACTTGGTTTTTTACTGTCAGCCATGCATCTGAGCTCATCCAGCACCGAGAGCATTACTAACTTGGTGCTGTGATGTGCGCGGAACCCCGCTTGGCGCTCCGGGAGTAGATGGTGTGACTCCAGGAATGAAGACAGGGACTTTAGCACATGTTGTTGCAAAATCTTGGACAGAAAAGGCAGCTGGGATATTGGCCTATAGTTTTTCAGAATAGTCAGGTCCGCCCCCGGCTTTTTTATCAGGGGCTTGACGCGTGCCTCTTTAAAACTAGCTGGTAAAAGGCCGGTGTCTAGCGAGTTGTTTAAGAGGGAGATGATAGGATCCTCTAGAACAGGGAGCGCCAAACGAAAAATTCCGGGGGGGCATGGGTCTGCAGGGGAGCCTGACTTGGTTTTATTCATAAGCTGCCCAAGGGTTGTAGAATCCATGCCTGGAAACCTAGTAATGGTGGATTTCGGAGGGGCTTTAGGGGACCTGTAGTGCAAAGGAACCATTTGGAGTGTCCTTCTTAATGGCAGACAAAATGGTTGCCACTTTCTCAAGGAAGTAACATTGAAAGGTGTTACAGTCTATCGTTATTTCAGCCTTTTCATCTTTCTTGCTCAGTTCTTTTAGGATTTTGAATGTTTCTTCCTGTACATTAGCTGCATTGTTTATACGAGTTTCGTAGTAATCCCCTTTAGCTGACACAATGAGCTTTTTATATAAATTCAAAGATATTTTATACTGTTCTCGGTCTGTACAGTCTTTTGTTTTCCTCCAACATCTCTCAAGATGGCGAATCTTTCTTTTGTGATCCCTGAGAAGGGGGGAAACCAAGGGGCCCCTTTTTCGGCACCCTTTATTTTCTGTACCCTTTCAGGTGCTATCTGGTCGATAGCCTGTCTAAGATTTGCCACTATAGTATTATAGTCTTGGCTCAAATCACTATAGGGGACCGTTGATTGTATATGTTTAGGAAGGACGTCAGTTAAGGCTTTTGAGTCGACTTTTTTCCATTGACGCACTTTTTTGGTTTTCAAAGGTGGTTTGACTTTTTTATATCGAGTACAAATATCTGAAATGATGGGGGAAAATAGTTCATTAAACACTGAAGTGCATTGTGGTGGACGATAGACAGTGAGGACAATAAAGCATGTGTTATTCAGGGTGATTTTTACTCCAAGTATGTCCGCTGAATTTACTGTTTCAGCTAACACTTTGACCACTGTTAGATGTTTTTTAAAAATAATTGCTACCCCCCCCCCCTCGAGCATTATCCGGACTGTTGTGCCAGGCAATGTCGTATCCATTTGGGAGGGCAGCTATAATATCAGGGGAAGAGTTGTCACCTAGCCACGTTTCAGTAGGGGTTAATACATCTATAGTTTCATCCTGAAGAAGAGTAAAAATTTCTAGGTGGTGTTTCTGAAGTGACCTTGTATTCAGGCTAGCGAGCTTCAGAGAGGGCGGGTGGATAGGGGCCCTATAGCTAGGGGATCGTATGATGTTAGTCTCCTTTAATGTGGTCAACGTCGTAGGATTTAGAGTCTGCCCACCTAGGTCTAGTAGAAGTAGCTCACTCGCGGAGTATGTCAATCGCCTAACAGGGGTCCTGGTCCCTGGGCCAGGTCGTGCGCGGGCGAGCGTAGACGGGCAGGACTCTGGCACGACTCCGGCGCAGGTCCGGCGCGTCCGCTGTACGCGTCCGCTGCACGGAGTCATGGTCCTTTCCTTATAAGCGCTACTAGAGCGCGTCACCCACCCGGCCCACACTCAATATGGCCGCCAAACCCGGGAGACCGACTCTCGGCGTCAATGCTCAGCCGAGAGCGGTCCGCGGGGGAGGGAGTGGGGAAAAGAAATACGGGACTCCAAGGGAGCAGCAGGAAGTCTCCAGGCTTCTTTAATCAAACCGAGAGCTCTATGTTTAAAAACGTGCAGTTACGATTAAAAAGATGCCAGAGATCGGCAATAGAGACCTCTCGGCTTCTGCCTCAGGAGGGGAAATACTTCTATCAGTAAGCACTCGCGCCGGCAAGCAGGCTCCTTATAAGCGCTACTAGAGTGCGTCACCCGCCCGGCCCACACTCAATATGGCCGCCAAACCCGGGAGACTGACTCTCGGCTTCAATGCTCAGCCGAGAACGGTCCGCAAGCGGAGGGAGTGGGGAAAAGAAATACGGGACACAAAGGGAGCAGCAGAAAGTCTCCAGCTTCCTTAATCAAGCCGAGAGCTCTAAGTTTAAAAACGTGCAGTTACGATTAAAAAGATGCCAGAGATCGGCAGTAGAGACCTCCCGGCTTCCACCTCAGGAGGGGAAATACTTCTATCAGTAAGCACTCGCGCCGGCAAGCAGACTCCTTATAAGCGCTACTAGAGTGCGTCACCCGCCCGGCCCACACTCAATATGGCCGCCAAACCCGGGAGACTGACTCTCGGCGTCAATGCTCAGCCGAGAGCGGTCCGCAAGTGGAGGGAGTGGGGAAAAGAAATACGGGACACAAAGGGAGCAGCAGAAAGTCTCCAGCTTCCTTAATCAAGCCGAGAGCTCTAAGTTTAAAAACGTGCAGTTACGATTAAAAAGATGCCAGAGATCGGCAATAGAGACCTCCCGGCTTCCACCTCAGGAGGGGAAATGCTTCTATCAGTAAGCACTCACGCGGGCAAGCAGGCTCCTTATAAGCGCTACTAGAGCGCGTCACCCGCCCGGCCCACACTCAATATGGCTGCCAAACCCGGGAGACCGACTCTTGGTGTCAATGCTCAGCAGAGAGCGGTCCGCGGGCGGAGGGAGTGGGGAAAAGAAATACGGGACACAATGGAAGCAGTAGGAAGTCTCCAGGCTTTCTTAATCAAGCCGAGAGCTCTAAGTTTAAAAACGTGCAGTTACGATTAAAAAGATGCCAGAGATCGGCAATAGAGACCTCCCGGCTTTCGCTTCAGGAGGGGAAATGCTTCTATCAGTAAGTGCCACCACACCAAGTTAGGTCAAAGTCCATGAGTGCTGCAGAGGCAGCCACTTTGGTTGTTCAGTCATCATCGACCAGTGATGTTAGCTCATCGCAAGAAAGTAGCACCCAATAAATGCAGGGTGTAACTCAGCTGACGAGTGTTCAACAACCACAGATACAACGAAAACAACAGGTGCAACTAGTACAAGCGCAAGTACATGCGCAAGGAGAAGCGCAAGTACATGCGCAAGGAGAGGCGCAAGTACATGCGCAAGGAGAGGCGCAAGTACTTGCGCAAGGAGAGGCGCAAGGAGAGGCGCAAGGAGAGGCGCAAGGAGAGGCGCAAGGAGAGGCGCAAGGAGAGGTGCAAGGAGAGGCGCAAGGAGAGGCGCATGGAGCGGCACAACTGCCCACAATGCTTGTTCCTCCAGAAGTAGGGGCACATCAGGAAATCAAGATTCAATGCGAGGTATCATCCAAGGAAGTCACTCCTCCTGAGGATGATCCATTGTCTTCCAGATCCCCAGCAAGAAAAAGGTCAAGGAGGTCCACTACAAGTTCTTCTTCAAGCCCCCTTCCTTCTGATGACCTTGATCTTGATTGGAACCCAGCAACGCAGTCTGAGAGGGAGGCACACCATGACTTGATAAAGGTAGCTAAGCCTAAAAGGAAGTTTTCCGCAAGGCTTTCACTTACGGCTGATGATGACAATGAGCAAGAAGTGGTGTATGCTGCTGATGTTTTTTTGTAATGGCAAATACCCAGGCAGACTTCAAACACAAAAGCTGGCTAAATGGTAAAGATAGAAACATAAATATGTACCAGATAAAAAGTAATGCAATGGACTGAAATGATATAAAAAATAGTTGAAATTTAATAGATGAATACACTTTTCACATAAAATACATAAAAAAATTTCATGTGGCTATTATTTAAATATATGTTAGAAGCACATCATGATACATAAAAAAAAGGAACTTTTGTTTTTCCTTTCTATGAAGAATAGGGCTGTGTGTCAACGCGTTTCGACAAAGTCTTTTGTCTTCATCAGGACTAGTAGATAGTCAGCCACTCTTTCTAAACAAAATAAAGACATATTTAAGTGACTTTTCTTAAAAAAACACAGTTCATTGCATAGGCGTTTTCTTTGTAGACCACGAGGTGTTCTCAAATTGATAAAAAAACTTTCTATTAGCCAGACTCATATTGTAGTATAGACAACAGATAAAATTATACAGTTGGAAAATTAATACAGTACATGTGGTAAACACATTCTACATACATACACATAAATACATATAATCAATGTACACATAGATTCAATCAACAACAGTACCTATATACCCTTATAGACATAAACCTAAATGACAATTGCTTGGTGGAGATTAGCGTAACATTTTGGAGACTACATTGGGGAGGTTAGGAAATGTAGCTTGAAGACTGACCATTTAGTTGAAAAAGGTTTTTCCTGTCTTCTGCTATTTATTTGGTTTTTAGCTAATTGTATGCTTCTCTGGATGGACTTCAAAACTATTGGACATCTAGTGGATTCCTCATTAAATAAAATTATGTGCAAACGTTTATACTACCTAAACATATCATCTAGTTTAAAGCAGCTTTAAAGATTACCCTTGACACGATTCAGTGACTTATTCTGTATTTGTTCACATTATTGAGGCGATAAACTCGAGTATCATGTAAAATTACAACCTAGCACAGGGAAAGCCTCGCATACATTGCCAAGATTCTCTTTTAGTGTCTCTCGTGCTTACCTAAGAAGTTTTTTTGGGGCGAAGAAGTTCAGTGTAGATAGAAATAGGCACCTTCCTTTTATTTACTTGTTTCGGTATATGATAACTGTTTTAAAAAGATATATAATGCGCTGTGTCAAAAAGCATTATTATTATGCTACGTTATTATAAACTTTTCTTTAGTTTAGTCTAAAAATCTGCCTGTTAATCTGCTCACCTGTTGAGACAGTATTCAAGAACGGCCTTCTTACTCCACCTTCACCCACTACTTGATATTTCTTTAAATGGGGAGAAGAAATCCCAGGAAGCGTGTATTAGTTTGGCAGTAAGGTATATTAAGCGATGTGATACGCTATTGGTCCGTTTAGCTGAAGTGAAAGACATAGAAAGATTTATGTCAGAATGCTCGGTTTAAAAAGCAAAGGTACAAAGATAAAGCTTTCCTTGTGAATAATTACCTTACGTGCATGTATATTATTTTCAAAGAGTGTGGTGATACAGTTCCTAAAATTGCTCCTTCTAGCTTGATAGCTGTTCAATCGGATGCGATATACGTTGGCGCAGAGGCACGCGATGGCCGTGATGTGTACGCTAAACGGGAAAAAGGCCGTTCGGTTAGATGCATAGTCAGAGGGTTTAGGCGGGAAGTTTTTAGAAGCCCGTCCAAATGGGACGAGGATAATGCCGCGAAAATAAATGCATCACCAACATGGGGTGAGCTTACAAAGTCTAAAGGTCTTACCGTTTGAATCGGCGTGCTGCTGCTCGAAAAAAACCTTCCTCCTTCAGCGGTTCGGGGTAATCGAATGGCGTTCGTATATGGTCCTTTTACCCTTGCTATTTATATAAGTGAGACACACCCCTATTTAAAGCGGCAGGGTATTTAGAGCTACAGGTCTTTTTACAAGATTTATCAGTGGGATGTATTCTAGCCTGTATTTGAAAACATGGTGATTGCAAACATGGTAATTTAAGAAAAACCAACATCCACTAAATGGTTGAAAGTGTGTCAACCCAGTATAGATTCTTAGGATTATATAGAATTTGTCATGACAATCGTGCAGATATATCCTATGGACGACATAATTAGGTGATGAGAGCTATATGATCAGATTATATTATTGCATGTTCCCATGGTAATTCCTGATTTAAACCATGCTCGAAAGTCCCAAGGGTAAATATCCAAAAGACTTCTCTTTTTCTACGGATTTCATCCCCTCCCTGGTTTTTTTGCAGATTAATTTTCTCTAAGATGCGCCATTTGAAGTCCTCAGGCTTGTGTTTATATTCTGTGAAATGATTCACCAGGGGTGCTGTGGTCTTTAGTGTCTTAATAGCTGACCTGTGTTCAGTTAGTCTAGTCTTAATAGCGCGGGATGTTTCACCCATGTAACCAAGATTGCAGGGACAAACGAGTAAGTACACGACATTCTTTGTATTACAGGTCCAGAATTCCTTTGCTTGAATTTTGGTTTTATTGAATTCCATTGTTTCACCCACTATGATTGTTTCACAGGACTGACAAGAGCCGCAACGAGAGGTGCCCTTGATGGCATTTGTTCCAGTGATTGATTTCTGGATAAAGGGGGTGTCTTTACTCCTTACTTTGTGTCGGGAGTGCACTATTTGATCTTTTAAATTTTTATTTCGTTTGTGGGCGAACATAGGTTTCTGCAATTTGGGTTAACCGTCTTGGACATTCAAAAGATGCCAGTTTGAATTTCTTATTTGCCTAATTGTCGAGTCCATAGTGGAATGTTTGGTGATACACACTAATCCATATCAGGGGGTCCTTGTTACCTACAAGAATTACCCAAGGTTGATCCGTGTGGGACCTTTTTTCTTCAATTTCTATCTAATTGTGTTGGAAACTATCTTCTTTGATCTTAAGAGTATGTTTGTTTAAGTATTGTTAAATGTCTAGATGCCAGAAAAATTAGCGTAACATTGGTCGGAATCACCTTAGCAAATTAACCTTAGAAGTAAAATGTCTAACTTTAAAACGTTTGGTTTCTCAGATGAGGATTTTGCCACTCTGGTAGGAACCAATGTAGAATTCGGTACTAACCAAACTAGTAACCCACAGAATAACAGTGATCATAATAAATTAATTAACCTACAAAAGAAATTAATTAGAGTAGAGGCCCATGGGGAGTTTATGCTAAATTATCTGAAGAACGGTATAATCCCCATGGGATTAAGGATTCGGAATATTCCGGGTCTATTTGTGGATATTAAGGATTTTCTAGTAAAATGGAGTATGATCGCGAGTCGGTGCTCACGAGACCTTATGATGTTGATCATCTCCACATCTAAAGAATTAGTGATTGAGATAAAAAAAGAAATAGAAGAACTTGAAGATAAGCTGAAAAAATCTACAACCGCAGAGGAAGCAGAGAAACAATTAGAAACGATTAAAAAAGATATACTTTCTTTCTCTGAATACTTGAAAAAAAGAAAGGAAGACAAATTTGTTAAGGATAAAAGATTTTATTCAGTAGAGAAAACGTACCCCTATATAGTGGATGGGTTCTATAAAGCTGACACACAATCAGGGACAAGTAATCATACTTTCCAACACAGGGTTAACAACTTTTCCCATTCTTCTGCCTCAAATTCTGAGTCGGAAGGCAAAGAAAATATGGGGTACCAAGATGACAGACCCTTTGAACCACGAAATGACCAAAGGAATATACGTCAACCTTTTTTAGGTCATCGAGGGGGGAGGGGAGGTCGCCCGAGAGTCCGATTTCAGAACCAGACCAGGGGCAACTATCAGTCCAATCAATATGCCCAACAACCTCAGCAATACCTAGAAACGAGGAGCAAGCAGTACTGGAGGAACGGGATGTAATCCCCATCTTCAACTTATCCTCCTATACCCTAGAATCCTCAGACCTCTCTCTCCTTTCAAAAGGCTTATCCTTTGTCCCACATGCTAAAGTTAACATCTTTGAACTCTACCAAGATATTCACTCCTTTTTAAGAAAAGTCAGATTAAAAAAATTCTTCTCACAAAATGATCCAATGGATTTAGATAATATAAGTAACAACATTGTGGCTTTACCATCTACTTTTACTCCTTCTTTACAGCAAGTAGGACCAGAAGTGGGTATATTTGAAAAGGTTGTATTAAAACGATTGGATCAAGCCCTGAGATTTATACCAAAACCCAGATATAATATCTCCAAGGGAGAACATGAATCCCTTGAAAGATTAAGACAAAATGAGACCCTTGTGATTAAAAACAGCGATAAGGGTGGAGGTATAGTGGTGATAGATTGCAATACGTATGAAAAGAATATGACTCAAATGTTAAATAACCCTGATTTTTACAAGAAAATCAAGACTAATCCAACAGAGAGAATAGTCAAAACAATTGACAGATTAACCACAAAAGCTGTAAATGAAGGCATAATAAATAAAAAAGAATGTGAGTTCCTCAATAAATCTGATAGGAAGGTGTCCTGCATTTATGGTCTTCCTAAGATCCATAAGGACCAACTAAATCCACCATATCGTCCTATCGTTTCGACCATTGGAACACCTTTGGAGGCCCTTTCTAAATACCTAGATCAAGTCTTACGTCCATACATCTCTCTCTCAAAGTCATATGTGAAAGACACCGGTGACATAATCACGAAAGTGGAGAACCTGGCTTTTAATGAGAGTAATGACATTCTAGTGACCCTTGACGTGGAGTCTCTATATAGCAATATACCCCAAGCAGGAGCAATTGAGGCCACAATGTGGTTTATAGACCTTCATAAAATTCCCTGTTCAAAGTCATTTATTAGAGACTGCCTGACCCTAGTTCTAAAAGAAAATTTCTTCGAATTCGGAGAAGAGTTGTTTCTACAGATCAAGGGAGTAAGCATGGGGGCTTCTATGGCCCCATCGATTGCAAATATCTACATGATCATGTTCGAAAATAAATTCATTTATAATGAAGTGGCACCGTTTTTTGAGTCTGTCTCTCATTGGTATCGTTATATTGACGACATATTTTTTATATGGACCAATGGGAGACAGACTCCACATGAATTTCTATTGTGGTTGAATCTCACAGATGAAAATTTAAGATTCACTGCACATATGAGTGAAGATAAAGTTGAGTTCCTGGACATAAATATTCAAAATAAAGGAGGTCTTCTCGAAGTAGAACTATTTACAAAGCCCACTGCCCGTAACACTCTTCTGCATTTTAATAGCTACCATCCGCGCTGCCAAAAAGACAGTATCCCCTTCTCTCAATTTTTGAGAGTTAGGCGGAACTGCACTAACATAAGAGATTTTGACATTCAGGCAGAGAAAATGAAACTCAAATTCATCGAAAGAGGGTACCCCCATCGTTTGGTGAGAGGAGCCTATAAGAGAGCACGATTTTATGATCGTGATACTCTATTATATTCACAAAAACAGAAGGCAGACCCCAAATTAGTGTGTATCACCAAACATTCCACTATGGACTCGACAATTAGGCAAATAATAAATTCAAACTGGCATCTTTTGAATGTCCAAGACGGTGAACCCAAATTGCAGAAACCTATGTTCGCCCACAAACGAAATAAAAATTTAAAAGATCAAATAGTGCACTCCCGACACAAAGTAAGGAGTAAAGACACCCCCTTTATCCAGAAATCAATCACTGGAACAAATGCCATCAAGGGCACCTCTCGTTGCGGCTCTTGTCAGTCCTGTGAAACAATCATAGTGGGTGAAACAATGGAATTCAATAAAACCAAAATTCAAGCAAAGGAATTCTGGACCTGTAATACAAAGAATGTCGTGTACTTACTCGTTTGTCCCTGCAATCTTGGTTACGTGGGTGAAACATCCCGCGCTATTAAGACTAGACTAACTGAACACAGGTCAGCTATTAAGACACTAAAGACCACAGCACCCCTGGTGAATCATTTCACAGAATATAAACACAAGCCTGAGGACTTCAAATGGCGCATCTTAGAGAAAATTAATCTGCAAAAAAACCAGGGAGGGGATGAAATCCGTAGAAAAAGAGAAGTCTTTTGGATATTTACCCTTGGGACTTTCGAGCATGGTTTAAATCAGGAATTACCATGGGAACATGCAATAATATAATCTGATCATATAGCTCTCATCACCTAATTATGTCGTCCATAGGATATATCTGCACGATTGTCATGACAAATTCTATATAATCCTAAGAATCTATACTGGGTTGACACACTTTCAACCATTTAGTGGATGTTGGTTTTTCTTAAATTACCATGTTTGCAATCACCATGTTTTCAAATACAGGCTAGAATACATCCCACTGATAAATCTTGTAAAAAGACCTGTAGCTCTAAATACCCTGCCGCTTTAAATAGGGGCGTGTCTCACTTATATAAATAGCAAGGGTAAAAGGACCATATACGAACGCCATTCGATTACCCCGAACCGCTGAAGGAGGAAGTTATTTTTCGAGCAGCAGCACGCCGATTCAAATGGTAAGACCTTTAGACTTTGTAAGCTCACCCCATGTTGGTGATGCATTTATTTTCGCGGCATTATCCTCGTCCCATTTGGACGGGCTTCTAAAAACTTCCCGCCTAAACCCTCTGACTATGCATCTAACCGAACGGCCTTTTTCCCGTTTAGCGTACACATCACGGCCATCGCGTGCCTCTGCGCCAACGTATATCGCATCCGATTGAACAGCTATCAAGCTAGAAGGAGCAATTTTAGGAACTGTATCACCACACTCTTTGAAAATAATATACATGCACGTAAGGTAATTATTTACAAGGAAAGCTTTATCTTTGTACCTTTGCTTTTTAAACCGAGCATTCTGACATAAATCTTTCTATGTCTTTCACTTCAGCTAAACGGACCAATAGCGTATCACATCGCTTAATATACCTTACTGCCAAACTAATACACGCTTCCTGGGATTTCTTCTCCCCATTTAAAGAAATATCAAGTAGTGGGTGAAGGTGGAGTAAGAAGGCCGTTCTTGAATACTGTCTCAACAGGTGAGCAGATTAACAGGCAGATTTTTAGACTAAACTAAAGAAAAGTTTATAATAACGTAGCATAATAATAATGCTTTTTGACACAGCGCATTATATATCTTTTTAAAACAGTTATCATATACCGAAACAAGTAAATAAAAGGAAGGTGCCTATTTCTATCTACACTGAACTTCTTCGCCCCCAAAAAACTTCTTAGGTAAGCACGAGAGACACTAAAAGAGAATCTTGGCAATGTATGCGAGGCTTTCCCTGTGCTAGGTTGTAATTTTACATGATACTCGAGTTTATCGCCTCAATAATGTGAACAAATACAGAATAAGTCACTGAATCGTGTCAAGGGTAATCTTTAAAGCTGCTTTAAACTAGATGATATGTTTAGGTAGTATAAACGTTTGCACATCATTTTATTTAATGAGGAATCCACTAGATGTCCAATAGTTTTGAAGTCCATCCAGAGAAGCATACAATTAGCTAAAAACCAAATAAATAGCAGAAGACAGGAAAAACCTTTTTCAACTAAATGGTCAGTCTTCAAGCTACATTTCCTAACCTCCCCAATGTAGTCTCCAAAATGTTACGCTAATCTCCACCAAGCAATTGTCATTTAGGTTTATGTCTATAAGGGTATATAGGTACTGTTGTTGATTGAATCTATGTGTACATTGATTATATGTATTTATGTGTATGTATGTAGAATGTGTTTACCACATGTACTGTATTAATTTTCCAACTGTATAATTTTATCTGTTGTCTATACTACAATATGAGTCTGGCTAATAGAAAGTTTTTTTATCAATTTGAGAACACCTCGTGGTCTACAAAGAAAACGCCTATGCAATGAACTGTGTTTTTTTAAGAAAAGTCACTTAAATATGTCTTTATTTTGTTTAGAAAGAGTGGCTGACTATCTACTAGTCCTGATGAAGACAAAAGACTTTGTCGAAACGCGTTGACACACAGCCCTATTCTTCATAGAAAGGAAAAACAAAAGTTCCTTTTTTTTATGTATCATGATGTGCTTCTAACTTATATTTAAATAATAGCCACATGAAATTTTTTTATGTATTTTGTGTGAAAAGTGTATTCATCTATTAAATTTCAACTATTTTTGATATCATTTCAGTCCATTGCATTACTTTTTATCTGGTACATATTTATGTTTCTATCTTTACCATTTAGCCAGCTTTTATGTTTGAAGTCTGCCTGGGTATTTGCCATTACAAAAAAATTGTTGTCCCTGACCCAGGAGTCACATCCATATCAGGGGGTCCTTGTTACCTACAAGTATGCTGCTGATGAACAGTCTGACGATGACCCAGTCATCACAGACGTCACTCCTGCCCCAGCGGCATGCAGCAGACAGACATTTTTACCCTATCCCAAATTGTTGCTGAGCGGGATGTGGGCGGCGTGGCACTGGTACCACCACCAACGCATTTAACTACTACACCAACACGACCTACAGCTTCCATATTTTCTCTTCAGAAGGACCGGCAGGGACCTCCATCGAGCTCGACCTCCATTACCTTAAGTGGTGGTGCTGTAAGTGCACAACAGAGTCGAATTCAGCCACGCCCATCCTCCACTTCATCTGGCATTGAAACTGAAAGTAGCACCTCCACCACCAGCAGACATTTCCAGTCCCCAGTTTGCGACTTCTTTAGTGTTAGCCAAAAGGCGGAAAACATGGTTGTTTGTTCGATTTGTAGAACTGTAGTTAGTTGGGGTAAGCTTTGTACCAACTATGGTACCGGAGGCCAGAGAGGTCATCTCCAAAAACACCACTCTCATTTGGCGCACCTAAGGAAGATCCAGGGAGCCAAAAGTACAACAAATCCAAATGTTTCCATTTATTTTGCTTCTGATGATGACGAGTGGCTGATCATGCAGGGGGAAGTGAAGAAGCGACAGACATTTTTTCTGGTACATCCAGTACCCCTGGCAGCAGCACTGCAGTGGTAGTGCCCACACCCTCTACCCCTGCAAATGTATGAGGCACACTAAGAGTCTGGGAGAGACACCAATGCGAAAAAGTAGATCAATGAGCCTAACTGGTTTGAAGAAGTCTGCATCATCATCATCACGAAAAATGGTCCAGACCACCATTAGCAGAATGTTTTGGTCGGATGCGCCATTTGAACGCAACCACCCAACGGCGCGTCTGTATAACGCAAAGCTGGCTAAAATGCTAGTGCTGGACCTTCTCCCTTTTTCTTTTGTGGAAGGGGTGGATTTTCTAGAATTTGTGGCAACAGTCTGCCCTAAAAGGAAGGTTCCTAGCCAGTCCTAATTTGCCAGGGTTGCTGTTCCATCACTACATCAAGATGTGCAGGAGGTGATTGGCGGAGCTATTCGGAAGAGTGCTGTTCACACTATCCACCTGACAACAGACATGTGGACCAGTTGCCAAGCCTTTGATTACATGTGCATCACTGCACACTGGGTCTCTTTTGCAGGGGTTAAAGACAATTAAAAAGTAGGTGTTGACCCAGACACAGTTTTTCAAGCTACTCGGAAACATGCAACAATAGCCATGTTTGCATGAAGAAAACTCATACTGCACATAACCTTTTGGAGAAGTTTGATAGGAATGTCAATGAATGGCTGCATCCAAGAAATCGCATAATTGGTTATGTTTCGACGGATAATGGCAATAATATAGTTAAGGCCATGCATGATGGTAACTACTTCAGAGTGCCGTGTTTGGAGCACAGTATTAACATTGTGGTGCAAGATTTGTTGAAAAAAGAAAACACAGTCAGCAAGTTAATGACCACCTGCCGAAGAATCTGCACACATTTCAGCCATTCTTTTAAGGCCCGGAAGCAGCAGAGGAGCATTCAAAATGAACGTAGACTGCCAGTCAAAGGACTCATCCAGAAGTTGTCAACACGGTGGAACTCAACCTTTTACATGCTTGAGCGTCTCTCTGAGCAGTGGGGGGTAATAAATGAGTATGCCTATAAACTGGGTTCTACTATGAAAGACATGAGGCTAGAGTTGGAGGAATGGAAGCTAGTTGCAAGCCTGACAGACATGCTTCTTCCTTTTGAGGTCTTCACGCGTGAAGTCAGCAGGGAGGACTGTTCTTTGGGCAAAGCTATCCCATTGTTGCGCATGCTAGAGCACCAACTGAAGGCGGTGTCTTCAACATTCCGAGATGATGCTGAAAAGCAAGACGCATATCAGTTGGCGGAGAGGTTATTAAGCCGCCTAGTTGCCAATGAAAGGCTTAAAAACATACATACAAATCAACATTACATTTGTGCCACTATTCTGATTATTCTGGATCCACGGTATAAAAAGGCAGTGGCCAGCAAAGCATGTGTTCCTTTTGATGAAGCAGATGTTTCAAAGTACGAACATTGGCAAGCTGTGTCAGCCACTCGGTTCGAAAAAGAGCGGGAGAAAATTGAAGGAGCCGGCAAAAGTACAACTGAATCAGCAGGCCATCCGGCGTCAAGTTCCACTTCTGAATCTGTGGCCGAAGGGAGTCACTTTCCCTCACAGCCGTTAACAACACCAGCAACCACATTATCATCCTCACCTGCACCAGGCCCAGCCATAATATTGTCGGAAGCGTATTGGCTAACTCATCAAGGGTTTGCTCGTTCCAGTGATGCAAAGGCCACAGATGGTACGCAAAGTGGAGCAACCGCGGAAAACCTTGAGTCTGCACGGCCTATCTGGATTATCCAACAGAGGTCTTTGTTAATCAGAACCCATTTCTGTATTGGTATCGGAAAAGGCCTCATTGGCGACTGATCAACAACCTGGCTCTAAATTATTTGTCTTCCCCACTCACACGCGTGTCTTCTGAATGTGTTTTCAGTGCTGCTTGTGCCATTGTAACTTCAAAAAGGACCCGCCTCTCACCCAAAAATGTGGAGAGGTTAACACTGATCAAGATGAATCAGCACTTCATACCACCAGATTACAAAATACGTGAATGCACGCAGGAAGAAGAGGACACCAACTTAGGAGACGGAAGTTCTTCTCTGTTAGCTGACCTACTCCTGTCTCAATTCATAGAGATTGAGGACGATCTCTACTTCCCTGACACTCAGGCCTGAAAATTACTTCATTTTTTTTCGTCCTTATTCACTTTTATTCCTGTGTGTCTTTCTTTGTTTTGCAACTTTTACCACAACAAAACTCTAATCACCTAATCACAACATGTCCATCAGCAGCACTGTCTTCATCTTCTTTACTTATTGATTTGAAGGTGCCGCAGTCTGCATTCCTGAGGTTCACAAGTTCACAACTCAATCATGCTCCTCTATCCTCCTCCTCCAGACTCCCCCCATCCATTTCCCTCAAGGCAGATGGCTGGATTACGCAGAATAAAGAAACTTTGTCTTCGTACTCGTAGACGAGTCCCCTCAAGCGGGACTGGAATTACTGATTACATGCTTGCTGATTGCTGACAGTTACTTCTGAAATTGATTGACAGGAGAGGATGCCCTGTGGTCCTGCACTTTCAGAAGAAGATGCGGACAAAAAGTGGAACAGGTAATGAATAATGATAAGAAGATGGCATGCAGTGGACATCAATGGCTGTCTGGCTCTGATGAAAGCAATTGCTGTTTGTTTGTTGTGCATGAAATGAATCATATGTCTTCTGTTATTATTTAATCTTTTATACACTAAATGTAAAACAAGTATATTTTTTTTACCTTGTTTAATTCAAATTGTACTTCAACTGCAGGGGCCACTACGTTGCATTTTCCAATATACAAAATGTCATTGGACTTACTTTTTACCAATATACCTTGATGATTGATTAAATATTATATCTTTTTTCTTTACAGTCACTCACTGGGATGGATGGATCATCAATGTCGGTTTAGGGAAGAACTATGGCCAATTTGTGAGTGTCAAACAGGTAAACCAGTCTACAACAACTACTACAGTAGAACTACATGTCTGTCTAGTCGTGGTATGGAGTGGTCGAGGCAGTGTAGTGTTGTTATGCCAGGCAGATTACAGAGTACAGCAGTTCATGTAAAATTGGCGCTATGTGGCTTGCTGCATACAGTTAGATATGCTTTGTTATGTCTGTGTCAAAGAGCCTAGTTATGCTACATCAGGTTGCTTCACTCAGTGGTGCCTGCCTTGACCGTCTGCATGGCCCTGCCGCAAGCATGGGCCAAAAAACTGTTACGCTCAAGAGGTTGCGAATTTTCGGCAATTTCGCAAGATTCTCGGATTGTGAATTTGCCGCCGAAAAACAGTAAATTTCAAGAGCAGAACATGTTTCTGTTTTTGGCCCATGCTTGCAGCAGGGCCATGCAGATGGTCAAGGCAAACACCACTGAGTGAAGCAACCTGGTGTAGCATACCTAGGCTCTTTGACACAGACAGACAAAGCATAATTAAGTAGTGTGGCTCACTGGTTAGAGGCGGCAGACCCGAGAGCAGAGGACGGCCCGGGACCAGGGTTCGATTCCCGGCGCGGCAGGTTTCTGGACCAGGGTCAGCGGACTCGATAATTCTCTCGCCTCGGTGTCCACTCTGATCAGCGATCACACTCGGCAACTCTGGGCATTAGCTTGCCTCATCTTCACTAACGGCCCCACCAGACCGCCGGGGATGCCTGGTCTCACCCTGGAGATACCCATTAAGGGACCATCTCTCAGGGAAGCCAGGAAGGGTTTCGCAGCGGTCGAAGCGCCTTGGGACCCGACGGGTAAGTAGTGCGCTATATAAATGCCTATACATACATACATATATACATACAATTAGGGTTTATGGTTCAGTGCGGTTTACTAGGGTTTTTGGGTTTAAATAATAATTTGGTAGGGTTCCCGGAGTCTAGGGCTCAGAGTCCAATGCAGGCTTGTTCATAATGATGTTGGCAAGGTTTTACGGGGGTTTGGCGTTTTTTCAGAATTGGCCGAATTGTAGACTTTTTTGTTTTTTACCGGGTGCGTGTGTTTAGGTGAACTAGTCGTACACCTTACAGTGGATCGATTTTGTTCTGCCTTGCTGAGATTCTTGGGAATCACTGGAACACGTGTCCTGGTAAGTTTCAAGAGAATCGAAGTAGTGGAAGTGTTGAAAACAGCACTTTTTTGTCAAGGTGCGATTTGCGATTTCCCATGTTTTGGGGACAGCAGTATAGCATGTATTTGGGGGGCTGCTTGGGGGGGTTTTAGTTGTTTGGTGGTGGGTTAAGGGGTCTGGGAGCACTGCTGGGAAGGTCTAATTTTGATTGCAAGTGGTTTGAAGAAAATCCATGGTGGAAAAGGGGGGTTTGGGCATAGTTGCAGACAGCGTTTTGGTACAATTTGAACTGAGGCCTAGCAGTATTGCATGTTTTTGAGGGGCTGCTTGGGGAGGTTCTAGATGTTTGGGGATGGGTCAAGGGGTCTGGGGGCACTGCTGGGAAGGTCTAATTTTGACTGCAAGTGGTTTGAAGAAAATCCATGGTGGAAAAGGGAGGTTTGGACCTAGCTGCAGAGCGCGTTGGCACAAGTTAAAGCTAGGCCTCGCTGAGGATAACACTCCTGTGTGTTTTTGGGGGGCTGTTTGGGGGTGTTCTCCATTTCTGGTGGTGGGTCGAGGGGTCTGGGGGCACTGCTGGGAAGGTCTAATTTTGATTGCAAGTGATTTGAAGAAAATCCATAGTGGAAAAGGGGGGTTTGGCCCTAGCTGCAGAGTGCGTTTTGGAGCGATTTAAACTTAGGCCTCTGGAGGTTCTAAGTGTTGCATTTCTGTGATGGCCTGTTTGGGGGTGGGGGTTGTACATTTTTGGGGGTGGGTCGAGGGGTCCGGGAGCACTGCTGGGAAGGGCTAATATTGAATGCAAGTGGTTTGGAGAAAATCCATGGTGACATTTATTTTTTTTTGCACTCCTGCATGTTTTTGGGGGGCTGTTTAGGGGTGGTCTCCATTTCTGAGGGTGGGTCGAGGGGTCTGGGGGCACTGCTGGGAAGGTCTAATTTTGACTGCAATTGGTATGAAGAAAATCCATGGTGTAAAAGGGGGGTTCGGGCCTAGCTGCAGAGCGCGTTTGGCACAATTTAAAGGTAGGCCTCGCTGAGGATAGCACTCCTGCGTGTTTTTTGGGGGGCTGTTTGGGGGTGTTCTCCATTTCTGAGGGAGTGTTGAGGGGTCTGGGGGCACTGCTGGGAAGTTCTAATTTTGATTGCAAGTGGTTTGAAGAAAATCCATGGTGGAAAAGGGGGTTTGGGCCTAGCTGCAGAGTGCGTTTTGGAGCGATTTAAACTTCGGCCTCTGGAGATTCTAAGTGTTGCATTTCTGTGATGTCCTGTTTGGGGGGGTTCTACATTTTTGGGGCTGGGTCGAGGGGTCTGGGGGCACTGCTGGGAAGGTCTAATTTTAATTGTAAGTGGTTTGAAGAAAATCCATGGTGGAAAAAGGGGGTTTGGGCCAAGCTGCAGAGTGCGTTTTGGAGTGATTTAAACTTAGTCCTCTGGAGATTCTAAGTGTTGCATGTTTGGGGGGGGCTGTTCGGGGGTGTTCTCCATTTCTGGGGGTGGGTCGAGGGGTCTGGGGGTACTGCTGGGAAGGTATAATTTTGATTGTGTAGTGTAGTTCCTATTTTCCCAATAGGCTCTGCGCATTGGAATAACATAAACAGCAGTGTAGACGTAGGACTGAGGTCATCTAGGTCTCTACTGACTATGTTAGACTTAATTTAGGTTTGCGCCAGCTAGCTCAGAGGTCACTATTAACTTTCTCGAATGAATAGGGAGGGATGAACTTCCCTGATTCAGACAAGAAGGGATTCAGTTTCTGACAACAGCATAAACATGACAACTTTGCTCCCTCAGAATAAGAGTGTATCTCTAGAGTTGTGTGAAAACAATAGGCAGCTATTTCACTCAGTCAACCGTGCATACTTAGTTTCACCAGAGTGCAGAGAAATAGAGAGACGGGTGTTTTCAATAAAAGGTGTTATTTATTGAGCAGTCTTCTTTCTCATGCAAGAGAAATGAATTGCCACAATTGCAATACTTATCTTAAAGTAAAGTGCGTACAGTAAAAGTAGTATTATGCAATAATACTGTAAAAGCATTGATATGGTTTCTTAGCCATATGATACCTTAAAATGGATAAATATATACATACATAAAAACATTGACTAACATACTCAACTGGTGCTTCTAACTACCCCTATCTCAGTGTACCTGACCTAAGCCTAATACTTGGGAAGGAGTGAGTGAGTAGCAGTTTAAGTTAAGTTGGTTAAGATTGTTTTGCCAAGAATCTGCATCAAGAATTCTTTCAAGGGTTTTAGTCAGCTCTGTAACTTGGTAATAGAATGTGGGAGGTCTGGTATCTCTTTCTTAAGGCCTCGATCCCCCAGCAACCCGCAAGGGTAGGCTGAAAACACCGAAGCTGGATTTCCTCGGCTGGAGAAAAAGACAGCGTCTCTCTCAGTGCGTCAAACGGGAGGGGCGGCTTCCGTGGGCTCTCGCATCAGCTGGGCTATCGGGCAAGTAGATAGTCGCACTGCTCCAAACCCCTGTGTGTTTGCTTAAGGCAACTGTTGGTATATTTATACCTGAAAGGTGCCGAGTTTGACGTAAGGTTGGACATAAGACGTCACTAAGAACTAACAGTTCTTTCTGGACTTCAGGAGTTCTTGTTCAAATCAAAACAAAAGCAGGGGGGATTTCCCGGGCTGCTGGAGGCTTGGTTTGTTTAAAGAACGCGTTGTGCTTTCTAGGAGTCGATGGGAGTAGCCCTGCTGTGCTTTGGACTGCATGGGCTATTACTGAATATGGATATGATTCTTATGCCTTTATAAGAATATTATTGATTATAACCACATAAGGGCTTGAATTTGGAATATCGAATTAGGGTCCTAGATAGAAAAAAGACACCCACTCCACGTATTAATGTCCATCATTACTAAAAAACTAAGCAATAGTAAACATATAACGATGCATGTGTGTTTTCCAACCCACCCCAAAATACATATTTCGCATTTGAAATGGTATATGGTAAACACACGAAAATGAGTGTTGGTACTGTACGCTTTTCAAGAAGTGTCATCATTCAGTTAAATGCATATTTATATCAGCTGAATGAATTGCAAAAATTACGCATGAAATGGCTCTTAATACAGAAAAGAAGGTTGAGACCATTCCATCACATATTTATACAAAGTGCTGTATATGTGCTAAAGGCTGGGGTAAAATATTGTCTCTAGTATTCTAAAAATAGAAGCTCTGTTCTCTAAGAATAGTTCTACTTTAAGCAGAGTATCATGTGCCAAAAAAAGGTAAATATTTTGGAAAATGGACAAACATATTTTTGCTTTCAGGGGAAAAAATAGTTCCAAATATTTTCGTTAGCTTTGTTTATCAAAACTGAAGGCCGAATTCAGAGTTCACGGAACGCTGTGTGCTTGTTAAAATATTTTCATTCTAGTTGCTCAGGGGAGAGCATCATTTCAGACAGACTCGCAAAAAATTGGTCTACCACATCAGGTGAAATTCGACCAAGTTCGAAAATGTTGCAACTGTGCAGTTCTCTGCGTGATTGCTATCATTGATGTGAGGATCAGCAATGCTCACAGAAGGTTGTACCTGTTTGGTGCTGCTTTCCTCTCGTACCTCACCGCCACCTACTCGTAGTGGTGAAGTCTCAATGAATACCGTCATCAGAATCGGTAGCCGCTGGGGACAACCCGATGCATGAGTCGATACAGGACCTAGCAAAGTATTGATATCCATTGGTACTGTTGATGGTAGTGTAAGACAGACGTCCAACAAGCATTCTTCTCCGCATAGCAGACATCGAACCACAGGTAAGATGCAATCTTGCAAGATCGGACTAAATGAAAGGAACCAGGTTGTACTCAAATCTCTATGCCGGGCCAATCCGAGGACCTCAGTGATACAGTCTGTGTATCGTATTGCAAGGATCGTTTCTTCCATCGTTGCTGGAGTCTTGTCTGTGGATTGGCTTGCCATATCGGTGCAGAAGGAGCAAAAACAAAATTCCTGCCACGAGTCCCAGGATTAAGGGTAGGCCGCCAAAGACAGAATGGACAGAATTCGGGAAGATGCCCAGAACTGTTTCAAAGGGTGCTAACAGTCCCCAAAAAACTGTCTTAAATACATGTGCGATGCCACTGGTATCAGACATGTTTAAGATTTGGCTCAATATTTCTACGAAATGCACGAGGAAATTTGTCGATAAAAGGGAATGTATCTCTGCCGATGTCCTTGCCACTTGCAGATCATACGTTTCTTTGGATGACGTTAAAGGCACAGTTGTCTGTAAGAGAATAGACTTTATTCTGCTTAAAGTATCAATTCGAATAGAAGAGATATTCAACGAAGTCCATAACGCAGCCCCCATATCTGGATTGCTGTGTGGATACAATACTTGCATACAGCAAACGGCCCTGGAAGTTACAGTTGTCAGATAGGCTTTTCCTGGCAGCATGCCACAACAGCTGTGGTCACTTATTAAAACGTAACTGCCATTAGAAAGTTGTCTAAAAAATGGCTCTATCTGTTTTGCAGGCGTGCCATGCAAGTGAAATGAAAGGTTATTCGAAGACCCTTCGCAGGCTCTATGCAAATTAATACCTTGACACAGAAGTGTTCCGCATAGTGATTTTTCACAATTGTTACCACTAAGGAATACCTCATTTTTCCCTTCACTATAACATCTGTGTGTATAAGGTAAATCCCAGGTTGATTTGATGTATTCTTTACCCAACCTTTCATACTGGCCCGCAGATATATACTCTTGGCAGTATTTAAACTGGAAAGTTGTTATCGGAATTGTAATCATTCTGGACCAGATGTAGGTGGCCCTTTGAGGCCATTTACCGAGCGGTAACGGCCGATTTTGGCCATTACCGATCGGTAAATGGGTGACAAGTATGTGGGGGGCATTATTTTACCGAATCGGTAAAATTACCAATTTGGTAATTTTACTGATTCGGTAAAATAAAATTCGGTAATTTTACCAATTCTGAGGGACCCAGATGTAGGTGGGACTCTTCAGAGTCCCAGAGGCCTTACCGAATCGGTATTTTACCATCAAATCCAATTTGATGGTAAAAAACGATTCCGGTGTGCATGCACATGTGTGCATGCACACCTATGCCATGTGACAGGGCAGGTATGCCTGCCACATGGCACCCGAGCCTGTTTTGGGGGTGTCAAAGTGACACCCCCTGCATCCTTGTGAAAATCGGTATTTACCGATTCTGTAAATACCGAATCGGTAATGCCCATTCATTCCTATGGGCTTCAAAGGCCATAGGAATGAATGAGCATTACCGGTATTCCAGCACATCTGGAATACCTACATATCCACCCCTTAGATTTACCGATTTTTAATTACAGAATCGGTAAAATTCGGTAATTAAAAATTGGTAAATCTATTTTACCTACATCTGGCCCTCCGTGTATTATCCATTCAATGAAAGGTCTCTCTGACATTGTCAATGGTAATCTCTCAAGCTTTTTAATGCTCAGAATCGTATAGTCTGATCCTTTTTGTGCCAAACTGATTTGTTTATCAGTAAGGGGAAAGATACCGAATAATGACGTTGTGTTGATTAAATGCCATGGTACATAGCCAGAACGCAGATTTTGCAACGTCCAACCAAGCTGTACAATAGAATGTAATTGAGACTGGCCATGTTGTAACATTAGTAAGTCTTGCTCTATTGTATCAAAAGCAGATGATACAATGCTGTCCAGTGAATATATTCTGGAGGACAGAGTCGTTAACCCATTATCCACTACAGAAAGTGATTTTTCCAAATTTATACAATCAATTTCTCGTATTTTTTCTGAAGTTTCAATTTGCACAACTTTTCAAGCTTCGTTGTACGCAGCGTATATACCGGCCGATATGAAACGTTTTTGACGCTGTTTGCATGGTCCCATTATGAAATCACATAAGTCAGCACCGTCTTCAAGTAAAGTCAAGTGTTGCTTAATTTCATCCAGTGTGGATTTCTCTAGCCACTCAAGGCATAATTTCCCTACACTGTATGTTGTAACTATCCCTGGATGTTGTCTCTGGGAGTATCTTGGGTCTGGCCTTGTCATTTTGAACCCCTGTATTTTGTTCAGGAATCTATCTTGACAGTTATTTGTGTCTGTTGGCCAGATCAACCACTTTTTCCAATCAGGATGTGTTCTGTTTTGGTGTAAAATATCGGATACGTCTATCTCCACATCTGTAGTGCTATCACTATCAGTTATGGGTTTCAGAATAGATGGTTTATTTAAGTCTTTTATCTTAGCTAGGCCGAGACAAGTAGTTTGTTGAATTGTGTCATTCAAGAATATCATTTGTTCTGGGATCATGCAGGCCCTAAATGATGCTTCTAGGCCTTGTACTTGCCAATCTTTGGTACCCCAGATCGTTTTTGTTTGAATTGTGTTTTTCCAAAATTCGAAACCAAATGTGGACATTTTGTCATAAAAATTTCCAGAATAAATCAATTTAGTATTTGTCAACATTGTTTTCATTCCCTTCCTAGATAACATTTTAAAATAAAACGTTTCTGGATCACTGTTATTAAACCCCGAGAAGTACTGGAATTTCTCATAAAATGTTTTCGAGCTTCCTTTTGGCGGAGTTGGACAGTGTTCCCATTGGTTATAAGATAAAACATCTCTAGGCTGAGCAGTTTTATGCAAATAGTGATTCCCAAAATGATTATAACAGTATAACTCTTCATAATTCAATGAACCCTGTAAGTAATCATGGTCTGTAAATTTGGCTGACATTACTAAATCAGACATCATATTATTAATATTTTCAAAGTCCCAATCATCAGAAAAGGTACTGGGTGTCACAAAGTCACTTCATGAAACCTTGAACTGGTGTGGATATTTCAAGAGCTCAACCGGGCCGAAAATGTCACAATCAGTTCTGTCCCATGCTACCCCACCGGGTATTGGATTGGCCGAGATGTTTACTGATGACAGTTCTCTTTTCTCGATGTGGGAGGATGTGTGAGGCTTTAGGACCAAGTTGATGTTCTGACTTGCTGTGTCCATTGTACTATATTTCCCATCTATGAATTTTCCCAAACATAGAATCATGATGAGCCAAAGCAGGAGAGTAAGTACACCTAACACAATCCAAAATTCAGTCCATGTAGAAATCAGATATGTTTCTTTTAGTTGGTGAAAAAGTTCAATTACTTTGTCTTTGAAAGTTTTTGTTGCAGGCGTTTCTTCTTGCTCGCTTTGATCTTCAGAAAAGTCGTCGAAGTTGATGAAGTAGCTAATGCAGTTCTGTCAATTGTTGGAATTATTTCCGGATTTTCATTTGCTTTTGCATTTTTCTTTGTTTCATTAGCATAGTCAGAAGCCACATCATTGTAGACTGGTGTTTCTTGATGAGCTGTTGCAATTTGGGTTTCAAGAGGCACAAGTTCCATGGCATTATTGCATAGTCCTTTTTTATTCACTGCAGGTTTATCAAATGTGATTAGTCTCTCAGTATGAGCCTCTTTGATTGTAGCAAATATCGGTATTCTGCTATTTCTTGGGAGTCCACTGGGCCTACTACTTATTATTGGCCACATGATTGTGGTTTTACCAGGTCGATGGATACAACTCTGTTCTCCTTTTTACCAGCAAGAGGCGTTAGTACAACCAATCTTGTTCCGCTGACTGCTAAGACAGGTACTGCTTTTCTGTAAGAAGGCCCAAATTCCTTCTTCACTGCGATCTTCTCTCTGACCAGATCCCCAATCTTTGGAATCCAGACAGGTCTTGCTGGGACAGGTGGTTTTTCTTCAGTGGTTGTCAGCTGTTGTTTCAACTTTATGTTACTCAGGTTTTCTCTTGTTTCATTTAAATCCTGTAAAACAGCCAAACGGTCTTTGATATCAAAGGATTTTTCTTCTACCACTGAAGTGTGACAATCAAGATCATGAATGTGCATTCTAGTACCGAACAATAGTTCGTATGGAGTGAGACCTTTTAGAGAATTTCTTGGCAGATTATTAAGACTACGTTGGACACTTGTTAAATGTTTGACCCACCCAACACCCGAACCTAATACCCTCACCGTTATAGATTGCTTTATGTCCCAGTTTTTTTTTCTTTCCACTACCGCATTTCCCTCAGGATGGAAGGAAGAAGAGTACAGCAATGCAATGCCCATGCTGTTCATGGCCTCTTTGTAAGCTCGAGAGCTAAATGCAGGACCCTGATCAGAATGTAGCATGCCAATTGCGTATGTGCCGATAAAGACTTGCAAATCTTTTATAACAGTTCTGGCGTCGGCCGAGCGCTGGGGTCTACATTTTTAGTGAATTCAATCTTAATTATTATGGGGCCGAATTTCTCCAGCTGGATTTCTGCGCTATAGATAGCCTGATGCTCTCTAATAGTGGTATCTGGCCTGTTGTCTGATCCAGTTCACAACTGTGATCTCTGTTGCAGTCTTCACAATTTCTTGCAAAATAGTAGATATCTACGCTCATTCACGACCACCAGTACTTTGATTGTAATTCTGTCAGATTTCAAGGTCTCTTGGTGCCTCAGACCCAATCCCTTGTGTGCGTCTTCAATCAAGAAAACTATCCGGTTCGTGTTTGGAATCACTTGTCCCCCACTCAAGGGATTTGAGCAAAAGGAACGGAGTTTGCATCAATTATGTATGTATTACTGAGTGGATAGTTGAGAGGTAATGCTGCATAATCACCTTTTAATAAGGCTTTTACCGCCAGCATGGTTTCCCCATCTATTTGTTTTTCTGAACGCTTTTTGTGGCTATGGAAGCCGGTTGAACCGCTGTAGCTGTGGCTGTGTTAGCCAATGAATTCCCTGCAATGTGAACGCCATCACGTTGATGACTCAGTGCGTGTATCACGTGAGTCATTTGTAGTTCTTTTTTTAAAAGAACTACTTGTTCCCAAAGCGTTTTATGCTTAATTGTGGCACTTGTGTCATCTTTGTAACAGTTTTTACTCCATGTCTGAATGTCACTGTTGTATGATTTGACGCAGAAATACGAATCACACACTATTAGTGTGGGGAATTCGTCATCGGCATTTTCAAGTGCCATCTTTAAAGATCTTATTTCAGCTCGCTGAGCTGAACAGTTTCTGAGTGATTCAGTTTTGGTGATCATTGGTTTGAATTTACCAGAGCGCCAGCGACCTTTAACAATCGGGTACACTGCATAGTAGGATTTTTTATCTACATCGTAGTGTTGTGCGAATCTGTCCATATAGATTACGCAGGTATATTGTTCCAGAGGCAGAATTTCGATAGGAAGAGGATAGTCTTGTTCATATTCTAGTTCATCTAGTTTTTTCAGTTTCGGGTCAAAATAGTATTTCACGTCTTCTGTAGCAAGAGAATTCTCCCATTGTATCCATTCTGGATCTAATGCCACTGTATTCAGCTATTCCTTTGCCTTGGGCTAGGACTCTTTCCTTTGCTACAGCAGTTTGAACCGCAGTCAGAATTTTTTCTGTAGAGCAGAATTTCATTTCAGCTTGAGTGTACAAATGCGATTTGTAAGCTATAGGTACCGTTTCTCCCTCATTAGAGGTCAGGTATGTGAATCCGCATCTTCCTGGGATGACTCGGATTACAAGATTGCGTATGTTTTCGCAAGTTTGTAATTTTGTTTTAGTTAACATGTCTGTTTGTAGTGATCTCAAGAGATCTGTGTGTTTCTGAGTCCAATTTATTGGTTTGAAATCAGGTCTTATCAATTCATAGAGAGGTTTAACCCTCTCTGCATAATTTAGAATGTATGCTCTTCCAAAATTCAGGAAACTTAGCATTGATTGTAAATTCTTCAGCGTTTTTGGTGCTCTGAGTACAGCACATTTCTCTAAGAAATTGTCTGCTAGGCTCTTGCCTTCACTCATATCCTAAAAACAGAACAGTTAGATGGGCAATTTGTGACTTTTTAAAGTTGAATTTGTAACCCTCTGATGCGAACCCAAGTATTATGGTGTTCACTCTTTTTAAGTGAGTCTCCAGGTCATCATCTGTGAGATAGATGTCATCCACATATGATAATGCCTCATCATCATATATTTATAGTAACTCTGTTACCCTTGCTGAGAATAATCCTGGGCTATTCTTGAATCCCTGTGGGAGTCGGCAAAATTGTTTTTGCGATCCCATTATTGAAAAAGCGGTCAAATACCTGCTTTCTGGTGCAATGTTTTGACAGAAGAATCCATTAGAGATATCTAGTGTCATTTTATATCTTTGGCGCACAATGTTATTCATTAGTGCTGCACTATGTGAGTTTTGTACTGCAAATGTTTTACAACAGGAGTTAAGGTGTCTGTAGTCCAAAACTAGACGATATGAATCGTCTGGCTTGGAGACAGGAAACAAAGGATTGTTCATTTTTGAGGTGCATGTTTCAATTACCCCTTGATATTCAAGTTGATCTAAGATCTCCCTGACTTGCTTTTTTGCTTTTTGTTTAACTGGGTACTGTCTTTGTGCAGTGGGCTGATTTTTTAACTGGATTTTGTGGTTGGGTGAATCCTCATCCCATCCTGCATGATTTTTGTATAAAGCAGGACCTTGGACCACTGCCCATTTTCTTGCCAATGTGCATTTTTTTATGAATCGGAATATGATTTGAGAAGGCAGGCATAATCATTTCTTCGCCATGAGGGCACTCCCTGACAAACTCTGGTGGCCAGTCTTTTTCAGCTAACAGGATGTCATAGCCTTTAGAAAGTTTTTCCCAAAAGAGACCTTTTATTTTCCTAGTTTTATCTCCCTCTGTACGTAATGTTATTTCATATAGGTTATGGGGCACACTAACTTGTGTGTCTGCAGTTTCCACTTGAATGTATTCATTCATGCCCACTGTCTCCAGAAGATTCATCAGGATCTTGCGAGCTATGGACACTTCTGCTGCTCTGTCTAGCATTGTCTGGGCCCAATCTCCGTTTTTCATTTGTGTTCTCAGAATTCTCGGCATGTTTAATCTTAATACTTGCTACCTTCTTTCTGGGATATCGAAATTTTTTACTTTGAAGAACAGGTTCCTTGTCTTTGGACTTGACGTGCTCTTCTCTGTGTTCTGATTGTCCTCTTCTTTCCAATTTCTGTGAGGAAGTCTGAAAAGATCAAGAGGGACGTGTATCAACATCTTGATATCTATCAGGTTTTTTCAAATTATCCCTATTTCTAAGGTTGTATCTTTTCTCAGAGGGCACCCTTTGGGGAGACTTGTTTCCTCGGTCTGGAGATTTTTCTCTCCGTTGAGGAGACCTTCCTCTGGACTGGAATCGGTTTTCCCTAGGAGTGGACTGTTTATTACCATCCCAACTCCTTTTTGGAGTATTTAAATTATTTTTAATAAATGTTTTTTCAGGATTTTCAGTTAGTTGGGGTTTTACCGGTTTCCCACCCAAACTATCTCTTCCTAGCTCTTCATAGGATTTTTCTATGATTCTGGCCAGTTCAAATGGTTGTTCTGCTATATCTGTTTCCTTCAATTTCTGGAGGTACTTTATATCATCCTTGCCAATTGAACTAATTCTCTATATGCCTTTGTTAATTCTTTTAGTTTAACTAGGAGTTCTTCGCTTGACATTGTTTCAATGTCTGGGTGTGTTGCGTAGCTGGCTGGAACCGGTCCCGTGGCTCCTGGTCTACCTAGTGGACCGTGCCTGGTGATGTGATTTTGATGTTTTAGGGCACCATTAAACCAGAACAGGTGCTCTCGGTAATTTAGTGGGATTTCAACCTCCTCGAAAGGAGTGTATTCATCCGGAGGTTCCTCTATTTTGTAATAGTGGAAGTCTTTTGTCACAGCGTGTGCTGCTGGAAAATGTATCCATGAATAGAATACCTCTGTCTGCCGATATTCATGTGCCTCTACCACGAATATGACTGTACCACCTCGTGATGTCAGTCCATTTTTTATAAGTTTAGGAGTTATAGTTCTCCTTACGTTGACCGGAATGAGTATAGCACTCGGGTCATTTTCTTGGAGAGTTGTGTCTTCCTCTATTAGTTGAGCTGCCATTTTAGCTCTTTCGTCGTCGCTTTCGGACATTTTTATTGACTGAAAGTTTTGTGTTGCAGATCGAGTTTCAAGGAAACAAAGATTAGGTGCACAATATTTTGGAACACTGTATCCTTCAAAGTTGACTAAACTAAAAAACTAGTACATAGGATTCTCATCCTACTAAGTTCCGGCGGATATTAACCTTTTACCAACTCCAGATGTCTTTTGGACTTTTTACGGGTAAAAAGGGGTGTGCGTGAAAAAGCACTACTGAGTTACTCTAGTGTCTTGCGTTAGATTATCGCCTTACCAAACGTTGGGCACCATGTAGTGTAGTTCCTTTTTTCCCAATAGGCTCTGCGCATTGGAATAACATAAACAGCAGTGTAGACGTAGGACTGAGGTCATCTAGGTCTCTACTGACTATGTTAGACTTAACTTAGGTTTGCGCCAGCTAGCTCAGAGGACACTAGAAACTTTCTCGAATGAATAGAGAGGGATGAACTTCCCTGATTCAGACAAGAAGGGATTCAGTTTCTGACAACCGCATAAACATGACAACTTTGCTCCCTCAGAATAAGAGTGTATCTCTAGAGTCGGTTGAAAACAATAGGCAGCTATTTCACTCTGTCAACCGTGCATACTTAGTTTCACCAGAGTGCAGAGAAATAGAGAGACGGGTGTTTTCTAATAAAAGGTGTTATTTATTTAGCAGTCTTCTTTCTCATGCAAGAGAAATTAATTGCCACAATTGCAATACTTATCATAAAGTAAAGTGCGTACAGTAAAAGTAGTATTATGAAATAATATTGTAAAAGCATTGATATGGTTTCTTAGCCACATGATACTTTAAAATGGATAAAATATATACATACATAAAAACATTGACTAACGTACTCAACTGGTGCTTCTAACTACGCCTACCCCAGTGTACCTGAACTAAGCCTAATACTTGGGAAGGAGTAAGTGTGTAGCAGTTTAAGTTAAGTTGGTTAAGATTGTTTTGCCAAGAATCTGCATCAAGAATTCTCTCAAGGGTTTTAGTCAGCTCCGTACCTTGGTAATAGAATGTGGGAGGTCTGGTATCTCTTTCTTCAGGACTCGATGCCCCAGCAACCCGCAAGGGTAGGCTGGAAACACCGGAGCTGGATTTTCTCGGCTGGAGAAAAAGACAGTGTCTCTCTCAGTGCGTCAAACGGGAGGGGCAGCTTCCGTGGGCTCTCAAATCAGCTGGGCTCCCGGGCAAGTAGATAGTCGCTCTGCTCCAACCCACCGTGTGTTTGCTTAAGGCAACTGTTGGTATATATATACCTGAAAGGTGCCGAGTTTGACGTAAGGTTGGACATAAGAAGTCACTAAGAACTAACAGTTCTTTCTGGACTTCAGGAGTTCTAGTTCAAATCAAAACAAAAGCAGGCCGGATTGCCCGGGCTGCTGGAGGCTTGGTTTGTTTAAAGAACGCGTTGTGCTTTCTAGGAGTCAATGGGAGTAGCTGTGCTATGCTTTGGACTGCATGGGCTATTACTAAATATGGATATGATTCTTATGCCTTTATAAGGATATTATTGATTATAACCACATAAGGGCTTGAATCGGAAATATCGAATTAGGGTCCTAGATAGAAACACGACAATTGCAAGTGATTTGAAGAAAACTCATGGTGGAAAAGGGGGGTTTGGGCCTAGCTGCAGAGTGCGTTTTGAAACGATTTAAACTTAGGCCTCTGGAGATTCTAAGTGTTGCATTGCTGTGAAGGCCTGTTTGAGGGGGTTCTACATTTTTGGGGCTGGGTTGAGGGGGATGGGAGCACTGCTGGGAAGGAGTAATATTGAATGCAAGTGGTTCGAAGAAAATCCATGGTGGAAAAGGGAGGTTTTGTCCTAGCTGCAGAGTGCATTTTGGAGCGATTTAAACTTCGGCCTCTGGAGATTTTAAGCGTTTCATTTATGTGATGGCCTGTTTGGGGGGGTTCTACCTTTTTGGGGCTGGGTCGAGGGGTCTGGGGGCACTGCTGTGAAGGTCTAATTTTAATTGCAAGTGGTTTGAAGAAAATCCAGGGTGGAAAAGGGGGGGTTGGGCCTAGCTGCAGAGTGCATTTTAGAGCGTTTTAAACTTAGGCCTCTGGAGATTCTAAGTGTTGCTTTTCTGTGATGGCCTGTTTGGGGGGGTTCTACATTTTTGGGGCTGGGTCGAGGGGTCTAGGAGCACTGCTGGGAAGGTCTAATATTGAATGCAAGTGGTTTGGATAAAATCCATGGTGAAAAAGTTATTTTTTTGCACTCCTGTATGTTTTTGGGGGACTGTTTGGGGGTGTTCTCCATTTCTGGGGGTGGGTCGAGGGGCCTGGGGGCATTGCTGGAAAGGTCTAATTTTGACTGTAAGTGGTTTAACGAAAATCCATGGTGTAAAAGGGGGGTTTGGACCTAGCTGCAGAGCGCGTTTGGCACAATTTAAAGGTAGGCCTCGCTGAGGATAGCACTCCTGCATGTTTTTGGGGGGCTGTTTGGGGGTGTTCTCCATTTCTGGGTGTGGGTCGAGGGGTCTAGGGGCACTGCTGGGAAGGTCTAATTTTGATTGCAAGTGGTTTGAAGAAAATCCATCGTGGAAAAGGGGGGTTTGGACCTAGCTGCAGAGTGCATTTTGAAGCGATTTAAACTTAGGCCTCTGGAGATTCTAAGTGTTGCATTTCTGTGATGGCCTGTTTGGGGGGGGTTCTACATTTTTGCGGCTGGGTCGAGGGGTCTGGGAGCACTGCTGAGAAGGACTAATATTGAATGCAAGTGGTTTGAAGAAAATCCATGGTGGAAAACGGGGGTTTTGTCCTAGCTGCAGAGTGCGTTTTGGAGCGATTTAAACTTCGGCCTCTGGAGATTCTAAGCGTTTCATTTATGTGATGGCCTGTTTGGGGGGGTTCTAAATTTTTGGGGCAAGGTCGAGGGGTTTTGAATGCAAGTGGTTAGAAGAAAATCCATGGTGGAAAAGGGGGTTTGGGCCTAGCTGCAGAGTGCGTTTTGGAGCGATTTAAACTTAGGCCTCTGGAGATTCTAAGTGTTGCATTTCTGTGATGGCTTGTTTGGGGGTGTTCTACATTTTTGGGGCTGGGTCGAGGGGTCTAGGAGCACTGCTGGGAAGATCTAATATTGAATGCAAGTGGTTTGAAGAAAATCCAAGGTGAAAAATTTTTTTTTTTTTGCACTCCTGCATGTTTTTGGGGGGCTGTTTAGGGGTGTTCTCCATTTCTGGAGGTGGGTTGAGGGGTCTGGGGGCACTGCTGGGAAGGTCTAATTTTGACTGCAAGTGGTTTGAAGAAAATCCATGGTGGAAAAGGGGGGTTTGGACCCAGCTGCAGAGCGTGTTTGGCACAATTTAAAAGTAGGCTTTGCTGAGGATAACACTCCTGCATGTTTTTGGGGGTTGTTCTCCATTTCTGGGGTTAGTCGAGGGGTCTCGGGGCACTGCTGGGAAGTTCTAATTTTGATTGCAAATGGTTTGAAGAAAATCTATGGTGGAAAAGATTATTTTTTTTGCACTCCTGCATGTTTTTGGGGTGATGTTTGAGGGTGTTCTCCATTTCTGGGGGTGGGTCGAGAGGTCTGGGGGCACTGCTGGGAAGGTCTAATTTTGACTGCAAGTGGTTTGGAGAAAATCCATGGTGAAAGTTATTTTTTTGCACTCCTGCATGTTTTTGGGGGGCTGTTTAAGGGTGTTCTCCTTTTCTTGGGGTGGGTCGAGGGGTCTGGGGGCACTGCTGGGAAGGTCTAATTTTGACTGCAAGTGGTTTGAAGAAAATCCATGGTAAAAAAGAGGGCTTGGACCTAGCTGCAGAGCGCGTTTGGCACGATTTAAAGGTAGGCCTCGCTAAGGAAAGCACTCCTGCGTATTTTTTTGGGGGCTGTTTGGGGGTGTTCTGCATTCTGGGGGTGGGTCGAGGGGTCGTGGGGCTCTGCTGGGAAGGTCTAATTTTGATTGCAAGTGATTTGAAGAAAATCCATGGTGGAAATGGGGGGTTTGGGCCTAGCTGCAGAGTGCATTTTGAAGCGATTTAAACTTAGGCCTCTGGACATTCTAAGTGTTGCATTTCTGTGATGGCCTGTTTGGGGGGGTTCTACATTTTTGGGGCTGGGTGGAAGGGTCTGGGAGCACTGCTGGGTAGGACTAATATTGAATGCAAGTGGTTTGAAGAAAGTCCATGGTGGAAAGGGGGGTTTTGTCCTAGCTGCAGAGTGCCTTTTGGAGCAATTTAAACTACAACCTCTGGAGATTCTAAGCGTTGCATTTATGTGATGGCCTATTTGGGGGGTTCTACATTTTTGGGGCTGGGTCGAGGGGTCTAGGAGCACTGCTGGGAAGGTCTAATATTGAATGCAAGTGGTTTGGAGAAAATCCATGGTGAAAAAGTACTTTTTTTTGCACTCCTGCATGTTTTTGGGGGACTCTTTGGCGGGTGTTCTCCATTTCTGTGGGTGGGTCGAGGGGTCTAGGGGCACTGCTGGGAAGGTCTAATTTTGATTGCAAGTGGTTTGAAGAAAATCCATGGTGGAAAAGGGGGGTTTGGGCCTAGCTGCAGAGTGCGTTTTGGAGCGATTTAAACTTAGGCCTCTGGAGATTCTAAGTGTTGTATTTCTGCGATGGCCTGTTTGGAGGGGTTCTACATTTTTGGGGCTGGGTCGAGGGGTCTAGGAGCACTGCTGGGAAGGTCTAATATTGAATGCAAGTGGTTTGGAGAAAATCCATGGTGAAAAAGTTATTTTTTTGCACTCCTGTATGTTTTTGGGGGACTGTTTGGGGGTGTTCTCCATTTCTGGGGGTGGGTCAAGGGGCCTGGGGGCATTGCTGGAAAGGTCTAATTTTGACTGCAAGTGGTTTAACGAAAATCCATGGTGTAAAAAGGGGGTTTGGACCTAGCTGCAGAGCGCGTTTGGCACAATTTAAAGGTAGGCCTCGCTGAGGATAGCACTCCTGCATGTTTTTGGGGGGCTGTTTGGGGGTGTTCTCCATTTCTGGGGGTGGGTCGAGGGGTCTAGGGGCACTGCTGGGAAGGACTAATTTTGATTGCAAGTGATTTGAAGAAAATCCATGGTGGAAAAGGGGGGTTTGGGCCTAGCTTGCTGAGTGCATTTTGAAGCGATTTAAACTTAGGCCTCTGGAGATTCTAATTGTAGCATTTCTGTGATGGCCTGTTTGGGGGGGGTTCCACATTTTTGGGGCTGGGTCGAAGGGTCTGGGAGCACTGCTGGGAAGGACTAATATTGAATGCAAGTAGTTTGAAGAAAATCCATGGTGGAAAAGGTGGGTTTTGTACTAGTTGCAGAGTGCGTTTTGGAGCGTTTTAAAATTCGACCTCTGGAGATTATAAGCGTTGCATTTATGTGATGGCCTATTTGGGGGGGTTCTACATTTTTGGGGCTGGGTCGAGGGGTCTAAGAGCACTGCTGGGAAGGTCTAATATTGAATGCAAGTGGTTTGGAGAAAATCCATGGTGAAAAAGTACTTTTTTTGCACTCCTGCATGTTTTTGGGGGGCTCTTTGGGGGTGTTCTCCATTTCTGTGGGTGGGTCGAGGGGTCTAGGGGCACTGCTGGGAAGGTCTAATTTTGATTGCAAGTGGTTTGAAGAACATCCATGGTGGAAAAGGGGGGTTTGGACCTAGCTGCAGAGTGCGTTTTGAAGCGATTTAAACTTAGGCCTCTGGAGATTCTAAGTGTTGCATTTCTGTGATGGCCTGTTTGGGGGGGTTCTACATTTTTGCAGCTGGGTCGAGGGGTCTGGGAGCACTGCTGAGAAGGACTAATATTGAATGCAAGTGGTTTGAAGAAAATCCATGGTGGAAAACGGGGGTTTTGTCCTAGCTGCAGAGTGCGTTTTGGAGCGATTTAAACTTCGGTCTCTGGAGATTCTAAGCGTTTCATTTATGTGATGGCCTGTTTGGGGGGGTTCTAAATTTTTGGGGCAAGGTCGAGGGGTCTGGGGGCACTGCTGGGAAGGTCTAATTTTAAATGCAAGTGGTTTGAAGAAAATCCATGGTGGAAAAGGGGGTTTGGGCCTAGCTGCAGAGTGCGTTTTGGAGCGATTTAAACTTAGGCCTCTGGAGATTCTAAGTGTTGCATTTCTGTGATGGCTTGTTTGGGGGTGTTCTACATTTTTGGGGCTGGGTCGAGGGGTCTAGGAGCACTGCTGGGAAGATCTAATATTGAATGCAAGTGGTTTGAAGAAAATCCAAGGTGAAAAAATTATTTTTTTTTGCACTCCTGCATGTTTTTGGGGGGCTGTTTAGGGGTGTTCTCCATTTCTGGGGGTGGGTCGAGGGGTCTGGGGGCACTGCTGGGAAGGTCTAATTTTGACTGAAAGTGGTTTGAAGAAAATCCATGGTGGAAAAGGGGGGTTTGGACCCAGCTGCAGAGCGCGTTTGGCACAATTTAAAAGTAGGCTTTGCTGAGGATAACACTCCTGCATGTTTTTGGGAGTTGTTCTCCATTTCTGGGGTTAGTCGAGGGGTCTCGGGGCACTGCTGGAAAGTTCTGATTTTGATTGCAAATGGTTTGAAGAAAATCTATGGTGGAAAAGATTATTTTTTTTGCACTCCTGCATGTTTTTGGGGTGATGTTTGGGGGTGTTCTCCATTTCTGGGGGTGGGTCGAGAGGTCTGGGGGCACTGCTGGGAAGGTCTAATTTTGACTGCAAGTGGTTTGGAGAAAATCCATGGTGAAAGTTATTTTTTTGCACTCCTGCATGTTTTTGGGGGGCTGTTTGGGGGTGTTCTCCTTTTCTGGGGTGGGTCGAGGGGTCTGGGGGCAGTGCTGGGAAGGTCTAATTTTGACTGCAAGTGGTTTGAAGAAAATCCATGGTAAAAAAGAGGGCTTGGACCTAGCTGCAGAGCGCATTTGGCACGATTTAAAGGTAGGCCTCGCTGAGGAAAGCACTCCTGCGTGTTTTTTTGGGGGCTGTTTGGGGGTGTTCTCCATTCTGGGGGTGGGTCTTGGGGTCTTGGGGCTCTGCTGGGAAGGTCTAATTTTGATTGCAAGTGATTTGAAGAAAATCCATGGTGGAAATGGGGGGTTTGGGCAGAGTGCATTTTGAAGCGATTTAAACTTAGGCCTCTGGAGATTCTAAGTGTTGCATTTCTGTGATGGCCTGTTTGGGGGGGTTCTACATTTTTGGGGCTGGGTGGAAGGGTCTGGGAGCACTGCTGGGAAGGACTAATATTGAATGCAAGTGGTTTGAAGAAAGTCCATGGTGGAAAGGGGGGTTTTGTCCTAGCTGCAGAGTGCCTTTTGGAGCAATTTAAACTACAACCTCTGGAGATTCTAAGCGTTGCATTTATGTGATGGCCTTTTTGGGGGGTTCTACATTTTTGGGGCTGGGTCGAGGGGTCTAGGAGCACTGCTGGGAAGGTCTAATATTGAATGCAAGTGGTTTGGAGAAAATCCATGGTGAAAAAGTACTTTTTTTTGCACTCCTGCATGTTTTTGGGGGACTCTTTGGCGGGTGTTCTCCATTTCTGTGGGTGGGTCGAGGGGTCTAGGGGCACTGCTGGGAAGGTCTAATTTTGATTGCAAGTGGTTTGAAGAAAATCGATGGTGGAAAAGGGGTTTTGGGCCTAGCTGCAGAGTGTGTTTTGGAGCGATTTAAACTTAGGCCTCTGGAGATTCTAAGTGTTGTATTTCTGCGATGGCCTGTTTGGAGGGGTTCTACATTTTTGGGGCTGGGTCGAGGGGTCTAGGAGCATTGCTGGGAAGTTTCAATATTGAATGCAAGTGGTTTGGAGAAAATCCATGGTGAAAAAGCTATTTTTTTGCACTTCTGCATGTTTTTGGGGGGCTGTTTCGGGGTGTTCTCCATTTCTGGTGGTGTGTCGAGGGGTCTGGGGGCACTGCTGGGAAGGTCTAATTTTGACTGCAAGTGGTTTGAAGAAAATCCATGGTAGAAAAGGGGTCTTGGACCTAGCTGCAGAGAGCGTTTGGGCACAATTTTAAGTTAGGGCTCGTGCCAGGTAGCAGTATTGCATGTTTTTGGGGGGCTACTTTGGGGTGTTCTAGAGTTTTGCGACTGGGTTTAAGGGTCTGGGAGCACTGGGAAGGTCTAATTTTCATTGCAAGTGGTTTGAAGAAAATCCATGGTGGAAAAGGGGGGTTTGGGCCTAGTTGCAGAGAGCTATTGGGCATGATTTTAAGTTAGGGCTCGTGCCCGGTAGAAGTATTGCATGTCTTTGGTGGCTACTTGGGGGTGTTCTAGAGTTTTGCGACTGGGTTTAAGGGTCTGGGAATACTGGGAAGGTCTAATTTTGATTACAAGTGGTTTGAAGAAAATCCATGGTGGAAAAGGGGGGTTTGGGCCTAGTTGCAGAGAGCGGTTGGGCACGATTTTAAGTTAGGGTTTGTGCCAGGTAGCAGTATTGCATGTTTTTGGGGGGCTACTTGGGGGTGTTCTAGATTTTTGGGGGTGGGTTGAGGGGTCTGGGAGCACTGCTGGGAAGGTCTAATTTTGTTCTAAAATCGCAGTTTACACCTAGCTTGAGGGGAAATATCCGCAAAATTGTCCCACACTTATTTATCCTTGAAAAGGAGACTCAGAGTACGCACTTTCAGAAAGATGCTTGTATGTATTGATACTGTCGACTCTGAAACTGAAAGTGTTATTTTTGCACTACACAGTATACCTTATATATTTTTTTCTACGTGGTGTTTTAATATCACTTCCAGTTTTTCCATCAACAATTACAGGTCGGCTTTTACCCTGTGCAATGGGAAAAAGGATGAACTCAGGCTTACCATTAGCGAGCTGCAATTCAGCATCCGCCAGGCAGGCAGTGGACAAGGTGTCTTCTGGTCCCCAACTTTGATCGACGGAGCGTCAGATGGAATGGAGGAGTACCACGAAAAAGAGGAATGGCTTGATGCATGCAACTTCCCAAATTCAACAGGACAACTACAACAACATACAGTTACAGTATCCATCTTCATTTCTACTTATCTTTTAAGTAATGTTATTGCTGTGAACTTCTATGAGTGTGACTACTGTGCATTTGTTTACTCTCTGCTTCAATTCATCCCTCCAGCCATTGTATACTTTTTTCTTTGCTATTTTTTAAACTAATTTAATGTACTAAGTGGTTCTCTTCTCTCTGAGGGCAGATAGGCAAGTGAAATTGCGTAATTACTGCAGCCCTGTAATTTCACATTGTTTCTTCATAGTTAGTACATGGTAGAAAGTACTACTTACTTTTCAGTAACCTATCCATTTACCAAACAACTTCATGCATGCAGTAGTGCATGCACTTCCTTTATGTCCCTAAAAGATTTATGGATAGTTTTGTATCCAAAGATTTGTTTATCTTCATTTGTTGTTTGTCAATGCTGTGTTTTTTTTCCTCTCTGCACAGAACTTTCCCCACAAACATTCCCATCCAAGTTTCAAACCCTAAACCTCTTCCCCCGGGCTGTGTGGTTTTCATTGAGGTGTGAGTAAATTACAACAATAATTCCACACACTTGCTGGGGAGGATAAGGTGCAAGCAACCTCCTCAAATCAATTTTAAGGCAGCTAGATGAATCCTAGGATATTGTAATTCTGGTTAAAAAACAACAATGTGTATTTTAAAATAAATTCTGAATTTCATGCCCATCATCGATTGGATCCATTGTCAACATCATCCTCCTACATGTCAAGAAGACTTGTTACGCTGCTGTGTCACTGTTCTTGTTGTAGCATAATCATCCATGCAATTCTTTTTTCCCCATACTTATCTTCAGCAATGCTTAGGCTACTGTTCCTTCTAATACTCCTCTCAGGCCACTCAATGTCTCATTTTTTTTACTTTGTTTTTCATATGCTACTACTGTTAGTGTGGTACCACTCCTACTAATACCACAACAATGGAATTCTGGATGGCGTATTCGCAATTTGCCATGCAGCCAGCCCTTTGCCTAGCTCTATTCTCAAACATGAATCAAAGGTAAGATAAGCATTTTGGCGAGGTAGAATAATGGGCTAGGACTCGGAGGAGAGACTGACAGTAGTACTAGTAAAGTACTAGTAGGCCAATTGAAATCACTAACTCTGTTAGTGGCACTTTTGAACATTATTGGACATTTTAGATAATTCATGCTGGTAAGTTTGCGGAAACCAAACGTGCCGTAACCCCCGCCCACCACCCCACAAAATAACATCAATGCGTACACTATGTGGAAGTATGTAAAAAAATAATTATATATTTACCCTAACAAAAATAAACTAGTCCCACCCCTCCCTAACCCAAACAATTGTCCATTTCAAATAGTCCTCTGAAAAGTCCCAAATAATCCCCAACTCCCGATTCCCACCCCCCCAACAGTCTTTAAAAAAGGGGCAAGGGACACATTCACTTCCGGTGGTGTGTGGACAGGCGGCCCGCCAGTCCTTGCGGTGGTCCCGGAGCTGTTGTTCAAGATTGTCCAACTTGCGCTCCAGGTAGTCCACTCTGAGGCGTAGGTGTTGCAGGCGTGCCATCCAGGCTCTGGGGGGCCAGCTGCTGGTGTTATTGCAGCTGAGCGGCGACAGGAGGCTGTCTGAGCACGGCGCCGTGCTGGAGGCTGCTGGCTGGTGGACACGGGGGCACTGGAGGAGGTTGTTGATGCCCCCTCTTCCTGTTCCTGAGCCCACAGCTGGCGATATTCCACACAAATGGCCCCTAGCTTTCAGGCCCTGGCCCGGACAGCCATCTCCTGTCTGGTGAGCTTTTTTGGAGCATCTATATGAAGAAAGAAAGAAAAATAATGTAACCAATACTCTTTAACAATAATACAAAATAATTCAACAGAAAGTTGTCTCACAGTAACACTAGCAATTTGCAAGCAGAGAATAACATTTTGGCATGTATCTTTCCGCTGTCTTTGTAGGCCTGTAACAGTGGTAGTTTCTGGAATTCTACTACCAGGCAGCGCTATGGACTCAATACATCAGAGAGTCAGAGAGTACACCAGTATTCTTCTTTTTTTCTCTAGTTTTGCGAAAGAAAATACTTGTACGATACGTGAACTTGTGGTAGCCAGCATAATGCCAGCTCAGTCAGCTTGCACCCAAGAAAAAGAGACACAAGCCATGATGACGCAGACTTGCATGCATTACTTTAAGCAGTACATGCAGGTGGGGATAGGGAAGCTCTTACTTTTGTATAGGGGTGGCACTGGCCATACTCGGTTACATCAAGAGCTACTGCTCAATGTAATTTATATTTTGCACTGCCCCCCCTGGGCCTTCAGTACTACAAAAGGAAAATGAAGATTATTCATTTCTGATCATGTATCCAGCCGATCACATGATCTCTTTTCTTATATGATTGATGACTTTAGGTGTTTTGTTGTGATAGATTGAGTGAACAACAGCGATCGTCCACCCATGATTAACACAGCAGAAAAAAAATTATGAACATAGGGAGTGAGTGTGGTAACCATAATTGCCGGAGGAAGGGACTTGACTTGATATAATTGTAAACTATACAATACATACACAATATTGTTGTAAACAAATGATGAGGCAGCGCTGTGAAGTTACTTCAATGACAAGGTTTATTTAAGTTGAAGGGTAGAAAAACCCGACCAGCAAGACCGGGACCAAACGGGCAATAACGGCCGTTGGGACCGAACACTGGCCACGTAGTGGAAGCAGGCAGCTCGAGCTCAGCGCGAGATGCATGCTGAGAATAGGGAGAATATAACAAATATATGTTGTGCTTGCAAAGTAAACTACTGTACTGTTATTTTAGGCAAGGGAGAGTTTCTGAACAATCACAACTTGTAGTATTTGGATTTCCTCTGCTTTGCTACTCTGGCACGGACATGCTGTTCGAACAAAGTAACACTCTTCATGCACTGAGTGTCTGCTCTACATACACCTCTGCTATGTATGAGGAAGAAGATACCATCCAGGCTTCCAAAGTAAATGTCTGCCATTCTTCTAAATGTCTCAACTGTAACAACTTTACTTTTTCTCAACAAAAAATAACACCCTTTTCATTTTATTTGGTAAACCACCGTCTTGACCTGCATTTGAGTTTCACCCAAATGATATATTGCAATGCACACCACACATGAATTTTCTGATTCACCCACACATGCAATCATTTTTTCTTTCTCCTCCAACCATCCTTGCTTCAAGCATTTATGCATCTGATTCCTTCCTATCAGCCACCTCTGCCTGCATTCAAAAACATGTATCTTTCTTTACAGTCATAAATGTTACGACTCGCTCGTCCTTCCATTGACCCTGAGTTCTTTCCCTTTTCGTTCATCACATCCCTCAAGTTCATCTGATATGACTTGGCTTTGCGATAAAAGTTTCCCAGTTGATTTGAAGTCAAATAGAGGGGGTCATTGCCAGTCAGTCAGTCAGTCAAAAAGGCTTTATTTCGACATATAAAAATATCTTAAAAAGCGTACATACAATAAAATTCATTTCAGTGCATTTAAAGATAAAAACCACAGATTTAAATAGACCCTGATAAAAAACATAATTAAACAATTTGTCTGAGTCTTTTTGACCGAATTCGCCATGCCCACCCAAGGTACTTCGAGGTGGCACATGCGTAAAAGGTACGAGTGTCTGAAAGAAGAATCCTTAAGGCCACGTTACAATGCCTAGTACCCAGTGTGCGACACATGGGTTTTAGCCATTTTGACCGTGGGACTTTGTATGCAGGACACTCAAATAAAAGGTGGGGGACGGATTCTTGGCGCTGTGGGCAGAAAGGACACCACGGAGCAGTCTGGTATGGGATTTTCCAATGACTAGTAAATTCCATTACGGGGAGGAGGCCAATTCTAAATTTAAAATACAGGGACCTTTCCCAAGGGGCTGAGATTATGTCCAAATACAGTTCTCTGAAAGGAGTATCTTTGGACTCCATGAAATTTCTGGTCGACTTGCAAATCGAGGTGGAAGAATTCCTTCTATTTGTCACCCAGTTCCAATAAAGCTGTTTTATTGTTGATTTAGGCGGGGCTGTCTGTTGGAACCATGCTTCTTCAAGCCCCAGATTGGTGAGTAGTGCTTTGATGTCCGTTAGCCACTTTATTTTCACCCAACCTGTCGATCTTAATATCTCCCGCAGTCCATCCGCATAACTTGAGAGTTCGGGGACTCTCCAGATGCGGGCCCACAGAAGCAAAGGGCGTAACTTTGCTAGATCTTCAATCGCCCGACAGCCCATATCCAATTGCAGTGGCAAGATGGGGACAGAAGGGCCAAGGGACATCAGGCTTCTCAAGAAGATGTTCTCAGCTCGAGTGAGGTCTTTCAAGTTCGACATTCCCCATAGTTCCGCCCCGTACAAAGCGGCACTTACTCCTCTAGCCGAGTAGATATCCAAAACTGCAGCTATGGGTTTGGTTGAGGCTGCTCTCTGCTCTTTCAGCAGGGTCCCGGTAACTCTTTTTAGGTTTAACAGCATTTTGGTCAAATGCTGGTCCCATTTCATAGTATCCATTAGCCTGATACCCAGATAATCGAAGGTCTTAGTCCTGTCCAGTGCCACGGAGCCCAGTGTTGGCGGAGGGCCAAGTTTTTGCGGAGGGTTCAAAATGAGATACTTTGTTTTGTCTGTGTTTATACAGAGTCCTCTTTGTTTACAAAAATCGTCAAAGCCAGAAAGAAGCTGTTGTAGGCCCATTGGCGATTTTGACAAGAGCAAAGTATCGTCCGCAAAAAGCAGGGTGGGAATAGAACGACCTGCCAGGCGAGGGGCATCTGCTGGTATCCCTGACAGGTGGTCCACCACCCCATTGACATAGAGCGAAAAGAGTGTTGGGGCAAGAACACACCCTTGCCGCACTCCTCTATTCACGTCTATTCTTCGGGTCTTTTGACCATTAGGACCCCAGCGGATTTGGGCATAGTTGTTTTCGTGAAACTTCATGATCAGATGAAGCAGGTAGGGTGGCAGGCCAAGGTCATTAAGGACCTTCCATAAGTTGTTTCTGGGGACCAAATCGAAGGCCGTTCGGAGGTCGATAAAAGCAAGATATAATGAGCCCTTCCCAATCGTAACGACCTTCCAGTGAATCATAAATAGCCTTAACGATTGTTCAATTGTTCCTGTGCCAGTACGGAACCCTGCCTGGAAATCCGAAAGTACCCTGTTTTCATCTGCCCATTGCTGTATTCTAGATAAGAGGACCTTGCCTGCTACTTTTTGTGAGCAGTCTATCAGGCTGATTGGCCTGTAATTCCCTGGGTCTTCTCTTGAACCTTTTTTGTGCAGGGGGACCACTTCAGCGGCCATCCAGGAAGCAGGCAGAGGAGCACCCGCCATGGCAGCGTTCAATACAGATGAAATCAGCGTACTCCAATCATCTAGGTCAACACGGAGCAGGTCACCCGGAAGACCATCGGGGCCAGCCGCCTTACGCGGGACGAGAGATTTTATTGCACCTTCCGCTTCTTTCTTAGTGAACAGACTTTCCTCAGGTCTCTCCTCCACTCGTGAGGGCTGTGGTACTACGAAATCCGTCGCTTCAGCTGCGGTTGCTGTGTACAATTTCGAAAAATGTGAGTACCATAGTTCCTCGGTTATGTTACAGGTTATGACTGTATCAAGGGGTCTGTTTTTCTTGTGCACTAAGTCCCAAAAACCTTTTGCGTTTTTTCCGGCGCTGGCAATTCGGAGATCCTGCCAAAATTTGTTTTCCCAGTCTCTCCTTGCTGTTTTAAGCTCCGTTTTATAGCTCTTCCGATTGGTGGCTATTAGGGTAGCATCTCCACTTTTTACAGCCGCTATCAGAGCTCTCTTCAAGGCACGACACTCCTTCGAGTACCATCCTGGCTTGCCATGCCGGTTATCACGATTAGGCTTTCCATTTTTTACTTTAGCCTTGAAAAGGTCCCCAATTGACAGCGAGACCTCGCAAAACAACGCTGTAATCTGATTTGGGCAAACAGGCTCACTTTTCAAAATGGCGCAGGCTGTAGAAGTAACGGCTCTGATACATGCCAATTTCTCCTCATCTATTGCCACTTTGTCCCATTTCAGACGTCTTAAGCAGTTTGATGGAACCACCCCTCCCAATGGCCCTATTGCTAGTGTATCATGATTTCCACTTGCTTGGGTAATCTCTTTCCACCAGTTTGATAGGGTCAAAGAAAGAGCATTATGGTCACTATCCAGGGAGGGTAAGACTACCATATCCTTCATATGTGCCCACAAGGAAAAGTTTAAAAGGATGTAATCAATCCGGGATGAGTGACCGACCCTATTATATGTGTGGGCCCCCGCTAAGTCTGATGGTGTCCTCCCATTGGCTGCTCTTAAGCCATGCTCCAGAGTGAGGGAATTTAGCTGGATGATTCTGGGGGTCCAACTGTTTATGATGGGAAGATCAAGTGACGGGACACCTCTCCTAGAATCTTCATCATATAAATCCAGGGATTCATCGGGCAACAAAGGCTCGTATGTACAATTAAAGTCCCCCATAACCAAAATTAAAGAGTCGCTGCTACACTCGCCCAGGGTTACCTCCAGGTCCGAGAGCGTTGGTGACAAGGCTCTCCCAGAGGCCCCTCGTGTGTAGATGTTAATAATCTCCAGCTTTTCAGCTCTCCTCGGGCAAGTTACAGTGAGGCGCATCAAATCTGGAGATTTTTGGGGGTGGTGGTGTACCCTCCATCCCAAAGAGATGTCTACCCAAACCAAGAGACCTCCATAGGGGCGACCTCTTCCCGAAGTTGGAATTTCTGCCGGGACAAAGAAAGAGGCATAACCCACTCGGTACCTTGGTTCTACGCACCACGTCTCTTGGAATGCACAGACTGAGTGGGGTTCAATGAGCGCCACCCAGTCCGGGACATCTAGCTTGCTGTTTAAGCCTGCCACATTCCAACTAATGGTTTTCAGGAATGCATGACGCTGGGGCTCATTGCAACCGCCATTCCCACCCTGTGGACCTGGGGTTTGAGTTCCATCCACTAACTCAATTATATCTGTCCCGTCACCCAAGGGAACGGTAGGCGGGGATTGAGGTACAACATTAATGGACAAGGGTACCTCCCCAGCTATGCATATTTTATTGACCCTGGGGGGGGAGACATTGATAGCCGCTAAATTGTCAAGTCACCAACCCCAACCCAGAGGAATGGCTGATTGAATAGGGGTCCATACCCTTGCTCTGGGGTCCAAGGTTGGATAATGAGGGAGCCATGCTCCTCTACCCCCATCTTGAAGGGACTTGTTTAGCCCCATTAAGGGGGGGGGTGATAGAAGTACCCCAAATCCCTGGTCTGTATGTCACAGAAATTGTGGTACGACTGCTGGCTACAGATCATACCAGCTGCTCTGGGATCATTGAAGTTGATCAACACACAGTCCCCGGTAATAGCCTTACGTCTGTTGCCAATCCAACCCACGCGTCGGACGAAGGCTATTCTACCATCAATGTGCCCTGGGAGGGGTCTATTAGCTTTTAGCCAGGAGAGCGTCTTGTGTTTAAGGTCAGAGTAGGACTCACAAGAACCCTCTTCAAGCTCGGGGACCCCTGTTAAAATTACCACATAAGGCTTACAGCCAGGGGGAAGGCTAGCATTTGGCGTGTGCCGCTTTACCCTGTCTTTAGCCGGAGATTTTACCGTGGTTTTTACTGGAGGTTTGGGCACGGCCTGTGTAACAGGAGTTGGAGGAGATGGGGTTGTAACACCCTTACTTGCGGTCATTATGTTACCAATTACCTTAGTGTTAGAGACTATAGGCTTGGGATTTGCAACAAATTTGACCTTAGGTGCCTTGGGAGCCTGGGTACTAGATTTGTTCATTGGACGGGCCAAACTAGACTCAGGAGTAGAAGTAGGAGGGGGGGGTATGGTTCCAGTATTGGATTGCTTCGATTGGGGAACCTTTGCCATGGCGGGTGTTTTTTGGCAAGATGTGGGCTCAGGGGGGGCTGTGGAAATAGAGGGAACTAATGTCACAGCACCCCTCCTTGGCCCTCCATTTTCTTCAACCTGTGACTTAGCGTGAAATTTAACTAACGATTTCACTGCATAGAAGTTGTCCAGCATTGACTGCTCAAGTGAGGCTAGTTTGCGAGTGAGACCGTCAATCTTATCTACGAGAGGCATCACCACAGACTTAATGATGCTCTCTACTTGAGGGAAAATGCTAGTATCTATAGGAGCCATTTGACCAGGAATACCCTCCAAGGCAGAGTCTCCGGTCAGGGGTGCGTGAGGTTTTAGGTAAGGAACCTGATTCGGAGTAGTACCCCCTTTTGATGCAATGTTCCTACTTACTTTACTATAAGGTTTTAGAGATCCTCCCCTGCGGGGGCTAGCGGGACGCTTTCTCTTCTTTTGTGAGACTGTGCCTAGGGCTGGGTTCCCTACAGGTGCAGTATGGGAAGTTACTACTCTAAGAGTGTTAATAACGGTATGTCCTGTAGTGGATGGGGAATTCACAGCTTTGCTAATAAGCACAGGGGGGCTGGGGACGTCAAGGATTTCGGGGTTGCTATCTGAAACCTGACCCCCTGGAGATGTAATACTAGGAGCGGAGGAAATGGAGTGTGTCGGGTCAAGTACAATACTTGGTGCTGTGGTGGTTACCCTTTCTAAACTGGCCCTAATCCGACTCACTCTCTCGTCTATAGTTGGAGAATCAACTATCAACAAAGGAGTTAGAGGAATATGACCAGGGCTATCAGCTAGGGCGATGGCGCCCAGAGATGAGCGCTTGTTAGACAAATTCAAAGAATCCCGAGATAACCTTCGTTCTGCCAAGATTATCTCCTTCTCAACTATGGAAACTGCTCGGGTTATGAACTGGTCCATAGTACCTAAAACAACGTCTCCAGCAGATTTCTTTGTCTTACAGGATCGAGTACCTGAAGCCATAGTCCTGGTGGCTGTATATCCGCTTTAAGGAACCAAGGGATGTAGCCCGGCCCGGCCTCCTCCGGCCCCGGACGGCCACAGACGGTCCCGCCCTTGTCCCGGGCTTCTCCCGGGCGCACTCCCGCGCGCTCCCGCGCAGCGGGCGTGCTAAAGTCTTAAAGTACTAGTGAACGTTGTGGGCGGGGGCGCGGCCGGCAGGGAGAGCAGCCCAGCTGATGGTAATGGGGCTCGCAGGGGCTCCTGGTCCACGGAGTCCCTGCTTTGCTCGCAACCCTGCCGGTCCAGAGAACAGCCCAAATCAGCAGCCCCACGGGAGATACCACGCTGCGGGACCCGCGTAGCGGGTCCGGCGAGGTTAGAAGCAGGTCCGGTGGCAAGATGCAGAGCGCCTTCAGCAACACAGGTACAGCTCCTCAAAGTGTCCCGTTTCAATGCGGGAGATCCCGCCTGTTTAAGCTCCGTGGGCGGGGGCGCGGCCGGCAGGGAGAGCAGCCCAGCTGATGGTAATGGGGCTCGCAGGGGCTCCTGGTCCACGGAGTCCCTGCTTTGCTCGCAACCCTGCCGGTCCAGAGAACAGCCCAAATCAGCAGCCCCACGGGAGATACCACGCTGCGGGACCCACGTAGCGGGTCCGGCGAGGTTAGAAGCAGGTCCGGTGGCAAGATGCAGAGCGCCTTCAGCAACACAGGTACAGCTCCTCAAAGTGTCCCGTTTCAATGCGGGAGATCCCGCCTGTTTAAGCTCCGTGGGCGGGGGCGCGGCCGGCAGGGAGAGCAGCCCAGCTGATGGTAATGGGGCTCGCAGGGGCTCCTGGTCCACGGAGTCCCTGCTTTGCTCGCAACCCTGCCGGTCCAGAGAACAGCCCAAATCAGCAGCCCCACGGGAGATACCACGCTGCGGGACCCGCGTAGCGGGTCCGGCGAGGTTAGAAGCAGGTCCGGTGGCAAGATGCAGAGCGCCTTCAGCAACACAGGTACAGCTCCTCAAAGGGTCATTGCCTACTCAAGAACTACTGCTGCTAATGCTATTGCTAAGTCAAGGGTGACTGTCTTCTCCGTGATTGGCTAAATCAGTAACTGTTCTTAACAGTATCGTGTACTGTGTAGTAGTGTACTGTCTACTGTACAGTACATCATACACTCCTTTGCGAGCCTACTCTAAAATGTCAATAAGTAAGGAGTATAATAATAACTTACCACCGTCCACCACTGCTGAGCCATCCACCTCAGCTCCTCCTGGTGGCACTTGTGGCGCCACCGCATCCGCCCCTGAAGTGGACCCCTCCGTACTGCTGGCCCCCGCACTGGTGGTGGGAAGTGCTGCATCGGTTGTGATGCCTTGAAAATACAAGTCATATTTTTAGATGCCATACACCACCCCCTTTTTCGTCTCGTAATGGAAGAGAAAATGTTAAACAATTTTTAATTATTGGGACTGAAAAGAAGTCACAGTTTTGGGGAGGGTGGTAACTTATATTCATTTTCCATAACATGCAACTCTTTTTGGCACAACTGATGAATGCTTGCTCTTTAACGTGCAACATTTTTATAATTACAGACAGAACCAACTACTCCTCATCACCACCAGGAGGACTTGAAGTTCCAACAAGGTGAGGGTTCCCGAGTCCAGTACAGTTACGTCTGACTGAGGTATGTGGAAAGTCGAACTGCACCTATCATCAACAATGTCCTGTTTCTCTTGTCCATACTTCTGTATGTGCAGAATAGTCCCTGAAACACTAGCGGTATGGTATGTGTTACTATCAAATCAAAAATCCAACTACTAGCTGATTCCTGGTGGTCATTGACATTTTGTTGTTGGAAATTGTCAAAGCACTAACATTAAGAAGGCTGGAATAGACAGCATGGGCAACCCAGAGGACTGCACTCAGTGCCTCTAGAGCTATTGCAGGATCAGAGTTTTGTTTAACACCGTTTGCCGACTAGGCAAGCTTAGCTACCTACACACAGAGAGTGATGGTAGAGAGGCAGGATAAGAATGTGGAAACAGTCTCCAAGAAGATCAAAGACTATTTTGGAAAAAATAGAATTGGGAAACAGTTTGGAATAAATAGGGAAGTATAATTATATTAACAACAGAACAACTTACTAGGGCCAGCAGAAGAGCCTGCAGAGGACCGTTCCTGCCCACTCTGTTCCGCCGGAGTCTGTGGTGTTGCTGTCTTCTTGCTGATGATCATGAAATAAACACAAACATGGATGATTGTTTTTTTTAAATATTTGCTTTCTTTGACCACAATCGAAAATTATCTCGGGGAAACAAATTAGCAACAATTGCACTACATGTATTGACCTATCTGATCTGGTCAACTAGGAGGATACTAGTGCAGTATTGCTGGATTCGCAGACCGTCTACTTGGAAAGTTATGTAAATCCCTATCTAAACCAACAACAAAAAGGTTGTACTACGACTGCCAGCACTCAGCAGCACGTGACGTGATAGACACAGACCGTCATCATGATTGCAGACCACTAAAAAATGTCCTACTACTAATAACAAGTCATACTATACTCAACCTATCAATCCACCACTATCTCTTCTTCTTAGTGGCAGCAGGTGTACAAAGGAAGGACTAGACTTGAGTCTCTAGTATCTCTAGCATTACGCAGTTCTCTAAAGTACTACACTCATACATTTTCAGGCCAAATAAGCACAAAGTTGCAAACAAGTAAGCATAGTAGCAACGCCACTGAGCAGGCGAGCACCCACAGAAGCTATTTAAACATTACTTTACCTGCAATGTAATCAATGTGACCACAATACCCAGCCATCTGTGCAGGAGAAGAGGAACGCGCACAGGAAGTGATGCGTCACTGAGCTTCCGGCCGGATACGTAAGCCGAAGCCGAACAAAGGAATCTCGCAGATTATTCTGGCATTGCTGCTAGACACTTACAGACGGAATTTGGGGCTACTACCATTTCCCGGTAGGGTAAGGGTGTCGGTGACACCGTCAAGAGTCAATCTTCTGTGATTCTTTGATTGCGCTAGCGTTTGCTAGCTTGTCCTGGGTGTCAGTGACACCGCCAAGAGTCAATCTCCTGTGATACTTTGATTGTGTTAGCAAGTGCTAGCATTTCCTGAATTTTGCTTTTGTGGAAAAGAAAACTTATTTAAGCCATCTCGATAACATTTAAAGTTCAAACCCTTCAGGGTCAAAACATTTCCTGGACAAACCGGGACATTTCTACTGGTGTTGATGCCAGGTGGTATATTCTTTTGCTTTACTACATGGTACAGCACTTGGGCTGGTTGCGAAGGGTATCACATATCAAATTGGTTAAAGGCTATTTATTTGTACTGGCAAAGATGTTTCATGTGAAATAAGAGCGTGTGTGTGTTTGTGCTTACCTTCTAGCAGGGGACATAGTGAGGTAGCTGCCACTAAGCATAACATTCCTCCCTGACTGGTGGGTACTGTATGTAGTTTGTACCGGTTACCGAGGTGCATTGGTTAAGTTCCCGTGTGCACTGTTTATGTTTCCTTGTTCCTTTATTTTCCAGTGCTCCACCTGCAACCACATGTGTCTGCCATAGGACTAACCCAATTACAGGGTAGCCAAGAGAAGGTCTTGATGACTGCCAAATCGTCCTTCTTCTTATAGTTACCAGAACTGAGTACTTTCTCGTTGCAGGTAGACTTGTGGTGGCAAAACAATATAGCTTTAAATTGACCATTGAAGCTGTTAGCGCAATGGTTCTAAATAATATTTTCTATTCACAGGTCTCTCTCCCCACTGGTTCCATCTTTTCCTTCCCCCGATTGACCCCTTAATCTTCTGTGCCATCACGGCAATTCGGAATTGAGGTTGTTAATAGGTGGACTCCCATTGAGCTACAAGCCGATCCTGAGAGGCCTCCGAGGGACCACAACAGAATAATCTGCCTAATCTATAATATACCTCTCCTGGTCGGTTCGTTGTTGCTATGGTCACCCTCGAAGATGTGCTAGCTACATTAGTGACGCTTCAACAAGAAATTACTGATTGTAGAACAGAAATAGCTGCCTCTAGGGCAGAGACAGCAGCATTGCAGGATACTGTTAATAGGATGCAGAGAAACCCCTTTGACACACAGTCAGACTGAGGTGTTGGGAGGAGTCTTTTTCAGTTTAGTTCACCCTCAGTTCCTACACCATTTTCAGTCAAAATGGCCACTCCCGTTCCCTTAACAGCCCTGAAGCGATTTTATGGGGAGGCATCCAAGGTCCAGCTCTTTCTGACACAGGTGTTACTGCATTTTACATGCAAACCAAAGGCCTTTCCCACTAATCAGGCTAGAGTAGCTTTCCTGATCTCCTATTTAACAGGAGATGCAGCTCAGTGGGCTGTACCCTATGTACGCCGTGACGACCCGCTTCTCTATTATTGGGACGAATTCCAGAGGGAGTTCGAACTTGTGTTCGATCATCGAGCTGCCTCCTTTTCGGAAGACCAAGAACTATTAGAATTCAAGGAGGGCAATAAGGATTGGGTGGTGTATATTAACTATAACACCAAAAGGACGTCCCAGGGGAGGTTTAACAACCACAACTGCTATGCCCCCTACCTGACAATTAAACCAACAAAGAATAGCAGTGAGTCAAAGGACTAACTAAATTATGTATCTAACAGAAAACAACATAGGTGTTGACAAACAAGTAAGGAATCTTGTGAAGGAAAGCCACTCAACGTGAAGGAGTTCCCATCAGTCCACCCTCGAGACCGCCCTTCATCATCTGGGATCTCTTACACATCAAGAGAACTGGTACCCGCAACAGACTGTCAGGTGTTGTAAACGAAATCTAGGGTGTACCAGAAACACAAACTCAGATGTGAATAAGGTGTGTCTTGTAGGGAACTGAATAGCAGTGCTAAAAAAAGTGAAAGTGATGAAGTGAAAAGAAAAAAGAATTTCTCTAAAATTGGATAGTGATAGGGGAAAAAAACCTTTAATATGCACCCCTTCACTACCAAATCAATAAAAACAGTGCAAGTAGTAGTGTAACAAATGACTACCAACGAGAATGTTAGGTCGACATGTTTCTGCAGTCACTTGGAGCCACACGGTCTCCTGCTGCTTCCTCAGGACCATTAGTGCTACTGCTAAATACAGAAATAAAAAGATATCACCTGAAAAGTGCGATATATACTCATCCTCCTGACTTTAGATCCCAGTATTCAGCAGGGGAGATTATAGATACATAAAAAAGAAAGACCAAAGAAAGCACAGTTAGTAATCCTACCGACGTGCATGGGTCATGATACAATTATTTCATGAACCACATGCTGGCTTTTAAATGCCAGCCTTCTGAGGACAGTAGTAATCTGCCAAGTTAGTCCTTTGACTCACTGCTATTCTTTGTTGGTGTATATTAACACCTTCTATTGGCTAGTGGCAGAAACACAATGTCCAGAAAAGAAATGGTCCGCCCTGCTTTATCAAGGGTTAAAGGAGGAATTGAAGGATGTGTTAGCGCAGATTGACGCCCAGCCCTCTACTTGTATAGAACTAATCAACCTTGTGCTGCGATTGGATTATCGTATGGACGAACCTAGAGGGGACCGGAATAGAGTTGAGCGTCAGCCTATGCGTTTTGATTAAAGCAGGAGTACAGGGGGGTTTGTTGCTTCCTTTTGAACCCATGGACATAGGCACAGTACGAGCTCCACTGACGCAAGCTGAGAGAGAAGCTGAGAGAGAAACAAGAAGAAAGACATGCCTCAGAAAAAAGGCTCATTTCGTAAAGGATTGCCTGGCCAAACCTAGATCGAGCATAGGGGTGAAAAGACTATCCACAATCAACACCGAAAGCCCGTCGAAAAACTGGTAGACTCAAGGTACTCAGAAGGGAAGTCCTTCGGTGGTATAAACCTCCCTTTCACAAGTAATGTCTCTGAGTTGTCTTCCCAACACTTCTTTCTGCATATTCAAATAAAGACACACAAAGGATGGCAGAGTATTGAAGCCATGATAGATTCTGGAGCTACAGGGATGTTTATGGACTTGGGTAAAGCTAGGAATCTATGCCTTGGGTTAATAGCTAAAGATAGCCCAGAAGAGGTTTTGGCAGTTGATGGGAAGAAACTAAGTACAGGTCCTAGCATGTTCCATACGGAAAACTTAAAAGTAGGTTGTGGGGGAGGGCATGTTGAATGGTTGAGTTTCAATGCCATCCAGGCGCCACAATATGGGGTAATCCTGGGGCTTCTCTGGTTGAAACTTCACAACCCTTTCATTAATTGGAGAGAAAAAAGAGTGGAGTTCAGTGGCTCATGGTGTAAGGACCATTGCTTTAATGAGCACCCAGATTCCTTGCTTAAGGTAACCATGTCTCATACTGTAGCAACTCCAACAGAAACAGATGTTCAGCTTCCTTTATGGTATCAGGAATACCAAGATGTGTTTTGTGAGAAATCAGCTGATACCTTGCCCCATCATATGCATTACGACTGCCGGATAGATTTAATGCCGGGAGCGGTGATTCCTTGTGGGAGGCTATATGCGTTAAGAGAAGTAGAAAATACCCATTTTTAGGAATACCTTGATAAATACTTTGAAGATGGCTCAAGGTCTCCAGCGGCCTTTCCACTATTTTTTATTCCTTAGGCTAATGGAGAGAAAAGAGCATGCATAGACTTTAGGGCCTTGAGTAACATAACAATCAAAAATAGGTATCTTCTTCCCTTTATACCAGTTCTTATAGAACAAGTCAGTTCAGTTCATTAAACTTTATTCGGTTAAAAACAAATAACCATAAAAGTTACAGACATAAAACAATTTACAATGGTTACAACGATTACAGTAATTACATCTCGTGATTATCAGTGCAGTGAGGTAGATCAGTAGGAGGTCAAGGCCATTTCAGTTAGCATTTGTTTCCTAAATTTAAAAACACTTTTTAAATAATTTAAAACCACAGTAACAGTTAAAACCGTATCCATTTTCTGTACTTCTAAAAAAGCTGGGCGACATCTGGTTAAATTCATGTGTTTTAAAAAAGGGACAATAATTTTTCTACGGAGGGCGCTATAAAATCTGCAGAAAAAAAGGATATGAATATCAGATTGTTGTGATGTATCATCACACGAACAAGTGGGCAGAATGTGATTCCATGAGTTCATGCGTGGAAAAGACACTAATCTAAAAAATATACAGAATCTAAAACGAGTTAAAAGAAAACGATCATAGTTTGTCATGGGCAGAGATAAATATGGCTGTACAGAGTTAATCTCACAGAGAGTAGTAAGGTGAGAGTGTACTGTGGGTTTCAAAATTTCCACTCTCTTCCTTTTATCCACAAGGTGGTCAAGGCAGATGGTTTTTAGTGTACTCCTGGAGATGGTATCCATTGAGGATGGATCCGAATAATATGAGTAGCATCCAATCTCAGTTAGAAAACGCTTTACATAACCCAGCCATTCCATTCTGTCCACATGGTCCAGACTGAGGGTGTCTTGTAGCAGGGCCCGATTCATAACGCATTCATTTGTAGTCCATACCCTATGCCACAGTAGGATGGGTTGAATTTTGATAATGTCCATTATGTAAGGTTGGCCAAGTTCAGCGTGACAATTGAATGTGGCAGCACATTGTGGAACTGCTAGGACTCCCCTCAAAAATGTATTCTCAACCAGCTGGATTTGATCTACATTTGCGTATCCCCACAAACCTGAGCCATACATAGCCACAGACAAGCATGTAGCTTTATATATAGTTAACATTTCTTTTATCGGTTTCTTGCCCAATTTTCCGACAAAATTTTGTAGGGCCATGATCGTTTTCATAAATAAAAGAGTTCTAGCTTTAATTGCACTTGTCCAGGCACCTGACTCATGAAATAAAATGCCCAAATAAGAAAAGGTTGGGGTAATATCCAGTGGCACATTGTTTAAAAACATACGCTTCATCAGTTTACATGGTTTTGGGCCACAGTTCATTGTGAAAGTCTTACTACAGTTTACTAGTAGATCTAGGTCCAGCATGAATTTCTCAAATCTAACTACTAGTTTTTGCAGGGCCCGAGGAGTGCGTGCCATGAGTACTGCATCATCCGCATACATGAGCGCAGGGATTGCCCTCCTCCCCACCCTGGGCATATCCCTGCACTCATGCAGCAGGTGACGCTCGAGTCCATTAATATAAAGAAGAAATAAGAAAGGTGCCAATACGCAACCTTGGCGCACTCCGCGACCTACACTGAATTGTCTGGAGCATTCGCCCCCCCTGCCGTAGCGAACAGAAGCTGTGGCTCCACTGTAAAGTTCCCTCAAGAAACAGATGATGTTATTATCCACTCCCAAACCTTTCATTATTCCCCACAATTTAGAGTGTGATACACAATCGAACGCGGATGAAAGGTCCACAAAAGTGAAATATAAACGTTCCGATTTTATCCTTATGTATTTATGCTGCAAAAGCATTAGGTTTAAACCTTGCTCAATTGTGCCAATCCCTTTTTGAAAACCAAATTGGAAATCACTGATAATATCATTTTCCTCTGCCCAGCTTTGGAGTCTTGCCAACACAATATACCCCAAAATTTTTACTGATGAGTCAAGAAAAGAGATTGGTCGGTAACAGGCACAACTGTTCCTATCCCCCTTCTTGTAGATCGGGACAATAACAGAAGCGAACCAGGATTCTTTCAGGCCCATTGAGAGAGCTGCATTAAAAAGTTGTACCAACATAGGTCCCCAGATTTCAGTATTAGCTTTAAATAGGTCTGCCGGAATCCCATCAGGTCCGGCAGCCTTACCGCCTTTGGTAGATCTCAAGGCTAGGAGTACCTCATCAAGTGTTACAACCAAGTTATAACTCTGTTGCGAATCCAAACTAGAGTTAGGACCCTCACTATGGATATCTTCCTGTGCCTTATAAAGATTTGAGAAATGATCTACCCATTTATCCTCGTCTATTGCAATCTCGATTCGCGCCGTATGGGTTTCATATGGGAAAGGGGTGTTAATTACTTTCCAAAATGCAGCGGAATCTTTGGATTGCGAGGCCTCGCAGAGGAAATCTATTGCCTCCTTATTTAGCGTAGTTTTCCTTACTTTCAGGGCCTGATTATATGCGGACCTGCACTCTCTTATTTTGCCTATATCCCTAGGGCATCTGTGTACTGCCTGTTTTAGATTTTTCAATGCCCTGGTGCATGCATTGTTAAACCAACTCTTGGGTCCCTTACCTCTATGTTTTGCCTCCACCCTTAGACTACTTTTTATATTTGTGGCTATTATTCCAAAGTGCTCCATAATTTGATCATTAGAGGAGTTGTCGCTCAGGCAAATCCTAAAACTATTTGAGCACACCTCCCAGAAAAAAGGTTGCGGGGATTACTTTGCTCCATTTCAGTGTGTACCCATTTTGTCTCCCAAGGACAACATCAACCGCTGTCTCAACTAGAGGCGCGGCCGTCGATGGGTCTGGGAACAAGTCTACTACCTTAAGACATTGTGGAAGGTGGTCACTTATGGGTAATTGGATGTTCGTAACCCCCAACAATCTATGATTAAGATTACTGGAGGCGATAATAAAATCAATGGTTGTTGCTAAGCCTCTGCCAACAAAGGTCGGTGCGAAGGGTGTGGGTTCTAGGGCAGATTCATTAGCAAACCCTAAGTCAAACGTAAATAATAATTATAGAACAAGTCAAATCCGCCACCATTTACACACGTCAAGTCCTAAAAGGAGCATACCATTTGGTGCGAGTACGAGAGGGCGACAAGTGGAAGACAGCCTTCCGCACCAGGGACGGGCAATACGAGTACACGGTAATGCCCTTCGGCCTGTGCAACGCCCGCGCAGCTTTTCAATATTTTGTTAACGAGGTGCTGCGGGGAGTTCTTGGACAGGTTCGTGGTGGCATATATCGATGACATTTTGATATATTCTTCCTCGGATGAGGAGCATCGTTCTCATGTGAGTCAAGTGTATGATGCGTTGAGACAAAACAGTTTATATTGCAAACTCAGAAAATGTGAGTTCCATGTGCACGAGGTAGAATTTCTAGGGGTTAAGGTGACACCCACCGGTCAAGTAATTTCCGAGCGAAAGATCCTAGCTGTGAAAGAATGGCCACAACCTACCAACGTTAGAGACATCCAATGTTTCCTTGGTTTTCCGAATTTTTATCGCAGGTTTATCAACCATTTCTCGAATGTGGTGGCTCCCATAACTAAACTGTTGGGAAATAATGAACCTTTCTGTTGGACCAAGGAATCAGAAACGTCCTTTCAGTGTTTAAAGAATGCTTTTGTTTCAGCACCCATTTTGGCTCACCCTGATCCTAACAAACCCTACATCATAGAGGCGGACGCATCCGATGTAGCGATAGGAGCCATACTGTCGCAAAGACATACATTACACCAAGGCTGAGAAGGAGCTACTGGCCATAAAAGACGCCTTTAGTGATTGGCGGTATCTGCTGTTAGGAGCCAAACACGTGATAACGGTATACATAGACCACTGCAACCTGCAGTTTATGCGGTCCACTAGAATGTTGTCTCCTAGACAGTTACACTGGATGCTTTTTTTCTCAGAATTGCATTATCTCGTTACCTACAGACCCGGGGCAGAAAACAAAAAGGCGGATGCCTTGTCCCAACAAGAAACACCTTCTGAGAATCTAATTGAACAACAACATTCCATATTGGACCACACCAAAGTTATAGGAGCACTCCAAACTGACACCTTCCTTCAGAAAGTAACCCAAGGGGTTAAAAATAGATACTGGAGAAACTGGCTAAACAGTCACCCACAGTGGAGGGTGATCGACGGTCTTCGGATGAAGGATAAACAACTATTGATACCCAATCCGGCCTTATGAAAAGAGGTGCTATAGTGGTGTCACCACACCCACAGCGCCAGACATCATGGAATTCATAAAACCCTCAACAGGATATATCGCCAGTTCTGTTGGCCTACGGTAGTAGAAGACACCACTGCCATGATAGGACATTGCAAATATGTGCAACAGCCAAAACAGACAATGGAAAACCTGAAGGACTGTTGCAACCCCTTCCCACACCATTGATACCATGGGAAACCTTTTCTATTGACTTTGTAGTGGGTTTACCAAGCATCTGGGATGTACCGCCATTATTGTGATTGTGGACAGTCTCACCAAAAAGGGCCACTTTATTGCCTGTGCTAAAGAACCCACATCAGGACAACTGGCTAAACTCCTCATGTTACATGTGGTTAGATTACACAGTCTTACAGCCAATATAGTTTCAGGCAGGGACCCCCAGTTCACCGCTAGATTTTGGAAGGCTTGGTGTAATGCCTTACACATAAAAACCTCCAAATCCACCAGTTTCCACCCTCAGTCAGATGGACAGACTGAAAGGCTGAACCAGACCCTTAAGCAATACCTAAGCCGTTATGTAGAAAAGAATTCCGATGCTTAGGTAGACTTGTTATGTCTGGAGGAGGTGGCTTACAACAGCGCTAAGCATCAATCAACTCGGTTCACACCATACTACAGCAACTCCGGATTCCATCCTCGTTTCATATCGTTGATCCACCCTGCGGTTGCACAAGAAGTACCCGAAGTACAAGCCCGTACTAAGCATATCCAGCAGGCACTAATAGCCACCCGTAGGAATCTAGAGAAAGCCAAAGGAGCCTACAAAACCATGACTGATAAACATCGCAGACCTAATCCCGTGTACAAAGTAGGAGATGCAGTTTGGTTATCAACCAAGAACATTCGGTTCTGTAAATATAGCGCTTTTAAACCCAAATTCATAGGTCCTTACAAGATATAAAAGGTGGTGTCACCATTGGCCATGATGTTAAAGCTTCCAAAAACCCTGAAAATACATCCTGTTTATCACGTGTCCCTATTGAAACCCTCCTACATCCCCGACAAGAAGAGACCATCTCTCATCTGGATTAACAATGAGCTGGAGGATGAAGTAAGAGCAATCTTGGATTCCAAGATGAGGGGATCCAAGTTATGGTATCTGGTATCATGGAAAGGGTACGGGCCAGAGGAAAACTCATGGGAACCTGCGGCAGGAATGAATGCTCCTAGGTGTATTAAAACATTTCACACTCGCTACCCCAGCAAACCTGGTTCGTGCCAGCCGCCTTTGGGAGGGGGGTGTGCTGTTGTGTGCACAACCTTGACTGCTGCACGTCTTCCCGGCCAAACATTTTTAATAACAAAAGCATTTTGCTTTTATAACAAAGGCAAATATAATAGGGAATAAACAACGACCATCAGTACATACCATCAATAAAAGTTGAAATAGTCAATCACTACAACTTACAAATAGAAAGTCCTTTCTGTCAAGCTAACAAATCTAAATTCAGGGGCAGATTTATGAGGCCCTTGCGCCACGTTTACGCCGATGTTGCGTCACGCAAAGCGGCATAAACGTGGCGCATCCCTATGAACGATTTACAACGTGACGCATCTAGGCAGATGCGTCACGTTGTAAAGCTCTGCACCGCTTGTGGCGATCCGGCGCAGGGTGGGCGTTCCGGGGCAGGTGCGCCTCGCAAAAGTGGCTGAGTGAAATCTATGAGATTTCACTCAGTCACTTTTAAGCCAATGCTGCGTCAAAAGCCTGCGCCTGCTTTAAGCAGGCGTAGGTCTTGGCGCAGCATTGTTAAAATGGGGCACCCCCGAGCCTTGCTGGAGCTGCGTCGCGCTTGCGACGCAACTCTAGCAATGCGCCACATTTTCGGCACAGATGCGTCACGCATCTGTGCCGTTTTTGCACCATGGTGCGCCGCATTATAAATGCGGCGCACCATGGCTGGCGGAGCTGTGGCGCACTGTGGCGCATGTTAACTGGCGCATCCCTGGGGATGCGCCAGTTAACATAAATCTGCCCCTAAGTCCCTTCCTGGAGTACTTCAAAGACACATGGATGGGAAGGTTGCATAGGTCAGGGCACCGCAGACAATCTAAATTTCATATCCCCTGGTGGAATGTGTACGCCAGTACTGTGGCCCAAATAGCCAAAGCAAACAACGCGGTGGAAGGATGGCATAATGCCTTCCAAGCCACAATAGGAAGGGGACGAACCAACACTACACAAACTAATTGATGGAATTAAAAAAGAAAAGAGCTACCAAGAACTCAGACTTGAGCAATGACTAAGTAAAATCGGCGATAAACTAAGCAAACAAACTAAAACCATGCACACATACCTGCAACATAAAACTAAGGTGTATCCAACTACACAAGGTCTAGAATACCTAGACATATTAGCACAATCAATTCTTTAATCTAAACAAAATACTAAAGATAATTTAAACATTCCAACTATAAAACATATAAACATCATTATTCTTTTTTTATATATTCATAATAATATCATGAAATGTGAAATATCCGCAAAATATTATGTAATATCAATATTAAATAAAAAATAAACAAGGAAAAAAATAGATACATTTGCCACCCTAGTAAATAAAAAGAATACTCACAGTTATGTAGCAGTAGAATATCCTCGAAAACAATACAATCCTCAGCAAACAAAGAAAATAGAATCCTGTTCTTTTCAAAGCCCCAAAAAATACAAAAATACAAGTGCAAAAATAAAATCCTATGCCTCAATCCTCCTAAAAATGAAACCCAAAAATAGTGTAGAAGAAAATGCTCCAACAACCCCGGAAAAAAAAGGAAATGTCAAAAACCTTGTTGTCAAAAAAGGATAACATTTTCCTTTAACGAAAATAAATGCATCAGTGATTTGAGCCGTTCATAAAATCCAATACCTGTAAATAAAAAAGTAAACAACACCCACCCACAACACAAATACAAACCCATAAGCATTAGTATCAAAATTAAAAACACAACAATACATTTAATAAACCCATAACTAACACTACATAACACTTTAATTATATCCAACACCACGTCCAACACATAAAACACTAAAGGGGTTATTATGATGGCGTAGGGCCCGTCACCGCCAGCCGTGCGGTGGTGGGCACTCCGCCATCTGGCTGCATATTTTCCCCTCCACATTACGATGGCCGAGGAATTGTTACGCAAGCGTGGCGGGCGCAAAGACCACGCTTCCGCCTCAGGCAATCATTAAGATTGCCTGGCGAAGAGGAAAGGACCTTGTAAACGGTGGTGCTGCCTAGCAGGCACCGTCCGCCAGATTACAATTCTGGCTACAGCCAGCCTTTCCATGGCGGTGCAACTGCAATAGAAAGGTTGGGGGTGATTGGATTCGGGGACCTGTTGCGGTCCCCCTCTGTGTATGGGGGGGTGGTTCTTGGGGGATATCCATGATACCCCCCAACATTTCCCAGCACCAAGTGGCAGGCAAAGCATGGCGCCTGCCACATAGTGCAGGGAAATGCAGTGCATGCCATATTCACTTTGTGAGCGGTGCTGCATCCAGCAGCACCGTTTGCAATGTTAAAGGCCTGGGATGTGCCTGCCATACTGGCGGGCGCATCGCAATTTGTGTGGTGGGACCTCCGCATGACTGGCGGCCTGTCCCAATCCCGCAACGATGGCAGGCGGAATCAGGTCCACCCGCCATCGTAATGAGCCCCTAAACTACCAAAACAACACCTAACTACCCCAAAAACCATCAAACAACACCCTAACAAATCTATTTACACTACTACTACCTAACTCCTACCCTAAAACTAACTTAAAAGTATATGAAATTCAACAAAAAAACTGGTGGCATAATTGAAACGAAAAAAAGAACAACTGTCCATGAAAATAATGATAAATATAGAAAACAATATATTAAAAATAATATATGCAACTTTATGTATTACAATAAATTTTGCAAATCTTTAAAATAAATGAAAAAAATATATAAAATATACATTGACGGTTATATTATTAAAAAATCAAAAATGTAAATATTAAAAAATATGCTTATGTCATGCAAAGTAAATGTACAAAAATATAAACATGTAATAAAAAATAATATGCTGTTCAAAAGCTTTATTTTACAAATATTGTACATTAATTAAAATATTACATTTTATTTTATTTAAAATAATATTCAATATACTAAATAATGCAAAACAACTTTTTTTGTTAAAAATATGCATACAAATGTTTTCTGTTTTGTACAAAAAAATGGAAAAAAAACATACGAATGAAACTGTTTATAATAGGAAAAATGGAAAACACTTTGATTTAACATTCCATGACTATGGGTCCAATTATGATGGCATACGGAAAAGCCCTCAGACCGCCATAGTTTCGGGAAAAATCTCCCCGCATGACCCGCTGAATTTCCGTCAGTCAAATTATAAGGCAATGTACCAAAATCTGACCGCAGCGGACAGATGTCACAAAAGACCATCCACGACAGTCAGAAAAGCTGCAAATCCAATCACGGCTGACGGGGAAAGCTGTTCAAAGGCTTAAAAAGGCCTCTCCTGTCGCGGCATGACCGTACAGCTAATTACGATGACAATGCGGAGCTGGCTGATCGAGCAGTGCGTGAATGGCGGACGGAACCAACTTCACAGCAATGCCTGAAGTGTGCCTGTACTCTCTGCCACCCCCAATAACAACACACATGCCACAATGATATACACCAACTTGCTCCTGGTAAGGAAAGCCATGCACAGCATGGAAGAGACATCTGGAGGTCATCACTCATGTAGACACACCAGCATACCACAGTATAAAATCTACCCCTTCCTTGACCAGCATCCTTTGCACACCACAAGCTGAGACAGAGAAACAGGACACCATTGACTCACACTGCACAACATCACACCCACCTATCTCCACACAACCCCACTTTCACCCACACACCTCACAAACTTCACATATCTCCACCACTACCTTGCACCCTGTACCCCTCATTCATTCGCACCATGCCCCCCAGGAAAATGCCCAAATCCACTGACTCAGAGTTGAAAGTGATGGCAGACGAGATAATCAGGGTAGAACCACATCTGTTTGGGCACATCAAACACATGTGGAATGCATGCTTTCAATATGAATGGATCACAAGGCTAGCATTTCGTTACTCAGCTTCACCTCACAGGTAGGCAGTCAGCTCATGCACCCTGGCCTCTCTCCCAAACAACATGGCAAACCCTCCCTACCCCACAGCCATGTGTCAGCTAACTCCGTCAACAGTTCCTTCTAACAGGTAGGTACCCATCTCACTGGGGAGGGAATTATTGAGCCCTGACAGCAAGACCACAGCTCCCACAAGGCCTTCTGTCTTCCCTTCCAAAAAGCATTGCCCACCCACCCTATCCCACAGCCATGTGTCAGCTAACTCCGTTGACAGTGCCTCCTAACAGGTAGGTAGCCATCTGACTGGGGAGGGTGTTATTGAGCCCTGACAGCAAGACCACAACTCGGGTCAACACAACACATGCATGGAAACTCTGTCAAACCTCATAAACAACAGGAGGTAAGTACAAAAAACATATCGCAAATCATGAAGTTGCAGCATAGTAGTCAGATACTCATAGAAAATACTCAAATGTCCAAGCATGAACTGAATCAGATGAACAACAAGTTGATACCAGAGGACATGTCCTTGGAAATACAATATTTGTACATATAATTTAGTTTCTTCAGCCATGACACATCGCTAACGAGCAATGTATGTACCTCCACATCACATTTGACTGCTGACTAGCAGTTCTGAATGAATTGTAATGCTAAGGTAAAAAGTAAGGCCATCTCAAATGAAATGTCCTAAACTTGAACATCAAAGTTGTGCTGTGTACTGAATATGCTGACAATGTAACCTCTCTTCAACGGATGACTCGCTAGCAACAGCAGGCAACAGTGCCATGGGCGAGCCCAGCCAGTCTCCACCCGAGGAAGCTGAACCCTCTGATGCGGACTCGCTAGTCTTTTTGGATGAGGAGAACCAACATGGCCCCTCAAGCGTGCCCAGGACAGCTCAGTCTCTGGCCCTCACTGACCCCACCACAACCACCATGATGCTGACAACAGCTGCATAACCAACGCAGACCCTGGTAGCACTGACCTGTGTGGCCGCCACCTTCGCCATCACCACCGCTGCCTCCAACACTGTCCTTTTGCCAGCAGCTGCGAATACCCCCAGGCAGACAAGGGATGCGGGGGGCGGTGTGCCGCAGCATCACCTGGAACCACCACAGGTCCGTGGCAGCACAGCAGGTGGGAGCCAACTGGGAGACTGCCACAGGAAGACAATGAAACTGAGGCCCTGGATACCGTTCAAACTGTCCTTGGGGCATACCTGCACAACAAGGGGCAGATGGGCCAGGTACTTGAAGAACTGTGGGAACTCCACCGGCTGCAGAGAACCATGGACACTTGTTTGGCACAAATTGCAAAGTACATGGGTCAGCTTGTAGGTGTCCTGAAGGACATGCATGCAACTCAAATCGCTGCCAAGCCTCCGTGGCCAGCCGGATGATAGTCACACCACAAAGAGGGGTAAGTCACACCACGGCAAATCCTCAGACACCCCTGAGCATGCAGCAGGTTACCCCAGCCAAACGTCAGAGGGGGCAACCGAAAAATACCCTGGGAGGATCCTGGGGTCTTTTTTGGTTGCCCCCTCTGTCGTTCAATTGGAGTCCCTCAAGGATCGACATTATCACCATCACTTTTCAATCTTTATGTCGAACCCCTTAAAGAAATTCTCTGAAACGCAAACATCTTATCACATGTACGTGGATTACACTCAGATCGACATCAAGATTGCGTCACTGGAAGACATCAAGATAATGAATGAGGCCTTAAAAGTGCCATTGTACTGGTTAACTAGCAACCACCTGAAACTAAATGCACAAAAATGGAATTCCTCTTAATATCACCACCAAATAAACCCACAGGAGTGAAGGAATGGACCAAACTAATAACAGTGCTAAACTGTACCCCTACTCTAGTTGAATCTACAAAATCACTGGGAATCACACTTGACAAGAACGTAGACAATTCAACTAAAACTGGCATGTACTACCCACAAAGCGCTCCACTACAAAAACACCAAGGTACTTAGCTAAGAAAATATAACTATCATTAGGAAGCAGACCAGCTAGGAGTGCCAGAGAGCTGTTGCTGAAACCTCCCATCTTTCAGAAGAAGAAAACATATGACAGAGCCTTCCCCGGGCAGCCCCCAGAATCTGGAACTCACTACCTCCAAACATTAGAAAAATTCCATACACAGCAACATTCAAGAAGGAAGCAAAGCTCTTCCTAATGAGCAAATTCCTTCCTTAAGCTAGACTCTTCTTCATCAGCAACGTGCTTAAGTATCGTGTTTAATACTTAAACGTAGATTGTGAGCTGTGTATGATGTTAAACCAGCGGAAAGCACATCAGAACAATTTGTATGGAAATACTGTTAAACCTTGTTCCTTAAGAAGTTCATAGAAAGAAGAAAAATGCTGCTATTCCTGTTATGGTCCAAATATACCTCAATGTATATTTAATATTGTATTTTATTGTATAAGTGTTTTACCGAAACTGCTAGGAGAATTATGTACCGGATTATTATATATAGTAATACTGCTATACCTGCTATATTCCAAATGTACCCATTATACAATGTATATTGTGTATAACTGTATATAGCTATTCCCGCTATATTCCAAATGTAACCCATGTAACTCTGATACCCAAGGTTCACATTCGCGCTATATAAAACTCTATAAATAAATAAATGTGGCACAGCACTGTGCCGTACTAGTTCTCGGAACAACCGCTGATGTCACCACTGTAACACAAGTACTGACTTTGTTGTAAATACAAAGCCACATTGCCACAAGGATGGGAGTGTTCATTTAGACTTTGGAACTGTACCATTGTGTGTCGCCTTATCGTCCTACATCAATAAGATACATTCTGATTGGTGTCTGCTGAAGAAGCTGCCACAATTTACTTGGGTCTCTGTACTGTACATTTGTGCAATGGCTCCTGTGCCATGCCTACATCAAACCTCTCCCAGGTTGCCCTGGGATGCTCCTTTCATCCTTGTGGTGCGAGAAGCACATCTGTTCCTTCATACTGCTGGATTGGATGGCGGTCATTTTTGCTGAAGATGATTTGGATTGTCTCTTGGAACTGATTGTCTTTGAAACTGCCTGTGCCTTCTTGGATTCGTAACTACGTAACAGGAACTGTTGTTGACTAATTCAATATCCTTTTACCTTTTTCCCACCTACTGGCAGGAATTGTCATTCAGCTCTCCGACTTTTGCCCTGTCTGCATTAGCTTTGACTCTGCTGACCTCTGCGGTCTGTTTTTCTTGATACCACAGACCTGAGGAAGGGGAGGCTGTCATCTGACCATCAGAGACATTGCCGACTGTCAGCTGTAGCGCATAAAACTTACATGGCGTGGCCGTTTTGCAAATACATTAGTATTTGTCTGTCACATGAAAGTGTCCTCAGAGCTTGTTCTCTGCGCGGTCCAGGAGTACTGCCTGAACATTCTGTCCGTGGTCGGAGGACATTGTCTGTTGTCATTCTGTTCTGGTCAGGCTCTAGCCCCCCGACTCAACAAAATGTCACAGCTGCTAGAGGACACATGTGCCTTTCAGATGTCATGGGGAGGCGTGCTACTTGCCCCACACTTGGAGAGTAATCCATCCACTTATGAGAGCGACACAGCATATGGGATGTACTTTTCACCATGTATTGGCTGAGGAATGGGTCCTGATGATAAAGCCCATAGACCTAGGACATCTCATATAACTCCTCCAAGCAAGGGGTGGGGGGATATGCTTGTGGGTCTTCGTCCAGAGGGATTATTGAAATGATATCTTGCTTCATGTGTTATGGATGTGTCACTACGGTACCTGTTTTTGTATTCATGCATTCTCAACTTGTTGTGGCATGTATGTTGCATGTTTTGACACTGTAGTAAAAAATGCACATTTCAAAGTGTTTCTTGTCTTCAACTTATCAACTTGTGTACAGGTGCTTGAATACCTCTGAATGAGTAGGAGAGCTTGTGAGGCACTATAGCAATTCCTGTGCCTTTTGGGTGCTTCTGGGTGCTCAGTCTCTGCCCGCCCAAGTTCTCTAATCCTATGCATAGTCCTGTATGTGTTCAAAATGCCAGCAAAAATTCTCAAAGTTTGTGAGACAACAGCAAGGCACACAGACACAGTCATAGTCACTCATTGTTAACTTACACTCTAAGGAAGTAGTTGATGATGAGCTGTTGATTCTGGTCAAGGCATTCTTCCTCACCACTGTCATCATCACAGGGCATGTGTGGGTTGGGTTCGGGGGGCTGCTGCTGTTCATCGTCGTACAGAATCAGGGGGCTCCTTCTGTGCAAGGCCAGGCTGTGTAGCATGCAGCAGGCAAATACCATCTGGCATACCTTCTATGGTGAGTACATAAGTGCACCACCAGTCTTGTCCAGGCACCTAAATATTGACTTCAGCAGTCCAAAAGTGCGCTTCACCACACAACGTGTCCTCCCATGTGCATTATTGTATTGGACTTCCCCCGACGTTGTTGGATTCCACAGTGGGGACAACAACCACAGACAATTGAGATACCCAGAGTCATCTAGTTGTGAGAAAAACAGACAAACTGTGTGATCTGAATATGTGATGAGAGCAACATGTTACACATACATCACAGTCATTGACACAGCCCACTTACTAACAAGCCAGGCCCGCTCGGGGTGCAGATTGGTCATCAATTGGGGTATGGTGCTGTTCCGCAAGATGTGGAAGTCATGTGCAGACCCAGGATACTTTGCCTGCCTAGCATACCACTTGCACCTTGATGGAGTGGTCGTGTTCACGGTTCCACTATCCTGTGGTGGAACGAGGGCAATATGGGTACCATCAATGGCTCCCACAGCATTTGGAATGCAACCCAGGTCATAGAACTCCCCCTTCACAGCTGCCAGTTCACCCTCCTTGGGAAGTGGACATGTCTGTCCTTGTAAAACATCAATGCTGACAGGATGTCACGCAACTCCATGCTGAATATGGGCTGTGACATCCCACCAGCCCTGGGCACAGTGTACTGGAAAGACCCAGTAGCGAAGAAATGGAGTGCAGCCATACCCTTCATGGTAGCAGACAATGCAGCCGTATATATTCTTTTGGGCTTCAAATGGGGCTCCAAGTGGGCACATAGCTTTTGTAGTGTGCAGCGATTCAATCAGAATTTCCAGATGATTTCGATGTCCTCCATCGTCATCAGGTTGGGGACAGGTTGAAAGCTAGGTGGTCTCCTCCTACTTATGTCAGGGTACACAAGCATGGGCTAGGTTATAGATGAGATGTGGTGAACAGCTTAACAGAGACTCAAACAACCACAAAATTGACAGGACTCATGGTCACGTGAAATGCACAAGTGACCTGCATTCAGACATTGGTTTTTTTCACTCACTCGACATACTGACAATACGACATCCAAAGAAGTTAATATGTATGGCATATAGTACACTGCTACATCAAGGATGAGCTGCCCTGTGGTTGATTTGGCACAGCACTAGTGTTTCCCAGCATCAATGCTGAGTTGTATGTAGCTGCTGTCACTGCTCGACTGCAAGCTTTTGTCCCACAATACACAACATCATTATGGGATGAGAGCAGTGAGTGTCATCTAGACAACGCAATATGGATATACAGCACAGTGGACAGACACATGTGGACATTATGGGGTCAGTCCTGCTTGACAGACATTGCAATGTTCGCCTGAATAAGTCACATGGATTGTGTTTACATGCCCGCACGGCTGACAATGAACGATGATGTCGGTCAGAACTATGTTTGTTTTTTGCACATGTGCACTCCTATGACGTGCGATAACATTTACAGGCAATGGCAGCTAGCCACACTGCAAGCCACACCAGTATTTGTGTTGGGAGTACTAGGGATTACATGTATGTCTGATTTACAGACAATGGACACCGCTAATTCTCTGCTTAGGTCACTGGCCCTTCACAAGACAATCCCTGGCAAGAGACGCCAGTCAAATGTCAAGGGATATACAAGCGATGTTCACAGGTTGGATGTTTCATTACACAACATTGGTACAGTGTGAGAGACCTTTATCCTCTTTTACTCCTTCCCTCATTTCAGTCCATGCTGGCCATGAGGCATGAGTATGTATGTAATTTCACTCTCCTTTTCTTGGACATACCATGTGTGTGAAGACTTGACTCAAATGTCACACTCTTGCATACCTTCACAGTGTAGTGACCAGCTGGTCACTGTTCTAGTTGCTCTGATGTACCAGCCACTCCCAGAGGGCAGGCGTATCCCTCTACCCACATCCACCCAGCACAGGCATCACTTAACAAGTGACCCTGCCAACAAACTGGGCAGGACACACGTGCCCTGGGCCAGATCTCCTATACATGTACGACTCTGTATGGTTACTTTATATGCATGGGGACATCGTACCCCACAATATTACACATGGGGTGCACTAATCACTTTAGGCTAGTAAGTTGTGATGTAATTCACATGGCGCCAATACAAATGCAGTATGTGTTCGCATGCGCAGTAGCTGGCATCAGTACTGATGACACTCATTGGCCCTATTGAATGATGCAGGGTTGCAGTCGCAGATTTTAGGCCACCGCAGTGTGGCAACCACTATTCGAATGGGCCATCAGCCAATGGGAGCCTTTGTACCTTTAGTGATATTGCGGTGTGCGCGCTCTGCAACTGCGTGGCTCATCATTGGCCCCAATTGCCTTCAGGGGCACCGAGGGTCACTCATGATTGGGTGGGCCTGTTGCGTGCTTATCTAGGTTCCTGATCGATACTGTGACCTTATGCCCCTATTCGGCTATAAATCCATTTATTCCCTATATTGGCATAACCGTTCAAGTGCGATTTTCTGAAAAGTCATCTCTGGCCTCACACGAACAGAGCCACATTCCAGCATGACTCTCTGCTACTTCCTTTGCGACCAATTAGTGCAATGACAGAGCAGCAGTCACTATCTGATATTCCTAGATAACACTCCGAGTTCTTCAACAAGATAAAAACTCAGCAAACCTGGAAATCCCCGCTTGCTATGTTTTGATTAGTAATGGAACTCTAATGAGCAACTGATAACTGTCACTTCCTAGTGACATCTTTAATTGACGTCTTATGTCCAGCAAACTTGCGTCAAACCCGGCACCTGTCAGGTATAAATATTACCAACGTTGCCTTAAGCAATGAGAGAGATACGAACTGCGAGTTCGTTGCCTGTTGCTGATGCCAGCTGCCTGCATGACCCTGTGTTGGTAAAAACTAGCACTCTGTCGCTGCAGCCTGCTATCCTGTGGTGGTGAAGCTGCTGATTACCATTATCGCCGCTACAGCGCGACCTATGGTGCAGTACGCTTGAGGAGCCGTGCAGCCGTCCTCTGCGAAGACATCCAGCCCAGCTGCCCGCGGACGCTGTCACCCCTCCTTCCTCGACGCGCTGAAGAGAGAAGCCGCTGCATTTCTCGTGCAGAGAAATCCAGTCCCGGCGCTTCCGGTTTACCCTCGCGGGTGACTGGGATATCGAGAGAGACCCCTGAAGGAGATACCAATCCTCCATCATTCTATTCAGAGGTATGGTGTTGACTAAACCCTTAGACGAGAATTCTTGAAACAAACCTTGGCAAAACCAACTTAACTTAAGCTACTTACTTACTCCCCCTTTCACGTGTTAGGCTTAGGTCAGGCACACTGGGGTAGGCTTAGTTAGAAGCACCAGTTGAGTATGTTAGCCTAATGTATATATGACTGTATATATGTTTTATTACTTTTAAACCATTGTATGGCTAAGAAACCATATCAATGCTTTTACAGTTCTATTTCGCAATACTTATCTTACTGTACGTACTTTTTATAATAACAGTTATTGCAATTGTGGCAATACATTTCTCTTGTATGAGAAGAAAGACTGTTCAATAAATGTTAACCCTTTATTGATAAACGCCCGTCTCTCTATTCTCTACATACTGTGAAAGTAAACTGCACTAGACTGACTGAGTGAAATCTATGTCTATTGTTTCACACGACCCTAGAGATCGACTCTTGATCTGAGGAGCAAAGTTGTCATGTTGCACGGTTGTTGGAAAACTGAATCCCTTCTTGTCTGTGCCAAGGAAGCTGATCACTTCCTATGCAGAGAAGAGAGTTTCCAGTGACCTCTGAGCTAGTTGGTAACACAACCCAATTAAGTTTAGCATAGTCAGTGGAGGCCTGGAATATAAGCAGTTCCACGTCGATACTACTGTTTATGTTATTCCAATGCGCAGGGCCTAGTGGGAAACTAGGAACTACACTACATGGCGCCCAACCGTTTGGTAAGGCGATAAACTAACGCAAGACTTGTAGAGTAACTCAGTCGTGCATATTTCACACCCCTTTCTCCCGTAAATACTCCAATAGACGTCTGGAGTGGGTGAAAGGTTAAAATCCGCCCGACCTTAGTAGGAAGAGATTCCTATGTAAAGCTCTGGTTTATTCAACGTTGAAGGATACAGTGTTCCAAAATATTGTGCATCTAATCTTTGTCTCCTTGGAGACCTACTCTGCAAAACTCGCATTTTTACAATGCCAGAAAACGGAGCCCCTGGGGCCGCAGTAGATGTGACTCAGCAAGGTCCCGAATACACAGACCCGGGTGCTATTATCATCCCGGTCCAGTTAAGAAGATCTATAACTTTAAAACTTATAGAAAACGGACTGCCACCTCAAGGTGGTACAGTAATTTTCGTGATAGAGGCTCACGAATATCGGCAGACAGAGGTATTCTATTCATGGATAAACTTTCCAGCGGTAAACGCTATAACACAAGAGTTTCACTATTACAAAATAGAGGAACCTCCGGGAGAGTACGCTCCTTTCGAGGAGGTTGAAATCCCACTTAAATTTCAAGAGCACCTGCTCTGGTTTAATGGCGCCCTAAAACACAATGATCACATAACTAGGCTCGGTCCACTAGGTAGACCAGGAGCCACGTGGCCGGTTCTAGCCAGCTACACACCACATCCTGACATTGCAAGAATGTCTAGAGAAGAGCTGTTAGCACAGCTTAACACATTAATAAAAATACATAGGCAATTAGTCCAATATGTAATGCGGACTGCAACAGTCCAGCCAGTTGTTAATTCACCACAGCTGACCCCTCATCAGGGGAACACAAATAAAATTACACCACAGAACATACAGTCATGTCTTGGTAAAACACCCGTAAAACGGGAACAAATTCCTTTCTGGTTAGCCCAGAAAATCACTCAAATAGAGGCAGTATTTCCTGATACTACCCCTATTGAGAAACACAGAATCTTGACCATCTGCCTTCCTATGGGAATCGCACCACACGTGGAGGACTGTGACACTTGGGGTACAGTCTTTGCTTCCATTTACACGAAAACACACGGTGTTCCGTCTATGGCGGTAATACCAGAAGTGCTAAAACAGATTCAAAATGAATTCGGTCCAGAGCCCGCTTTAAATCTAGGTATGAAATTACTGAAAGATTTCAAGCAGGTCACGGCTATATTATTAGCCAACATAAAGGGAGAAGCAGCATCTGTGGCGATTCGCCAGAAGTTGAGGGAAATAGATATAAAAGATCCTGTTGAACTTGCAAAAATCATAGAAAAGTGCTATGAAGAATTAGGTAGAGACAGCTTGGGTGGAAAACCAGTTAAGCCCCAACTGCTCGAAAATCCTGAAAAATTATTTATTAAAAATAATTTAAACACTCCTAAAAAGAGCTGGGATGGAAATAAACAATCCACTCCCAAGGAAAAAGTTTTCCAGTCCAGAGGAAGGTCTCCTCGACGGAGGGAAAGAACTCCGCCAGTCTCCCCAACGGGAGCCCTCTGAGAAAAGATATAACCTTAGAAATAGGGATAATATAAAAAAACCTGATAGATATCAAAGTATTGATACACGTCCCTCTCGATCTCTTCCACAGAATTCGGAAAGAAGAGGACGGTCAGAACCAGGAGAGCACACCAAGTCCAAAGACAAGGAACCTGCTCAAAATAAGAAATCTCAATTTCAGAAAAAGAAGGTAGCCAGTATTAGAGTAATCAACCATGCCGAGAATACTGAGGACACCGTTGAAAAACGGGGAGTGGGCATTGACAATGTTGGACAGTGCAGCAGAGATCAGTATAGCGCGCAAGAACTTGATGAGTCATCTGGAGACAGTGGACACGAATGAATACATTCAGGTTGAAACTGCCGACGCCAGACTTAGCAAGCCCCATAAAATATACGAAATAACATTGCGTATGGAGGGTGATAAGACTAGGAAAATTAAGGGTCTATTTTGGGATAAGCTCTCAAAAGGCTATGATATTCTGTTAGCTGAAAAAGATTGGCCCCCAGAGTTTGCCAGGGAGTGCCCTCGTGGCGAAGAAGTGATTATGCCTGCCTTCTCGAATCACATACCGATTCACAAAAAATACACATATGCAAGGAAATGGGCAGTAGCCCAGGCACCTGCATTGTATAAAAATCAAGTAGGATGGGATGAGGATTCACCGCCTCACAAAATCCAACTAAAAAGTGAACCAACTGCCCAACGGCAATATCCCATAAAGCAAGAAGCTAAAAAACAAGTCAGGGAGATCTTAGATCAACTTGAATACCAGGGGGTGATTGAAACATGCACCTCTCAAATGAACAATCCTTTGTTTCCTGTCTCCAAGCCAGACAATTCATATCGTCTAGTTTTGGACTACAGACATCTTAATACATGTTGCAAAACCTTTGCAGTACAAAACTCGCATAGTGCAGCCCTAATGAATAACATAGTTAGGAAAAAATATAAAACGACATTAGACATTTCTAATGGTTTCTTTTGTCAAAACATTGCACCAGAAAGCAGATACTTGACCGCTTTCTCCGCATTTGGGTCACAGAAAAAATTCTGTCGACTCCCACAGGGGTTCAAGAACAGCCCAGGACTATTCTCAGCCAGGGTAACAGAGTTACTACAAATCTATGATGATGAAGCATTGTCTTACGTAGATGATATTTATCTCACAGACGACGACTTGGATACTCACTTGAAAAGAGTGAACACCATTATACTTGGGTTCGCAGCAGAGGGTTACAAATTCAACTTTAAAAAGTCTCGAATTGCCCATCTGACAGTACTATTTTTAGGGTACGAATTATCAAGTGAAGGGAAAAGCCTAGCGGACAACTTCTTAGAAAAGTGCGCTGTACTCCAAGCTCCAAAAACGCTGAAGAATTTACAATCCATACTAGGTTTTCTGAATTTCGGAAGAACTTACATACTAAATTACGCAGAGAGGGTTAAACCTCTCTACGAACTAATTAAACCTGATTTAAAACAAATCAATTGGACTCAAAAACACACAGAAATTTTGAGATCACTGCAAACAGACATGTTAGCAAAAACAAAATTAGATACACGTGACAACACACGTGATCTTGTAATCCGAGTCATCCCAGGAAGATGCGGATTCACGTACCTAACCTCTAATGAGGGAGAAAAGGTACCAATAGCTTACAAATCACATTTGTACACAAAGGCTGAAATAAAATTCAGTTCAACGGAGAAAATTCTAACTGCGGTTCAGACTGCTGTAGCGAAAGAAAGGCCCCTAGCACAAGGTAAACGAATAATAATCGTAACACCTATACCGGCTTTAGAAGCGGTAACTAAAGCAAGCATTCCTAATGCTAAAGCTTTGCATCCGAGATGGATTCAGTGGGTTAATTCTCTTGCTGCAACAGACGTAGTTTACGAATTTGATCCTAACTTAAAAACACAGGAATTTTTACAATATGAATACGAATGTCCTCTGCCAATTGAAATCCTGCCTCTCGAAGAATACGGAAGTATTATATATACTGACGGATCAGCACAACCCGCAGTTGGGGGTAAGCAAGCTTACAGTGCTGCGTGCGCGATTGTTAAAGGTCGCTGGCACAAAGGAAAATTTAGACCATTGGTCACTAAAACACAATCTCTAGGAGATTGCTCGGCTCAACGAGCTGAATTAGTAGCATTTAAGATGGCGCTAGAAAATACCGATCGCGAATTCCCCACACTAATAGTGTGCGATTCTTTTTATTGCGTACAATCTTATGATGAATACTTGCAGAATTGGGTGGAAAATGGTTTCAAAGATGCAAAAGGTGGCACAATAAAGCATAAAATGCTTTGGGAACAGGTAGTTCTTTTACAGAAAGAACTACAAAAGACTCACGTGATACATACACTGAGTCATCAACGTGATGGCGTTCACGTTGCAGGGAATTCATTGGCTGATGAAGCCGCGAAGGCAGCTGTGCAAACGGCTTCCGTAGCAGCGATAACTCGGTCACAAACAAAAATAGACAGCGATATTCTACAAGCTGTCAGTACGTCAGTAAAAAATGATAAGAAAACACTCCCAAAAGGCTTTCCTAAAAAGTACTTGTACTTAACGGATACAAATAATGTTCCTTTTGCTCGAATCCCTGGAGTGGGGGATAGAGTAATTCCAAACAGGGAACACAGACTAGGACTAATCAAAGCGGCACACGAAGGGCTTGCTTCTGCACACGCTGGCGTTTCCGCAACAGTATCACTATTAAAACAGAGATATTGGTGGCCTTGCTTGAGAACACAAACTAAAAAGTATGTATTAGAATGCGACATATGCCAAAGGATAAAAGTATCAACAGTGAAACGACCAGCTCAGACACCCCTTCTCATCTCGGATAAACCATTTGCATGCGTTTACCTGGACCACTGTGGTCCCCTACAAAGGGACGGTAACTATAGATATATCATGGTAGCAGTGGATTCCTGTACGAGGTTCATATGGATGTGGCCCCAGCGCTCGGCTGACGCTAGAACGGTTATAAAAGATTTGCGAGTCTTTATCGGCACATACGCAATTACCACGTTCCATTCTGACCAGGGTCCTGCTTTCAGCTCTCGAGCCTATAAGGAGGCCATGGCCAGCATGGGAATTGGGTTGCGGTATTCTTGTCCGTCGCACCCCGAAGGGAATAGTGTGGTAGAAAGAAAAAAACGTGACATAAAGCAATCTATAACAGCGAAGGTATTAGGTTCAGGCGCTGGGTGGGTCAAACATTTAATAAGTGTCCAGACTAGTCTTAACAACATGCCAAGAAATTCTCTAAAAGGTTTCAGCCCATACGAACTATTGTTCGGAATTAGAATGAACGTTCAGGACCTCGATAGTCAGATGTCAGTGGTACAAGAAGAAAAAACGCACTTTGATGTAAAAGACCGTTTGGCTGTTTTACAGGAACTGAATGAAACAAGAAAATCATTAAGCAACATAAAGTTAAAGCAACAGCCAAGTACCACTGACGAGGCACCACCCGCAACAGCCCCAGCAAGGCCTGTCTGGATTCCAAAGATTGGGGATCTAGTCAGAGAAAAGATCGCGGTGAAGAAGGAATTTGGGCCTTCCTACAGAAAAGCAGTACCTGTCTTAAAAGTCACCGGAACAAGATCAGTTGTGCTACCGCCCCTTGCTGGTAAAAAGGAGAACAGAGTCGTGTCCATCGACCTGGTAAAACCACAAGCATGTGGCCTATAATCAACAGTAGGCCCAGTGGACTCCCAAGAAACAACAGAATACCCAAACTTGCAACAATCCAAGAGGTTCAAACTGAAAGACTAATCACATTCGATCAGCCTGCAGTGCACAATGAAGGACTATGCAATAATGCCATGGAACTCGTGCCTCTTGAAACACAGATTGAAACAGTTCGTCAAGAAACAACACCAGTCTACAATGATGTGGCATCAGAAAGTGCTACCGAGAGACAGATTGAAAGAACAATCCCATCAATTGACAGAACTGCCTCTGGTTATTTCATCAACTTCGACAACTTCTCTGAAGATTTAAATGACCCCGAAGTGATGCCAGAAACAAAAAAGTATTCGAAAGAAAATACAACAGGACTCCTTCAACAAATCAAAGAACTATATCTGGATTCACCGTTGATTGAGCATTGGATCATCTCAGGGGTATTCATACTCCTACTATGCCTAATTTTAGTTTTAATTTTAGGAAAGTTCATTACAATTGAATGGACACAGCAAGTCAGAACATCAACCTAGTCCTGAAACCACACAGATCATCCCACGTGAAGAAAAGAGAACTGTCAACAGTAAATGTCACAGCAATTCCAATACCTGGTGGGGTAGTATGGGAGAAAACAGACTATGAGATCTATGGTCCGGTCGAAATCCTGAAGTATCCTCATCAAGTAAAGGTTTCCTTAAGTGACTTTTTGACACCTAGTACATTCTCTGATGATTGGGACTTTAACAGTATTAATGACATGATGTCTGATTTAGTAATGTCAGCTAGATTCACAGATCATGATTATTTACAAGGTTCATCTAGTTATGAGCAGTTATTCTGTTACACCCATTATGGGGATCATTACTTGCATAAATCTGCACAGCCTAGAAATGTTTTTATGTATAATCAATGGGAACATTGTTCTACACCACCTAAAAGCAGTTCTAAAGCATTTTTTGAGAAATTCAAATACTTCTCAGGGTTTAACACAAGTGATGCAGAAACGTTTTATTACAAACTGTTAGATAAAACAGGTATGAAAACAATGCTGACAAATTCTAAATTAATATATTCAGAAGCATTTTATGACAAAATGATGACATTTGGTTTTGATTATTGGAAAAATAATATTGAAACGAAAACAATTTGGGGTACAAAAGATTGGCAGGTGCAAGGCATAGAAGCACTGTTTAGAACCTGCATGATACCAGAACAAATGTTATTTTTAAATGACACTGTACACCAAACATCTTGTCTTGGCCTAGCTAAGATCAAAGAAATGAAAACTCCATCTATTCCAAAGCCAATACCTGAAAATACAACAACTGATATTGAGTTAGACGTGTCACACATTTTACATTTCAACAGAACACATCCTGATTGGAAAAAGTGGTTAATCTGGCCTACAGACACAAATAGCTGTCAAGATAGGTTCCTGAATAAAACACAGGGTTTAAAAATGACCAGATTAGACCCTAGATACTCCCAGAGACAACATCCAGGGATTATAACAACATACAGTGTAGGGAAACTCTGCCTAGAATGGCTAACTACGTCCACACTGGCTGAAATTAAGCAACACTTGTCTTTGCTGAAAGATGGTGCTGATTTGCGCGATTTCATTCTTGGACCACGCAAACAGCGTCAAAAGCGTTTCATAGCGACCAGTATCTATGCTGCTTACAACGAGGCTTGGAAAGTAAAGCAAATTGAAACTGCTGAAAAAATACGAGAAATTGATCGTATTAATTTGGAGAAATCACTTTCTGTGGTAGACAATGGGTTAATGACTCTGTCTTCCAGAATATATTCTTTGGACAATATTGTATCCTCTGCCTTTGATGTGATAGACAGAGATTTGCTAATGTTACAACATGGCCAGTCTCAATTACGCTCTATTATAGAATTAGGCTGGACGCTGCAAAATCTTCGTTCAGGCTATGTGCCTTGGCGTTTAATCAACACAACGTCATTATTTTCCATTTTTAACCTTACTGATAAACAGATCAGTTTGGCACAGAAAGGAGCAGACTATACAATCTTGAGCATCGAGAAACTCGAGAGATTACCATTGACAATGTCAGAGAGCCCTGTCATTGAATGGATAATACACGGAATTATCACAATTCCGATAACAACTTTCCGATTTCATAAATGCCTTGAGTACATACCTGCTGGCCAATATGAACAATTGGGTAAGGGATATGTAAAATCCGAATGGAAATTACCATACACTCATTCTTGCTATAGTGACAGCAACAAAAATGTATTTCTTAGTGGTGACAACTGTAAACACTCACTAAGCGGTATACTTTTGTGTCAGGGTATTAATTTACACGGAGCATGTGATGGAAATTCAAACAACTTCTCATGCCACCAGCTAGTCACACCTGCAACTCAGATAGAGCCCTTCTTTATGCAACTCGCGAACGGGAGTTACATTCTTAGAACGGATCACAGGTGCTGTGGCCTCGCGCCAGGGAAAAGTTATCTAGTACAAGTAACGTCCATGGTCAAATGTTGTATGCAAGCATTGTTTCCGAGCGGGCCTCCAGACATAGTGACTCCTCTCTGGCCTCGTCTGAATCTCTATTCTATACGAATTGATACATTAAGCAAAATGAAATCTGTGCTTTTACAGACAACAGTGCCTATAACGTCATCTAAAGAGACGTATGATCTTCTAGTCGCAAGGACGGCTACTGAAGTCCATGACCTTTTATCAACAAATTGCCCCGTGCATTTCGTAGAAATGTTCAGCCAACTCCTTAACATGTCTAGTGCAACAAGCATCCCAGGCATATTTAAGACAGTCTTTACGGGACTGCTGACACCCTTCCAGGCAATTTTGGGAATCTTTCCTAATTTTGTGCACTCCATCTTTGGCGGCATACCACTATTTTTGGGACTCATCGCAGGGATTCTATTTTTGACCATCCTGCTACGTTATGGCAAGCCTCGGCTCAGACATAGCTCCCATGGGAATGGAAGAGACAATGCTAGCAATGCGCTACAGGGACAGGATAACTAACGTCCTCGGATTGGCCAGGCTAAGAGATCTAAACATGACCTGGTTCCTTTCATTCAGACCGATATGGCAAAATTGCATTTTACCTGTGCTACGGTGTATGCTTTGCGGCGAGGAATGCGTGTTGGACATCTGTCTTTCACTTCCATCAGCAGTACCAATGGACGTTGATACTTTGCTCAGTCCAATAACGGCTCACGCATTGTGTTGTCCCCAGCGGCTACCAATCCTGATGACGGCATTCGTGGAGACTCCTGTACTACAGCCAAGTGGTAACAGTGGAGCGAGTGACAAAAGCAACATCATCCAGGTACAACGTTCTGTGAGCATTGCTGGTCCTGCCCTCGATGACAGCAATCATTCTCACACCTGCCAAGTTACAGCGCTATCTAATTTGGTTGAACTATCACCTGATTTTGTAGACCAATTCTTTGCGAGCCTGTCTGATACGATGTTCTCACCCATAGAGAAACAATAACTTTTGAAAAGCTTTCCGACACACAACGTTCCCATGAACTCTGAATTCGGCCTTCAGTTTTGATCAACAAAAACTGCCAAGTGCTTTGGAAATCTATTTTCTTTGAATTGGACAATTTTTTTAAAATATTGACCCTCTCGTTTTGGCACGAATAATTCTTTGCTTAACGTAAAAACTATTCTTAGAGAACAGAAGCTTCACACTTCTATTTCTAAACACATCTAGAGACATAACAGCATAACACCAGCCTCTAGCACACATGTTATTACAATACATTTTTATGTGATGATTTATCTCGCATTTCTTCTGTCAGAGATACTTCATGTGTAATTCCTTTTGCATAATCGTTCATTGACTTCATATGCAATAATTTTTTGAATGATTACTATGCTTTAAAAAACGTACAGTACCTAAAATTCCATGTATTACAAGTACGCCTATTTCGAATGCATTTATGTATTTTGGGGTGGGCAATGTTACACATGCATCTAATTGCTTAGTTTTAGTAATTTTGATGGACATGAAAACGTGGAGTGGGTGTTGCGTGCTTATCTAGGTTCCTGATCGATACTGTGACCTTATGCCCCTATTCGGCTATAAATCCATTTATTCCCTATATTGGCATAACCGTTCAAGTGCGATTTTCTGAAAAGTCATCTCTGGCCTCACACGAACAGAGCCACATTCCAGCATGACTCTCTGCTACTTCCTTTGCGACCAATTAGTGCAATGACAGAGCAGCAGTCACTATCTGATATTCCTAGATAACACTCCGAGTTCTTCAACAAGATAAAAAATGAGCAAACCTGGAAATCCCCGCTTGCTATGTTTTGATTAGTAATGGAACTCTAATGAGCAACTGATAACTGTCACTTCCTAGTGACATCTTTAATTGACGTCTTATGTCCAGCAAACTTGCGTCAAACCCGGCACCTGTCAGGTATAAATATTACCAACGTTGCCTTAAGCAATGAGAGAGATACGAACTGCGAGTTCATTGCCTGTTGCTGATGCCAGCTGCCTGCATGACCCTGTGTTGGTAAAAACTAGCACTCTGTCGCTGCAGCCTGCTATCCTGTGGTGGTGAAGCTGCTGATTACCATTATCGCCGCTACAGCGCGACCTATGGTGCAGTACGCTTGAGGAGCCGTGCAGCCGTCCTCTGCGAAGACATCCAGCCCAGCTGCCCGCGGACGCTGTCACCCCTCCTTCCTCGACGCACTGAAGAGAGAAGCTGCTGCATTTCTCGTGCAGAGAAATCCAGTCCCGGCGCTTCCGGTTTACCCTCGCGGGTGACTGGGATATCGAGAGAGACCCCTGAAGGAGATACCAATCCTCCATCATTCTATTCAGAGGTATGGTGTTGACTAAACCCTTAGACGAGAATTCTTGAAACAAACCTTGGCAAAACCAACTTAACTTAAGCTACTTACTTACTCCCCCTTTCATGTGTTAGGCTTAGGTCAGGCACACTGGGGTAGGCTTAGTTAGAAGCACCAGTTGAGTATGTTAGCCTAATGTATATATGACTGTATATATGTTTTATTACTTTTAAACCATTGTATGGCTAAGAAACCATATCAATGCTTTTACAGTTCTATTTCGCAATACTTATCTTACTGTACGTACTTTTTATAATAACAGTTATTGCAATTGTGGCAATACATTTCTCTTGTATGAGAAGAAAGACTGTTCAATAAATGTTAACCCTTTATTGATAAACGCCCGTCTCTCTATTCCCTACATACTGTGAAAGTAAACTGCACTAGACTGACTGAGTGAAATCTATGTCTATTGTTTCACACGACCCTAGAGATCGACTCTTGATCTGAGGAGCAAAGTTGTCATGTTGCACGGTTGTTGGAAAACTGAATCCCTTCTTGTCTGTGCCAAGGAAGCTGATCACTTCCTATGCAGAGAAGAAAGTTTCCAGTGACCTCTGAGCTAGTTGGTAACACAACCCAATTAAGTTTAGCATAGTCAGTGGAGGCCTGGAATATAAGCAGTTCCACGTCGATACTACTGTTTATGTTATTCCAATGCGCAGGGCCTAGTGGGAAACTAGGAACTACACTACAGGCCTTGCACTTTGCCATGCTTGCTGGGTGTTGTAGTTGTTCAGGGGTTTCATGCGTGGAGATGTTTGGTACATATGGCACATGTTGAGCGCGGCGGCATCTTGTCTGCGGGGGATGCAGCAGGTAGAGCAGCGGGAAGGCCTGTAGCGCAGGATCCATGGCAGCTCCGGTGGTTTAGATAAGTTCTGTATGGGCTCTTCCTCTCCGTTGTTGTGTTGCCGCCATCTGCAACATGGTGGTTTTTATTTGGCAGTGGGCAGAGCTGTTTGCAACATCCTGATCTGGTTGGCAGACAGAACATATTTCCACATGCTGGTCTTGCACTATTGGCTCCGTCCGCCACCCTTGCGTACGAAAAAACAGGCAGACCCTGAAAGACCGTGGTGGATGGAAAATGGTCTTTGTTGGACCATTGTAATTAGGTGGTCGCAATGACCGCACCTGGAGCGGCAACATGAACGTTTTTCTGCCACCGCTAAAAGTTTGGATCGGGTTCTGTCCGTCATTGTAATGAGACCCTATGCTACAATTTTTTTTTCTATATTTCAAAAATGTATATTAAAAAATTGTATGTATAAAAATATTTGTTTAAAATGTACACATAGGGGACGTGGCCAAGATGGCGGAGTGAGCAGACGTATTTTCTCTGAGCTTCGCTCCCGCCTACAGCATTAGCAATGGTACTTCAGGCTTCCTAATCCCCCGTTGGAGGCTTTGTTCAAGCAGAGCGCAGGAGGCCGAGAGCTGTGGCCCATTTTGCATGCCCATTGCTGCCTGTTTGTGAGACCCCCAACCGGACCCCGGCTTCAGTGCCGAGGGAAGAAAGAGGCCAGACCTGTTGTGCAGTTTGCTGGGGGGCCTTTGAAATACGGCGACACTGCACCGCTCCTGTTGTCGGGCCCCCAGAGGGCGCCTAGCCGCAAGCACCATCTGAGAGCCGCGGGGCGATTCGGCCGTATCTGCACCCTGCCCCAACTCCAATCGGTGGGTAGGTACAAGGGCTCAATTCCAGGTCTGAAGTGCGGTCGCGAAGGCCTGAAATTCACACGAGCCCGCGGGCCCACTAGGAGTGATCGACTTGGCCTTCAACATCGAGGGGACCCTGTTCCAGGCCACCATAATGCGAGGCAATTGCCCCATAGAGAGCCGGCTACCCCGACCGGCTACCCCGACCCTGCTCGTGGCCCTGCTGGGACCCCTGAAGCGCCTGACTGCTGGTTGTAGCCTACTTTAGGCCTGTAGAGTGAAGGAGGGCCCCCGGAGAAATTGCCTCACTGGCGGGCGCTGACACAATCGGCGTGTAGCAGCACCCTTTGGGGACGATTTGAAGGTGCAAGAACTGGTGGAGACGCATCAGGCCTAGCTGCAGGTGAGGCCTACTGCTCTGGGGGCTACTGGGACCTCCAGTCTCTGGTTGGTCCCCTTTGTGCCCCTTTGTGCTCTTCACTGGTTGGCCCAGTGTGGGCTTTTGCCGCAAGTTGGACATTCTTGGAGCAGGGGTCGCCCTGGTGGAACTACTCATTTGCAGTGTTGATGGGCAGTAGGGTGACAGACTGAGCCATAGCACTGATGCCCCACAGAGCTTATTTTCCGCCATCTTTAGAGTGCGAGCCACCCCTGGGAATCATGTAGAATCTACTGTTTTCTGCCGCCACATGCAGTGAGAATTGAGGAGCGGAACCACCCTGCGGCGAGGGCGTGGACTGCGCAGTGCTAAGGCACAGCAGCAATCTTTCTTGGGGCTGGTGCACTCACCCACTTCACCAACGACTGCCCAGAACTGGCATCCCCGCCTCTAGAGGCCCTACGTGTCGCCTGGTTGGACCTGCCTGCTCGCCCCACGATGTCTTTGGCCAAAAGCAAAAAAGAATAGATCCGTGCAAGAAGGTGACGGGGTCTTTTCAGGCTCTTGCACGATTTTCGCCGGGGAGGGCCTGGACAGTGCAGTCACTAGGGAGATTCTGAAGGCCCTGTTTGCCTCCCAAAGGGAGGATATTTTGGCCATCAAGATAGACCTGCAGGCAACCTTCTGAGAGGTCCGGAGAAATGTGGATGCAGTGGGAGAGAGAGTTACCACCCTGGAGACCTGCGCGACTGTGGTGGATCACTCTAGTCTCAGATCAGGCAGCGCAGGAGCTATATTGGGGAATGGGAGGGCCAGGCTTGATGACTGTGGTATTAGGGATGCATGACATTGTCCTTCTACTCCGCAGCCCATAAGTCGTATGCCCATCTAGCACACTTCCTTGTCACCCAAGCAGCATTGGCCTGTACCCAAGCCACTTCCATTGTGGATCCCTCCCTATTGGATCATTCCCATATCACTCTATCTTTGCGCCTCCTGTTCGCTCAATCGTCCCCAATGCACTGGCGCTTGCAGGATTCCCTATTGCAGTCTCCCTATTTAGCACGCAATGAGGACGGCTCCATGCCTTTGGCCTCCATCTCATCTGGGAGGCACTTAAATTAGTCCCAAGGGGGGCTCTCATCGCTAAAGTTAGAGCGGGAGCGGCTCCAGCTGAAACGTCTGGATCTTGATTGGGCTGAGTATGCTGTACTCCAGCTGAAACATAAATATTATGTAGGCTCTAATAAAGGCGGGAATATGTTGGCACTTTGCCTCCGCAGTCAGCAGCAGGCCCAGGCGGTGAAAGTGGTGAGGGGTGCCCAGGGGTCGGAGGTAATGGATGAATCTGACATTGCGGAGGCCTATCGGGCCTTCTATGCAAACCTTTACACTGCCGAGTCCCCTCTTCTTGCAGACCCTCATGAATACCTAAGCGGTGCTGCGTTCACTCCTGTTCTAACTAGCAAGGCGGACAGGTTGGAATCTACCATTCAAATCAAAGAGGTGATTTCCGCCATCGCCCGCCTGAAGCCCTTCAAAGCACCAGGCCTGGATGGCTTCAGTGCTCTTTTTTATAAGACCTTTTGCATGGAATTGGCCCCACTGCTCACTCGATTATTGAAGTTATTTGCATACACAGGCTCCCTCACAGCTTCTGTGCTCCAGGTAACAATCTCAGTCATCCACAAACCAGGGAAGCACCCGGTATTCTGCAGCTCATACCAGACAATTTCCCTGTTAAACATCGAAGCAAAGTTATTCTCTAGCATCTTGGCTCATAGACTAAACCCTCTCATGCCCAGCTTGATCGACCCTGATCAGTCAGGCTTCATCCGACTAGACAATGTGGGTACCATACCAAAAGGATTTGCCATCTCATTGACAAGGTGCACAGGTCAAAGGAGGAGGCTTTACTGGTTGCAGGTGTCGCCAAGAAGGCCTTTGACCGGGTGCCCTGGCCGTATCTGTTTGCCAAACTGGAGCGCTTCGGTGTTGTCCTTAAATTTTGAAAGTGGGTCGCGAACATTTACAGCACCTCTACTGCAGTGGTCAGGGTCAAGGGTACACTAAAGGGTGACTTTACAGTGGAGTGTTCCCTCTCCCTTCTACTCCTCGCCTTATATATGGTGCCCTTTGCTCAACGGCTTTGGGACAATCCACAGGCACAGGGTAACCCATTTGGGGCAGACGTCACTTAATCAGTCTCTATGCTGACGATGTTATCTCCTCGTTGGCACACCCCTTGATCTCTATGCGGCCATCGTGACAGACCTGTAGGCCTTCAGTCAGGTTTCAGGGTATAAAATAAATCTACAAAAGTCGCAAGTGCTGAACCTCATTGCGAAGCGCCCTGCTGTGGACACATTGCTGGCCCAATTCGACTTTGACTGGGTGTCGGGCAGCATGCCATACCTTGGGTTGGTCCTGCATACTAGCCTGGATAAGACAGCGGACGTGAACTATACTACTTTAATGTTACGCATTCGGAAGGATCTTGCCCAATGGCGGCGCCTACCCCTATCATAGCTTGCGAGAATTGCCTTGATAAAAATGAATGTCCTTCCCTGGGCCCTTTACCTTTTCCAAACCCTTCCTCTGTTGTTCCCGCCGAATACACTCTCACACATTCAAACAGATATTGGGGCCCGATTTTGCCTAGACTGCAGAAAACTCTGCTGCAGAGCCGCATGAAGGAGGGCTGTTTGGCTTTACCCAACCTCACCCGCTATTTCCAGGCCTCGCTGCTGCGTTTTCTTGTGGAGTGGAACCGTCCTATGACGGAGAAGCACTGGGTATTCATGGATCAGACGGTGGCCGGTCGGCATATCTGGGGGGAGATTTGGCTGCCTAGGTCACGGCGCGCCTGGAGTCTCTATTCCTTGCCAGTCACTCGCCTCACTATGCTAGTCTGCGACAAGGTATCTAAGGAGGCCAATCTTACCACTTTCCCCTGCCCCATGTCTCCCATCTTCTCCAACCTTGATTCCCCTCCAGGGATGGACAAAGGTGCAGGCACCTGTGGTAAATATTTGATTTACCGTCCTAATTTCTATGCAGGTAAGTACTTAATCAATAATAACTCAATCGGAAAGAAAGAGGCAGAGTCCGTGGTGTTAGAGTTCTTTGGGGTTTTATTCCTTAAAAAGGAATGGTTCTAGAACTGGATATCATGTTCCTGCAACCACAGGGGTTCAGGAAGGGATAGAGCAATATTTTATTGACAATACATAGCTTATATACTTAAATCGTACAGTAGAAACCAATACAGTAGGCGTAACAGCTGAGAGAAACAAGATAACAGCATCCACGTGGTAGTGATACGTAATTAGAAGGCGTGAACTGGGCGTGAACATAGAGGTGTGTGCTAGAAATGTCACAGATAGGGGTCACAAGTGGGTGTCACAAAGCAGAATCTTGTAATGTCAGCAGAAATCTGAGGCCTGGATGCGCGCGCAGCTGCATGACGTGTGATTGACGTGAAACTGGAGGGTGCAGGAGACTTGACATTTACACTTGACGGAAAGAGACAGAAGTCTGGCATGTCAGATCAACTCGTACTTCTATCATATCTGATATCTGATGTTTGGGAACCATTTTATCTAAACGGAAAAGGTCTCTGGGGCAGAAGCTATTCTATACTGACTGTGAGTGCGTGTATAAGCGCCAAAGTGTCTACATGAGAATGCGAGGGGCATGGGCCTACCATGGTAACAGAGGCTATGAATTACTTGCACGGAGACAGTGAGGCCGGGCCCTTTGCTCTGCAGCTGGGGGGATGTTTACTTAAACTAGTAGGCAGGAATGCATTTTCGAGGAGCGGAACAGATAATTCGAAGGTTGAAGTCAGTCTTGGCAGGCAGCAGGCTGAGCTAAGCGCCGGGAGCCGCACAGAAAGTAAGGCAGAGGTCACGGGTACAGAGGCTGCCTGGGCTGAGGATTTCGGAGTCAGGAAGCAGGAAAAAGGCTCGATGGCAGAATTCAGGGCCTACTTTGCCAGAGCTGAAAAACGTGTAAAGTACACTACAAAAAGACGTTGGCATAGCATACTTAGGAACGGAGCATTCAACCCATTCAGGGTGGGTCTGAAAGAGGACATGTTAACGTTGGACGCAAATGTATTTGCGTCTTCATTGCTGGTACAGGAGGGAAGTTACATGCACTTTAAGCTGGTACATGGAGACGGTGGGGTACACGGTAGGGAACATTACTTGACCATAAAATTTATATTTCCTCATTCCCTCCTTGTTCCCTAGGGACCCTTCATGATATATCGATCCTCATAAATCGATCAGTCTGTTCTTGTAACATCATTTGTTCTTCTTTCTTTCTTTCACGTTTTGAGAGAAAACTGGAATGTTCAATGCACGATGTGGCACACAGTCCACAAATCGCTGGCCCACACTGTAGGCACAGGCAGCAACTGAATACTATGACAAGGGCAATGCCTAGGAAGGATAGGATCTTCCATCCCCAAGCGGTTAATGTTGTCCAGAACCAACCGGACCAAGTCCAGGTGCCTGGATTCTGATGTATCTGGTTTGCAATTTTATGAAGACGTGTAATAGCTTGATATACCGTTGGCGCGTTTTCTGGGATGAAAACACAGCAACTTGACCCGATGACCTTACAAGCTCCGCCTCTATCTGCCAAGATGACGTCAATAACAAGACGATTCTGAAGAACAACAACCCGCATGGCGGACTGCTCCTCTGTTAAGTTACCTAGGGCGGAGGCAGTTTTATTCACTACTGCTTCAAGTGTTCTAGTTAATCTGCGTATTAGTTTACTATTTTGGACAGGGCCTGTGAAGAAAAAGAATCCTTTATTGAAATCTGTGTACTGCTCCCATGCCGTTTCAGTGTAGTCGACAATCGGGAGATCTCTTCGGAGTCTATTCTTTACTAGATTTGTATTTCTGTGATAATCAGGAGGTGCTAGAAAAACAGGTGGCAGAAGGAATGCAATGTAACAGGTACCATCCCAATCTGGAGGCAAGCGTATGTATGCGGTATGGCCACAAACAAAGTAGGAATGACGAGTAGCTCTAAAGGAAGATTTGCCTTGGTCACTGAATTCGACCACAGTAGTACATTTACTATGTCCTAAGTGTACTGAACCTTTCTTACTGACACATAAATCACCAGTGACTGGTAATACTGACATAGCAGGGAGAACTGGCGCGGTTTCGGATTCAACAGTAAGAATCATAAGGTTAATTGTATAATTACCTAATCCATATACTTCATTTTCTAGATCAGTTCCTATTCTAGTGGGGAGTCCCTTCTTGTCAGGGTAACAGGCATTAAGCAGAACTAAGTTCAAGTTTCCCCAAACCCAGCTCCCTTTGAAAACAGCAATATCAGGATCTAAGGAATTAATTATTCTAAACCATGCACCACAGGAGCCATTGTGAGTGAACGGGTACGGAAAGCGGGGCAGAACTCCCTTGTATTTCTGGTAGGGAGGGAGTCGGCCACATATCCAGCAGTTTGTAGCATTGTTAGTCTGATGGGAGTGATGTAGCATACTAATGAATGTGTTGTTGCGCAACGCGAGTCTGTAAGAAAGTTGGTCGGGAGGTAATTCACTAAAAGAATGTTCAGCAGAAACATTATAAGCAGATTGTTCACGCTTGAAAATAGGGTAGTATATAGGAAGCAATATACTAGCAACAATAATCAGAAGACTTAGAAAAAACATAATCAATAATGTCACTATACAGTGACTGCGGAGTGATTTGCAATATGTACGTTTCTTGAGTTGTCTCTCTCTCTCTCTATCTTGATCTAGGGGATACATGTCAGAAACTATTTAACCGATTCACCTAGGGGAGGACTTAAACAATTAAACTGTCTGACTTGCTAGATCGGAGTTTCATGCGGTACTCCTCTTGGGGAGTTTTCTCTCGTTCGGGAACTTTAGAGTCACTAGGTTCAATACAGTCTTTGGAGGGGGTGGACGAGTCTGGGTCTGGTTTCAGTTTGTTGCACTTTTTAATATGACTCGTATGTATCCACCCCTTTCTGCCTTCCACCTTGATCGCGGTCCTCGTAGTAAGAAGGACGGTCTTCGGCTCTTTCCAGCGGGGCTCCAGCGGACTTTTCCTGTCGAAGTTCCTAATTAGGACTGTATCACCGGGACGGACATCATGCGGCTTTACATCAGTGTTGTCAGGGAAAGCTGCGGCAACCTGTGAACGACATGATTGGAGTGCAGACATCAAGGAGGCAAGGTAATCTGTCAGCATATTACAATCAACATCGGTAATTTTCTTAGGTATGGGCGTCCCCCACATATTCGGTGGTCTGCCAAAGACCACTTCATACGGGGATAGTCCTGATCTCGAGTGGGCGACCATCCTCATATAGAACAATGCAACTGGCAGGGCGACTATCCAGTCGACCCCTTTCTCTTTACAAACTTTAGCAAGGCGGGTCTTTAATGTCTGGTTATGCCTCTCTACAAGGCCAGCGGCTTCGGGATGTCGGACACAATGGAATCTCCACTGATATCCTAGCAGCAAGGAAACTTGTTTCATTAATTCGGATGAGAATGGCTGTCCGTTATCTGAGTACACAACACGAGGCAAGCCGTATCGTGGGAAAAATTCTCGAACCAGCTGCCTGGCAGTGGTCGGAGCAGTGTAATCTGGGACTGGATATGCTTCGGTCCAACGGGAAAGTGCACAAACAATTACGAGGACATATTTGAATCCTCGACAACGATCCATCTGGATATAATCCATCTGGAGGACTTCAAAAGGGTGATCGGGAGGATGAAATCCACCTTGCTCTACAGGGACGCTTTTACCTGGATTGAACTGACAACAGATCATGCAAGTACGCACTTTCTGTTTTGCTGCTGCTCGTAAGTGTTTGTTGTACCAGAGATTCTGTAAACTGTCTAACATCGCTTTCTCTCCTAGATGTGCTGGACTATGTGCTGTATTGATTATGACTTGAACCATAGAGTCGGGGAGAAACCATGTAGATTTTCCCTTCGTCATCCAACCTTGATCTGTCTGGATCCCTCCTAGTTCAGTCCATTTCTTTATTTCATCTGTAGTAGCATGTGTCTGAATATCGATTACATCTAGTGTGGGATCCCTGACTGTCATACAATGTGTCGGTACTATTGTCTGTGTCACGTCAGTTGTCTGGGTGTAAGTCAGTGCTGTATGTTTTGCTGTCTGGTCTGCCAGGTCGTTACCCTGGGAAACAGAATCTGTAACTTTAGTATGTGCTTTACACTTCATGACGGATATGCCTGAAGGCAGATGTATTGCTTCTAGTAGTGCTTGAATAAGGGGACCGTGTTGGATCTTGGCACCGTGGGAGGTCAAGAAACCTCGTTCTTGCCATAACATTCCGAAGTCGTGTACAACTCCGAACGCATAACGGGAATCGGTGTATATATTAACATTTCTGTTCTTGGCTAGTATACAGGCTCGGGTCAGAGCGATGAGCTCTGGCGCTTGAGCGGACAGTGTGTCAATACGATGTGTTTCTTTAACTTCAGTTTCAGTGGTCACTGCATACGCGGCCACTAATTCTCCTGTCCTTGTTCTCATACATGAACCATCCACATAAAGTGTCAGGTCTGGATTTGTCAGTGGGACATCTGTTAAGTCTCGTCGAGGCTTTGTTACTGCATTAATGATCTCTATACAATCATGCGGAGCTGGATCTGTCATAATTGTAGGTAACAATGTTGCGGGATTTAGAATGCTGCAGCGTCTGATTTCTATGTGTGGCTGGAATAGCGTTAATTCATAACCTGTCAGTCGTGCTATAGTCAAGTGTTGAGTCTGAGTTCTGTTTAAAAGAACCTCTACAGAATGTGGAACTTGTACTGTTAATTGATGTCCTACGACAATTGAGTCGCTCTGTCTGATTGCTAATGCTGTTGCTGCTACTGACTTTAAGCACGCAGGGAGTGCCTGGGCTACTGAGTCCAATGTACTTGAAAAATAAGCGCAAGGCTTATGTGAACCTGCTTGATCTTGAGTGAGGACAGACAACGCTGTACCATCACGTTCTGTAACAAAAAGTGTAAAAGGTTTGCTGTAACATGGTGCCGCTAAAACTGGTGCTTGGCATAAGGCTTTCTTTAATTCTTCAAAAGCTTGTGTGTGTTCCTGAGTCCAAGGAAGGACTGTCGAAGTCGCTGCCTCCTGTGTTGTCAGCTGAATGAGTGGTTTAGCTAGAAATGCATATTGAGGAATCCATTGTCTGCAGTACGAGGTGAGGCCTATAAAGGCCCGCACTTCCTTTTGTGTCTGGGGTTGTGACATATTTACAATTAACTGAATGCGATCAGGAGTGAGCTGTCTCCCCACTTTGGACAGCAAGTGACCCAAGTACACAACTTGCTGAACACAGAATTGTAGCTTCGAAGGAGACACCTTGTGTCCCTTGTCGGCCAGAAAATGTAACACTGTCAGTGATGCTTGTTCACATTCGGGCTCACTTCGTGCGGTGATCAGCAGATCATCGACGTATTGCAGTAAGGCGGTGTTAACTGGCATTTGAATACAATCTAGTTGTCTTTTCAGTGCTTGACTATAGATGCTGGGGCTTTCTGTGAATCCTTGAGGTGCGCGGGAAAATTTGAAACGTCGTCCATTTAAACTGAATCCGAAGAGATATTGGCTCTCTGGGTCAATGGGCACACTGAAGAAGGCGTTCTTGAGGTCAATTACAGTAAAGAACGTTGCTTCTGAATCAATAGCAGTCAATAGGGAAGAGATGTCGGGAACCACAGGGTACTGTGGGACAATACATTTATTCAGTTCTCTTAAATCAATCACCAGCCGATATACTGGCGGTGCATTGGGATCAGTACGTTTAAGAATCGGAATGATAGGGGAATTACAGATATTGGAGTCGGTCTCCACGACCACTCCTTGGGCAATGAGCTCTTCAATGATTTCCAGTAAAGCCACTACAGCATCGGGTGGTAACTTGTATTGTCTGATTCGTGGTAAAACAACACCTGGTTTCAGTGTAACACGGTATGGTGTAATGTGCATACAACCTACATCAGTTGGGCCTTTTGCCCACAAGTGGTCTGGTACATTTTTCAATCTGACATCAAACTCTCGTAACACATAATGACCCTTAAAATCTTGCAGAAAGAGTCTAACTCCCTCCGGGGAACAACATATCACAGCTCCTAGAGCCTTCAATGTCTTTATTCCTAACAAGTTTTCTGGACATGATTTCGTGAGTAACAGGTCTGTAACACGTGATAATGGACCCACAGCCAGGAGGACGGGTTTCGATACCTCATTTACAATAGGCTGTCCTGAAAAACCAAGGGAAACATTCTGTGAGCCTGAGAGGGGTGCCCCTGGGACTTCGTCATGGCTGATTGTTGTGCGGCTTGCCCCTGTGTCAATTAAAAACTTTCTGTCTTTTCCCAATACTTGACTGTGTACATAAGGACCCTCTTGATCTACAGGAATCTCAATAAGAGGCAAGCCAACCTCCCTCTCTAGGCTGTTTCATGTGTATCGTGGATAATCGGGGTAAGCGGACTGGGCATACTGGTACATCTGTTGTGAAACTTGCTGAGTCGCGGCAATGGGCTGTGGCTGTGATACCGCTACTGTCTGTGCTGCATGTGGCGAAGCATGCATAGGCTGTGTATTCTGCATGGGCTGTACATTCTGTGAAGTCTGTTGCTGGTCTTTCCTTAGTTTTACCTGTTGCTATGTTATGTTTCAAAACTGGGCATTCATGTACGTAGTGACCTGGCTGCTTGCAATAGTTGCATGTCCCTTTAACGGGAGCTGCGGCGTGACCTGTCTGGGTCGTACCCTTTCTCTGGCTGTCGGCGGGAACTGATTGGGCCACTAACATTTTCATTTTCGTGTCTTTCATACATTTCTGTTCATGATCCTGTTCTTCTCTAATTCTGTTCTGATGGTATTGTAACATTTGTAACATCTGTGATGGCGTATTTGCTTGCCATGTACTCTCAACCTTGTATACACGGTTTTTAACTGCTAACAGGGAATTCTCCACTAACTTTGATACAAAAAGATGCGGGTACGACTCGCTACTTGGTTTAAGACCACTATTTATAATGAAACATTTCTCGAATCTTGAATAGAGTCACTAGTGTCTTCATCTTGCTTCTGTTTACAGGCCGAAATTGCGTCCCAATCTTCCTTTCTAGTTGTCAGTAATCTTGGCAGAACCTGTACTATCAAACCTGGTAATGCTTTAGTTTTCTCCCCAAGGCCTAGCCCTGGGGTACGTTTTTCCTCCTCGTCTTCTATTTCTGCCCATACAATCTTTTTGTCTCCCACTTCCCATTCTTTTTCCTTGAGTTTCTCGTAGATGCCCGTGGGCAGCAGTACCTTTAACATTTTCATGATATCTTCATATGTGTAATCCCCCATCAGTAACATGTCTTTAAGTTCTCTGTGAAAACCTGCAGGGTCTTTATCATGACAGGGTACTAGTATCTTCATTTCTAACAGTTCTAACTTGGTCAGAGGCGTGTGTACATACACACGTTTCAAGTTATTATCGGTACCCATAACCGGATGTACTTCTCGTAAGGGGTTCTGACTTTCAATGCCATGCAGACGCTCCATATGATACATTTTTCTTTCTGGGGGCGGAGCGGGAACATATTCGGCACTTAAGAAAGTGTTGTATCTATGTCGTTGTTCTAGAATTATTTGTATTAACTTGGTACTTAGGCCTTTCCATCTATCCATGAGTAGTGCTTCTAATGTATCGTGTAAGGGACCTGGATCAGAATGTAGGTTTCTGTATAACGTGAGGAGGTGCTGAATCATGTATACACCTGCTAATTTCTGCTCGTCTGGGGAAAGGTTCAGAAATGTCTGCGCTACTGTGTCATCATTGTATATGTTCGGATTGTCAGCCCATAATACTGCTGACCGGGCTAGTTCTTGTTCATCCACAGAATTGAGTACATGGTACCCTATTCGTTCTCGAAGCCTTTTATCAGTCTCTTGGAACTGATGTGCCGGAGAATTCGGTTTTGTTATGCCAGAGAGAAAAACTCTCTTGCTTTCCGGACGAATGCCTTTCCTAAGGTAAGTTCCCTTACCTACATACGCTATCGTGTCTGTAGTCTTTTCTTGTTCTTCAGGTTCTTCCTCCTCCTCGGAGGAAGCTTTTTCTTTCTCTTTTTCGTGTATTTCTATCACTGCTTTTCTTATTCTCTTGTACATACTGGCTATGCAACTCCCTTTATCATGTTTTCCTTCGGATATATTTTGACCCCACTTGTTGAGTCCATCTAATTCCTCCTGTTCTGTCTCAGGCCTGTCTCGTTCTCTTATTAAACAATTTATGAAAAAACGTAGTATATATGCTTGAGTGTCAACTTTCTGATGCGCCATGGCCTCCTTAATACTGTCAGGGTCTTCCCTAGTCTGGACAAAATGATATATTCTATCTAGGTGATCTTTAATTCCTGGGAAAAACAGTAGGTAATCTGTAGCATGTCGTAAGCGTAGTGATGCTATCATCATTCTATCGTCTTTGCCGGGTACCGGATCATATCTGCAAACTGAAAGCGGTTCTTTGAGTATGTCGAGGCGGGGTGATTGGAGCGTAAAAGGGTTCTGCATATCCCTAAGGTGTAATCTGTGTGTTGGTGGCGGGGTCCGGTAACCCCCGGTCGCACCTCCTGAGGCGGAAGCTTGGACATTATCTCTCTGTGGAGTCTGTATCTGTACTTGAACTTGTCTTTTAGTAGGATCAGGTAGAAGCGGTTTTGGTATATCAATTTTAGGTGCGGGAAGTGGTGGAGGTGGAGGAACGATGGGCTGTCGAACGGGGAAACAAGGTTGCGGTAATGGCGGGATATGGTCTGGAGGCGGGTTGCCACCCCCGTCACCGTCAGTAGGCGGGACGCGGACAGGCAGATTAGTGTAAGCGGGTGCTACATCCTCTAGATAGGAATTCAGAAATATGTCTTTAGTGGTCCTGTGAGTTACTTTAGTTGGAACCAATGGTGGCGGCAGATTTTTCGGTATTTCTGAAGTGGCCTCAGGCGAACCCTCGGCCACGAGATACATGCCATTTACGAGATTGTTTCGTGCGCGGTCTATTTGCTCTGATTTTACTCAGATCCCTTCAGTAACTAATTCGTTTTCTCGGGCTTTATCTGATTCTTTAAGTCTGTCTTCTCTACGGAGTGCTTTTTCAGCACGCTTATGTGATTCCTTACGCCAAAATTCTATGGCGTCCTTTTGAGATTGTCTGGCTTTCTTTTTCCATAGTGCTTCTTCTACCTTCATGATGCACTCAGCATCCCATGTTCCGGTGACAGGCCATCTGTGTCTCTCGTCTAGATGCTTAGTATAATCGGCCCATAAATCTAGATACAATATGGCATCTAAGCCATGCTTGTGGTACATAAAATTTCCAGGAGTGTCCCTAGGGGGGATAGGAATTTCTTCCTCTAGTATCCCTTTCCTAGTTCCTATCTGCTTTAACTTGTTGAAAAACGGCATCTTGTTTACTTAATACTGAATGCTCAATCCTTGCTACTTAATACTGAATACAGCTAGTTACACAAGAACACAATAATGCACATTAAAAACAGTCACTCATACCACGACATTAATCACATGAAAAGACATTTGAGACATATATGACTACCCCTTATACTGGATGTACTGCTAAACAGCACAGATACACTGCTAAGAACAGTGCAAGAACTTGAAATAACTGATATACTGCTAAACAGTACAGATACACTGTTGGAGACAATGCAAGAACTTGAATAACTGATGTACTGCTAAACAGTACAGATACACTGTCTAAAACAGTGCAGACCGAATTTGTGTACCCAAACCCGTCTTGATACGTCCCAGCAATGGTACTCACCGGGAAGCACGGAAACAGAAGGCCTCGGAAAAACTCGACTGGACCGGACTCGACTCGACTCGACTCGACACGTGGATACTTCGGAAACTGGTGGGCCTCTTGACACCTCGGACCTTGCTTCTTTCGGCTAGGCTCTGGTCGGGATCCTCCGCACTCCTCACCGCCTCGTCTGGGTGCTGATCGCAGTCTTCGTCACCTCCGTGGGCCAGAGGGAGATACAGGAAATCCTGCCAGTACGCGTAGTTTCCGTCTAACTGATGGCAGGGGACAGAGCTTGCAACGCACCAACCGGCGCGCGGGGTGGGTGAGGGGTCCCTATTCGGGCGCCAAAATATTGTGGTAAATATTTGATTTACCGTCCTAATTTCTATGCAGGTAAGTACTTAATCAATAATAACTCAATCGGAAAGAAAGAGGCAGAGTCCGTGGTGTTAGAGTTCTTTGGGGTTTTATTCCTTAAAAAGGAATGGTTCTAGAACTGGATATCATGTTCCTGCAACCACAGGGGTTCAGGAAGGGATAGAGCAATATTTTATTGACAATACATAGCTTATATACTTAAATCGTACAGTAGAAACCAATACAGTAGGCGTAACAGCTGAGAGAAACAAGATAACAGCATCCACGTGGTAGTGATACGTAATTAGAAGGCGTGAACTGGGCGTGAACATAGAGGTGTGTGCTAGAAACGTCACAGATAGGTGTCACAAGTGGGTGGCACAAAGCAGAATCTTGTAATGTCAGCAGAAATCTGAGGCCTGGATGCGCGCGCAGCTGCATGACGTGTGATTGACGTGAAACTGGAGGGTGCAGGAGACTTGACATTTACACTTGACGGAAAGAGACAGAAGTCTGGCATGTCAGATCAACTCGTACTTCTATCATATCTGATATCTGATGTTTGGGAACCATTTTATCTAAACGGAAAAGGTCTCTGGGGCAGAAGCTATTCTATACTGACTGTGAGTGCGTGTATAAGCGCCAAAGTGTCTACATGAGAATGCGAGGGGCATGGGCCTACCATGGTAACAGAGGCTATGAATTACTTGCACTGAGACAGTGAGGCCGGGCCCTTTGCTCTGCAGCTGGGGGGATGTTTACTTAAACTAGTAGGCAGGAATGCATTTTCGAGGAGCGGAACAGATAATTCGAAGGTTGAAGTCAGTCTTGGCAGGCAGCAGGCTGAGCTAAGCGCCGGGAGCCGCACAGAAAGTAAGGCAGAGGTCACGGGTACAGAGGCTGCCTGGGCTGAGGATTTCGGAGTCAGGAAGCAGGAAAAAGGCTCGATGGCAGAATTCAGGGCCTACTTTGCCAGAGCTGAAAAACGTGTAAAGTACACTACAAAAAGACGTTGGCATAGCATACTTAGGAACGGAGCATTCAACCCATTCAGGGTGGGTCTGAAAGAGGACATGTTAACGTTGGACGCAAATGTATTTGCGTCTTCATAGCTGGTACAGGAGGGAAGTTACATGCACTTTAAGCTGGTACATGGAGACGGTGGGGTACACGGTAGGGAACATTACTTGACCATAAAATTTATATTTCCTCACACACATTGGGTGGAGGGTAGGCTTAAGTGCTTGGGGCAACTGTTTGACCTGCGGGGTCATATCCCCTATGAGGAGCTGCGGGAGGATTATGGCTTGGCAGGGTTTGACCTCTTTCTCTACACACTAATGCTGCACTGGACATCTTGTCCCCTTGTACGTCTTTTGGTCAGCAGACCAATGCTACCATTTGAGAAGTGGCTTTTCTTGAAAAAGGATGACCGCAAGCTTATCTCCGAAATCTACACATTCCTCTCACAGGGCACTAAGGGAACTCGATCGGCGGGCCAGAGGTGGTGGGAGGTGGAAATAGGTTGCACCCTTTTGGACAAAGAATGGGAGGATATTTTTTACAGGTTACATCATTTCACACATTCCATGGGCCACACAGAGTCTTCTTTTAAAATTGTATCCTACTGGTATTGTACCCTGGCTCGCCTCACCAAATGGAACTCCCAGTATGATGGCCTCTGCTGTAATGTCTGTGGGAGCCCGGGCACCCTTCCTCACTTGTTGTGGAACTGCCTGAAGCTCACGAGACACTGGGATAAGATGCTCGATGAAATTGATAAGACCTTTTGACACTGCCATCCTGAGATTCCCCGCTTACACTATCTTAGGGTTACCCATTGCTCTGAACTACCCCTTGCGCTCAATCAAAGGTAGGCAGATCATCATGGCATTGAATGCTACACCCTGGGTTTTATTGGCAGGCTGGAAGACAGATAGGATCCAAGACCACTCTCAATGGCTGCACAAATTGTGGTCCCTCCTACGCATGGAGCGATTGCCCATGGCCACACTCAGGGACAAATCAGAATACTCCAAGGTAAGGGCTCCCTTTATTTCAATTTTATCCTCGGAGTTCTGGGAATTGTAATGCCCGGCCTCACAGTTCCCTTGATCCCCAAAGAATCAACACTCATCACCTGGGACAACAAGTGATTGTTTGTGTGCATTCTTGGCTCACCATGAGAGAGGAGGGGTAGGGGTAGCGGGGTAGAGAGGTTTTCTCTGTTGGGAATATATGGTTAGTTTTTTTTGTTCTCTAAAAAGCGGACTTGCACGCTTCATGTGGGTCATGGTGTGGCCTTGTTGCATTTTATTATGTGGGCTCCAGGTGCAATAGATCCTTCCCTTGTTCCTTTCTTATAGTGGCGAAACAGTTAAAAGCTTTACTTTGTCCAACGTGGCCGGCGCAAGACGGGTTGTAGGCGACATGCTGTGCTAATTGCCTATTTAGATAGATTATGAACCATTTTTTTCTTTTTGATCATAATATAGCCAGCCAGGTGGGTTGTAGGCAAAAACGCACTGTATTTTTATAATATAATTTAATTCTAAAATGTACACTTAAAAAATTAATGTTACAAATATGTTATGTTTTGTAATAAAATATTCATACCCTAAAAAATTATGATTAATGTTTTCATATTTTAATACAATTTCTAACTTAACAAAATACAATGAATTTAATAGTGAAAGAAAATATCTTTGTTTCCACATATGAAATGTTGAAAAAGATATATCTATATACTTAATACAACATACATATAAACTTTACAAAAATCTTTGCATTATCAATAATAAAACATTCCTGAAAACATTTTCCAAAGAAAATAAACTCTGAAAAACATTTTAATAATACCTCCCCAATTAAAATCCCAACAACAAAAATAACTATACTCAACAAATCTACTTTATAATAAACCATTTTTTAAATATATTTTATTTTATTTTTATTTAAAGAGTTTTGTATAGAGCGAACGTGACCCTTGGGTATCCGAGCGCTTCACATTACATGAGGTAGTTTAGAGGTACATCTTGTAAAACAGACATTTCACAATGATATTAGATAGGTGAATAAACAATCATAAATGGTTAATCTAACCATATATATATAAATAGACATATGTGGTAAGTATTTGGTTACATCTTGGAATCAAAGGAGTTCTGGGATTTCTAGTACCAACATAGGTCTGGAGTGTAATTTCCCTATGCAATCTCCCTCCCTGAGTCAGTTAATGTTTCCCTCCAGTATTGCTGGTGACTTTCAGCCTGATTCATCATAGTGCCGTTTTGCGAGTTTGAAATAGCGAATCATAAGGAATCGCTATTTCAGACTCGCAAAACGGCATTCATGTAGGAATCGCATAAACAAAAGCGATTCCTACATATTCCTTATTTGCGATTAGCAAATTGCTAATCGCAAATAAGGAATAACTCCCCATTCATTGCGATTTAAAGGGTGCCAGGGGTGTCCAAAGGACACCCTGTAACACCCATTAACAGTAAATACGAACAGGTGTTCCGCACACACATGTCCAAAGGACATGCGTGTGTGTAACATGCAACTTAGAAAAATGCTTTTAAAAGCATTTTTCTAAGTTTTTGCTATTTACCACGAGGTTTGACCTCGCGGTAAATAGCGGGCCGAAATTGCGAATTCGCAATTTTAAAATGGATGATGAATTGTATTTAAGGAATCTGAAATTGAGATTCCTTAAATGTAATTCCTCGCAAAATAGCAAAATCGCTATTACCGATTTTTGCATTTGGGATGATGAATCCCAAATGCAAAAATAGAGCTCGCAAAGGGCCAGATTCTCAGAATCTGGCCCTTTGTGAGCCCATTTCGGCTTCATGAATCAGGCTGTTTCTCTTTTACGTACAAAGCTGTTCTGTTTGGTGACGTCTATGTCACAGTACTAGTAAAGAACTGTCTTGTCTATGGTAGGAACTTACTCATAAGGAAGATCTTAGCTTTCCTCTTAAAAGTTGCTGTGTTTGGAATTCTCCTAATGTTTGGAGGGAGAGAGTTCCAGATTCTGGGGGCTGCTCCAGAGAAAGCTCTATCATATGTTTTGTTCTTCCGGAAGATGGGTGGTCACAGCAACAGCTCCTTGGCACTCCTGGCATGTCTGCTTCCTCCTGATAACTCCATTTTTTGGGCCAGGTATCTCGGTGTATTATAGTGGAGTGCCTTGTGGATAATGCATGCCATTTTTAGTTGAATCCTGGCTTCATACGTTAGCCAGTTTAACGCTTTCAGGTGTGGAGAGATATGGTCGAATTTCCTCGATCCAGAGATGAGTCTTGCAGCGGCATTGAGGCATGATTTAAGTGGTGCTGTAGAAATTTTTAGTAGCCCTGCTAAGGTTGTGCATCCATATTCTATCCTCGAGATAACCAGGGATTGGACTGCCATTTTGAGATCCGCCATAGAGATGAATGGTTTCACTTTTCTAAACTTGTAAACTTGTAAACTTGTAGAGCGCGATTTGCTGCCCGGAGGCATCCAAGCGCTGGGATAACCAGAACCTACCGATGAGCAGAGGAGGAGGAAGCTGGGGGTTAGTGGGGGGAATTGAACAGGAAAGTCTTTAATTGTTTACGAAGCACAGTGAGGTTGGGATTGGCTCTGAGATGAAGTGGTAGAGGGTTCCAGGTTTTGGACGCGTTTTGTCGGTGAACGTCCTTCGGCCTGATCTGGATCTTTTTATTCTTGGCGCCACTGCTAAAAAGGTCTGGCTGGAGTGAAGGCTTCGGTTGGGAATGTAGTGAGTAACTAAGTCACGGGTGATGCTGGGGCCTGTGTCCCAGAATGCTTGGTGGGCTATGCACATTGCTTTAAAAAGAACTCTCTGCCAAACCGGTAGCCAGTGAAGGCTAGCCAGTCCGGCCCTCACTGATTGTCTACGAGGGATCTTGAGCAGTAAGCGCGCTGCGCAGTTCTGCACTATCTGCAGTCTGCGCAGAGTGTACTCTGGTGCGCCGAGATAGAGCACATTGTTGAAATCGAGGCATGAGTGTATGAGACCTTGTATAGCCACCTGTTTGGCTTCCATGGGAAGGAGGGGGAAGATTTTATTTAACATCCTCATGATGCCAAAACAGGTGGCTGATAGTTTTGTGGCTTGAACGTTGAAGGACAGAGATCTGTCCAGCCACACTCCGAGCCTCTTAATGTTGTTTTTAGGGGGTGGGGGTGGGCCCAGACAAGGAGGCCACAAGGAGGGGGGGAGGCCAAGATCTGAGGGGCCTAGGAGCATCAGCTCTGTTTTGTCCCCATTCAACTTGAGGGATGATGAAGACATCCAGGTCTTCACCTCCTCTAGGCATTCTCTAAGCCCGCCTGGCCTAGGCCGGTTTGCCTCCTGCGCCAGTGAGACCACCAACTGCGTGTCGTCTGCATAATGTAGTTTAGATGAAAACTGGCACTTTTTGCCATAGTTTTGATGTGGGTTTTTATGTCAAGGTTCTCATCCAGCGTGATTCCTAAAGATTTCACTGAGTCCACAAGCAAATGGGTGCAATTTAATGCTGTGATCAGTTTAGTGCATTCCTTCGCTTCTGTGTGGTTCTTTGGTGGTGAGATTAATAGGAAATCTTCTTGAGTCTAGTTGTGTGTAGAAGTCCTTTGTAAATACAGATTTTTGTTTCCGTCGAGAAGTTCTTCTGATCTTTCTCAAATTGTGTCCCCTTTTGATTTATCGTAAAATCCTTAAATTCAGCTATCTCCTTTTCAACTTTTGTTAGTAAATTTTTTGCATCAGTAATCGTTTGGCTGTCTTTTATTTCTTGCTCCAAAGTCTCAATTTCCATTAATTGTTGTTGTGATAATCTTTGTGTGGTCTCAGTGGTCAATACCATTAGATTTCAGCTGCACTTAGTTTCAATGAAGCTGTAACCCTTTTTGTAAATTGGATCCTTTGTATGTATGACCCCGGCTGGAATAGTCCCTGCTTTCAGATGTTCAAGAAGGAAGTGTCCGTGCAAATGAGTTCATCTGTTTTATTTTGTTGTTTAGCTGATGAACTTAAAGAGATTGAAGAAAACAAGGATGGAGTGCTCAGTAATTTTTTTAATGTGGTGCTCTGTATATGCCCCCCTTCAATGTTGTGAAAATCTAAACACAGAGTTCAAACTTGTTTAGGTATCAATATACTGTTTTATGGGAAGTCACAGAGGATTCTGTGTACCGATCTCTGCTTTATTATTATCTTAACCAAATTGATCTATCCACAAGCTGTTTTGTGTTTACGACAAGGTTGTGTAGAAAGATGAAAGCATATATAAGAACGAGATCTGTAGGACGTGAGGTATTAAAAACTAAAAGAACTTAAAATGAGAACCCTAAACTCATACAAAACTCTCCCTATTGACTGTACTAAAAGTCATAAATAATTTGTCATGTTATTAGATTGATGTAGATGATTGTGCCTTACTTTTCCTTGTTGACAAACAAGGGTTCACAAGACCAGTGGCAGGGGCTATTTAATGATTACACCCAAAGTCCAAAGACTGAGGTATAGAAAACCCCACTCCGTCAGTGGAGAGACTGAATGTACAACAGAATCTTCTTTCTGCTATATGGCCTATTTTTCACTTTTGTCCTCCCCACCACAGAGAACCTACAAGGTAAGCAGGAGTTATGTTCTCTGTTGTTCCCCCTGCTGGAGAACTGCCCGGCCTATATACAAATACCGTACTGGCTAGTGTGTGATATGTAAGTCGTGGAACTATAACCCTAGCAGTTCCCCTGTAGCCACTCAATCAATCAATTAAGGATTTGTAGAGCACAGCTTATCACCCATGAGGGTATCCAGGCGCTGACGAATAATTGCTGAGGCAATTCTCAACAATACTTTTTTTAACCAGTCAATGGCTTTAACAGGAATTAAATCCTTGCACATCTAGGCCTTTGATTTCAATCCCCGGGGTCACTGTTCTTTACATGATAGTACGAGAAAGAGAAATTCATTAATTGCTTCGAACACTATATAGGGTGTGGTGATTGACACTATTATCTGAAACTAAAATGAAGGATGGGTAGCTAGGTAAAAGACTACCACTGGTGGAGCATGTTTAGACTCCTTTGTTCCTAACCCTGCAGTTTCCTCAAAGTTAATGGGCCATGGAACAGCACATTTGGTGGGGTGGGATCACTGAAATAATATCGAGGTGACAAAATATCGACTTGCAAAAATATCGTTGACAAAATATCGACAGACAGAATATCGAGTTTGTATCTACAAACAGGTAAGTACAAAAATATCGAATACAAAATATCGTTTACAAAAATATAGTTTTAAAATAAATCGACTTTATTAAAAACAGTGTTAAATTAAATTAATATTAAAATGTAATTACTAAAATATACTTAAAAATACTTAAATTAACTTATAATAATTAAATATTAAATGAAATTAATAAAAATAAATGTTTACAATCATATTTGTTAAAACATAAATATATAGTAACATACTATAATTAAATAAGATACTATTATATTACCGTACGATAGCAGAAGTGTAAAAAATACTATTCCCACTCCAAAGAGTGCAAGCGTAGGGAAAGCATTGGATAGCGTAGGGGTTAAAATTACTATTCCCACTCCAGTGGGTGCAACAGTAGGGAAAGCGTTGGATAGCGTAGGGGTTAAAATTACTATTCCCACTCCAGTGAGTGCAACAGTAGGGAAAGTGTTGGATAGCGTAGGGGTTTAAATTACTATTCCCACTCCAGTGGGTGCAACAGTAGGGAAAGCATTGGATAGCGTAGGGGTTAAAATTACTATTCCCACTCCAGTGAGTGAAACAGTAGGGAAAGGGTTGGATAGCGTAGGGGTTTAAATTACTATTCCCACTCCAGTGGGTGCAACAGTAGGGAAAGCGTTGGATAGCGTAGGGGTTAAAATTACTATTCCCACTCCAAAGAGTGCAACAGTAGGGAAAGCGTTTGATAGGGTAGGGGTAAAAATTACTATTCCCACTCCAGTGGGTGGAACAGTAGGGAAAGCGTTGGATAGCGTAGGGGTTAAAATTACTATTCCCACGGCAGTGGGTGCAACAGTAGGGAAAGCGTTGGATAGCGTAGGGGTTAAAATGACTATTCCCACTCCAAAGATTGCAACAGTAGGGAAACGTTGGATAGCGTAGGGGTAAAAATTACTATTCCCACTCCAGTGGGTGCAACAGTAGGGAAAGCGTTGGATAGCGGAGGGGTTAAAATTACTATTCCCACTCCAAAGAGTGCAACAGGAGGGAAAGCGTTGGATAGCGTAGGGGTTAAAATTACTATTCCCACTCCAGTGGGTGCAACAGTAGGGAAAGCGTTGGATAGCGTAGGGGTTAAAAGTACTATTCCCACTTCAGTGGGTGCAACAGTAGGGAAAACGTTGGATAGCGTATGGGTTAAAATTACTATTCCCACTCCAGAAAATACAACATTAGGGAAAGTAAATACTTCATAAATAGGTATAAAATGTATAAATGAATATCTATTAATAATTAATTTAAAATAAAAAAATTGTATACAATATAATAATTAATATATTAAAATTACTAATTAACAATAATTATTTCAATTGATCACCTATTAATACTAATTATTAAAAATATTTACAATTAATTATTTAATAATGAAAAAGTATTTAACAATTATTTGAAATTAAATAAATATAAATAAATGTAATTAATTAATTAATTATAATTTAATCACTTCCCACCCAATTCCCCTATAAACTCACAACCCGCTACAAAAATAATTTTGTAAAATTTACATAATTACCAATTAATCAATTAATTAAAATTAATTACCAATTAAAATTTAATTAATTAACTATTATAAATAAATTAACAATTAATTTAAATTTACTATCAATAAATAAATTTAATTATTTAATTAATTATAATTAAAATACTTCCCACCCTATTCCCCCATAAACCCACAACCCGCTACAGAATTAAATTACGCAATAATTATAAAAACAAAAATCATTAATAAAAATTAATTATAACATAAATACACACTTTTCACACATATTATACCAATAAAAATACACTATAAAAAATTAGATATTATTAAAAAATCGATATTTTTTACTATCTATATTATATACTTTGATATTTTAACTTTCTATATTTTTAACAGTCGATATTATATCACTTACCTTAAAAACGATATTTTGGTCATCTATATTCTGTCCTGTCGATATTTTGTCCAGTCTATATTTAAAAGTCGATATTATGTCCAGTCGATATTTTGGCGTCGATATTATGTTTGTGCACCGGTGGGGTGGGTGAACTACCAATTTAGTGGTCCACCTGCTCTGTCAAACTCTAAATGACTTTCAGAGTGCTTATGTCTTACATAAAGGCACTTCCAGTTTCCAAGGAAAGGAATGCTAATCAAAAATGCCTATCTCTGTTCTCCTGCTAGGACTTGAAGTATGGCTATCTTTTAAACTGGGTCAAAGGCTTTTAGATCACTTTGGGAAATCATAGAGGGCGAAACACTGACCATTTAGAATGGCAAACAGGCTCACAAACTTGAACTTTGAAGATGGGACCCAGGACTATAATTGCAATCTTAGATAGCATGCATAATATTTTTGGGAAGCATTTGTGTTTAGGAATTCTGCATATGGGTGGTTCCTCAATTGAAGGCGTGGAGGTTTTCCAAATCGTTTACACTTTTGATATTAATACATTCTTAGCTTTCTTGGACTATCAGTGTGCACAGAAAAATATTTGTTTACATCCTGAAGACAGAAAAAGGAAGTTTGAATATTTTTTTTCACCAAAATGGATGCCAAAGTATTTTTAAGACTGCGAAAAATAATTCTATACACACAAACCTATAAACTTTTTTTTAATGTTCTAAATTTGGACTTTAGTTCATGCATGTGATGCTAACAAGGAAATCGTTGAGATTCTCAAATGGTCAGCATTTTCCTGCACTGAGAGGCTACAAATTGCCATGTCACCTTAATATGCGGGTTGACAGGAGTTCTGCCCTCCTTTCTAAGTCTCATTGAATCCTAGATATGCCTGCCAGCTATGCCTTCCAATGATTCCCTTGGAAAAAAGACACTTTACAAATACGAAACTATATTCCTTTATTTCGACATTTTTTCAGTCATAAAAGATTACAGTAAAAACAGTATAAATAAAATGCATACAATTGATTAGATAAAAATGAATTTGTCATGAAATGTACACAGTCACTGTATAAAATCACCCCTGGGTGCCACTGTAATAAGAGAGGATCTTTTGGAACACATTTCTAAATGGAATTTTGAAAGTGCAAAAGCTATATGTGGTGATGTATCTGTCTTGAAAACTCTCATTGTAACAGAGCATTTATCAAAACCCATGTTCTTGCATAGGGGTACAGGCCAGTACTTTCTAGCTTTTCTGTAGGCAGGGCAGAAGAAGAGCATATGCATTTCATCCTCCTTAAACGCACCACACCCAGGGCAGGATTTACTTATGGAAGACAACCACTTGCCTACAAATACCCCTAGCGGTAATGATCCATGCCTCCATTGGATGTATAACTTCCTTGCTCCTACTGGGTAGATAACATTCAAAAACTCCTCCAAAGGAAAAGAATGTTTGAGTTTTAAACAAGCATTGGAAATGCAATAGGGCTCGCATTAGGAAAGTTTGAGCTATTGGTCTTATAAATGAATTTTTTTTAATTAATATGTTATTTTTTAAATGGCTTAATTAATAGCTTTGTCATTTACAATGCCAATAGTTATAACTTTCGCAAATGTGACACACATAGCATTTGTAATGCAACATGTTTTGTATTTATGTGACTTAGATGTATTGATAATACAAATAACAATGGCTTTTAATTTTTTTAAATAATTAGTATTTAAATAATTTATTTAATTTGTAATGGCAATAGCTTAAACTTTTGTAAATAACTTTTGTGAAGATTATGTTCAGTGTGTTTTATTGTGACGAAAATCCAAGAACAGAAGTGAAATATTAACATCTTTTTGTGATTTGCAATAGAGCGTGAAAGCTTGAAAACAGCTTGAAACATGGAAAGAACATATTTGAACCAGTGATGCTGTGGTTGCGCTGAGTGATGCTGTGGTTGCGCTGAGTGGTCTGTGCATCGGTGGAGCTTAGTGGGTGCATTGGTGGAGCTGTGTGGTGGGTGCATTGGTGGAGCTTAGTTGGAGCATCGGTGGAGCTGTGTGGTGGGTGCCTCGGCGGTGCTGTGTGGTGGGTGCCTTGGCGGAGCTGTGCTGTTGGTGCATCGGCGGAGCTGTGTGGTGGGTGCATCGGTGGAGCTGTGTGGTGGGTGCATCTGTGGAGCTGTGTGGTGGGTGCATCTGTGGAGCTGTGTGGTGGGTGCATCTGTGGAGCTGTGTGGTGGGTGCCTCGGTGGAGCTGTGTGGTGGGTGCATTGGTGGAGCTGTGTGGTGGGTGTCTTGGTGGAGCTGTATGGTGGGTGCCTCGGTGGAGCTGTGTGGTGGGTGCATTGGTGGAGCTGTGTGGTGGGTGCATCAGTGGAGCTGTGTCAGTGGAGCTGTGTGGTGGGTGCATCGGTGAAGCTGGGTGGTGGGTGCATTGGTGGAGCTGTGTCAGTGGCTGCATCGGTGGAGCTGTGTGGTGGGTGCATCTGTGGAGGTGTGTGGTGGGTGCATCTGTGGAGCTGTGTGATGGGTGCATCTAAGGAGCTGTGTGGTGGGTGCCTCGGTGGAGCTGTGTGGTGGGTGCATCGGTGGAGCTGTGTAGTGGGTGCATTGGTGGAGCTGTATGGTGGGTGCCTCAGTGGAGCTGTCAAGTCAAGTCAAGTCAATAAAATTTATATAGCGCGCTACATACCCAGAGGGTCTCAAGGCGCTTGAAGGAAGGGTGGGGATTTACTTGTCAAATATCCACGTTTTAAGTTGCTTTCTGAATGCTAGGTGGTTCTGAGTAAGGCGAAGGTGAGTGGGAAGTTAGTTCCAGGTTTTAGCTGCCAGGTAGGAGAAGGATCTACCTCCCATGGTGGTTTTGTTGATGCGAGGTACAGTGGCCAGGGCCTGGTTGGAGGATCGTAGTTGGCGGGGGGGTGTAGAAGGACAGTCGTGTGTTGAGGCATTCGGGTCCGATTTCGTAGAGTGCTTTGTGTGCATGGGTTAGGAGTAATCCTCTTATTGACGGGGAGCCAGTGGAGGCTTTTCAGGTGACCGGAGATGTGTTCTTTGCGCGGGATGTTTAATATGAGCCTGGCTGAAGCGTTCTGGATGCGTTGGAGTTTTTTCTGGAGTTTTGCGGTGGTACCGGCGTAGAGGGTGTTTCCGTAGTCCAGTCGGCTTGTGACCAGAGCGTGGGTGACTGTTTTTCTACTTTCGGTGGGGATCCAGCGAAATGTTTTTTTGAGCATGCGAAGAATGTTGAAGCAAGATGAAGAAACGGCGTTGACTTGTCTGTTCATCGAGAGTGAGGAATCCAGGATGACGCCCAGGTTCCGTGCGTGGTCCGTCGGGATGGGTGCTTTTCCAAGGGCCTCTGGCCACCAAGAGTCATCCCAGGCGGAGGGGGAGGTGCCTAGGATGAGGACTTCTGTTTTGTCTGAGTTCAGTTTCAAACGGCTGTGCTTCATCCATTCGGCTACTTCTTTCATTCCTTCATGCAGGTTGGTTTTGGCAGTGTTAGGGTCTCTGGTGAGTGATAGGATCAGTTGAGTGTCGTCGGCGTAGGAGATGATGTTGAGGTTGTGTTGGCGTGCGATGACCGCGAGGGGGCTCATGTATACGTTGAAGAGGGTGGGGCTGAGTGACGATCCTTGTGGCACGCCGCAGATGACTCCAGTGGCCTCGGACTTGAATGGTGGAAGGCGGACTCTCTGGGTTCTTCCGGTGAGGAACGAGGTGATCCATTCCAGTGCTTTACCTTGGATTCCGACGTTTCTGATGTGTTGTAAAAGGGTGCTATGACAGACCGTGTCAAAGGCTGCGGAGAGGTCGAGGAGGATGAGGGCGACTGTGTCTCCATTGTCCATTAGAGTTCGAATGTCGTCTGTTGCTGCGATGAGGGCGGTTTTAGTGCTGTGCTTGGCTCGGAAGCCGGATTGTGAGGAGTCGAGGGATTTGTTGGTTTCGAGGAATGCGGCGAGCTGGTTGTTGACCGCTTTCTCGATGACTTTGGCCGGGAATGGAAGGAGTGAGATAGGGCGGTAGTTTTTGAGTTCGGTGGGGTCCGCTGTGGGTTTTTTCAGAAGGGCGCTTAGTTCGGCGTGTTTCCAGCTTTCCGGGAAGGTTGCGGAGTTGAGGGAGCAGTTGATGACGTCTCGAAGGTGTGGTGCAATGATGGAGTCTGCTTTGTTGAGGATGTGGTGAGGGCATGGGTCTGTGGGGGATCCTGAGTGGATAGAGTTCATCAGACGGATTGTGTCCTCAGTGGAGATTGGCTTCCAGTCATTGAGGATATTCAGGGGGGGTGGGGGTACTGCAAGGGGTTGGGTGGGTTGGTCTTTGGGTCGGTTGTCGAAGCTGTTGTGGATGTCTGCGATTTTGTTGTGGAAGAATGAGGCTAGGGAGTCGCAGAGGGCTTGAGAGGGGGTGATGTCGTTGGAGTTGGCTGAGGGGTTGGTAAATTCCTTGACGATGTTGAATAATTCCTTGCTGTTGTGGGCGTTGTTATCTAGTCGGTCCTTGAAAGCGGCTTTCTTGGCAGTCCGGATCAGTTGGTGGTGTGTGCGGGTGGCGTTTTTGAAGGCGTCCTTGGTGCTGGTGGTTGGGTCTTTTTTCCAGGCCTTTTCAAGGGAGCGACAGAGTTTCTTGGATTTCTTAAGATCCTCGTTGAACCAGGAGGCCTTCTTGCTGCTTAGTTTGATTTGTCGTTTTTTCAGTGGTGCTAGGATGTCGGCGCTGTTGGATAACCATTGGGTGAGGTTGGTGGCTGCTTGGTCTGGGTTTGAGGAATGGGCTGGGGAGTTTTGAAGAAGCGATGAGGAGATCTGGTCGATGGTGATTTTGTTCCAGTTTCTTTGCAGAGTGGGTTGGGGGTGGTTGTTGGATGTGGGCTTGTTGTAGGTAAAGTGAACGCAGCTGTGGTCAGTCCAGAGGAGAGCTGCGGTGTGGCTGAAGGAGACATGTTTGCTGGAGGTGAAGATAGGGTCGAGTGTGTGACCTGCGATGTGGGTGGGGGAAGTGACAAGTTGTTTGAGTCCGAGGTTGGTGAGGTTGTCCAAAAGGGTGGTTGTGTTGCGGTCATTGTTCTTTTCAAGGTGAAAGTTGAGGTCTCCCAAAAGGATGTAATCCTCGGAGGGGAGCGCGTGTGGAGTGATGAAGTCCGTGATGTCTTCACTAAATTGTGAGCGGGGTCCTGGTGGCCTGTAGATGAGGGTGCCTCTGAGTGTGGTTTTGGGGTCGGTGTGGATCTGGAAGTGAAGGTGTTCAGAGTTGGCGAGATTGACATCTGAGCTGGTTGAGATGCGGATGCATTTCTTATGGACGATAGCGATGCCTCCTCCTGTGTGTCCGGTACGGTCCTTGCGAATGATCTTACAGCCTTCTGGGATGGCAATGGTGATGTCAGGGGCTGATGTGGCGTTCATCCATGTTTCTGTTAGGAAGGCGACGTCCGGAGAAATGGTGTCTAGTAGATTCCAGAGGTCAATGGCGTGCCTGTGGACCGAGCGGGTGTTGAGCAGGATGCATTGTAGGTGGTTGGGGTTGGATAACTGTTGCGAGTGCGTAGATGAGGAGTTGTTCTTGGTGCCGTCGAACTTGCAGGAGTTGCAGGAAAAGGGTCCATGGGTGTGTCCAGGGGCGGCTTGGACGCAGTTGGGGGAACGGCCGGCGTTAAGGGCTAGGAGGGTGGTGGCATCGTAAGTAATGCGGGAGGGGTGGACATTACGAGGACCAGGGGGTCTGGCGCTGTGCGCGGTCCAGGCGCGGACGGGCGTAGACGGGCTTACCTTTGGCGCACCTTCGGCGTGGCCGTAGCGCGTGGACGCTGCGCGTGGAACCATCTGACTAACATGGGTGGTGGAGGGGGCGGAGCGTGGGAGGGTCAGCTGGGAGGCGGGGACGTGGAGGCGGGCCAGGGGAAAAGCACAACAACAAGATGGGGGGGTGGCTAGAAAGTGAAACCGGGAGGGCGCAATGCGAAGCCTGGTAATGTCGAATGCACAGAACTACCAGCGTGCTCACTCAGAGAATCCCGGTGAGAGCGCTTACAATTTAAAACAAGCTGTCTAAAATTAATGAACTTACAGGTTAAAAAAGCGCTGCCTACAATAAATGCACATACAAGTTAAAAAAGCGCTGCCTCAAATTAATGCACAGATCGATATGGTCAAGTCAGAGCAGCGATACCAGACTCTGCAGGCGAGTCACAGGCAAAACGAGATTCAGCTGTGGGCTGTGGGCGCTGCACTGGGCTGGGAACAGGAAGCGAGGGGAGCGGCCGTTCAGGACGATGTCCAGGCGGTCACAATCAGTCCTGGGAGGTGGTGAGCCCTCTATCCGTGGGTGGGAGGGTCAGCTGGGAGGCGGGGACATGGAGGCGGGCCAGGGGAAAAGCACAACAACAAGATAGTGGGGTGGCTAGAAAGTGAAACCGGGAGGGCGCAATGCGAAGCCTGGTAATGTCGAATGCACAGAACTACCAGCGTGCTCACTCAGAGAATCCCGGTGAGAGCGCTTACAATTTAAAACAAGCTGTCTAAAATTAATGAACTTACAGGTTAAAAAAGCGCTGCCTAAAATAAATGGTGGGTGCATCGGTGGAGCTGTGTGGTGGGTGCATCGGTGGAGCTGTGTCGGTGGACCTGTATGGTGGGTGCATCAGTGGAGCTGGGTGGTGGGTGCATCGGTGGAGCTGTGTTGGTGGAGCTGTGTGGTGGCTGCATCAGTGGGGCTGTGTGGTGGGTGCATCGGTGGAGCTGTGTGGTGGGTGCATCGGTGGAGCTGTGTGGTGGGTGCCTCGGCGGAGCTGTGTGGTGGGTGCATCGGTGGAGCTTTGTCGGGGGAGCTGTGTGGTGGCTGCATCGGTGGAGCTGTGTCGTGGGTGCATTGGTGGAGCTGTGTGGTGGGTGCCTCAGTGGAGCTGTGTGGTGGGTGCATTGGTGGAGCCGTGTGGTGCGTGCATCGTTTAGCTGCATTAGGGCTCTTAAATGCGAGCCCTAAAATAGGCTCAGGACCTCTACCCTGTGCCCTCCCTGACATACACATTCGCACCGCACCTACTCCACCCCAGGCAAAAACGGGGATAGGTCAGACATGGAAGTAAACTAAAAGCTATAGTCCTACTTTTATGCTTGACCTGTCCCACTGTTTTGCTTTTCAAAATCTGGCCACCCTATCAGTCTTGGTATAAACTCAACATTGTGTGATTCTGGGCAAGTAATCAGGCTGTGCCTAAAAAATGGAAGCGTCCTTGTGTAATGTAACTGGTGCTCATGTAAAAATCTTGGAGGTCGAGTAAGGGCTATATAAAAACTGCAAAAAACAAGCGTTCTTGGTCATAGGCTGGAGCGTGACTGTTGACCCGCAGCCCACTGCATGTCCTAGGATGCACACCCCGAGCCAGACTCCCCCAGAGTCTGTCAAGGAAGAGGCAGGCAGACACCAGGCTTCTTTGATGTATGCGACGGACCCGGCGGGATTACCAGCCATTATTCAATTTACACGTACATCTGAACCACACTGTGCCATTTAAATCCGCCCATTCTTAAACTCCAAAGTGATTGTCAGCCGGGCTCTGAAAGCACAGAGGTCACAGGGAAATATATTCATCTGCGGCCGAGGCTCCCGTCTGCGGCTTTGTGCGCCAAACAGCAATTTGCTCCCGTCAAGCCCCCTGTAAATGAAATCATAGGAGCATCCTTAAGCCGTAGGCGTCAGACCAGCCACCGTAAAGCGACTCTGTCAGGGCCACAAAGGAGCCGGGCAGATAAGGGAGGCAGCGCAATAACAAAGGCAAACAAAACACCTCCCAGAAAGCGCGGGAAACAATGGCGGGTGTCAGGAGGACGCTGTTCTCACACACAGGCAGGCGGGAGACGGCCCCGGGCTAGAGAGCATCTCGGCATGATGCGCTATCCACTGGGGAGTGGGAGGGGGGAGGTAAGACGCAGGGAGGGAGGAGGGGATGAAATAGATACTAAAGAGGGTGGACAGAGACATATGGAGGTAGGGAAGGAAGAACCGGAGCTAAGAAGGAATGAAATAGGGAGAGAATCCGTGGAAAAACTGTAATGGAGAAAGAAGTGAAGGCAAGAGGAAAGAAAGCAGCCAGGAGAAAAGAATTAAAGATGGACGGAATATAGCTAAGAGGAAAGGAGGGAGTAGTAAGGAGGAACCGTAGGAAAACAAGCAATGGCTCAGCCCAGCCGAAACGAGAGACACGGTCTGGCGGCCGTGAAACTGAAAGCACGGCCGGCCGGCCGTGAAAAAGCTTTTGATGCAGCAGGGGGCAATTAGGGGAGGAGAATGGCTGGGCTGAGGCAGAGCGCAAAGCCTTTGATGCAGCAGGAGGCGGAGCGGGAAGAGCTGCTGGCGGCATCAAGCTGACGATTTGATGCTGTGCACGCGCATTTTAACTAGTTAAAAAGCACATGCACTGCATGGAATCGCCAGTAGAATCGCCAGTGTGGTTAAACTCTGGATAAGCCACTATAGAGCTTCGCCAGCAATGCACAAGCGCATCCGCAGGCGAGCCCTAAAAAGTTATTGTCAGGGAGCCAGCTTTAGAATCTTGCAACCATATATTCTGTTTATAGCCCGTTCTGGATCGTACCAGAGGTCCAATAGTCCCATTTTTCCTAATTCGTTTTTCACGAATACAAGCCATGGGATTTTAATTGCGCTAGCATGGCTCATCTCATCCTTCAATTCATGCCTATAATTGGACAGTTCTGGTGTTATCCATAGCCTGCGCCAAAACCTTAGAGGTTTCAGAGGTAGCTCATCCTGGACAAAACTCAGTCCTAGGTCCAATCTCAATGGAAGGAGAGGAGTGCTTGGAGGGAGTGCAAGTAATTGCCTCATAAACTTGTTCTTCACTTTAACGATATCAGAGTTGCAGGAATGCCCCCAGAGTTCCCCACCATAGAGTGCCGATGCCCTTGCCTTAACTTTGTGGATCTCCAATGCGGGGCTCACAGGTTTGAAAGTAGATGTATTTGCCATTTTAAGGAGACCACCCGCTAACTGAGAGAGTTTGAGTTGGGCTTTCACCTGTTGGGGAGCCCAAGAAAGATTTTTGTTGATCGTCACCCCCAGGTATTGAAAAGTCTGTATTCTCTCCAGTCTGACCCTACCAAGGAGCGGTTTTGGGCGAGTGTGTGCCGGGGGACTGAAGATCATATATTTGGTCTTATCAGCATTGATTTCCAGTCCCCGGCAACGACAGAAGTCAATAAAGCCATCCAGCACTCGCTGGATCCCCATGGGGGACTTGGAGAGCAGGAGGGTGTCATCCGCAAACATTATCGCTGGCACCCTCCTGCCTGCCAATCTCGGTGCGTCATTGTTGGAAACCGCATCCAGGTGCGCTACAACACAGTTCACATAAAGACAAAATAGGGTTGGTGCCAGGACGCACCCCTGCCTGACCCCCCTGGCGACCGGAAACCAGGATGACAGCACCCCTTCCCTACCACATCTAACCTGAGCACAATTTTGTGTATGCAGCCTCATCAGGACGGCCAAAATTGCGTTTGGGACGCCCATGTCCTGGAGCACCGCCCAAAATTTGCCCCTAGGTACTAGGTCAAACGCGGACCGGAGGTCCACGAAGACCATATAGAGGCTGCCACCCCCCAACGTTGCCGTCTTCCAGAATATTATTAGGCGGCGGAAAATCTGATCCACAGTAGATGTTTTTTTTCTAAATCCCGCATGGTAGGGGCTGAGGACGTCATGCTCGTCAATCCATTCTTGTAAGCGATCCAGGATTAGTTGGGAAAAGATTTTTTGAGGGACATCTATGAGGCTAATGGGCCTGTAATGGGTTGGGAGCAGAGGGGAACCCTCCTTATAGATTGGAACAATCTCTGCTCCCAACCAAGTTCCCGGTATCTCCATGCCTCCCAAAATCGCGGTAAAAAGGGCACAAAGGTGGGGGGCCCAAATCAACGGTTGATCTCAAAATAGATCACCGGGAAGCCTATCAAGGCCAGGGGTCTTAGGCATGGCCAGCTTACTTATAGCAGTATAGACTTCTTCAACCAAGAATTCTTGCTCGGCACCTTCCCCTGGTCCAGATGTATTTACCAGTGAACATTCTACACCTGCGACTGCTGCGTATAAGATCTTAAAATTAAGCTCCCAGACCCCCGCCTCAATATTGGGTTTGATTGCCGATCTAGGCTCTCCTGACCATGAGATAACTATTGCCCAGAATCTGCATGCGTCTCTGGAATCTAGTGAGGAGGAAAGATTAGACCATTTTTCCATATCCCACTCCTTCTTGGCATGGTGCATTATAACTTTATATTGTGATCTTAGGGTGCGAAAATTGGTTTTGTCTCTCCCATCTTTAAGAGCCCCGATAAGCTCTGATTTTACCTTCCTGCATGAGGCGTTATACCATGTGGATACAGGCGCCCTCCACCTCCTATTAGGGCCCGGCGGGTTAAGAAATTCCGCTAGGCAGATAACTAGATCCTAATGGATGCGCTGCATATTGTCATTAAAATCTGGAACAAAGGAATGCGAAATTAAGGTGCCTACTTCCTCAAGAATGGGTAGAGCAGCACTGTATAGTTTGGGCAGTGCATCTTGTGACACAACCAGTTTGTCCCACTTGACTCGGCGCCTGTTGTTAGTTATAACCAACCCATCTACTGCTTCCAGGCCAGTTTCCTTTTCATTTGCCCTAGCCCATGGGCACTCTATCCTCATGCTCAGTGCATTGTGATCGCTGTCAAACTCTGATTTGGCCAGGCTACAATGTCATCACTCCGTCACACTTCCATACTCCTTCCTCCCTACCAGGCCTTGTTAAAAGTAGAAGAAATATACTGCCACCAGATTCATACTTGGCAGTGATCTGGTGAGCTTTGGGCCAACACAGAGGTAAGCATACCTTCATATGATTGGTAGTAACTTCTCCTCTACCACAACTATCGGATGGCAGTCAGATGTCAGAAGCATGAAAGAGAAGGCTTGGCCTCCCTCCACCAAGGTCTCAACCAGAGTCTAACTATGTGGATAGCTCTTAACTTTGCAGAATCAACTATACAGTGCTGTAGAAAACTGGGTTGCTGTTTGAGATGAGTGTTGAAACCATACTAAAGAGGCAACCACAATTCTTGTTAGGGTGAAAGAAAAGCAAACTCCAAATTAACCTGTGCTCAACCCTCTGGCAGCTTGGCACAACACAGTCAGGCCTAACTCAGAGGCAATGTGTAAAGTATTTAGCACTTCAAACAGTAATAAAGTGAAAACACAAGACACAACAAATCCCACACAACTGAAAGAATGGGTAAAATGTAAAACATTAATTGAGATCAAAACAACAAACATCCATCCAGAAGAACCAGAGATATGTAATTTAAAAGATTTAAGTGAAAATAGTGCCTAAAAGCACAAGGCACCTACTGTGGTTATCTGGTCGCACTGGACTGGTACAAAGTTACAAGTTCAGGCTTACCATGATGGAGCGCGGGCCGTATACAGGGACCAAGTTAGGCCCCACTGAACAAAGTACTTTAAATCCTGGTTGCAGAGCATTGTGCAATCCTGCATTGAGGATGCATCCTGCAATAGCAGTTTCAATGGTCTGCGGGCTGCAATGTGAGGTCCTGTGTTGAGGATCCATCACTCAACAGTGTTCCGGGGAACTGTGGGGCTAAGATGTGAGTTCCTGCATCGTGCAGTTGCAGTTCCAAGCAGTTGTAGGACTGCGGTGTGAGGTCCTGCATCGAAGAGGCATTGGTTCTGTAGAGCTGCAGGGTCCTGTGTCTGAGATGCATCACATAGCAATGATTTCAATGCAGAGCTGCTAGGTGATAAGTTGCGCTGAATAATTTCTGCTTGGACCCCAGCTGGACTTTGCAAAGCACCTTCAGTCTTCATTCCAAGGGTGCAGGACTGATATGGCACCGCTTGCGGGGCAGGATTCACAGCAGACAGAGTACAGGTGCTGGATTCAAGGTGGTTGGGGCCTTTATTGTTCCCTGCAGCTCTGATCAAGAGGTCAGTCAACTAGTCCTTGGAGTCACTATGGTGGTCTTGGGGTCATGATGCATGTCCAGGCCTTTTCACTCAGGCAACAGGGTAGCAGGGCAACAGAGTAGCAGTCCTTCTTGCAGAGGGGATGGGATTAGAGAGGAGTAAGGGTTTTAGAGATGAATATCAGCCACCCACCCAAAAGTAATCCCATTGTATTGCTCTGGGGGAGGAGACATGTAACTTTTCACTCAGGCAACAGGGTAGCAGGGCAACAGAGTAGCAGTCCTTCTTGCAGAGGGGATGGGATTAGGGAGTAGTAAGGGTCTTAGAGATAAATATCAGCCACCCACCCAAGAGTAATCCCATTGTATTGCTCTGGGGGAGGAGACATGTAGTTTAACACTTTTGTAGTAAGTTTTCACTTTGAGTTTGTGAATATCGAAAGTAGTAAACATACTATAAAGTGTAACTTGCCTTTGTGAATCAGGCCCGGTGAGTGTAAACTTGCTGAAAAGTGTAAGTTGGATGTCTTCACCCAAAGGCAATTGGCTAACTCTTCCGTGGGTGGCTGAGGTCCCTCCCTAGACCCCTTTCTGACCTTCCTAAAACTGTCCCTTTTCCATCCCACTCCGCTGTGTCCTTCCACATGTACTGCTAAAACCTATTCTTATGTGAGCAGACACACCGCAGTCGGCGTGGAGAACTCCGCACTCATAATTATAGGTAAAATTTACATTTATAGTATGTTTTCTGGTATGTTTGTAGTATTACAAAATGTACTACAAAGTGCACCTTATATCTCATGCCTCTAGGATCAAATATGTGCTGCTGATACCCAAATCCTCCTTGGACTGAATGGAGCTAAAATTCGAATTGATTTATTTTCCCTTATTGCAATATATGTTTATGTGCTATATCAAAATGAATCTAAACAGAAATACTCCAAAGAACAGGTGTCTGTGTGGTTAGACCGCAGCTATAGTCGTTTAAGGAGCCCATCTCATTTCCTGCCCTGAAACCCCCCTCCATTAAACTCAATTCAGCGAGATCACCGTGGTTTGAAAGGACAGATCAAACAGTGCTGCGAATCACAGCTGTGCTTGCCTCAATTGAGAGGAAGCATTTACTCCAGCACTTGCTCCTAATGTATTCCATTTGCTGAATGAATACACTCCATAGTGTTCCTTTGTTGTGTGCTGTCCGCATTGTTTTGACAGATGCCACAAACATGAAATTGTGTTCACATTGAACTTGCGCAAAAGGAAAAAACAACTTCATTTATTTTCAATAAAAAGACACACAGCAACTAAATTAACATATTGATAAGAATATTAGGGGTAGATTAACTTGTATGAGTAAATGTGGGCCACACAATTCTAGTGCGTAGAGGATTGACACCACATTACAACTGCCATGAGCATTTGGCATTATCTGTTCAACATGTATTTCAAATAGTTTACTGTTAAAGCAGGTGATTACCAAATTTGTCATTGATATTGAGAAGAGAATAAATACAACAATCCATAGGGTCTTTGGAGATGTATAAGAACTTTCATATGAACTTTAATTATAAAATGTATGACCCACCTTTCTAAAAGCCGAATTCTCTGCTGCTAATTAACAACACTGGGAAGAAATTAGCACAACACTCTGAAAAGGAATGATTCATCCGCATCATCATAAAAGAAGTGCCATGTCTTGTTTGCACCTATCAGGTTTATACTAATCTGGCACTATGGTTCCAACAGGAGTGATATGAATCCCATTACTCCTCTGAACCTACTGACAACCGAATAAAAGATACAATCCTAGTCAGCAGCAGACCTGGAGAATGAGACAAGAGAGAGAAAAAGAGTTACGGGCTATTTTCATTCAGCTTGTTCTAACTGCTGCTCTCAACCTGCACTGCAGAAGTGTTTACATCTAAGGTACTTTCCATCCAAGCCATTCTGTTCACTGGCTCTTGGCCTGATGAAGACTTACTGGATACTCTATAAACCAGTATGGTTTCAGTGACCAATGCAATTCCATCCCATTTTGAGCCCATTTTGTTGGAGAGTTCTTTGTTAGCCTTTGACAATCTTAAATCTGGCTCTCCTTCTGATCCTTGCCAGCCTAATTTGCTTGCTTGTGCTGATCATGTTAGACCTATCAGCAGCCTTCGATATGTTCCACCACTCTCGCCTCTTGGTACGCCTGCAGTCCATCGGCATACTCAATCCAGCTCTAGACTGGCTTGCCTTCTTTTCGGTAGACAGAAGTAAACAGGTTTGGATTCCTCCTTCTCCGACGAACAGCGTGAGCTGTCTGTATGAGTTGTCAAGGGCTCGGCTTTGAGTCAAAACTTGTTTAATATATATCTCACCTCCAGGCCCGGACTGGCCGTAGTGGATACCAGGCAATCCCCCGGTGCGCTGCACGGGTGGGGGCCGATTTTGTTACAGGGACGTTTTTGCAGCATAGCTGCAAAATCGACCCTGTAACAAAATTCGCTCAAAACCGGCCCTGGCAAAGAGCTCGGCGGCACCTCCAACCCCCCTGAGTGGGGAGGGGGGGCCGGCCGAGCACTTTGCAAGGGCCAGTTTTAGTTCCCAGTCCAGCCCTACTCACCTCTCTCGCTCGGACAGCAAAAGCCCTGGGAGCTAAAGTTATTTCATATGCTGATGATACTCAGGTGTTGTTCCCATGTGGGGAAGAAGAAATGTTTCCAGAGCGGCAGATTAAACCCTGCCAGATGACAGTCTTTCACTGGTTGGCCTTACATCAACTTAAGTGCAACGCTGGAAAAATATAATTTTTTTGGGGCAAACCTGGCAGAATTCTGACCCGAAAATGTCCCCCCTCCAGGCCCTCTTGGAGGCTTAGTTAAGAACTTAGGGGTCAAATTTGATGATTGCCTGCCTTTTAGGTCACACATTTTTTTATATAGTGGAAGAGGTGTGGCCGCGGCCAGGGTGACTGATGATGGAATCTGGGTATCACGGTTCTGTCCCCGGCTCCGGCAGCAGGTTAGTCCAGCACCATGTGACTCTGGGCAATAGCTTGCTTAATCTTCCCGACGGCCCCCAGTGCCTAGAGACCCTGACGGCTGATTGTTCGCGCTTTACAAATATTGTTATTATAGACAGCAGAACACCGAAGCGTGAGTCCATCACAGGCCGGCCCCCCCTCCCCACTCAGGGGGGTTGGAGGTGCCGCCGAGCTCTTTGCCAGGGCCGGTTTTGAGCGAATTTTGTTACAGGGTCGATTTTGCAGCTATGCTGCAAAAACGTCCCTGTAACAAAATCGGCCCCCACCCGTGCAGCGCACCGGGGGATTGCCTGGTATCCACTACGGCCAGTCCGGGCCTGGAGGTGAGATATATATTAAACAAGTTTTGACTCAAAGCCGAGCCCTTGACAACTCATACAGACAGCTCACGCTGTTCGTCGGAGAAGGAGGAATCCAAACCTGTTTACTCCTGTGATGGACTCACGCTTCGGTGTTCTGCTGTCTATAATAACAATATTTGTAAAGCGCGAACAATCAGCCGTCAGGGTCTCTAGGCACTGGGGGCCGTCGGGAAGATTAAGCAAGCTATTGCCCAGAGTCACATGGTGCTGGACTAACCTGCTGCCGGAGCCGGGGACAGAACCGTGATACCCAGATTCCATCATCAGTCACCCTGGCCGCGGCCACACCTCTTCCACTATATAAAAAAATGTTTCTTCACTATTTGTCCCTAACAGCAAAAACAAGATGGTCATCCCGGCCTTAATAACCTTGAGGTTGGCTAAGGCAATGCCCTCTACTTTGGTCTGCTGTATCTGTTGGAGAGGCTGCAGGTGGTCCAAAATCCAGCAGATGGCTTTCTTTTGACTGTCAGTCAGAAAAAAACAGCTCTCCTCATCTGCACATGCTTTCCTAGCTTCCTAGTAGAAAAAGGATCTTGTTTAAGTCTCTGGTGTTAGTTCAGGAGGCCCTGTATCAGACTGGTGCAGTCTACCTTCCGTCGTTCCTTCCGTGTAATGGCCGCCAGGGAATGGAACTCTCTCCCTATGTGTATCAGACTAGCGGACTCAGAGACCACCTTCAGGAAAAATCTAAAAACCCATCTGTTTTCCCTGTAAGTCCCTCTCCTGGCCCTGACTTTTCTCCACAGCGCGGGGACACGCCGGGATGGCGTCACCATGCGCTTTACAAGCCCCTTTATTATTATATTATTATTATTACCTCAGAACCAGGTTTAGTTTCCATGTTCCATCTAGAAACCTGAGGTTTGCAAATAACCTCCTAGCGGAGATGCCCAGAATTCAGCATGCTGGAGCTGGAGGCAGGTTCCTTGCTCATTTAGGACCAATTACTTGAAATAAACTCTCTCTTGAGCTCTGTGCTGTAAGCAACATGACAATGTTTTAAAAAAAAGGCTGAAAACCTGTTTTTTTGTCCATGATCAAAACGGTCAGCTCTAATATCACCTCTGACCTGTGCCTGGCACCGTGACACTCCTTAGAGTAGCTGTGCATGGTAGAGGTTGTTTTAATGCATTGAGTCATTCATTTATATCTCAAAGAAGAGATAACTTGTTTAGTAGTTCACTATTCAATTTCCAAGTCATTAACATGCCATATGATTTATCATGTGACAGTCTATGCATTTCCTACTTTCCATAGGTGGTTGACACTCTGAAACGTAAAACTGGAGCTGAAATACAAATGATAACTACCTTCAGTAATTTGCCAATTAAGTATGTGCTATGAATCATTCTTCATGTAACAAGTTCATCAGATGTAACATAATAAATACTCATTAAAATAGCACTGTTCCTCTTGTCATTAAACAATCATGTCCCCACACCTGCCAAGACCTTATTATCATATGTGACAAAGGAAATATAACAAAATCTGTACAAAGTGAGTATTTTTCTTGCTGCTCTCAAAGAAAAGTAAATGCAATTAGATTTCCGATTCCTTGAAAGGACGACTCGAACAATTATGTGTCAATATTAAATTAATAAATCCTGGATTTCGATTACTATCCAGACTGCTTCTCTGTACTCAGCAGGTCATTGAATTCAATAAGCATAGGGCTTTGAATTCCAGACCCTAGCAACAAGATTAATCGGAAGGCAGCCACTAAGGGCTGCATTTACTAAGCCCTTGCTTCACACAGGGCAAAACAGTGGGCTAACTAAGATTTACTAAGCCACACAAAAACACTTTGGGGCAGATTAACAATTACTGGCGCATCCCTGCATATCGGCAGGGATGCGCCAGTAATTGTGCGCTGCAGTTCCTCCACCCTTGATGCGCCGCATTTAAAATGGGGCGCACCATGGGGCAAAAATGGCACAGATGCGTCACGCATCGGTGCCGTAAAAGCGGCGCATTGTTTGAGTTGCGTCACAAGCGCGACGCGGCTCCAGCAATGATCAGGGGGGCCCTATGTGCACAATGCTGCGCCAATCCTTACGCCTGCTTCAAGCTGGCGCAGGGTTTTGACACAGCATGGGCCCAAAAGTGACTTAGTGAAATCTTGTAGATTTCACTCTGCCACTTTTGGGAGGCGTTCCTGTGCCGGAACGCCTCCCCCTGCGATGGTACGCCTCTTCTGGAACGGGGCTTTACAACGTGACGCATCTGGGAGATTCAAAAACATAGTTGATGGACAGAATGCAGAACAATGTCTTACATTCACCCCAGTACAACGCTCTGGGCCTAAATCCATCGTTTTTTGCACTCCACACCACCCTAGGTCAGACACTGGCTATATGCAAATCAGCCTTGACCCTGTGCCTCATGGGAACAGTCCAGCCCGAACTACCAAGCCATGTCTTTTCTAAACCGGAATCAAGCATCCAAGGACCGGTTTCTGGCAATCAGCCTTCTTCAGCCTGGAAAGCTTGACTACAGTGATGTGGAGAGCCTGGGACTCACGTCTGAGCATACCCAGCCCACTCGGTTTGAAAATTGCAAAAAACACAGTTGATGGACAGAATGCAGAACAATGTCTTAGATTCACCCCAGTACAAAGATCTGGGCCTCAATTCCTCGTTTTTTTGCACTCCACACCACCATAGGTCAGACACTAGCTATATGCAAATCAGCCTTGACCCTGTGCCTCATGGGAACAGTCCAGCCCGAACTAACAAGCCATGTCTTTCCTAGACCGGAATCAAGCATCCAAGGACCGGTTTCTGGCTATCAGCCTTCTTCAGCCTGGATAGCTTAACTCCAGTGATGTGGAGAGCCTGGGACTCACGTCTGAGCATACCCAGCCCACTCGGGGTGAAAATTGCAAAAAACACAGTTGATGGACAGAATGCAGAACAATGTCTTACGTTCAGCCCAGTACAAAGATCTGGGCCTAAATCCATTGTTTTTTTGCACTCCACACCACCCTTGGTCAGACACTGGCTACATGCAAATCAGCCTTTACCCTTTGCCTCATGGGAACAATCCAGCCCGAACTACCAAGCCATGTCTTTCCTGCTCCGGAATCAAGTATCCAAGGACCGGTTTCTGGCTATCAGCCTTCTTCAGCCTGGATAGCTTGACTCCAGTGATGTGGAGAGCCTGGGACTCACGTCTGAGCATACCCATCCCACTCGGGGTGAAAATTGCAAAAAACACAGTTGATGGACAGAATGCAGAACAATGTCTTACATTCAGCCCAGTACAAAGATCTGGGCCTAAATCCTTTGTTTTTTTGCACTCCACATCACCCTAGGTCAGACACTGGCTATATGCAAATCAGCCTTGACCCTGTGCCTCATGGGAACAGTCCAGCCCGAACTACCAAGCCATATCTTTCCTAGACCGGAATCAAGCAGCCAAGGACCGGTTTCTGGCTATCAGCCTTCTTCAGCCTGGATAGCTTAACTCCAGTGATGTGGAGAGCCTGGGACTCACGTCTGTGCATACCCAGCCCACTCGGGGTGAAAATTGCAAAAAACACAGTTGAAGAACAGAATGCAGAACAATGTCTTACATTCACCCCAGTACAAAGATCTGGGCCTAAATCCATCGTTTTTTGCACTCCACACCACCTTAGGTCAAACACTGGCTATATGCAAATCAGCCTTGACCCTATGCCTCATGGGAACAGTCCAGCCCGAACTACCAAGCCATGTCTTTCCTAGACTGGAATCAAGCATCCAAGGACCGGTTTCTGGCTATCAGCCTTCTTCAGCCGGGATAGCTTGACTCCAGTGATGTGGAGAGCCTGGGACTCACGTCTGAGCATACCCAGCCCACTCGGGGTGAAAATTGCAAAAAACACAGTTGATGGACAGAATGCAAACAATGTCTTACATTCTCCCCAGTACAAAGATCTGGGCCTAAATCCAGCGTTTCTTTGCACTCCACACCACCCTAGGTCAGACACTGGCTATTTGCAAATCAGCCTTGACCCTATGCCTCATGGGAACAGTCCAGCCAGAACTACCAAGCCATGTCTTTCCTAGACCGGAATCAAGCATCCAAGGACCGGTTTCTGGCTATCAGCCTTCTTCAGCCGGGATAGTTTGACTCCAGTGATGTGGAGAGCCTGGGACTCACGTCTGAGCATACCCAGCCCATTCGGTGTGAAAATTGCAAAAAACACAGTTGATGGACAGAATGCAGAACAATGTCTTACATTCATTCCAGTTCTAAGATCTGGGCCTAAATCCATATGTATTTTTGCACTCCACACCACCCTAGGTCAGACACTGGCTATATGCAAATCAGCCTTGACCCTGTGCCTCATGGGAACAGTCCAGCCCGAACTACCAAGCCATGTCTTTCCTAGACCGGAATCAAGCATCAAAGGACCGGTTTCTGGCTATCAGCCTTCTTCAGCCTGGATAGCTTGACTCCAGTGATGTGGAGAGCCTGGGACTCACGTCTGAGCAAACCCAGCCCACTCGGGTTGAAAATTGCAAAAAACACAGTTGATGGACAGAATGCAGAACAATGTCTTACATTCACCCCAGTACAAAGATCTGGGCCTAAATCCATCGTTATTTTGCTTCACGTTGTAAATAACCCGCACCATGGTGCATCGTTTGCGCCGCCACTGCGTCACAAAAGTGACACACCGGCGGCGTAAAAGCGGCACAAGGGGCTTGTAAATCTGCCCCTTTGTATGGCTTAGTAAATCCAGACTACCGCAGAGTAATGCAACACAGGACAAATCACTGCCTTGCGTTACTCTGGATTGGGCAGGCGTTCCATGGGTGTCCCCGTACATCCACCCATGGACTGTGCCAGAAAGTCAGATTTACTAAGGTCAGTAAACCTCTTTATTTATTTCTTCTTGTGATTTCCTATTTCCACGTCCACACCTAGAAAGAGAAAAAATCCTCTTTATGTTGATTATGTGCAGGGCAAGAAAATGACCCTTACTGCACAACAACAATCCTGACTTTAATGTAGGCACCCTTGCACTATGGCGTAAGGGTACCTGCATTGGCACTAGGCAGCACTCAGTGCACTAGCACAGGGAGAGAGCAGGAATGAGTCATATCTTAGCAGATATGGCCCATTTATGCTCTCTCCCTGTCATGCAAAGTAGTGCAGCAAGTTGTCTTTCCATGTTGTGTTGTGTGGCGTTTTGATAAATCTGCCACTAAGTGTCTTTGAACCTGACATCGGACCTTATGCTCCATTAACCTAAGATGGCCACTACGATTTTAAGTTTAGTGAGAGTTCTCTGGTGCCCTGAGAATTATATTCTGTCTTGGCTCAACCTGTATATTAGGCATAGTGGGCATCACAGTCGCAAAGCCTCACACCAGGCAGTGGTCACACTCTGCAGGCACTGCTGACATTTTCTGGAATGAAAGACTCACACATCGAGTAATTGTGGAGATGCATGTCTCCTTGCCTGTCCAGTATATACACGTGAGTTCTTTCTGTTTATAATGACAGTATTGTATAAGGTTCATTTAGAGAAAAGAAAAATATATATATATATATAACTGTATTTAAAGCTGGACATCTATATGTGAACATGTAATGCACTGGCATGGGTCTCCATCTTTGAATGTCTTTGATCATAAAGCCTAGGTATTCCAAGATGGCCACCTCTACCGCACACGAAGGTTGCCATTATAGTATGCTTTGCGTTCCTATAAATCATCGTGTTAGGAAGTCTGACATCCATTTTGGAATAGTAAATTAAAACATATAATTGCACAGGATGTCATGCAAACTAAAAGAAGCAAACAAGTGCAGGTGGATAAGTTGATGGCACAGGTTGCTGTGGGGGGCGGTGATGACATAGAAGCAGATGCCTAAGAGTGAGTACCATGGTACCGATGCGCAGCTGCCAGGCCCTTGCAAAAAAGGAAAACAACGGGGTGGGGGGCAGGGAAGTTTCGAGGGAAGCCATACGGTCTCATAGAGCAAAACAAAAGTCCACTCACATCAGCAGTGAAAGTATGCAGTCAGACAAAGTAAAGTAGTTGTGCTCCAAGTATGGGAACAAAAATAGGGAGCAAAGCCATGAAATACGGAGTAGGAAAGTGAGATAGTTAAGAAAGCCATGCAATTATGAACAAGGCCCAATCTAAAGTCCACTCTATATGCATCGCATTTTAGACAACAGGAGTTATATTTACCACAATCTCATGCAACGCAACACAGCAGCCAAAAAGGCTTCACTGTGTTGTGTGAGAAGAAGAACGCAGGAAAGCACCATATATACAGAGATATCACAGTTCCTGGCGGCCGGCTGAAGACGCTGGTCGTGATGGCGGCCGGCTGAAGACGCTGGTCGTGAGCTCCGTTAATGGGGAAGATGGCGGCCGGCTGAAGACGCTGGTCGTGAGCTCCGTTAAAAGTCTCCAGGTAAACGCTGCATATATGCTTCCCGACTAATGGAAATCTTTATCGTGAAAGCATTACTGATTAAATGCGTCTCTGAGCACTAAAGAGTCTTATGGGTGAATAAAAAACAAACGGAAGGAGAAACAACAAACAACAAACAATCTCATGAAGCTTGTCAATAACTTTTTGTTACCAGCTACCTCGCTACCCCGCTAAACCCTCTACCCGCCACCCGATAACCCCGTTACCTGTTCCAAAAGCGAGTCAAAGTGCGCAGCCGAAGGTGGAGAGACGCGCTGCGAGGTATTTTCCGCAGTTCTCTTAGAGGGTAGAGCCGCGTGTGCAATAGAAGAAACACATGACAGGCTGGTCTACAAACTCAGTACAAAGCCCGGTCCCGGTCCCGGCTCAGGCTCAGGCAATCCCAGCAGCCGATCCGTTAGGCGGGCTGTGGGAGAGGGCTCGGGAAGCCGCCAGGGAAGGTAGGAGGAAACTCCTCAAAACTGGTTTCTTCTTCCGGGGCAAGAGTGGAGGAGGCAGCGGCAGCGGCAGAGAACACAATCGCGCTGCTCCAGCTACAACAGTAAACGGCTACACGGACTGCACAGAGGGGATAGGAGCTGGAGCAAAGCATAGAGAGGGAGAAATACGAGAAAACAAACAAGAAATTTCCTGTGTGGGGGATAGGGTGATTTGGACAAATATTAACTCGGAAAACCTCATCCAAAGGTCTGCATGTGGTATAAATTGTAACAAAGAATACTGTGGCAGAGAGAGTAAAACAAAGGCAAAAAAGTCAATATATATCTGCTGGATGAATGAAAAAATAAACGAAAGTCTCTGTCCCATTGCAGTAGCAGAAAAAGGAGGATACAGTTGCACAGGAGTAGCTGAACTAGAAAGTCAAGAAAATACAGACCTACTAGTGAAAAACACTGGAAATATTCACAAATATCACACTGCTTCAACACGAGGAGAAAGTGAAAGTAGTAAAAACAAAAAAGAGGAAAACCTTTCTAACATCAATTATTTCACAAGATCTAGAGCAAGGAAGGGAACAGGAACCCTTCCTCCTGTGCAAGAAGGATCAGAAGAGGGGGTAAGAAAATCAGCATACTGTCTCAGGAATCAAAGCTTAAGTAAACAGAGCCTATTACAACCAATAAAGAAAAAGTGCATGACCCCTAGAAGCACTAAAAAATCCGTGAAAATCCCCCCACGTTTAGAGGAATTGACGGAGAGTATAAAAAGCAGAGGATCAAGGAAATCCAAAGACAAGAAAATAAAGATTACTCCTTCATTGAGGTCATACTTTAAAATACAACAAGTGGTGCAAGTGAGAGGAGGAAACCACGGTCGGGTAAATAATACGACCGACACAACAAATACAAAAAGTACACCAGATATATCTCCTGTACAGTCTTCGAGTATAACAGCAGGTATTCAGAGCATCAATCACATTTATGAAAAAGAAGTGGAAGAACCTGCAGACATGGAAGTGTTAATAGGAGGAAATATGCAGTCGACGTCTCCTCCAGATCCATTTACAAGTACGACTTCTTCAATGAAACAACCTTCATTACTAACTCAGTCATCACATCCAGGTTCTTTAACTCAAGCAAGCACGAGTGCTACACCACAAATTGAAATCGTAAATGATCAAGAGTCCCAAGAGACCCACGAAGAGGAGCCGGAGCAAGAACTCATAGACAAAGGTGAGACAGGAAACTTTTTAGAACTGTGCTTGGATAAAATGATGGAAAAAATAATGGGGGAAATGAGAGAAAAATTTGCAATTTCTGAAACAAACCAGAACAGAATACAAGAAGCAGTAGAAAGTTTAGACCAGAAAATAAATGACTTAGGGGTCAGAGTCACAGCAGTAGAGAACGAGTTGGGCTCCCTAAGTAAAAGAGTGGACAATACCCAAAGAGAGATAAGACACTTAAAGGACAACGATAAAATAGTCAAGGAGAAACTTGAATCTCTGGAAAACCAAGGAAGAAGAAATAATATTCGCGTTTTGAACGTCCCTGAGAACTCAGAGGGAACAGATATCAAGGCTTACGTAGTATCTCTACTAGAAGAATTCCTTCCTTGGACAAAAGACTGTGATTTAGCGGAGGACATCCAACGAGTCCATAGAGACCCTTTCAGGAAGAGTAAAGAGCAGAAAACTCCGAGGAAAATCTTGGTAAATTTCAGAACATACTCTCTGAAAGAAAAAATATTGAGTGAGGGTCTAAAAACTGGGAGCTTCAACAAAATGAACTGGTCATTTCGCATCAGATCAGATATCTGCAAAATTACGCAAGACCGGCAATGGGAATTGGGGCAATATATGCAGGAGCTAAAAACACTTGGAGCAAGCGTACAACTAAAATTCCCCGCCTCCCTTAGAATAATGTGGCGAAATAAAATGCATAACCTAAGGGACCCAAAGGAGGTAGAGAACCTCATTCAGTTAATAAAAGACCAAATTGAAATTGATAAACTAAATAAGGAATAAGCTATCAAACCAAGAGCTGAAGGAATAAAACTTGATACACTTGATATATTATAAACAAGAATGAATCAAAAAGTTCTCAGAGGCAAAGAAAACAGACAACAGAACATATATTGGGAAAAGCAATCACTAAATTAAACCAAAAAAAGAAACTACCTGGAGAAAACGGAGCACGAAACCGGGTGAAATAACACCTGAAAAAAGAAAAGAGGAGGCTTCCCCTGGGAGGGAACCCAAAGTAACTCACAAAATGCAGGACTGTAAATACATACGGGTGGGGAGCAAAGTAGGGAAAAACGAAAAAAAAAAAATCCTCAAAATTGGAATATAAAAAGATTGGCAAGGAGGTTAAGTGCTGCCTCAAAAGAAAAAACAACTTAAAATGGCAAAAGAGAGATCAATAAATATTCTAACATGGAATGTTAATGGGCTTAGAACTCCTTCAAGAAGAAGAAGAATCATGGAATATCTGAAAGAAATAGAAAGTGAAATTATCATCCTTCAAGAAACTCATTTAACAAATGCAGAATGGTCTCAATTAGCAAAAAACCTAAACTGGATTGGAGCAAGCATACACACAACGCAAGAGTGTAATACAAAGGGGGTAGTAATTATTATAAAGAAATCTCTTAACGCTAAAATAGAAGTTGACAAAGTGGATAGCAAAGGCAGATGGGCAATTGCCAAAGTCAGAATTGAAGAACGTATTCTCACAATTGTGGGGTACTATGGCCCCAATAGGGATGACGCTGAGCCACTCAAAAAACTTTATTCTGAACTCTTACCATACCCAGCTCCAGTCATTATGGGAGGGGATTTTAATCTCATAGGAGATCCTAAAATAGATAGATTCCCACCAACAAAACAATGGAATCTACCGAAGATGAGGGAGTGGCTAGGGATCTATAAAAAAGATTTATTGCTAGAAGACATGTGGAAATTAAAAGGAATAAAAAACTACCCATATACCTTACACAATAAAAAGTTAGGACATAAATCAAGAATAGATTTCTTTCTATTAAACAAAAATTTGTGAGATAAAGTTAAAAGTATCGAACACTTACCCGCACACCTATCGGACCACTCTGCAGTCCAGTTAAATATAACATGTCCGCAACCTCAAATGCCTAGCAGGTGGACTGTTGACCGTACAAGTCTTAGGGAAGAGCGATGCGTGGAGGAACTTATAACAACTACCCGACAATATTTTCAAGAAAACGCAGCTAGTACATCAAAAAGAATGACATGGGATGCTTACAAAGCGGTAATAAGAGGAAAACTGCTTAGCCTGGGTGCTTATAAACACAAAACAAAAAAACAGGAAATCATGAAAATGGAAACAGTAATCAAAGAAGATGAATTACACTTAGAATGTGATATTCCGCAAGAACAAAAGGAAAAACTGGAAGAAAGACTTCGTAACTCAAAAGAGAATCTGACAATTTATCTAGAGAATATAGTCAAAGAGAAATGGGAGAGCAGTAAATTAGCAAATCATGAGTATGGTGAAGGATGTGGAAAACTCCTAGCCTGGAAAATGAAAACAGATCAGTCCTGAAAGAATATACTAAACATAAACAGCCAAGATCAATCAACCATTTTCGCAGATGATGCCTCAATAAGGAAGGAATTCTTTAATTTTTTTACTTCAATATATAAGGAAGACACAAACCCAACAGAAGAAGAAATTAAAAATTATCTCGAAAAGATCCAACTCCCGAGTCTGACAGAGGAAGAAGCGAAATCTGTGAACTCCGAAATAACAGCAGAAGAAGTAAGGAGCGCTATAAGTCATCTAAAGAAAGGAAAAGCTGCAGGCCCAGATGCGTTGCCCAATGAATTCTATATCGCATTGAAAGAAACACTAATTGAACATTTAACTGAAACGATGAACAAGACATATTTGGAACATGAAAAGATCCCAGACTCATGGAATGACGCGACGATAAATATATTACTAAAACCAGGAAAAAATCCAAAGAACTGCGCATCATATAGGCCAATATCGCTCCTAAATTGCGATTATAAGATTTTTATGAACATAATAGCGAAAAGAGTGTCTAAGGTTATGGCCAAATTAATTGATACGGACCAAAAGGGTTTTATAAAGGGCAGACAGATACAAGAAATCACACATGAATTAATAGCAACAATTGACATAGCTGTACATGAAAAGCTTCCCCTTACACTTATCACATATGATGCTGCTAAAGCTTTCGACCGTGTCAACTGGGCTTTTCTAATTAAAAGCATAGAGAAAAGTATGCTTGGGATTAACTTTATTCACATGGTAAGTGAAATATATTCGAGCCCAAGAGCGAAGGTAGCTGTTAATGGCAATCTTACGGAAAATATTGAGATCCAGAGAGGCACACGACAGGGATGTCCCTTATCTCCACTACTTTTTAATTTATATATTGAACCCCTGGCATGCTCTATCAGAAATAATACTAACATCACACCTTTCAGATATTCACATTGGACAAGGAAAGTAGCGCTCTACGCAGATGACCTAATGGTGTTCACGGACAACTATAATTTCTCCAAGCTGGCGATTGATGAAGAAATGAACACATTCGGTAAAGTTTCAGGATACCTAATAAATATTGACAAAACGGAGGTAATGAGGTGGAACTCACAATTAACTTCACCTCTCTTGAAGGATAAAATAAAATTCTTAGGAATCACCATAACACAAGACCTTCGAAAACTAGCAGAAATAAATCTTAACCTAGTTACGAACGAAACGAAAAAGCTCCTTAAAATCTGGTCAGGTCTACCATTAAGCTTCTTAGGTAAATCCAATATAATTAAAATGTCAATTATTCCAAAATTCACTTATCTTTTCAATAACATTCCATTAGAATTTAAAAAGGAAGCCCTGAAAAAAATACAAGGAGAAATATCTAGCTTTATTTGGTCATCAAAGAGTACAAGAATCTCATGGAATAAACTCAGGAGAAAGAAGGAACAAGGGGGTATAGCAAGTCCGGATATATATGAATATTATAGATCCTTCCAATTTAAAAACGTCAGAGTTTTACTAAAAGCACATCTAGCATATCCAATATACTTGCAACACTTGACAAATGGTGAAGATCACTTCCTCTTCAAGTTTGGCCATCCGAAATTTTTCAAAAAAGTTAAATTAAAGGTTCTGAACAATGCCGTTAAAATCGGGAATCAAATAAGATCTGTCACACAGATTCCATATTACAGTAATATGGCTTCAATATGGGATTCCCCAGGCACCCCTGACTGCTTAAAAGACTCTTTATCAAACCCACTTTGGCAAGCTGGAATTGAAAAATGGGGACAACTTCTATCTGGAAACTCCTTGTTATCATGGGATCATTTGCAAATAACTACAGATCGTAAAATCTCGAAGTTTAAATATTATCAACTGAGCAGCTGGGTAAGCACCATTCCAAAGGGAGCCTCAGATCCGGAGAACCTAGAACCAGAGATGATGAGTGAAACGGTATTAAAAAAAGAAGTATCAAAATGGTATTGGGCACTAATTGAAACAGAAAAAGAAGACCCAACAATTGCTGAAAAAATATGGAAGAAAGACTTACAAAATGAAGTTTCAGACCTTTGTCAAATCTGGAAAAAATCAGTAGAAAAATGTTGGTTATGTGTAAAGGCCGCTCCATTAAAAAGGAATCACCTTTTCTCTATACATAGAGCGTACTGGACCCCTAAAAAATTATCAAAATTCAAAGGAGCTACAGTAAAATCGTGCAGCAAATGCGGAGAGGAAAAAGAGGATGATATACATATGTTTGGTGGGTGCCCTTCGCTCACACAATACTGGCAAGAAATTGGTAAGACTCTAACTGCAATACTGGCAACACCGATAACTGTGAGTATTATTTTAATTATTTTTGGGATACACTGTACTACTCAACCTAATCAGATAAAGTTAGACAAACATTAAGAAAATTTACTATTTGTTATGATCCTTTTAGCACGTAGAGAGATATGTATTAATTGGACAAAACCAGTTCCTCCAACACATGAAAGCTGGTTAAATACTGTAATAAGAATTAGTAGTTTAGATAGAAAAGGGAAACAAATCAAAAAGATGAAATACTGGGAGATCCTGGAAAATTACATCGAATCTAGACAATAATCTATAATCTCTCCTTGTCAGAGGTCCCTTTGCCTGTTTTTTCTTTTTCTTTTCTTTTTTCTTTTTCTTTTGATTCCAATGATTAAGCGGACAATAATTCCTGGCATGACTTGAAGTCTGTCAAATATCCAAAGGGTCAGAGATCTCCCAAAACGAAGGAATTATTGAGCAAGATGGAGGTGTGCGGAGGAGAACTGATCAGATCAAGAACGAGGCATACCCCTTGTACCCCCCGATAGACAATCAGGGGCAGCCTTTGTGAAACATCTTGTTCGAATACTGTTGGTCTCCCAAACGCCTTTCTTTCTTTTTGCATAACCCGCAATATGAGGATAAAAAAAAAAATCACAGTTCCTGCTCTCTGCCCAGCACTGGTGAATAATCATGCTTCCTAGCTTAGACTAAAGGTAAAGCTTTTCCTACTTTGTATGTACACGTGTTGCACTGTAAAGTAAATTCAAAATTAACATTTTGCATTGATTTGCTTCACTTTTGTGATGCAACCTTAACGTAAAATGCCCGTAAATATGCCCCTAGGTCTTGATAAAAGACAGGTAAGGAAAAGTCTGCAGGCGAGACCAAAAAAAACCCAACACATTCTATTTACTTTATAAAAGCTGTTTAAAAATATAATCACATACCCCCAGATTCATCAAGAACACATTTTGCGATTCCTTAATAGCGAAAAATACTGATTCGATATTAAGGAATAGAAAAATGCTATTCATCAAGAAATCACTTAAAAAATAGCGATTTCTAATAATTCCTTATTTGCGAGTCGCAAATTGCGAGTTGCAATTAAGGAATATCTCCCCATTCATTCCTATGGGCCTAGAGGCCCATAGGAATGAATGGGAAGACCATCTCAATTTGCTAATCGCAATTAGTGATTCGCAAATTGAGATTGCGATTTCAAGGGTGCAGGGGTGTCCAAAGGACACCCTGTTGCACCCCTGAAATTGATGTGTGCACATATGTTGCACACACACATGCCCTTAGGGCATGCGTGTGCGCAACATGAAACTTTGAAAAATGCACTAATGTGCATTTTTCAAAGTTTTTGCTATTTACCACGTAGTTAGACTTCGCTATAAATAGCGGCCCCAGATTGCGAATTTGCAATTTTAAAATGGTTAATGAATTGCATTTAAGGAATCTCAAATTGAGATTCCTTAAATGCAATTAAGCGCAATTTAGCAATTTCTAGAATTGCGATTTTTGCATTTGGGATGATGAATCCCAAATGCAAAAATAGCGTTCACAAAGTGCCAGATTCTCAGAATCTGGCCCTTTGCGAGCCGATTTTAGTTTGATGAATCTGACTGTTAGTTCCATATACATTTGAAAAATGCTCACACTTTGATCTGAATTCAAAGCTCACATATTGATATACTGAAACTGTATGTGTGAGTCATAAAATATAAATCTGTTTAAAAGTGCTTTTTAATATTCTTGTGTGACTGTTGTCATTTTGGTTTGCCTAAAGTGCTCAGCCAGTCAGGAGGCTACTTCAAAGCAATGAACACTTGCATATGATCATATGATATTTTGATGTACCACAAATAATTGCACCATGACGCCAAATTCATTGGATCCAAAAATAAAATGACAATGCTAAATTGATCTAGCATTTTAATATTTGCATTCATCAAATTCATTTTTATTTTTAAATCAGGAGCATAGTTTGGTTTATTATTATACAATTTCATATACCATATACTATTTAAATAAGTAACTGGTTTTAAATGTAAGAACTGTGCTTTCATTGAAGACCTACATTCTATCTAACAAATTCACAGCTTTATCTTCACAGACAAGAAGTAGATGTTCATGTACAATTTGTTTAGATGGGAATACGTGCATTTTATCAATATATTTATATTTGTATATACAACAAACACTGTATCTCATCTCTAACTGTAATATAGGTTCATTCCCTTTTACTTGTAGGTTATTATCGGTGTGTTTCATTATTTCATGAAACGTCAATTCCTGTGACATCACTGCTAGGAAAATGTATGAAACCCACACATTTCTGAAAACTAGATACCCAGGAGACCCTTCAAGCCTCAGACTTTGACTAAAAATGCATATTTTCATTACATTTCTCTGAGGGAAAGTTCTGGACTCTGTTGGGAGCCATATATTCCCTAAAACAAAGCATACCCACATGTCTCTTGAAAAAAATGGCATATCACTGCACGATATGCCAAATGGACAGATCAATTTCTTCCTCTCAAAACCGACCCTTACTTGCAAATTAGGTAGTTGTAGACTGTGGGCCCTAGTTGAGCTGGAACCTGGAGAAACCTACAAAACCCACACATTTATGAAACCTAGACATCCAGGGGAGTTCAGGACGGGGTGACTAGTGTGGCTCTCATCAGCTTTTCTTACTCAGAAGCCATTGCAAACCTCAAACTTTGGTTAACTACAAATATATTCCTCACATTTCTGTGAGGCAATGACTGGAATCTGCATGGGAATTCTGCCCCCTGGCTTTGCCAATTGTGGGCAACCCCTACTCCTAAGTATTTCCTGAAGTCTAGTGGGGTTGCTGCCCACCTGGGGAGGCATAATGGTGAAAACCTCCAAGCTGCACCCTGGTTGGGCAGATAGACTGTTGCACCGAGTTTTTTGGGTGTGGCATGGCAATGCTCATGGTGAGCAGCCCCCATCACATTATATTTGTTTTTATATATTTTGCATACTGTCTGCTGGACTTTCTGCCCCTCAAGGGAGGCAGATTGAGACACAGCTCCAAACCGCTCCCCAGGACAAGGAGCAGAAAGACGTTTTCACCCTCTTTTGGATGGAGCATGACAATGACCATGATGGACAGCCCCACACCTATGTTTCTTTGTCATAAATATTCTGTGGTGTCCCGTGGGCTTTCTGTGCCCCGAGGGGAGGCTGATTAGGAATAACCCTCCAGTCTTACCCCAGTGGTGGCAGAAATACTGTTCAACCCTTTATATGAGTGGTGCATGACCATGCCCATAGTGGGCAGTCCCCCATCTATATTTGTTAACATATTTCACTGGTGTCTGGTGGGATTTTCTCCCCTCCCTACGGGGCAGATTGGGGGTAATCACCCCTAACAACACCTTAGGCGGGGTAGAATGTCTAAAACCTTTGACGGGGAGTGGGGGAAGCACAAGGTCTTGCCTAAGGGGCTGCTTCTATTGCCAAAATCCCTGGTGCACAGTGGATGGATGCCTGATTGGGGATCCCCCTCCTGCTGCAATCTGAGATATGCCAATGAACATATGAAAGTAAAAGGAGCCAATCAACTTGTTCTATTTACATTCTAGTAGTAACAATTGCCCTGTGCTCTGATCATCATTACCAGAGAGAAAACAAAAATAGACTCAGACTGCTCGGGAAGCACAAACCGAACAGCCCAAGCTAATAATATAAGTAAGGGATCCCTCTAATGCAAGCACCAGAAGGTCCCTATTGCACTCCTCAGTGATTTTCAATGTCCCTCAGACGCACTGAGGAGGGAGCATGAGTGCTGGCAATTGCCTGAGGAGTGCACTTAAAGCTGAAATGCTGTTAAATTCAATCCACAATACGTTCATAAAACCTAATCAAATATGCAATTCAAAGTCTTTAGAAGGAATAAGAGATTGTCACTCCACAGACAAGAAAGTAACTTTAGCCATTAACTGTACCAGTAGCTTCTCCATAACAACACAAACATTATGAAATTCACAAACTATGGTGCTATAATCACCTTGTGCCCCAACCTCAAAATCTGCCAACTTTACCTCCTACGTCCAGTGTATAGTCTGTGCATCATCTGATACAATTTTTAAATAATAATAATAAACTAAGTATAATTTACCATGTCAAGAAAATAATTTTGTCATATCAAAATCTCAGTTAGAGCTCTTTGGAAATATGTGTGAAACCGGATGCTTACATGTGGTTCCAAGCTGACATAAAATTATAAACAAAATGCAAGTGTGCATTACAACACTTAAGGTTTAACTTCAGAGTAATGTCATTACTTGGAGTAAAACCACCTCTGTATTTGTCTATCTAACATATCAGCCATAAAACACAATCATCACAAACACTGAAGCATTTCTAAGCTTTTATAAATATGTGGATTTGTAATTTTAGTAGCCCAGACTAGTTCAAATCAAGCAAATTGTTAGAAACGTGGTTTTTAGTTGGCAGTGGTTTGCACCCTATCCAAGTAGGAGCCCTCTCTCTAGTCAGGGTAAGGGGATTACACATCTAAGGTATTCCCTGCTCACCCCCTTGGTAGCATGGTACAAGCAGTCAGGCTTGTCTCAGAGGCAACGTGTAAAGCATTTATACCTACACATACAGTAACAAAGTGAAAACACTTCAAAAGGACACCACACGAGATTAGATAATATAGACAACATTTATCTGAATAAACTGGACCAAAGGGACAAAAATCCAAAATACCCAAGTAGAGACAGCTCTTTTCATTGGGAAAATAAGTTCAGTCCATAGAGTCCTATGGATGCGTTTCTCTTAGCACAGAGTACCTGGGTTGATTCAAAAGCAAAGATGAAAACAGGTGCTGAGGAGGTGAGAAATGCATTGGTTCCTCACTCCCAGGTGATCCTATGCATCAGTTCCTTACTGTCAGGGGAGGGATGCATCAATCTCCAGACACACAACCTTGATTCCTTACTGTTGGGCTACGTCGATGAAGAACTTGGCACCCAGGGTTATAAGTCCAGGCACCCTGTGTTGATGCAGCAGAAGAGGCACTGTTTTGATTTCACAACCGCGAATCAGGTGGTGTGTAGATTCTTCAGCCGCACAGCAGGGCCCACATCAGAGCTGGAGCAAATGCCACGGACGTCAGTAACACCGGGCTCAGAACTCGGGTTATGGTGACCTTCATCCTGAGGGTTGTTGTGTGGACTGGTAGGTGAAGTCAATTCAATTCAATACAAAGAAGTCTTCATTTCGATTTACATATCATAAAAGACTATACATGTTAAAAAAAGAGACATAAACAATCCATTATGAGTGGCAAGGCATCACTGCCAGAAGATTAGGTCATCAAGTTAATCCATACAATATATTTTAATTTATCTAAAACAAGATAAAAGGTCTATAAAATATATTAAGATTATAAAAAGTCCAGGGTCAAAGAACAACAAGCACCACAGAATTAATTATACACAAAATATGTATGAGTATAATAAAACAGTTTTAATTCTGGCGTAACTTTCTCATTCATATTGCCCACATCCAATGTAGAAATTTTGCAACAGCAATTACAATGGGTTCTGAACAGTCTGTTTAAAGAATCCTTAGTGCCTCTGCGCCAGTAGTGATACCCTTCAGCAAACAAATGGTCTTCAGCCACGTGTGCCTGGGATATTTATACTCTGGTCAGATAAAGAGTTTGAGTTTGAGTTTAAAAGTTCTTCTTAAGCGCACGTATACCAGCGGCTTCTTGGCGCTATAGCTAACGGGGACTGAGGGTGGAAGTAGGGGGATTAAAGAAGATGTGGGCTATGCTTTCCGGCTGAAATGGACCGAATGGGCAACATGAATTGATTTTAGCTTGCCATTTGCCAGTGAAAGAATTGACAGGAAGCGTACCCACCCTATATTGGTGGTACCGTTTCCTGTCTCCAGGGAGTGTGATAAAATCCCAATAGCCCTCATAAGCAATTTCTTGTTTTAGCTCCAGGATGTTTCTTGTGAGCGATGGACCGAAGCAAGTTCTAAAATTTCACATAGAGACGATTGACCAGTATAGCTCCCTGAAAGCCTTTCTAGGCGGAAACTAATTAACGGTAGGATTCTCCCACAGTGAGCCCATGGCGGTGTAAACTGCCTTGACCTCTCTCAGCCATGGAATTCTGTTGGCGCTATCAACATCTCGGACTTCGAGGAGGGCCTGAGCATACTGGAAGAGTTTGGGTGTTACCCAGAGTCTCCTCCGGGATGGCCACAGGTCTAAAACGTGCCACATCCTCTAGTTGCTGGCAACCCAGGGTGTAGAAAAGGGGCAAAAGTGGCGTAGATGGTGGAAGTGTACTGTACTAATTTACCAAAAGTAAACCGCTAAATAGCACAGCTTCGACTACAACAATTATTCTCCTACCAGGACAATAAAATATTAACAATGCCCCCTTGAGTCAAAAGTCAAAATTGTTAGCCATGCTTACTTCAAGTCCGAATTGAAAATGTTGGGGGGGTGACCCAGCCCAGCCTCTGCCTGCCGCAGACGGGCACGGACAGGTCCGCACTTGGACTGGGCTTCGCCCGGGCAGCGCCCAGGTACGCCTGCATGCGTCCCTCGCTGCGTGGGGCCCCCCTCGCTTTTGAGCGCCTCCTGGCACTGAGCAGTGATGCCCTGAAGCAGCGCCACTGAAGGCTTCTGGGATATGTGGTCCCCCTCTGCAACGCGAAGATGGCGGTGTTGGTGGTGAAAGCGTCAACAGCCGCAAGGCTGCTAGCATTCCACTCAAAGTCAGCAAGATGTCCGGTAAGGCAGAAAGGTTGGCAGCTTCCCGCACTGCGTGGGGCCTCCCTCGCTTTTGAGCTCCTCCTGGTGCTGAGCAGTGATGCGCTGAAGCAGTGCCACTGAAGGCTTCTGGGATATGTGGTTCCCCTCTGCAATGCGAAGATGGCGGTGCTGGCGGTGAGAGCGGCAACGGCCTCAAGGCTGCTAGCATTTCCCTCAAAGGCAGCAAGATGTCCGGTAAGGCAGAAAAGTTGCCAGCGTCCCCAGTCTTTAATGGCCCTCAGACTTCTTAATAGGAGGCAAGTATGCACAAGCCTTTGGAAAACCTTGGAAAGCAGGATGTAGAAAGCAAAGTCAATTTTTTCAACTCCCAGGAAAGAAGCAGCAAGCAGCAGGCCAGCACAACAAGCAGAGTCTTATGCCTTTTCAATTTTGTTACTGAAATAAAAGACTCTGGCATGCCTTATGGCCTGCTTGTAATTTTTTGTGATTTGCCTATAGATTTTGTTGGCTGGGGTATACCACTTCCTCCAGGTTCTTTCAATTTTCTTAGTTTCCTGCTTAAGTTCTGCCAGTTGCTGAGTATACCAAGGAGCCTGGCCGCGACACCATTTTCGCATCAGAGGTTTGTGAGAAATGAGAGAGTCAAGTGACTCTGTAAGCATTTCAATAATTTTGTGTACATTTCCATTGTGTCGCCCTCCATGATCAGCATGGATTCCTCTAGAACATTGCAACACTTGTTCACATCAAGTTTTTCCTTGGCCTTTTATTCTCAGCAGGCAAGTTTCTTTTAGCCCTGTTATGAGATGGCTAAACTTGAAAAGGACGATGAAGTGATCTGACCATAGGACAGGAAGTACACTTGGATAATGTGTGAGAAAATAGGGTCCAGTAAGTGACCATGACTATGTGTTGCAGAGTTAGTAATATATTTTAGTTGAAATGCTGCAAGGTCTTGTCTGAGTCCGGTTGCCTTGATATCTTTGTCGTCCTCAAAATGCAAATTTAGGTCCCCTAACAGGGTGAACTTTGCCTTGCTTAGACTGCGTTAACCCTTTCCATGCTCATGACGGAACGGTTCCATCATGAGCGTCGGTTGGCCTGTGCTTATGACGGAACCGTTCCGTCATGGTTCTATTGGTTCTTTAGAACCTTCAGCACCACAGCGGAATTCGCGCCGCGCTGAAGGGGTTAAGCCACACTTTCAGGCAGATTTAGTGCAAAATGTTTTACTGATCGTAGGGGGTGGTAAATAAGAACCCCTGAGTATGTAAAATTTGGTGATAATTCAAGGGTAAATAGGAGACATTCACTATCTCTAATATGAATTTTTGTGCCAAGGTATTTGTACATATTTTTGAAAATGATAACTAATCTGCCACCTCTTTTGTCTTTCGTATTAAGCCTGGTGATGGAATACCCTTTGGGGAGGGACATGACAATGTCAGGGGCCAAGCTTTTGTATAGCCACGTTTTTTTAAGAATGTATCTTCAGGGAAGGTAAATAGCTCAATGCTGTGTTTTGAGAGCGACCTACATTTCAGTAGTAACATGTTAACAGTATTGGCTTTAAAAGTATGCATCATCGGTAACTAGCTTTCCCCATCTGGGCTATGGGGTCTTAAGGTGGCCTTACTCACTGTTCATATAGTAGGGAGCATTGATGCTCCTGTGGAGTGCAGGCAGTGTTTGTTAATGGGCTCATTGAGTGTTTTAGCTCACTAGAGAGTATTTAAGCTGTATGACTAAAAACCAGCATGAGTCCTGGCCCATGGCCCTGGTCAGATGTGGGTGGACAGACACGGGGGCTTGCCTTTGGCATGCCAGTGGCACGTCTGTGCCCCGGAAGGGCTTTTATAGGGACGGATCTGGAGATCCCGGAAACTAGACTGCTAACAAAAATTATGGTTCTATTTGTATCAGCAAGTGTTTGTGGAAGTGGCACTAAACACAACCACAAGCAGCCAGAGAGGTCCAGCTACATTCCCTTCTTCTATTTACAATAATTAAAATGCAATTCACACTAAAACACTTATAGTGCTGTGTGCACCTGAAAAGCCCCTGCAAGATAGCAACAGATACAGGAAACGCATAAGAGCTTTGCGGTGGTGCATTTACTGACATGATTCTCAGCAGGGCAGTGCCCAGGGTGGTTTTTATAGGGGCAGAGCTGGAAAGCCCGCCAATTAGACCACTAACAAAAATGTCTGTTCTAGTTCTAGCAGCAAAGGAATGCAGAACTGGCACTGAACACAGCCACAAGCAGCCAGAGAGGCACAGCTCCGTTCCGTTCTTCTATTTAAAATAGTTAAAATACAATTCTTACTAAAACACTTAAAATACAGTGCTGTGTGTACTGTGAGCACCACCTGCAAGATAGCAGCAGAAACAAGAAATGCAAAAGAGAGTTGCAGTGGTGCAGTTACCAGCATAAGATGTAGAAGTAGTGAACAAACATGGACTCAATGTTCAAGATGCTTGCTAAGATTTTTTTAATTGTATTTCCTAACTATAACCTCCCTGTAACCTTTGTTTTGTTCATTGAATTTCTAAGGCTTTTTAAATTTGCTTCCTAACTATAAAGCGCTTGTAACCTTTATTTTTTTAAGTGAATTTCTAAGATTGTTTTAAATGTATTTCCCAAATGTGAATACTAACCTTTGACAGTGTGTGAGTGAGTACATGAGTGTCTCAGTAGGTCTGTGAGTTGGTGTGTGAGTCTCTGAGTGGCTCTGTGAGTCAGTGTGAGAGTGTCTTAGTAGGTTTATGAGCGTCTGAGTGCTTTTTTTTTGCCCTCTTCTTCTCTGTTTTGCCTTTTCTGCTTGCTTTTCTCCCTTCTGTTTTGCCTTTCCTGCTCATTTTCTAGCTCTGTTTTGCCTTTCCTGCCCATTTTCCTGCCCTCTGATTTGCCTCTATCTGTTCGTAGCTGACCTTTATTTTGCCTCTTTCTGCTGGTTTTTCACCTTTATTTTGCCTCTTGCTGCTGGTTTCTGACCTCTATTTTTCCTCTGTTCATTTTCAACCTTTAAACTTCCTCTTTTTGCTCCATTCTGACATTCATTCTGCCTTTTTTGCTCATTGCTGACCTTTAGTTTGCCTCTTTCTGCTAATTTCTCAAATGTATTTTGCCTATTACTGCTCATTTCTTACTTTATTCTGCCTTTCTGCTCCTTTCTCACCTTTATGTTGCCTCTTGCTGCTCATTTCTGACCTTTATTTTGCTTCTTTCCGCCCATTTATCACCTCTATTTTTCCTCTAGCTTCTGGTTTCCGATCTCTATTCTACCACTTTCCGCTAGTTTATCACCCCTAGTTTGCCTATTTATGCTAATTTCTTACCATTAACGTGCCTAGGTCTGTTCCCTTCTGACCTTAATTCTGGGTTTTTCTGCTAATTTCTGAACATTATTTTGCCTCTTTCAGTTTGCCACTGTCCTTTATTTTGCCTCTTTCTGCTCATTACTCACCTTTATTTTGCTGTTTCTGCTTACTGCTCACCTTTACTTTGCTTCTTTCTGCTCGTTGCTGGCCTTTATTTTGCCTATTGCTGCTCGTTTCTGACCTTTATTCACCTATTTCAGCTCATTTCTCACCTTCATCCTGCCTCTTTGTGCTCTTTGCTGACCTTTATTCTGCATCTTTCTGCTAATTTATGACCCTTATTTTGCCTCTTTCTGCTAATTTCTGACGAGGACCATGGGGTGACCCTCAAGGCTCCCCTAGTCCCAGCCGGCTCCCTGCCTCCTGTGGAGCTGTCATTGCTGCTGTACAGAAGGAGCCTATGGAAAGGCAGCTCCCTCCGTGCAGTAGCAATCTGTTTCATTTTTTTCACAGACCTTATGTCTGTGAGCAGGGAAAGAGACATGCAGGCTGGGAAAGAAATTAAACCTCCACTTCTAGCAGGCAGGAGCACTTTGAAAGCTCCCAGCCACTGGAACCTGAGTGAAAGCTCTTGATTGGCAGGAGCTGTCAGCTCCCACCAAGCAAACACAAACAGATATGTCCCTGGGGTGGGAACCCCGGGACATAGCAGGACCTAGCCCTGGGGGTTGGCAGTCACCAGGGCCATGAATGCCTCCATGACGCCCCCCTCCTTTCTGGTGTACAGGTCACCCTGGGGAGGTGGTGGTCCCCAGGACCCAGGACCCAGGGGTGTCCACTGGGCTCCTGATTTTGTGTAATTTAGTACCAGGGAGGTGGTGGTCCCTGGGGCTTGGGGGGGGGGGTTCACTTGTACCCCCAACATTGTTTGCTTGCCCCAGGGAGGTGGTTATCCTTGGGGCTAATAGAGCCTGGAGAGGGGGCCACCTAGCCCCTCTCCTTTATTATTTAAATAAAGTCCCAGGGTCTGATTCACAGAATTAACTTAAGACTAAATCCTAAACTTACTACTATTTGGTATTCACAGAATGCACTTACTACTTTCGGGATTCACAGAGTGAACTTACTACTTTCGGAATTCACAGAATTAACTTACTACTTTCGGTATTCACAGAATAGATTTAAGACTACTAACTTTACGTCTGCACTCGGCCCGGAAAGTTAGTAGTCTTAAATCTATTCTGTGAATACCGAAAAAGTAAGTTCATTCTGTGAATACCAAAAGTAGTAAGTTCACTCTGTGAATCCCAAAAGTAGTAAGTGCATTCTGTGAATACCAAATAGTAGTAAGTTTAGGATTTAGTCTTAAGTTCATTCTGTGAATCGGGCCCCCAGAGAGGTGGTGGTCCTCGGGACCTGACCCACTAGGGAAATCTTAAAAAACAAGCGTAGGAGCCATGCTTGTTTTTTTTGTGTGGTTTTTTTAGCAAATTTGAGGGTCTGTTGCATTCCTTAGGCAAAAATTAACAGAAAAAAGTGCCTTTTGGCTTTTTGTGCCAAACGGGAACCCCAGGACCACAGTTAGAGGATCAGGGTATTCCTATCATGCCTATTCTTTTTTTATGTGGCGCTGAATATGAGTCCCAGATGGCTGCCAACACTTCCTGGTTGAAGTTTTGGCAGCCAATCAGATTTTAGCACAGGACTGTCACCTACATATACAAATTTACATATGTTTTAAAACTACTGAATGGATTTTCACCAAATAACAAAAAGGGTTCTTTCTGGACCAAGAGCTACCTTCCTGCCAAATTTGGGATACGTCTATCCAGTCCTTCTGGCGGTTGCTGGGACTAAACTCTTAATGGAAATTAACATGGAATGCATTCAGTGGTTTCCCAGATATTAAGAGAAAAAACTATTTGCATATATGGAGATCTGAAGGTTCCACAAACACTCCTAATCTTGTGGTGAGAGCTGATTGGCTGTCAACACTTCAACTAGGAAGTGTTGGCAGCCATCTTGGGACACAGCTTCTGCCGAGTCCCACAAAATAAGTTTAAAAAAAAGACGGGAGCAGGGTAGGAATACTCTAGCCCCTAACCTAGGCTTCTTGGTGGGGTCCCAAAAAAAAGTTTATTTAAGAAAAAATTGAATATGCGATGGGGTCGCGAATCCCTGGTGAACATTTTTTAAAACAAGCACAATCTTATTATAGCACCTGGGTAGACCAGGTGCTAGAGGCATACTATACAAATGGTAGAGCATGGTTCCCTCTCCTAGGGCTTATGAAAGCCTCAGGGAATGCCACATTCCTGTGGCAAATTTGTATACATCACAGCTTTCCAAACTTTTCTTGTTGGTGAAACACTTTTTCAACATGCATCGTTTCGCAACACGGTAATGCAGTGTAGCGAGCCCAAACCAACTACTGGGGGTTCGGGGCGTTCTCCCCCATGAAAATTTTGAAAAAAGAATGGGAAAATATTGCATTTTCAAGCAATTTTGAGAAAGCAGGAAGGTTAATAAGCAATTGTGAATCTGTTCTAACAATGACAGTGACTTTCAAAACTGTTAAAGTAGGAGTGCAGTAGACTCTGCCAGGAAGAGAAGGGAGGAAAGTAGGGATGCCGAATCTGCCTACCACAGCTGGATGAAATACAGGAGAGGGCGCAGAGTCTGCAGGGTAATAAGAAAGGCAGTCTGACGGGTGGCAGAGGCCGTCAGGCAGGTCGCATAGTTGGCCAAGAGAAATTGATCTGAGTGAACCTCTGTGTGAAAGACAAGCTGTAGCAACAAGCAGATAGGAAAGTACGGAAGAAAGAGAGCGGGGGAAGGAAGAGTATGCCTGTCATGACTCGATGAAAGAAAGCAGAGTAAGCAGATCCTGTCATGCAAGGATGGGGGCAGCCTGTCAGGCAAAAGTACTGATAGGAGAGGGGGTAAGGGATTTGGCAGACAGGAGGGACTGACATGAGGAGGCTGCTAGACAGGGGCACTGACAGAAGGGGAGCAATCAGGGATGTGGCAGAAAGGAGTGACAGGAGGGGGTGAGGGATTTTTAAAGCAAGAGGAGGCTGACTGACATGAGGGGTTCACGAATGTGACTAACAGGAAGAGGCTGACTGACAGGGGCAGTGACAGGAGGGGGGGTCAGAGATCTAGGTCTCAATATAGACAGGGGTGGGCCAGAGAGATGGGCAGTAGAGGTAGATTCTGACAAGAGGGGTATCCCTGCTAGGAGTGGATGAGGGGCAGTCTTGCAGGAGTAATGAAAGGCACGCAGGCAGAGCAACTATTGAACGTAACCAATACTACTATAATGTGCAAATAAATTAAGCCAGGTGTAAATGAAGATGGGCAATCATATTATGGCCTCTGCATTCTGTCTTTGACTAATTGTTTACATATTATTGCATCTGGCTGCAGAAAGTTTGGAAAGCATTGCACTAACCTGTTTAGTTTTCCTGCACAAAGTCGGGCAGGTAAATTAAAACTAGGCACAATGTGTTGTGGTGACGCGTCTCTGAGAGTCCTGCCATGTCATGGAATCTGCTCCACCAGATTCCATGACAGGCAGTTGCTCTCTGGCCCCGTTTAGTAGAGACACATACTCGTGTCTCTGTTACCAATAAATCCCTTTTAATATTACAAAGAGCCTCCTGGTATCATCTTTTACATGTGTGCTGCGATAGACCACAATATTCTGAGATTTTAAGCATTGAAAAGGGAAAACATAAGGTATTACAGCATTTTACACCATTCCGTCTTGTGGAACTTGGAGGTAATACCACACTGAGGAAAAAATAAATCTTGTGCTATCAATATTGTACCAGATAAACATGTCCATGGGAAGTGATGAGCAGTCCTTATGCATGGACTGACGTCAACTGACCCATGACCTTGGCAGTGCCAGTGATTTAAGTGCTCAGGCACACCTTCCATCCAGTACCGCCCAGTCAGTACATTACATGCTCAGCACGACATTCTCGGCGCCCAGAACACAAACAATATATTCAATGTTACTTGGAGGCAACATGTCCATTTCAAAACCAACGGCATGTATGTCAGCATATGGATCCATGCACTCGCCACAGCCACTGAGCACGTCATTGATGGAATCCGCCCCCCTCCCACATTCTTCCCACATTATGGCATCGCGAGGGTTGGATTACCTCACCATCTGTGGAGAGGGCTGAGAGGGGATTGATTCCCCTGCAACACCATAGAGGCAGCAGGGCTCTTGCAGGCTTTTTTTCAATAGTGGTTCCAGCCTATGGCTCTTGGACAGTCCAGTCACCAGCTGGTGTGCTTGTGGGCCAGGTGGGGCACATCTTATCATTGCTACTTACCCTCTGACTTTGGTCCGTTTTTGAGGTGAGGAGACCTTTATTGGTTCACTAGCATTAAAAAAAATCAAAACCAAAATTAGACAATGCCTCCACAGCAAGTGCTCATTCCTTTGCTGAGAGTAGTAAAGACTTGACTTGGGTTTTTTATACGTAAGAAAAAATTCCTAGCCACAATTCTTACTTGTATGTAACATGTGCATCCACAGTTGTAACCTTTTAGACTAGGGTGGTATGGCTAAAACAAACATTTTGGAATACACAAGAGGCAATAAAGAAGATCTACCTTTCTTTTCAAAATGATTATCTGGGCCTGGGGCTTGGATCTCGTAAATGCTGCGGCCTGGAATTGAGGGTGCTGCTGGTGCTGGAAAGCAGTGGGCCTCGCCTGATACAGAGGACTGAGAGGTGATTGCAGGCAACCTGGGCCCTCGGGGAGGCAGAGACTGAGGCGGTGGTGTACCCCTGGTGCTCGAGTCCATAGGTGGGGCTAGGACAGACAGGGCCTGCTGCAGTGTGGCTGTCTCGGAGGAAGCTGTGTGGGCCGTGCCCCGGAGAAATCAGACACGGAGCAGGTGTGACGTCGGTAACTTTGCAAGTGTTTATCTGGACCTGGGGGTTGGATCGCATGTATGCTGCGGCATGAAATTGAGTGTGCGTGAAAGCAGTGGGTCTTGCCTGACGCAGAGGACTAAGAAGTGGTTGAAGGCAACCTGTGCCCACGGGGACGAAGAAAATGAGGCGGTGCTCGAGTTTATAGTCTGGGCTAAGAATAGAGAGAGCCTGGCGCAGTGCAGCGGTCTCGCTGGAAGCTGTGCGGGCTGCAGGAGTCAGACACAGAGTGAGTATGAGCTTGGTTCACAAGTTATTATCACTGTTTCGATAATCTGAGGTGATACTAACTACTACTACTCCATTCTTGCCGCTAGCCTCCTGCTCATCACCGTTCTTCCTAAACGTGGTGCCATTTTCAAACCTGCCGCTATCAGAGAACGGCAGTCTTTGATCAATGCTCTCATCGCTGTTAGGCTGCTGTCTAGTGGTGGGTGCCTATTCCATTGTGTTGACGTTATCGCTCAGCAAAGGAGCATTAAATTTGCTAAAGTTACCGCTACCTTTTGGAACAATCTGCTGCCAACATACTTCATTCTGCAGACAGGACTGCGCATGTATCACACGCAGCATAGTGCCCACACCGCCAGCGCTCGCTCCGTACTGCGCACGTTAACACTTATATACCAAAGAGACTCATGAGACATATTTGTGGGAAAGCAGTGGTGCAGGTTTATTTCGTACAACAAGTAGCTGATAAGGTGGGTCATCTTACAGGCGATCCAATGTGGCAGCCCCTCGCTGACCCGCATGCCTAAGGAGCCATCTTGCACGGCGAGTCGATGCTCTGACGGTGCAGTAAATTATCACTTTATTTCGTTATACTCCCGCCCCCCCTGTCAGGGCGGAGCGATGAGGCACACCCCCGGTCGGTTCAGGCCCCCCGATCGCCCGAAGGACTAACGGGGCGTCGACGCTGTTTCCTGGAACCCCCTCGGCTCCAGGTTCTTGGCTCAGGCACCCTTACTGTGCCAGGCAGAGGTATTTAGACTGTATCCTTCTGCCGCAGAGGTACCCCTACTGTCCATCTGCTTCCAGATCGCCCTGTGACTCCGCTTGCAACACAAAACATGACCATTAAAAGTTCACAACTTTCGCCCTCCGCTCTGCAGCTCGGTCAGGGTTAGGGTGGGAACAGGGCAGAGCAGCCCAAGGAACCGACGCGGGAAGGAGAGGCCGAACAAAGTTGGTGGGCCTGCTATATACCCCCCGGGAACGCCCCCATCCCTAGAAGAGCCCTCCCATTGGCCGTTGGCGAGGAGGGCGGCTCAAGGGGGGGTTGGCGCGCTGCAGGCTCCTCTCGCGCGACGTGTGGGACTAAGACGTTGTCTCGCCCATGCTCCCCTCCGTGTCGCGCGGCCGGCGGCATAGTGCCCACACCGCCAGCGCTCGCTCCGTACTGCGCACGTTAACACTTATATACCAAAGAGACTCATGAGACATATTTGTGGGAAAGCAGTGGTGCAGGTTTATTTCGTACAACAAGTAGCTGATAAGGTGGGTCATCTTACAGGCGATCCAATGCGGCAGCCCCTCGCTGACCCGCATGCCTAAGGAGCCATCTTGCACGGCGAGTCGATGCTCTGACGGTGCAGTAAATTATCACTTTATTTCGATATACTCCCGCCCCCCCCTGTCAGGGCGGAGCGATGAGGCACACCCCCGGTCGGTTCAGGCCCCCCGACCGCCCGAAGGACTAACGGGGCGCCGACGCTGTTTCCTGGAACCCCCTCGGCTCCAGGTTCTTGGCTCAGGCACCCTTACTGTGCCAGGCAGAGGTATTTAGACTGTATCCTTCTGCCGCAGAGGTACCCCTACTGTCCATCTGCTTCCAGATCGCCCTGTGACTCCGCCACAGCTCTGGAGGAGGCCCCCGTCAATGACAGAGCCCCCCACCACCTAGCTACTTTCGGTCGCTGTTTAGTGCGCCTTGCGCCTTTATCCTAGTGCCCTTCCGTGTTCTCTCCCTATTGGTACCTGCCAATGAACATTTCTTGCTATGGTTCTCAGGACATGCTCTCAATTACATACACCACTTATGGATATTTCTTAGAACGGGTCTTAGGACACGCCCTTAGTTACATGAGCCGCGCCTCTTATGGGGATTGCTTAGATACGGTTCTTAGGGCACGCCCTTAGTCACATAGGCCACACCTCCTACAGAGATTCCTTGGGTACTGCTAGTTGTATTTGTCCGGACATATTATACGGGGGATCGGCAAGTGACCATTTGCATTATTGTATCTGCTGAGAATGGAAAACCAGTGATATTCGTCCCCGCAAAGAGGTGGGATTATGACAGTTGTCCTGTAGTCAAATCATTTACTTGCTGCATGGGCACAGTGCTGCAATAATCATGACAGTGATTGGCCTGGCAAATCACTGCAAGATCATTATTTGAGATTGGTTAGAGCCAGCTGGCAGATGCCCGTAACCGTCAATGTCATTCCCAGTTCTCAGTTTCAGTGTTTGTCATTCTTGCAGTGCTCTCCTTGTACCTGTGTTTGGTACTCTTTGGTGCATGCCACGCCACTTCTCTCTTATAACACACTGTTTGCTATTTCTCACGTGTTGTTTACCTTTGCACTTGCACAAGTGCCATCATAGCCTACGTAACGTCTGTTCCTGTGCCTGGGTGCATTACGAACTATACCTCTACTTATACTGTATGTTCCCCTGCAACTTGCACACTGTTGTACTGTTTGCTACCTCCTGCATTTCATTTACTCACAATTGTCACTCTTACCTCATGTAACTGATCTGTTTTTTGTAGGTTTTCCCCTGTCATTTACTGCAAAGTTTCTCGCCCGTCATTTTCTGTACCCATTGAGCCCCACTCAGGGTGACGTGTTTGCCGACCATGCCTGGCATAATTGATTTTGCAGTGAGGGCCAGGAAGGTGGCTGTGCTCCCGCCCTAGCGAACACATTGAGAGGTACTGAAAGTACCGGCGGCAACGGTTTGCTCGGGCGCATTTCTTGTTGTTCTTCAGAACAATTAAGTGCGTGCCACAGTGAATGATAAAGTGAATGGCGGGAGTGCATAAAAGGCGTGGTACCCCCGGGGGCCACAAGCAGCCTGTGAGTTCTGAAATCAGACTGAAAACCGGAATTTTCACTCACTTTCACAATCCATAAATAGATACAAACATCCCATTTACAATCATGCGCAACATGTGTGCGTCTGCTTGACCATGACAATATTACTACATGTATGCAAGGTTGGCTCTAATATTCTTAATCACTGAGTGTGAGAGGAACCACCACGATTCCGGGCAACACATATGACGTTACGATAGGGACTGCCTTATGAAAATTCGGAGGACTGGGGAGACCCAGTGGAGAATAAACTAAGACCCGATAAGGAAACCGAGTTGGTGCTGTAGCGTTAAGGTAGGACACTACTAACAACAATAACCACAAGAGGACAGCAGAATGCGACCAATGGCAAAAGGAAGCTGGGAGCAGGCCTGCAACAACTGGAAAACCCTTCCCTGGGGCTTACGGAATCCAACCCACCAGGAGTGCTACACATTCCTGCACTGACAGATGTAGCCTGAGGGCATTTTAAGAAGCTGACACAGTAAACTTGAGAGGTGTGGAGATTAACATGTGAGCAAAAGGTGCCAAGCGTTACCCTTTGACCAGGCTTGTGGCATATTATCACAACAGAACGGAGTGGTATAGGGGTGAAACACAGCAACGGCGTGTGGCTGAGTAAAGTTGACTGGTTTGCACATGGCATGTTCTGGCCTGGGATTGGAAGCTGATGAGTGAGGTGGCCCACCGGATGGCGAGTAGGAGAGAACTACCAGATGCAAAATTGGAAAAGGCGGGCACACGCTCAGAGCTGTTTTAACCGCATTATAGGCAACATAGGCAAAGCAGTGCACTGGGCACTGCCAACACAAACACTCACAGCAATCAAATTGTTGGATAGAGCCACATGCGCCCTATGCTTGTGGGGCCCCTGGGAAACTGCTCAGCTTGCCCATGTGTTGAAGACCGCACTGCACACGCTAGCTTGGAGAAGACAAATGTTCGGGCGTTATGCGGATACGTTAAACGACAAGGAAAGCAACAACTGTTGTTCAAAATCACAACACCGACAATGAGCACAAGAGAATTGGGGTGAGACGCTTCTATCAAGTTCGAGTAAAAATTGTCTGTTTTGGTGAAAATTTAAAACACGCCTGTGTACACTTGAAACCTGATGTCAAAGATTTTAAGTGGATTAATATGTAAAAATACTTGATATTGAGACTTTACTCCTATTAAAAGTAGGATTCCTTGCTTAACTTCATTTTTACGCCGCTTAAAACACAGTTCAAAATGTTCCGCTAAATTTCCTTGCCCTGAGTCAGAAGACACATGTTAAATTGTGCCTCACTCTCACGCTCCCAATTTACAATATAGGCGGTCTAAATCCGGTAGATTTGCAACTTTTAGAAAACATTTAAGATGTACTAGGATTCTGCAGAAATAGCCACACTACGGTAAGGAATAGTAAGAAGGCTCTACTTAGGCATTGAGATACAAAGGTATGTGCAATTACAATGACGGAGTATAGGTAGGCATAGAGGAAATTGTTCAAGGAAAACGTTCACAGTTCATGGCATGAGGACCCAGATAGGTAAGAAGAATGATTAGAACAAAAGGCAACATGAGTTAGTGTATTGACCAATGGCACTGACAAAGAAGACAGACTTGGCTGAATAAGTGATCATATGCCACTCCAACAGTCTGCCTGAGATGAAGGGTGACACTTCGATCCTTCACCGTTCATAAATTAACAATCACACACATGCCACGCATGCGCTCTGACCCTGCGCTGCATCCCTTGACGATAAACCGTTCTGGCCACATGCATCACATACTCTTGCCCTCTATATCAGTAGCCCCCGTAAACTTTGCTGGGAAAGCCTCGGTGCCAACGCCACCGCAGCTGATAAAAGGTGCTGCGCACGGGCCGTGAAATGGCGTGAATTGGGGACCGCGGACATCTTACGCGCGCTCCTCAACCACCTTGCTGCCGTTACTCGATAACATAATCCTTCCCGTGGGCATTCTTTTGCAGTGCTTTAACCTGCCTCATTCTGGTTTTAAGTGATTCATCGACGCCCCTAGCATGAGCGCTGTATTTCTGAGCGATCTCATTATACTCCCGCATCGTTATATCAAACTATGGCCCTGTTCTTGCATACATAAATGCGCCGCAGCTGGTCACCTGAATGCACGAGGACGAGGCTTTTCTTCACCTGAGATGCCCATAGCACAGTATATGCAGCACAACACGCCCCAGCTTCCCTGTGAATGCCCCCGTGTCAGATCGGAAGCTATGCCAGCTCAAATGTAGGCCTCCTTTGAACAATGCTCCCCAATAATCCAGCAGCAAAATGCACTAAGGCGGCACCCCAAACTGATTGCTCCGGGGGGGGTTGTAACGAGGGACTGATACCGGCGATCAATTAAAGCGCCAACCTAGTCCCACACACCAAACGCTGTGTTCTCTGCTCTGTGCATTAGAGCACGTTAATGCATTGTTAGTTGCATCTAATGCAACGGAGCATCAACTAATGTACATTTGCTTTAATGATCCAGGATGTTGATGAGAAAGTATGTCAATGGAGAAAGGAGTTTGGCTGGCAATACACATAATCCTAGGTGAAGCGCGGTGCAACCGGCCAGGCCTGCCTGCCCTTGCTCTACGTTAATTACCATTACAGCCTCGACGAAGGTGGCTCCCCGCTGCTGCCCTTAAATCTGAATTTTGCCAACTTGGCAGGGCTCCGTCCCCTCCCTCCTGCTAGTCTCAATACACTCTTCCTATAACATGATGTGTATTGCTTCTCTTGTACCTGAGTGCTAGCATATCTAACAGTATTATTTCGCAGCTGCACAAGTGGCTTAAGTGATTTGCCCAGAATCACAGGATACTTGGCGTCGTTACCGAGACTCGCACCCAAAACCGAGGTTGAACGCCCTCCTGGTGGGATGCGACCCGCAATTTTGACTGTCCTAAGTACTTTCACTTCTCGTGCATGACCTATCGACCGCCGAGCGCGGTGGCGAGAGGCAGCCCCCGGCAGCAACACTCCCTTCGCGGCCGCCTGCTGCTTTGTTTCGCTTTTGAGAGCTGGCTCTCCCCGTGCTGCCTATCCAGCAACCCCAGCCCACCCATTGCTACATTGAATTCCTTGTACTTTGCTGTGTGTCCATCCTCCTTATTTCGGGTGCATGCACCTTCACTTCGCCCGAATGTCCCTTAAACTTCGCTTTGTTATCGTCTCGTAACTTATGTTTATTTATATATCTATGCCTTTATAACTAACGCGGGCTTTTACGCCATGACTCGGCAGGGGCAGAATTGCACATATCGCTATTGCATGCGAGTGTTTACCAACCTCCTGGAGCAGATGGGGAAGCCCCTTTGTGGAATAATCGGAGCAGGCATAACTATATCGGCCTCTACCGCACTGCCAAGGCCCGTTAATCCTAAACCGTGCCCTCTCATTTATGTGCACTCAAAATCGACACCTAAGCAAGTCGCTTTCGCTGGGCCTGGCGGTTACCTGGGGTGCGCAAACAGGCAGGGCCACAAGCGCCCAGTTTGTCCTCCGTGCCGTTTGCATGGTGGAAAGTTCCACCCTTTTACAAATTTCCAAATCAACTAACGTATTATTCATATTCATTATGTACTGGTGTGGCATATCGGCAAGAGCTGCAAGCTCCAACGTGGGGGGAGCAAGTTCGAGTCTGTCCGCCGGCTCAATATCCTGCGATGCATGAGGCAAAAGTGACAATCGTGCGGGAACAAAGTATAAAAGGTAGCAAACGGTGCAACGCGGGAGGGAACGTTTTATTTAAAATGAACATGGCCAATGTTTTAATACTTGGTCTGGCTTCATACGAGGATTTGTGTTTTTAAACCTCGAGCCGAGGGAACGTACGATAGTTACAGAGATCGACAGCTCCATCAGAGAACCCTGTGCCCTCGTGGGACGAAACCGGTGCTCATGTAAGTCGCTCTGATACCCGGAATCTCAGTTGTAGTTCACAAAGCATCAACGAGAACGTAATGTTGTGTTCTTCGTGGAGTCCGGGCTTTTCCACGCATTTATTCGGGTGCAAGCCACCTTTACACGAAGGTGTCTAAGCGCTCGACACGTTATACAGCGGGGCTTCGCCCGCAAGCCGGGAGCGCATCATTAATTCGGTAGCGAATTATATCACGCTTTACATAGGGTTGGCAATGTTACGATCATGGAACGTTACACGCGAACCTGTTCCCATCGAACAAAAGTTCACATGTTAATTAACAATTCAGGTGAGGCAGATCCCTCGCGCGGGTTGTACCCGACGGCGCCTCTAAACGCTCCTAACTAAATTAAGTACAGTGGCCGATTGAGCATTGAAAGACACGGGGTTAGGAAACATTACACACGCACATGTTCCCAAGGTACAACAGTTACCTCGGGCAATTTATATTCAGATGAGGGCTGTACATCGCGCGGGTTGTAACCGACAGCGCTCCCAACAACGTTCATTAAAGTGTCACAATTGAGCAACTAATGACACAAGGTCATAGGGCGCTCAAGTGTCGCGACGGCCTCCCGCTCTCTACACGGACTCAACCGCTCGTAAACTCTAACGGCAAACCCCTTGCACATCTTGGCCTCCTTGCTGAGGAAGCCTTGCTATTGCCACTATGCTGTACTCGCGGCACCCCAGCCACCCCGGATTGGGGTGTACTGATCCTGGATGACTACTCCCCCTAGGCCCTGCCATGGTGGCGTACTGTCTCAGGGCGCTTTCTGTGGCGGCCATTAGCAACACGGGCATTCTTGGCACGAAACTAATCGCCTCTCCCGATCCTGCCCCGCAAAGGCATCGGGGCGCTTGCGGCCGGCCATTCCCACTCAGGGCATATTGGCGCGGTATTACTTGCCTCGCTTTTACCAGACCCACCGTTTTGATGGGCCTACGGGCACTCACAGCTTGTCCCTAGCGTTCCTATCGCTACGTGCTTCACCGCCGACACTCGCCCGTTGTTGCCTGCCCAAGATCCCGCTCTCCTGGCCCTAAAATCGACTAATTCTCGACATACTTTGACGAGTCTACTACTCCGGGCATGAACTGGGAAAAAACCCAGTGGATCATTGCCTATTCTAATTCTCTCGCTCCCCTTGCTCTATCCTACGCGACTCACGATGTCACAAGGCCCCCATCAACCTGGTCATGCCCAGGGACAGGGCCTGGAGGAGGCGAGTTGGGGCACATACCTCGAAAATCCTAGTCGACCGACGCGATCGGGAAACAGCACAGAGCCGCAGAACAGCGCAGAGCAGCCCAAGGAACCGACGCGGGAAGGAGAGGCCGAGTAAAGTTGTTGGGCCTGCTATGTACCCCCCGGGAACGCCCCCATCCCTAGAAGAGCCCTCCCATTAGCCGTTGGCGAGGAGGGCGGCTCAAGGGGGGGGGTTGGCGCGCTGCAGGCTCCTCTCGCGCGACGTGTGGGACTAAGACGCTGTCTCGCCCATGCTCCCCTCCGTGTCGCGCGGCCAGCGGCAAAGTGAACGAGGCCATGTGCACCCATGCTCGCCTAGCAATCTCCCACTCCTTTCTCCGCGGTTGTAATGCGTCACTAACGATGAACAGATCCGTTTCGATAATCTGAGGTGATACTAACTACTACTAGCCATTCTTGCCACTAGCCTCCTGCTCATCACCGTTCTTCCTAAACGTGGTGCCATTTTCCAACCTGGAGCGATCAGAGAACGGCAGTCTTTGATCAATGCTCTCATCGCTGTTAGGCTGCTGTCTAGTGGTGGGTGCCTATTCCATTGTGTTGACGTTATCGCTCAGCAAAGGAGCATTCAATTTGCTAAAGTTACCTCTGCCTTTTGGAACAATCCGCTGCCAACATACTTCACTCTGCAGACAAGACTGTGCATGCGTCGCACGCGGCAAAGTGAACGCGGTTGTAATGCGTCACTAACGATGAACAGATTGCGCGCCATAGCACGACACAACCGCACATGGCAGGTGGGACAGAGTTTGGAAAGCTCTGCTATAAATGAATGTTGGGAAATTCCACCTCCCAGGGGAACTTGAAAATATGTATGCATGGCAATTTATTGAAAATCTGTGGGGCGCGTGTCACCCCACAGCCCCAGCGGCTGTCATCTCCCTGGAGATGCACTAAATTAAGGTTGGGGGTCCTTTGCAGCACTTCAGCACCAGGGACACCCACTTTCCCAGGGCTAAATACTACAATGGAGTGGGGCTGTGTTACCCCCTCTTGGAGCCATGAATGGCCCTGGGTTTTCCATGCCCTAGGGCATGCTCTTGCTACCTCCCAAGTTGCCAAACCTTGGGAGGTAGCTGTTTGCTTTAGCTTGGTGAGAGCTGACAGCTCCCACCAAGCCAAAGCAAACATAACATAACTCAGCTTTCTGCAAGCTGGAACTATCAAAAAAGATCTGGTTTGCAGAAAGTGGTCTTTTCATGTGTTTCCTTGCACTCAAATTTGCATGCAGGGGAGCAGATGAAAACACTGCTTCCAACAAACAGTCAGATGCTATTTAACAACACTGCCTGCTTGTGGCAACAATGCACGAGGCAGTGAGTTGGATGGGACCGTGGGACCTTCAGGCTCCCCCGACTATCCCATTGCACAGTGGGGGGCCTTGCAGGACCTAGGAAACATGGCCAGGCCCAGGGGGATCCAGTTGCTGGGGCCAACATCACCCCAGGGAGGGGAGCCATGCACTTCCTCTTCCTAATTGTTTTTGGTCTGGCCCCAGGGAATAGGGCCCCCAAAGCCGAAATCATCCTGCATAGGGGTCACCATGGCTCCTCTCCTCATTGAGTTATGGCCTAGCCTTGGGGAATGAGGGCCCCATAGCGTATGTGGCCAGGGAGGTGGGCCATGCAGCCACCCTCCACCTTTAATAAAATATATGTCCCCATGGAGGTGGTGGTCTCTGGGGCCTGGGGGTCCAAGCACCCACATCACAATTTTTTTTAAATAAAAGCCCTGGGAAGTGGTAGTCCATGGGGTCCAGGGAATCTGTATGGCCCCCACATTCATATAAACATTAGCTATCGGGAGGTGGTGGTCCCTGGGGCCATTGAAATGCCCATGGACGGGGGCCCCTTCTGCCCCCTTCTTTAATTTGAAAATAAATGGACACACCCCTTGGACCAGGCTCACCTGGGGACTTTCTCCTAAACAAGCTTGGGAGTGTGTGCTTGTTTTATTTTTCATTTTTGCACCCACTGAGACACTCATGTACCCAGTCACAGACCCACTCAGAGACTCATGCACCTACTCACAGACCTACTCAGAGACTCATGCACCCACTCACAGACCCACTCACACTTAGTCAAGCATCCACTCACAGAGGCAATGAGACACTCATACACCCACTCACAAACTCACTCATACACTCATGCACCCACTCACATACTTACTCACACTTGCCAACACACTCACAGATCAAATATGACTCTCCCTAACCCACTCACAGACTGACTTAGGCACTCACACACCCACTCACACACATTGAGGCACTCATGCACTCACTTTAACACCCACTGAGACAGTCATGCACTTAGTCATACTCAAAATAGTTAGGGAATTTTTTTGCTTGTTCGCGTTCTCAAATGCGTGTTCGCGAGATATTTCTCCCCGAGCACGCAAACAGCAATTGCGAACAAGCAATTCCGTGTTACCCCCATAAACCGTTTATGCTTTAGTATGGCGACCCACCGTATGGAAACACTTAGTGCTGTGCAGACTATTACTTCAGATCCCAATTGCTTTAACAAGCCACGATTCTTATAGGCAAGGTGTGTTTCCGTTAACATAATTATTTGTGGGTTATACATTTTTTATTCTTCTGCCACTAATTGCCTCTTAATCTTACTGTTCAACCCAGCCCATTCCATGCTAGACACTTAAACCATTCCATGTCAAAAATAATACTCGGCTACCTGTAACCTCAAGCATTTTTGTTTCAATACATCTTTCCTTTATTTTATTATCTTTTTTATTTCTTATTAGCCTCCCGTTGACTTTTTCCTTTTTTAACCCCCATCCACCACCACCCCCACTGCACATCGAGGAGCTCTTTAACGGCCGGTCGACATTGCTTATGCTTGGTGCTTTTAGTTATTTGGAAGCACCATAAAAACTACAAGGCTAGAAAGTATAATTGGGCTGACGTAGCACTTTAGAACTGCTGCATGAGGCACTTTAAAGTCATAATATGAGGAACTTTTAAAAGGTAGTGACACTGTCCAGGCTTGGTGCATCCAGTAATTTAGAGCCACCAAAATAGCTACTGCTGGCCTCTTTCCCGATAACTCCAAAAAGTATAATTGGGCTTACATAGCACTCCATATCAGCTGCATAAAGCACATTAAAGTCATCGTGAGGAGCTTTTTAAATCTATTTAATTCTAACTGAAAGCAACAGAACAACTTCCTGCAGGTGGGCTGACCGCCCTCACCTGAGCTTTCATGAAAGTATAGGCAGTTACGGGAAGGCAAGTTGATATCATTCTGGTTAGCCCAAACCCTTGCAAAGCACTATGAAGCTATGTGGTAATCCTAGCGGGACTATAAAACCAACAGCTGCCAAGGCCTGTATGTTTGCATATAAACGTTTGCAAGCGTTTTTATAACGCCAACACGTATCCACAGATAGAATTGTAAGCTGATGATAATAGATTGACGTGTATGTGAATGGTTTTATATCTGCATCCTTTCCTTATTGATGTCCCTGTTATTGTACTGAATTTAATTAATTGTACAATACATTTTATTCTGCTTCAGCTACAAGGGGCAGGATGTTTTAGTGAACAACATCATAACCCCCGCACTGCGCCCCATTCATGCGTATGTACCCATATGATTGGGACCTTCGATGGCCCTCCGAATAAATAAGCCAACACTGTTTTATTCTCTTAGTGGCAATGTTGGCCGCAGTTTTATTATCATACATGTATATTCACACGTCAAATGGCATTTGTCATGCAGCACTATTTTATGGCTTGTCATGCATGGTCATAAATCATCCGCTTGCCTTTTGCGATTCACTTTGTTGTCCCTTTGGACTGGCGGTTCGTTTGTTCTCTCTTTTGGGTTGTCTCCTCTTTTCCTCTGCGCAGCTTCCTTTCCGGAGTTAGGACCCTACTCGCCACCATGTTGGTCTCTGTTGTGCCCTGCCACCCGGCGGGAGCTGGGCGGCGAGTGCCGTCTCCGTTGCTACCCCCTTCTCCTTGTTTGACCCCTCACCCTGCTGTTCGGCATCCCAGTGTGACGGTCCCAATTCTTACACACCGCCCGTCGGTGTGTCTCCGTAGCAAGTGTTATCTCCTTATTTCCGCTACGCCGCCAGGGAGGCTTACGGCTTCCTATGGCTTCCCCCTTTGTGTCCGAGACAGGGCGCTTCTCTTTATTTGCAACCCGCCAGTGCCATCGCACCCCAGAGGTTACTCCACAATGCCTCTAACCCAACATCGGATAGGTGGACTCCCTCCCTTCCATAGAGCTCGGGGCGGCCTGGGTGGATGAGCCCGTGCCTTACACTTCCTATACCATTGACCCTGCAGAATTTGCTTGCTGCTATGTTCAGCTTCCCCCTGGAATTTTCTTCTGCTTTTATTGACTCTGCCTCGCGCCATACCTGTCTGCTGATGAGCTCCGACCATATGACAGCCGTACTCTTAAAGGCTCTGGCTGTCTCTGTGAGGTCTCTCTGGATGTCATGGAGGAGCGCCTTCCTTCCCCTGCTCACCAGTTTGTTCCCCCCTAAGTGGATGATCACCACATCGGGTAGCCAGGGTGTGTCTGTCTGTACTCTCTCCAGCATCGCCGGTAGCTGGTCCCATCTCATCCCCGGCCTGCCCAACTACCAGATGCATGAGTCCACTGGCCTATCTTTCCGCTTGCACCCGGCTTGCTGCCACCAGGCCTGCAACCTGGCCACGAATGAATGGCCCACCACCAGCACCAGCCGAGGTCTCCTCCCTGCTGGAGTAACATTTACAATAGTCAGTTTGCTGCCGGGGTGACGCCCCCGGGCCTGTCGATGATCAATTGATTTTTTATATCAGGTGGGGCCTCACGTATGCCTGGAATGCACGGGATCACCACCTACCCACTGCTTTTATTCTTTCCTCTGACATCCCGTGCTGAGCTGCTGACATGGCCGCCCGATCCTGAAAGAGTGGGACCCAAAGGCAGCGGGTGGGAGAACTGCTGTGCTCAACGCTAGGCGCATTACTGTCATGAATTAGAATCTGCTCAAATGGCTGCCATCCCTGTGTCTGAAGAGGGGCCCCTCCCCTACTAGTCTAATTGCCATGAAGGCCTGCAGGCAGCACACTGCGCAATACCTCGGCTCCTCTTTGCAGTGCAGCCGTATGGTGCTCCCCGCCCCAGCCTGGGCGGTCTTCGAGCGCCGTAGCTGAATCTCAATCTGGGCCCTTTGCGGCGTTAAGTCCCTGGCTTGTAGGCAGTCGTCAGCGGGCCCACCCCCTGCCACCAGTTCGCTGATGCTGAGGGCACCGAAGAAAGCGATGGCGAAGGCTGCTTTAAACAGGCTAACCTCGAATGCGTCCCTTGAGACGCCTCCCAAGGCTTCTAACAGGAGAGCCAGTTTGGAAAAATCTATCGGCCGTCTGCGGTCCTTTCTCTTGCCCTCGACGCGCCTCCAACCTTTCACGGCTGCCTTGATGTAGTGAGATGCCATTGGTTCGTGCCCTGCCGCCAACTTTGTGAAGTGTGTTACTGTTGCTAGGTGCGCCTGGGCCGAGGACCTTGATTTGCTACTTCTGTATGCCCACAGGATGAACCTCTCCACCGCCGTGCCTGTTGCCCTGGCATCCTCTAGGTTTTGCATACCCCCTATCTGCATTACTGTGCCCACATACTTCCTATATCTCTTTGCTGCTTCGGGGGCGAGGGCTGAGTTCACCAATGCTGCAAGGTCTACTCCGCTAGGTCCCACAGGTGCCCCGGGAAAGGGGTCATGTCCTGATCTGCCCTGGGTGCCAGCTCCCTGAATCTGTCCATCTGTGCTCTTGAAAGGGTGTCTGCCAGCTCGTTCCCCACCCCTGGTGCGCTCAGGTCTATGTTGCCTTCCAACTGTAATTTAACCAGATGGCGCATCAGTGTCCGTATCTCTGGACACCTGCCCCCCCCCTTGTTGATAGATTGTACCACCCCCTTGTTGTCGGACCAGATTGTGAGCTTCATGTTGCGCAGCTCGCGTTTCCAGATCGCCAGGGCCACCACAATGGGAAATAGCTCGAGGAATGTTATGTTTCCTGTTTTGCCTGAACTGGATTCAAGCAAGCCGGGCTAATGTCTGAACTGGGGTGGCAGAGTGGGCTAAAGAACGGTGATGGATTAAACCCAGATCTTTTGACTGGGTGTGAGTGTTTGATTGATTCATATGCTCAGTCCATCACCACCCCCTTTTGTACTGCTACTTGCCTGAACTGTGGCAGGCTCCTGGCCATTGCCCCCTGCACCACTTGCTGCCCAGGATGGCCCCAAAACCATGGCTCCCGGCTGCATCTGTGAATAGCCCAATCAGACTGCATGTCACCCATCCTTCCCTCTAGATGAGGATCCCGTTAAAGTTCCTCAGAAATGAGTCCCACATCTGCAGGTCCTGTTTCACGCCCGCTCCTAATCTAACATGGTGGTGTTTGCGTGTCATGCCTGATGTCAAATGGGTCAGTCGCCTAGCGAACACCCTGCCTGCCGGGATCACCCTTGCCGCAAAATTAAGCTTACCAATTAGCCCCTGGAGCTCCCTGAGTGTTGCTTTTTCTTTTCCGCATAGGTTCTTGATATCCTCCATGAACTCTGTCCCATTTCCTTCTGGCAACTTGGAGGTGCCTGCAACGGAGTCCAGCTCTATCCCTAGGAACGTGATCGTTGTTGCCGGGCCCACTATCTTCTCTGGCGCTAGCGGGACCCCTAACTCCTTAGACAAAGCTTGGAATGCGACTAATGTCTGTCCGCATATGTCAGTAGCGGTCGGGCCTGTGAAGAGGAAGTCATCCAGGTAATGGAGCTTCCCCCCTTCCTTGTGCATGGCATGTAGGGCCCATTCCAGGAACGTGCTGAACGTCTCAAAATAAGGACAAGACACTGAACAACCCATGGGCAAGGCTTTGTCGAAGTAGAGCTCCCCCCCACTGAAAACCCAGGAGGTGGAAACCAGAAGGGTGGACTGGGAGGAGGCGGAATGCCAATTCTATGTCTGCTATAGCCATAAGAACGCCGTGGACTGATGCTCGTACTAGGTCGATGGCGTCGTCCACTGTGGCGTAACCCACTGAGCAAGCCTCAGGGCTGATCCCGCCGTTAATGGATGACCCTTTGGGGAATGACAGATCCTGGATCCTTTTTTGGTACAACCCCCAGTGGAGAGACCACTAGCCCCGCCTGCAATAGGGGAGGAAAGGGGCCTTCTATTCTGCCTAGTGCTTTCTCTTTTTCCAACTTCTTGGAGACTACCTCTGGGTGTTGGAGGGCCGATTTTAAATTCTTTAACCTGCCTCGCGGCAGGGTGCCCTAGAAGGGGATAACAAACTCCTCCTCAAATCCTTTCACTAATGTCTCGGCGTCAGCTTTGTTGTGGTACATGTTTGCAAGCCTGCGTAGTTGTGCTGTGTTGATGGGGGACCTGGCTAGGCTGTATTGATGGAACTCTCCTGGACTCCCCCCTCTTCGGTCACCGACTCACTGCTTCTTCCCTTTCTCTTTTTTGTCTCTTCCTTGGTCGCTCTTTCGCTTGCACCCCACTGTTGGGTGTCCGCCCCCGCAACTGGAGCAAGCGTGCAGGAACTTGCACGACGATCCCCATGAACATTCGTTAGCTTCATATTTCCAGCATATGGCTGGCCCTCCCCGCGGTGGCGAGGTCTTCCATGTCTTGTGCGCTCTGCCTTTCTGGAAAGTCCTACTCTTTCCCTTGTGATGGGGGGGACGAAAGGGCTGTTCGCTCCTCCCTGCCAAGTGCCTGGTTTCTTTAGCAATCATCATCTTGTGGATGAACCCAGACACATCTTCCTCGTTCCATTCAATCTCTGGATGGGTCTGAATCTTTAAACAGAAGCCCTTATCATACTCCAGCCAAGCATCACCGGGAAACTGCCTCTGCGCATTGTGTATGTTGGCCTCATAGAGCCAGAGTTCTGCAGCGCAGCACGTGAATTTCTCCACAATTATGCAGGCCATGATCCTAAAGGTGTCTAACCAATTGTCAAAGCTCCTCTCTTTCCTTTCCCTCCACCTTTCTCTCCTATCTTCCTCTTTCTTATCGCAAGCCGCCAGGTCTAGCCCGTCAAGTTGGATCTCTAACAAAGTAAAAATGTCTATAAACTCCTCCTTCCAAATTCTCTCCTTGAGTGACAGAGGTTTCAAACTGGCTAGACCCGTGGCTCTAGTTGTTAAGGATGCGGGGCTGTGGAAGGCCGCGCATACGGGTCTTGGGCCGGGATGGCGGGTGGCAAGCCCCAGCCTGTTACTGGTGACCCTAATCCCCCTTGCCCTGTTGGAGCGCTCTGTCTCCTCAGCTGCGCTTGCCCCACCCACCCAGGGTCTATCAAGTGCCACAGAAGGCCTGAACATTCCTCGTTCTCTGGGTCACTGGTGACCCCTTCCCCTTGCACATTCCGCCCCTGCAGGATGAGGGGCGTCATGGCTTTTATGCATTCTTGCACGATCGTGCCAATATGCTCACCGCTCGTTGCTGCCGTATCTATTCCTCATCCTGGCCCTTCCGTCCTCAGCTTGCTTGCCGGCGTGGGGGCTTTCTTTCCTGGCTGCGTCTTCTTCGCCGCTGCTGCCATCTCCTTCAGCTTCGCTGGGATTCTTCTCTGCCGCTTCTGCGCTGGCTCCTCGGCTACTGCTGGCGGTCATTTGCTCAGACTCCCTCCGGCGCCCTTGCCCAGGGGCGCCTGCAGCCATTCTGTTCCATGCACCTCGGAGGCCGCTCGAATCTGTTTCAACAGCTCCCCCAGCTCCCTCTTACTGTCCAAGTTGCCGGGTGCTACTTCTTGTTTGGAAGTGCTCGACCGCTCAGTGAAATCGCTCTTGGATAGCCTCTGGCCTGTTCCCGCTCGTTGTCATCCCGGACTCGGGCCCAAGCAATGCCCGGGTCGGTCTTCTGCCTGGTATCACTGTTGATCGTCTGGTTGCTCGGCAGCGCTCCGTCTCCACCTCTGGTCGTCTTCCTGGACAAGATCCTTTCGCTTTGCTGCCGCTGTCCCCAGATCAAAGATGCCAACTGGACTGGGGTGCGGTGTTCTTATGCCCCCCAACTTAGCATCTCTGGCTAGCCGGCCTTTTTCCCCATTGGGGGGTTTACCCCTCGCCCCAGCCCCACTGGCCGCTGGGCAAGGCGCCTACCTGGCGAGGCTAGCGGGGGCTGCCAGGATGTGCGACACGGACTTTCCCGCTTCTGGGAGCGCCACCCCGAACCGATTTTCCTTCCAGGGGCCTGGCATGGGTTAAGGCGCCGGCCCTCGAGTACCCTGCGGGGGCGGCCTCTGTGAATACTGGCCTACGGCCTTATTTTTTCTTTTAACATTTACTTAAACCTAAATTACAATTATGTTTTCTGTGGAGGACTAAAGTAAATATAGAATTTGGCTCTGCCTGTCTATTATCTTTCATTCAGTTAGGGAGAGAACCTAAGAGGGAGCCATGTGCTAGAGAATTTAAGAGGGAGCCATGTGCTGGAACAATAGGGATCTTTGACAACTAGAAACCTTTTTCTTAGTATATATGAGTTAAAGCCCCCCTCCCCCACTGTAAATTATAAGGATATTGCAAGGTACTGAGGAGTTCCGTGACCACCGAGAGATAGAGAGGAATGAGTCCAAAGGTCGAGTTCCTTTGAAAGTTCATGGAACTCGAAGTGACTTGAAATACCCTTTTAAGGTAGGGCATACACTATTAAATTCCTTTACCTACATGATCACAACATCACTCTTCCCACAAACATGTTAAACTATTGAGGTCTTGATCTTTCATATAAAAGAATATAGTTGCAGACAAGAAGAATAAAAGCAGAATCTGTAGTGCAAAATTGAACACACAAAAGCACTTAGCAATTTCTTCGAAACACATATCAGTTTCAGTCTAATGTAAATCACATTTCTAAAAGAGCTGTAACTCAGAATGAGTAGTAACATGGAGAAAAACAATTTCTTTACTGAAGTGAAAGATTGCTAAATGTAAGCACTTTGCCCTAAATCTCTCCACTCTGCAGATCATTGTTCGTTTTAGAAAAAAAGAGATCTTAAAAATGAAAGCCATTTCAATGTTTTTGTCATTTAAACTGCAGTTTCAAATATGTTCTGTGTCCTTCCACTGACCTTGGCTACTGGTTTCTGCGGTATACATTATGACATCACAACACAACTGTAATAAGCTACTACAGTTGATAAGGTAAGTCATTTTCTTATTACAGGTGACTATACATCTCACAAATGGCTGTAATAAGAACATTAAATAATGTATTTAGGTCTTTGCTAGACTGCACATGCGCTGTCTCAAAGCAAAGAGAAGTGTTGTGTTCTATCTGTGAGCTTTCAGGTCGCCCATCCCCTACCATTGGTAAACTTCAGCGTAGCTATAATTTTTTTTGATGATATTCATGATGGCATGTGGGCGTCATGCCGTCTTTGTGTTTTTGGCCCTCCAATAGAGCATGGACCATGCCCATTTCTCCTTACACTGCTCCCGGTTTGCAAAGCTATTTTTTTTGTTTGTTTTCAAGCACTCCATAGGCGTACTTGTGTTTTCAGGTCGTCTCCCTTGTACACTCAAACTACTTCGGCTGTGAAACTTTGGATAGATTGTCGGGACCACCTAGAGTGGAAGGAAACAGTTACAAGGTTTCGTCCATCTAAATTAGGCCGTCAAGGCACCCAGCAGCACCTTCACAAGTGCGGAATCAATATCCTCACATAAACAAAAAACTGTGACACTGGAAGCATGCACCCTTCCAATTTGGACAAATGTTTCCTCCAGGCAGAGGTGCAAGCTACAGTTGCTCCAGGCAACCAGCCGTGGGTGCACACAATGAGACCTTTCGGTGAAAACAGTACAAATAGACACCACACAAATTGTATTAAAAAAGTATTCTTTATCTAGACTTAATACAAGACCACAAACGACAAAAATCCACAATACTGTACTCAAAATAGACTTAAAGTTGGTAGAAGTAACTTTGTTCAAGTTGATGAAAGATGCGACTTGTTTCTAACAAAAGTTCCTGGATGCGTAATGCGAAACAAACAAAAGGTTTGCAGTGAGGGTGATGCGTCTTTCCTTGTTTCGGTGGAGGTGATGCGTTGCTTTCAATGCTTGTGCGGAGTAGGGGATGCATCTTGTTCCTTACCAGATGGGAGGTGATGCATTGATTCTCGTACTGCTTTCCGGTTACGATGCAGCAAGATGGCGCCTCGATGCAATGTGACAGTCCAGTGCGATGCGATAGGATGGCGCCCTTGATGCGATGCGACAACGTGAAGATGAAACATGAGCGCCCGACAGCCGTGCGGTGAACTCTGTAACTTTGGAGCTTCACAGGCCCTGTGACACGCTTCCCCAGTGATGTGACGGTGACCCTTGCGGTGGCGTTACGCTTCTCCAGTGATGTGATGGCAAACTGCTGCGATGAAGGCACGCTTCTCTGGTGATGCGTCGTGGCCTCTGCGACGACGACACGCTTCTCCGGCGATTCGACGGCAACAGCTGCGATGGAGACATGCTTCCTCTCGTTGAGTCGCACTTCGAGCTCACAGGGACATGCAGGCTTCCGCAAACAGAATTCCCAGCAAGGAAACTCAGTGGAGAGTTGGTGGTGAAGTCTTGTAGCCCTAAGACTTCAGCAGGAGGCATGCACAAGTTCAAGCCCTTGGAGAAATATTCTGAAAGATGATGAAAGTTCCCTAAAAGTTCCTTCTCCTTTCCTTGGCAATAAAGAAACCACTGCAGGCCAACCCAGCAAACAGCACACTGGCAGAGGGGAAATCCAAACTCCTGCAGCTTCCTTGGTCCTTCTCCTTGGCGCAGGTTTGTCTTGTTTTCCCAGAAGTGATCTAAAGTCCTGGGGTCTTGGCCCAATATTTATACCAGTAAATCCTTTGTCCTCTGAAGGCAGAGGGTCCTGTACCTAGTCCAAACTATTTCTGAGTGCATTATGCCAGTGTACACCTTCTTCCTTTGTCAGTTTGGGCCAGGGTCCTCAGACACAACACAGGAGGTGGAGCCAGCACTGTGGAAGGCAGGCATAGTCCTATTCAGGCCCAGGTGCTACTCCTCCCACCACTCTACATTTAGATAGGTCTATTCAGCCTTGTGCTGACTTACCCTGTCTCCTGGAGCCACCCCAGTCCCTGTCACTTACAAACCAGACATGCAATACACAATCTAGCAGGCAGGCTTGGATGGTTAGGCAAGAAAGATACCTACTTTCTAAAAGTGGTATTTTCAAACACAAAATGTTAAAACAAACTTCACTAAAAGATGCATTTTATCATTCTGAGTTCAGGCATACTAAACTGGAATTCCTACCATGTTCCCTGGGTCAGTTAGGATTTTAAGGTGTTATAATCAAACTGTCCATTCTGGCCAATGGGGACAGGTGGCCTTGCAATATTGAAAAACGAAATGGCTGTAATTCATTATCAATACATGCTACGTACATCAGGGCATGTCCTCCCTTTTCATACAATGCACCCTGCGCGAGGGCCTATCTCAGGGGTGTCTCATATGTAGGAAAGGGAAGGTTTCATGACCGGTAAGTGGGTGCATTTACCAAGTCGACATGGCAGTACTAGACTGCACACAGGCTCTGAAATGGCAGGCCTGACACACACTTTACAAGCTGCTTCTGTGGGTAGCACAACCAGTGCTGCAAGCCTACCAGCAGCATTTGATTTACAGGCCCTGGTCACCCATGGTGCACTATACTAAGGTCTGACAGTTAAATCAAATAACCAATCATGGAGTCACTAATCACTTACATCAATTTAACACAGTGCCCAAAGAGTCTAACCAGCAAAACATATCAAAAACAGAGGAGGCAATCCGTGAAAAATGTAAGGGAGACTCGCGTCAATGCTACCAGGTCTAACAATGGCCTTGGAGATATGGCGCTACAATGTGCGTCACCGGAAAGTCAATTAAAATGATGTTCCAATGGCGCACAGGAGCTTGTAAATAAACCCCTTGGCGATGGCTCACCAGTCTGTGATTCTAGGCTTTCAGTAACTTTCAGCCCTGCTGAAACACAAATGGCTGCTAGACATTCACATTGGCAAGGCCAATACCTAGGGCATTGACGAGACCTATTGCCTTTGCCATTGATTGTTTGAACCTGGATTGCAGGCTTCTGTGTATTACAAATAAGGATTCCAGTTTTCCATTTTTCTGATTTTTATGGATAAGTATAGACAGAAAACAATATGCTTACTGTCTGTATTTATTTTTAATAGCAGAAAAATAAAAAAAAAGTTGTCCATTTGTTAGAGACTCTACGTGCTATCCTTTACGAATTCCAGGCCGCTGCTGAGGCGATAGATAGCATGGGGGGTTAAAAAGCAGGATGATATTTTCTTTAAATATAGGAATTTGTTAACATATATTTGTATTCATTTCTAATATTTATCCGTAGGTGTAGTGTTTTGGTATATTTGCTGCTTACTTTTCTAAAATGTGATGGCCATCATAGCTTACACGTTTACCAGTTAAATAAATATGGCAATATACCATTTTACGACTCCATTAATTCTCAAAACACGAATTAAATATGGATAACTACCTATACGATGGCAAAAAAATAAATATGGGTAAATGCAGAAGGAAATGTTAAAAATATAAATACCATAAAACCGGGACCCCTAATTAGAAAGAAGTTCTAATGCTGAAACATGTTTGTAATCAGAAAACCAATGACATGCATTTATAAGGAAATTACACTTCCCCATATACTAAAATCTTATAGTTTATTAGACTCATTTTATTCACATCCGCATTCTATAAATAACCACAGGCGTCAAATATGCTTTACATAGTGTTCCATCCATTTGATAGGCATTTTCACATATGAAAGGGCTACTCTGATTTTGGCTTAATTTTTCTGCCTCCTCATCTTTCCGGTGATATTAACATCCTGAAATGGTCCTGTCAAATCCAAAGCTTTCTTCGTTTTATTATGAATGTTCTGCCCATATACCTTCTATGGTTATTCTATCTTCATCTATACATATATTGTTGCATTGAGCTTGGACTGGGGATTCATCTTCTTTTGGTCGAAATTAGCTTTTAAAGGTAATGTTAGTATTGACAGGCATAACTTAATACGAAAATGTTAGCTTGAGCATCAACTCTCATAAGATTTACCAAATTCTTGTTCATGCATCAGAAAAGTTGTCTAGTTTTAGGAATTTGAGACTTAAGAGCAAAGAGAACTTCAACAAAAACTTTTTTTAATCAAGGCCAGTTTAGAATACCGCTCAGAGGCTCTCCATTAACAAACACACGGCAGAAAGAAATTCGTGAGGATGATAAAGGCACAGGCATTGTGCTTCTGCGTCCAATATTGAATGCGTTTATAAGCTAGTATAACTGAACAAAACAGAGAAAATGTAAGGCCGGTGTTGAAAGAATTAATCGCGGACAGGTGGCTGGGTGGGTGTCATGGCAAAGAAAGACCAATACGAAGCCAAGGTAATTATAATTAGAATCTGGCTCATGTGCTTTCAGCTGAGGATGTACAAACCTCTGTAAGATAGATTGCAAAGTCCACATGCCAGTCAAACTTTCGCCAAGTAAAAACACACATGGGCACAGAAGCACATCTGTGTATCTCAGTCAGACAAACCTACACAAGTCGGAATTGTCTGTAGTGTCAGGTCGTACTATTATGTGGTCTTTTGTTCCTTGAGCACTGGGACAACATGAGGGTTCTTCCTTGACCGGCATGTGTGTTTTGGGCTGCCACAATTCATCTCCGCTTACTGATGCAGTATTATTCACAGGGGGCAGCTCCCAGACACACACACGTCAGCAGCAGATGTGTGTGTGGCAGCACTGCTTCTTATTATGTTGTGTAATTGATGCGGCCTGTGAGGGCACTGCTAATTAATTAAAACCGCTAAACCTCTTGTTTATTTGAAAGCTGCACCAGCTGTATGCTGCAAAAAAAAAAAATCAAGAGCATCTTTTGGGAAATTTCCAGAGGGAAAGGGCCAATGCGTATTAAATGTTACTCTATTACACCGGACAGTCCGGTTGATTGGCTTGTTGTTCTTTATTTTTCTTCTTGACTCTTTGTTAACTATATAACTATATATTTTAAAAAAGAAAATTTTGAAGTGGGTTTACAGATTACAGTTCCTTATTGACATATCCTTACATTAATTAAAATATGAAACCAACACCAGAACTAGATACTTTAGACAATCCTACAGGAGCATTTTGAAAAGTTCTTCATACCACTCATTCCGGTTGCAGGATTAAACGGGTTACGCGTCTGGAAGCTTTAAATACACTTTTGGCCTTGCAGAATATTCAGTATTACAATAGAAAAAAACTAATTATTAAAAAAACGGTCATACATGATACATGATTGAAATGTCACGGATGTCCGAACTTGGGGGCATATTATCAAGGGATTTATCTCTGCTTTTTTAGCTTTACAAGCCAAGAAAGCGGAGATAAAATTATCTCCCTATCAGCAACAGGGTGCTAACACGCAAATTCACATGTTAGCACCCTTTTTCTCTACGCTTCCCCTTGCATCTCTAATGAGATGCAAAGGGGGCGTTCCAGAGAAAAATAATAGGAGAAATGTTGTTAAGCGACATTTCTCCGGGAAACAACCGTTACATCGCAACTTTTAGAACGCACTTCTATTACAACGCAACTTTTACAACGCTGGATCCATTACATCGCATGCCTTTACAACGCATGACATTACATAGCAGATGCTATTACAACGCATGCCATTACAACGTAAGTATAGGTAAGTATATAATTTTTTATTTTATTTTATTTAACATTATTTAATTAATTTAATTATTATTAATAATAAATACATATATTAATTTATGTTTTTTTATATTATAAATTAAATATATTAATTTAAGTAATTTAAAAAAATAAGTATGAGTATAGGAGTATATGTTTTGGGGTACTGAGGTATATGTTTTGGGGTGTTTGGGTATTTTTAGGTTTCAGGGCTGGGTTTGGGTTTTGGGGTACAGGGGTATTTTTAGGTTTCAGGGTTGGGTTTGGGTTTTGGGGTACAGGGGTATTTTTAGGTTTCAGGGCTGGGTTTGGGTTTCGGGGTACAGGGGTATTTTTAGGTTTCAGGGCTGGGTTTGGGTTTTGGGGTACAGGGGTATTTTTAGGTTTCAGGGCTGGGTTTGGGTTTTGGGGTACATGGGTATTTTTAGGTTTCAGGGTTGGGTTTGGGTTTTGGGGTACAGGGGTATTTTTAGGTTTCAGGGCTGGGTTTGGGTTTTGGGGTACAGGGGTATTTTTAGGTTTCAGGGCTGGTTTTGGGTTTTGGGGTACAGGGGTATTTTTAGGTTTCAGGGCTGGGTTTGGGTTTTGGAGTACAGGGGTATTTTTAGGTTTCAGGGTTGGGTTTGGGTTTTGGGGTACAGGGGTATTTTTAGGTTTCAGGGTTGGGCTTGGGTTTTGGGGTACAGGGGTATTTTTAGGTTTCAGGGCTGGGTTTGGGTTTTGGGGTATGGGGGTATTCTTAGGTTTCAGGGCTGGGTTTGGATTTTGGGGTACAGGGGTATTTTTAGTGTTTAGTTTTAAAATAAATCTTTTAATTTAATTTTAAAAATTAATTTTAATAATTGTATTATTTATTAAAAATAGTTCTTTATTATTAATAGTTCTTTTTAAAATAAACTATATATGTACAAAATTATAAATTATTTATAAATATTTTAATTTATTTAATTAATTAAATTTAAATTAATTACATTTTTTTAAAAAATAATATACTTACCTATACTTACATTGTAATGGCATGTGTTGTAAAGCCATGCGATGTAATGGATCCTGCGTTGTAAAAAATGCGTTGTAACAGAGTGCGTTGTAATATTTCGCGTTCTAAGGTCATACATCCCATTTCTCCTATTATCCAGGATATCGCTAACCCTGTTAGTGATTAAAAAAAAGCAGCGCTAACCGCGGTTAGCGCTGCTTTTTTTACACATGGTATTTTCCTGACATAGCCATGATATTCTATGGAAGATGGATATCATGGCTAAGTTTGTTAGCCCCTATCATCAAGCTAACGCCAAACTTCGAGAGATTATCGTTGGTTTTCCAGGTAAATCTCTCATTTGGCAGTTAGCGCGAGGATTTTTATCACTTCTGAGATAAGCGTTGCTAATAGCACGCTATCTCAGTGATAAAAATCCACGCTACCCGGCGATAATTATCTTAGCGCTACGTGCGCTTAGCGATAATTATCGCTGGGGCTTGATAATATGGCCCTTGGTTTCCTCATATTATTCATTGGAGTACTACAATCATTACGCCCCTCTAAGGTTACACAGAAAAGAGGCCAATCCTTACACAGATCCACTCAGTTGTTTCGATCTTGTTTCAGGAAACTGTGTGTCAGTAATCATTCAATGATTTCAGGAGACAAATTATACTGCATTTGATTTTATCTGTATAAAGACAGGTTGAACTCCTTTAATGATTCCAATATCTTTTCCTGAGAAATCCCACACTCCAGCCTTCATTGAATCTCCAAGGGTTAAAGGCAGATCTTTGCATGCCATCACGGGATACATAACAACAACCTGAGTGTTGCTAAACATTTTTAAAGCAGCTTCTCTATTGTGGTTTTGAAACTCCACAACTCTCAGTGTACAGTAAATAGTACAGTTTTTTTTGCACAGTAAGTCAGTTCAGTTTCAGTTTAAAATGTTTTATTCGGTTTATAGAACATAGCCATATAAGCAAACAAATACATAAGCATGTCAGTTAATTAATTTAAAAAATGACATCAAAGGATTAACAGTAATCCATAATTAATTACATCCTTAAAATCAACATATAAAATAGTATTTAGATGCTAGATCAATTGCAAGATTTCCCAAAAAGTGACAGGTGCAAAATATGCATATATAACACATTCAGCCCTAAAGTACATAACTACATTATTACAAGAGTAATCTATGATTCCATACTAATGTGGGGCATGGTAATTACCAGAGACCGCTCCCTTGATCTGATGTATACAATACAATAAGATTTACTTAACTAGATAAAACCACAAACCTTTACTAAAATGATGAAAGCCAAAATTACTTCAACATAATTATATAATTGTTAATGTACAGACAGGTTAAATCAAATAAATGAGTTAAACATAGTCATTAAAATTAAATGACTATGGATTTCCTGGCAGCTGTACATTTCAATATATAGGTTGCCACAAAAAAACAAATGTCTGGGCTTCCCAAACAACAAATAAATTCCATTGCTGTCTTAGTGGATCGGACATGATTGTTTAAGAGGATTGGTTTTAAATAAAATTTCCAATATGAATGATAAAATTTGCAGAACAATAAAAAATGGCAGCAACTTTGTCTAGAGGTATTGTCACATGGACATACGGAGTCCGAGCTAGATTTCATTTTGGGAAAAGATACTAAATTGTGTACAATTCCCAACCTTAGGCGGGTTAGTACAAACCGGTGAGAGTTACGGGTAACAGTTGAAAGGTAGGACTGGAAGCCTATATTAAGATGGAGTTCCCGGTAAAAGACCACAGTCTGTAACTTCCCTGAAAGTTTCTCACGACACTCCTTCTTATAGGTTAGGAACCTTACTTTGATCTCTTTCTTAGGAATCAGAGCTGCATTCTCTGGTTCAGGATAAATATTACATTCAAACAAGAGATTATACCAGTAGTGGATATATTTAAGCCAGGCAATCCGGGATACATGATCAAGGCTCAAACAGTAACAGGTAATCTCCTGTGTGAACTGCGTTTCAGTTTTGGCCCAGATTGAACGCCATAACAGCAAAGGGCGTTATGCAGCTATATCGGAGATATACTCAATTCCAACCTCCTTATGAACTAGTTCCTCCAATGCTGAGGGAGGTACACATAATAGTTTTTTAAGAAATTTATTTTCATCTCCCTGCAGTGCTGAATTATGTTGGTGCCCCCATATCCCGGCACCATACAGCGCTGATGAAGTACATCTCACATTATAAATGGCCATCATATCTTTAATACTTCTAACCCCTAATATAGAGGAAAATCTAAAGATGCTGTTATTGTTCCTACTCATCTTAAGACTAATATTATCAAACTCCTGTTGCCATCTGCCATCCCCTGCAAAAGTAATCCCAAGGTAACAAAAAGATTTTGCATCTTGACCTTGTCGATAAAAAAGCTACTAGAGCTCATTAACTTAGCCTTCCTCCCACATGTCATCGCAAATGTCTTTGATTTGTTTACTTTAAGTTTCCTACTATCAATAAAGATCATAAAATTATCGATAAGCCATTGTAAACCAATCTGTGTGCGTGATAATAATACAGCGTCGTCCTCATATAGTAATATAGGGACCGCTTTCCCTCCTATGAGTGGTGCATCTACAGGGATCTGACCCAAAATAGAATCAACTTGGTTAATAAATAAAGAAAATAAAATGGGTGCTAAAACGCAACCCTGACGGATACCTCTTGAGACCTTAAGGGGGGGAGTGCATTCACCAGAGGGACCATATCGTATTTTACATGTTAATTTCCCATAAAGTCTGGCTAGAAAGTGTATAATTTCCTTCGGTGCTCCTAAATCAATTAAAATGGAATGGTCTGCGAGATCAAAAGCACTGCTCAGTTCCGCAAAACAAAGAAAAAGTGTACCATCCTTAGCAGTAGTGTATTTGTTAATTAAAAGGTCCAAGTTGACACACTGCTATAGGGTCCCCAGCCCTTTTCTAAATCCATATTGTACTTTGGTTATGATTTCATTTTCCATGGCCAGGAATCCTTGTACATGTCACCCTTAGTCAGGGTATGTCATATCACCATCATTTGACACTGACGGTCTCATTTGGTTGTGACAGTACATGTTCCATGCCATGCGCTGTCATGTCAGTCTCCCCAGCATGTAGTCACTGATCCTGGATTCAATAGTTCATTGTCCAGGTCACTCTCTGACTTCACAATGTTATGTTAGAGTGTAGGCTCCCATGTTTCACTGACCTTGTGCTTCTGAGTTAAACGGAGAACATCAACATAACCTACAGGACTAACATTTTGTCATTGCTCTTATTTTACAGATAACATGTCACCAGAGGAGCCCTGCGCCTTCCAGGTGAGGAAGGACGGGTACCTCCACATCAGAAAGGTCACTAAGGGGTACTGCAAAATGGCACGGAGGTACCAGGAATACAGGGCGCTGGGAGTTAGAAGTCCGTGCCTGAGGTTGGAACCCATGGGAGACAGAGTGGTAAACAGGCTATCCCGGGCCCCTCTGGTGACAGGCGTGGGTCCCGCGTGGACAGGCAGTAACCCATCCCCCTTCCACACCACACACCCACGGCACAATGCCACCTGCCCCAGCAGATCAGGGGGTGCCGTTCACTGTGCGGGACCGGAGAACATTATTGGAAAACAATGTTTTGCTGGCTGATATACAGAGGGAAATAGGGGAGCATACCAGGCTCCTGCAGGACATGAGTAAAGCCCTAGGTCTCCCATAATGAATGGACATATTGAGCCCTATTCCCCTCTTCTCCCTTCCCCCAATGTTATATTTTGATATTAGTTAGTGTTAGGTAAATATTTTGAGTGTTAGGTAGTGTAGTTGTAGTGTAGGTATAGTTAGTGTTAGATTTTAAGGTAGTTTTAGATAGTTATTATTAATTCGTATTTGGGGATAAGTTTCCTTTACCCAAAAAATATAAATTTGTGTAGGATAATTGTGTAGTTAGTTTATGTATAGCTTAGATGTCTTTGTCCTGTCTCATGATGTGCCTTAAGGTGGGAGGGGGGTTGATGTCTAAGATATTGTGCATGTTTATTATTAGTTAGGGTAGATAGTTTAGGTTATAATTCACTTTCTTCCAGTTAGTTTAGATTAGATTAGATTAGTAGTAGTAGTGATTAGTGTTAGTTTGGGTTAGTTTGTTTTTGTACTTTTAAAATAAATTGTTAATACTTTAGTATTCTGGTTGCACTTATGTCAGGTATGATGTAGTGGAGTGTGGATTTTACCTTGTATGCATATCATGCTATCACCGGATGATTTATTGAACATGTAAGTGTGGTCATGACATGTTTAATTGTGTCAGGATACCTTAGATGTGAGCACAGTAAACTTGCATGGATAACAGGGTGGCAAGTAGGATTTACGGCCTAGTCTAGGGACACTCTTTTGTGAAGTTTTACATCTTAAGTTTGACTCACAGAGTTGGACAGCACATTGTTGCCCATGTACAACACATCCTAGGGACTTGCCTTGAGTGGACAATGATTTTGTAACTGTTATCCATCAGGGAGATGGATGTATGAGCCGGGTTACACAGATTCCGTCAACCCCCTGCATATCACATGAGCCTAGCGCAGAGTCCATCTACCATGAACAGAGCTTGCCACACTTGGGGGTCAATTCCGATTCGGTAAATTCCCCTACGAATCGCCGTACCGAGCATTTTTCCCATACAAATCGTACACCTTCAACATCCCCGTATGTACGATGAAGTACGATCCGAACCCAAAGCAGATCTCTGTACGAATCGTACGAAAAAGTATACAAATTAAAAATACGTACAAATCGCATTCGGAACACGCAGTACGCGACGTCCATACGGATTGAAGCAGCTTTTCACGAACTAGCAAGTACGATTCATTACGACAACACTCCGTGCAACTCTTTTTCTATGGGAGTTTAAAACGTCCGTAAAAGCATATTTCAACTAGTACCGCGTGCGAAACGGACACCCCCGGGTATGCGAGTACACTCCATGAGTGCAGGGGTACGGTGCGTTGGGGTACGGTGCGTAGGGGTACGGTGCATTGGGGTACGCTGAATCAGGGTTCGGTGCGTGCGTGTACGGAGCATAGGTGTACGGTGCATAGGGGTATGGTGCGTACCCCCATGATTGCAGGGGTACGGTGCGTATGTGAATGTGTGGTTCTCCGTACGAACGGCTCATACGACGTTTTCCGTACGAATCGCGTTCTCGTTCCCCGGTCCGGATCGTACTTGTCAGGTTGTACAGCATGTTTACAATTCGTACGGTTCACCGTGAGAGTCCTGTATCATACGTATATTCCCTTGCTCTTCTTACGGTTCACACACATTCGTACGTATTCTTTTCCTATGGATGGTACTACGCGATTCGGATGGATTTTTACGATTCATACGGAAACAGCTACGAATAGGAATCGTCGTACTGATTTGTATCCCGAATCGGAATCGACCCCTAGGTGTGTAGTACAAGTGTGTCAGCATCCTTTGAATCGTATGCTCCTTTGCATAGAGTCTCAACCTCTTGCTAATGCAGGATGTTGTCATTTTGCGGATCTATATTAAACGGCATATGGCAGAACTGTGGGCCCTATTCACAAAAGTAATTTGCGAGTTGGCCCTAACTGTACGACTTTCAGTATTCAGAAATGGTTTTTAGGAGTAGTGAAGTTAGGAATGCTAACTTTACTACTCCTAATTGCCTTTTGAGAGTGCCGAAAGTCTTAAAGTTTTGGATTTTGTCTCTGGTCACTTTTGTGAATCGGGTCCACAGTTCTGCTGCACACAGAGGGGGAAATTTAGCATTGCTCCCTGTAGTGTCAGTGTCATAGCCACTTCTCCCAGCTGTTACATTTGGCATTAGCTTGTTGATGCCACCCCTTTAAATGATGGTACAGCATCTGACTATATGCACATTGAGGTGCACTCCATATCCCTGGACACATTGCTCACATTGGTCACAGCCTGAGAGGCTTCCTTATTGATGAAGCATTGTTAGTCCACAGGAAGGGGCTGACTGAGGACTTGCACTTTGGGAGATGACTCTATTGCCAAAACCACTTCACTGAAGCAGACATTGTGGTTCCAATAGCGGCTGGTAGACACATGCCCTAACGATTCTTCATCTATGTGAATATGGTGTGCTCCATCTTGGAATGTGACATGCAATGTACCCCATCACAACAAGCTTTGTCCACCCTGTAGAGTGTGAGTCAATCTGCCAAGTGAGGCTTTGTAGCAATGGTAAAGGAAGAAACTACTTGTGGCATGTGACTGACTCGGACAAATTAGCACACATGCCTTTTTCCATCTTGAACGAAGGGCTAAGTTGGGATCTAGCTAGAATATTGTATTTGAGCAATGCGGGCATGGCTAATTCACACATACCCGGGAATCTCACTGCCTATCTGGGACACAGTTAGACATGGACATTTCTCATATGTCCCTTGGTGTACATTCTGATAGATTCACTGGCCCAACATTGTTACAGACTTCTATACTTTAATGGTCATAGACAACACACATCTGTGTCACTTTAATCATTTTATTTTAATGTGCATTGTCTCTGTTGGAGGCTGGGCCAGGACTTGGCTCAAACAAGCCCCACATTCCAGAGATGCCCAGTGTGGGCCTGACAGAGTACTTCAGGGGTGACATGTCCAGAGGAAGAGGTTGAGTTCAGTCATCTGGCTGATTGCGGTATCATTGGGAGCAACACAAATCATGTAGTCCATACTGAGGTCCAAAGTGAGTGTCAAAGAGTGCATCTGTGGACAGTGGAAGCTGATATTCCGGGGCATGATGCTAAGCAGTGATCCAGGACAAAGCAGTGCATTTGGCACAGATGAATGCTACCGCTTTCTTCTCTGCAATAATGCAGAATCTTCCACATCTTCGTCCTTGGATGTGTCATGTGCCTCACATGCGAGTCATGGTTGATTGGCTGCAGCACTCTGAGGCACTGACATATCAGGGGGTGGAGATGTGGATGTAAAAGCAGCAGCAGCATTCATCTGTGCCAAACCTTGATGCAGCAATTCAGTGATGATTAGCTGCAGGGCATGGAAGATTCCAGCTATGTCTTGTTGGTGTGCAGCCGTAGCAGCCATTTGTTCCACTTGCATCTGCTCCATGTTCTCCATTATCATTCGCATGCGGGCAAACTCCTGGCTGACATTGATGGAGCCACTCTGACTGGACAATTGTTCTTGTCTCTGAGTCATGACTCCAGTGATGTCAGCTATGGAATGTCGGAGAGCATGGAGTGGACTGGGGGTGTCTTTGATGTTCTGTAGGTGGTCCCAAATGGGACTAAGACACCCATGTATGGCATCGAGTTTGGCTGCCAGGCTGGCAAAACCCACCCACACCAGGTCAGCCATCTCCTGCTGGGCATCTACTGCACAGCGTTGAAATGCCAGAAGTTGGCCCTCAAGGTCCGAGGACACAGCTGTGGTGGTAGGTGCTTGCTGGTGGGTGGCGTTTGCAGGGCGTGGACTTTCCACTACGCAGCTGAATGGCCCTGTTTCCGGAGTTGGTGTGCTACATGAGTCTAGCAGCTGTTGGAGGGTGTCCCAGTTGATGGTGGAAAATTCCTCTTCTTCATCAGTATAGAGTGGGACAGGCTGCTGTACAGGAGGTGATGTTTCGACCTTTGCAAGGTAAAGGGGAAATGCAGTTAAATGTGTGTTTCAAGTATGGTCATGCATTGGATGAGTTTACTAGCAGACTGCATGACAATGTCCATTCTGACTGTTAAGGAGGAGATGCCTTTTAGATGCCGAATAGTGATTATTTGTACAATATCACAGATGTGACATTGTAGTTGCACATTATTATCTCACAGTTTACAGCTATGCCAAATGTGAATGGCTCATTTCTATACACAAATGGCACCAGTTGTGTCCTCGGCTCAGTAGTGGAAGTGACTCAGTTGGTACCACATTGTAGTCAATGTTGATTAGCTCAGATTTATGTGTCTGTGCACTGCATTGTGGGAGAGCCACCCCTGCAGATTTGGATTTACTGCCCTTTATCCCTTTCAGCCAGTGATCATTTCACTTGTGTGCATTTGCAATGATGAGATGTTGCAAGTTGGAGTTAACATGGGTCTTGATCAAAGTTGGGACACTTATGCATTGTTTGGCAGCAGAAGTATTTTTTACATCAGGGGTTGTATGCACACGAGGAAGTGTCAGAGTGTGACCTGCTCCTTTAAAGATGAAGTCTACACTCAGCCATTTCAGTGACCATGGCCTGTACCATGTTAAAATGTTTATGGTACAGGCATGCAATTCATCATGCACTGTCACTTGCCTTGTCAGTGTGGCTCACAGACAGTCAGGTTTTCTGGGTCGTGCACATGTTGATGGGTTTGGTGCAAAAATGGTTATGTGTGGTGAGGGAACCCTTTGGGCAGATTAGCAATGTTGGACTAATAGCTGTTTCTATGTGTGCTTGCACAGTGCAGTGCACATGTACACCCAGTTAGCTTTGGCTCTTGTGATTTCTCTTGTGTGCATGTCATCAGTCATGGTTTTCCTTGCATGCATTGCTTGCTGCTATCCTTACGCATTATGAGTATGGTACAGCTTGAGTTTCTATTGTTATTTCAGGCTGTACAGACAGTGATAACAAGATTGAAAAGTAACAACCTAGGACATTTGACGGTACAAATCACATCTAGATCAAGAAAGATGTAGAAGTAAACTACAGCTGGCTAAAATACAAATTTTTATTAAACAATTAACACAATTAAAAAATCATTTATATGACATCAAATGACAGTTAGAAAAATCACACTATATAATTGACAATTACACATTGTTAATTCATAAACAGTTTTAAAAATTTTTTTTTTTTTTAAAAAGATAAGTGGCATGAAAATTCGGTCTCTACGCGCGTTTCGGCGGCCAGCGCCTTCTTCCTGGAGCAGCCACACAATATCTATAAAGTGAAGATGCATATAAAATACAAATTATATCAATTCCAACTCACAGATTAAAAATAAATTTCTAAACATTTTCATTGAATTTAAAAAGGAGCTTTAGATTTTTAACAGCTGTAGAGAAAAAAAGGACAACCTAATGGTTTACATATGTCTTGTCATTTCCTTGTGAAATTAGTTCTGTCTATTTATAGATTGAAGGATTAGAGAAAAGGTAAATGCCATTGATGAGCATTTGTGTTAAAATATTTTCTCTGTACGGTGTCATATATCATGGGCACATTCTATATTAGTCTGTCTTAGGATTTCTATAGATGATCAGAAGGCACGGAGTGGGGTAACAAATGTCCAATACTACACAATAGATACATGAATTTTAATTTAATTAACTGTATTCCTATATCTCAGACTGCAGGGATATGCTTTTATATTAGATGGTCTGATACTTACTAATGGTTCATTTTATCATGGAGTTGTTAAAAGATAAATTTTCGTTCCCTCATTCGAATTATCTTGATGGCAAATGGTTTTAGACTAGGGGTAAAAAGGATAATATCATGAATATTTGATAATTATAATATGCTATCCAGATTAGGAGTGCATTTTGGCAATAATTTTACCTGATTGATTTGATGATTAGATAGTTAATCCCGCCAACCGGAACCCTTTTATGATGGTATTGAAATTCGTTCCTGGGTATTTCTGGGTTTCCATTTGTTGTCTTCTGCTCAGGAAGATGGCTCAATCAATGCAAAAGAATATGACTATCTGAACCATCACCAAGGAAAAATCGCCTGCATTTATGGTCTGCCAAAGATCCACAAAGATGCAAATAATCCCCCATATAGACCCATAGTCTCTACAATAGGAACACCCACTGAACCACTTTCTAAATATGTGGATAACTATCTACGCCCTTTTGTTCCCAAGATTGAATCCTACATCCGTGACACAGGACATATAATTCAAAAAAAAAATTTAAGGAACTCCCTTCAATTCAAATAACGAATTATTGGTCACAATGGACGTCGAGTCCCTTTATAGCAATATTCCCTTGACAGACGCACTAACAACCACCAGTCGGTTCATTGACCTTCACCAAATACCATGCCCAAAAGAATTCCTACTTAAATGTCTGGAAATCTGATCATCTATAGAAATCCTAAGACAGACTAATATAGAATGTGCCCATGATATATGACACCGTACAGAGAAAATATTTTAACACAAATGCTCATCAATGGCATTTACCTTTTCTCTAATCCTTCAATCTATAAATAGACAGAACTAATTTCACAAGGAAATGACAAGACATATGTAAACCATTAGGTTGTCCTTTTTTTCTCTACAGCTGTTAAAAATCTAAAGCTCCTTTTTAAATTCAATGAAAATGTTTAGAAATTTATTTTTAATCTGTGAGTTGGAATTGATATAATTTGTATTTTATATGCATCTTCACTTTATAGATATTGTGTGGCTGCTCCAGGAAGAAGGCGCTGGCCGCCGAAACGCGCGTAGAGACCGAATTTTCATGCCACTTATCTTTTTAAAAAATTTTTTTTTTTAAAAACTGTTTATGAATTAACAATGTGTAATTGTCAATTATATAGTGTGATTTTTCTAACTGTCATTTGATGTCATATAAATGATTTTTTAATTGTGTTAATTGTTTAATAAAAATTTGTATTTTAGCCAGCTGTAGTTTACTTCTACATCTTTCTTGATCTAGATGTGATTTGTACCGTCAAATGTCCTAGGTTGTTACTTTTCAATCGTGCTCATTTCCCTGGCCTAGGAATTCTAATATTCGCTAATTCAGGGGGTCCTTGCTACATACACATCAGACAGTGATAACACCCATTCCCCTCAATGTTGGCCACACGTGTGGTGTGAAAGTGGGACTAGATTTGATGGATGTGGATTTCAATAGGCGTATTAGTGGTGCTCAGGCCCTATCACCCCCTTCTCATCAGATGCAAATGTCAGGCTGAAGTGTGTTTGTGTATTTGCCACGCAGATGATCACATGGATGATACACGCTGAGGAGTTGGTCCCAGGGAAAAATTTCACGGTGGCCATATTGAGTGAGTTGAAGCACTCTGACGTGCTCTAGTTGCACATAAAAGGGGCATTTCGGAGCCCTGCACTCAATTTGGCTGTGTGTCTGTGTCCCTCCTGAGGCGGATGCCGGGAGGTTTTGCTGTCTTGTCATTTTCGTGATTTTAACTCACTCGTTAATGTGCTTGATTTAAAAAGCTTTTAACTGCTTATACCTCTCCCCACCTCTTTGCTGCCTGGGCCACTCTCAGCCGAGTATTGACGCTGAGGAGTTGGTCCCGGGGAAAAGTTTCACGGTGGCCATATTGAGTGTGTTGAAGTGCTCTGACGCGCTCTAGTTGCACATAAAAGGGGCATTTCGGAGCCCTGCGCTCGATTTGGCTGTGTGTCTGTGTCCCTCCTGAGGTGGAAGCCGGGATGTTTTGCTGTCCTGTCATTTTCGTGATTTTAACTCACTCGTTAACATGCTTGATTTAAAAAACTTTTAACTGCTTATACCTCTCCCCACCTCTTCGCTGCCTGGGCCACTCTCAGCCGAGTATTGACGCTGAGGAGTTGGTCCCAGGGAAAAATTTCATGGTGGCCATACGGAGTGTGTTGAAGCGCTCTGACGCGCTCTAGTTGCACATAAAAGGGGACGGACATGACTCCGCGCAGCGGACGCGATCAGCGGACGTGCCGGACCTGTGCCGGAGTCCTGCCAGAGTCCTGCCAGGTCCTGCCAGAGTCCTGCCCGTCTGCGCCCGTCAGCGCCAAGGAGGCGCCAGGGGCCAGGGAGGCTGACTCAGTGACCATCCCTCTCGCAGTAAGCCTTGTTTATTCCCTAAGCACTCTTAAAGCACTCAAGCCATCCTGGCAGTTTTGTCATCATAAGCATGTGCCTGAGAGACTTCGGGACGGTCTCGATTGCTGGTGCTTTAGGGATACGAGGACCACCTCCCCACCCACACCCCTATGGGCCCCGACTGTGGCAAAGGAGCAACACTCGCCCCTTCCCTCTAGGGAAACGGGCTTTCTAATCAATGCTCGTTCCCTTGTCAAAAACAATATTGCTTTTCGAGACTTCATTTCGGAGAGGAAGCCCTTATGGGTCTTTGTCACCGAAACTTGGGGCTCCGAATCCTCGGGACCCGAACTGGTTAATGCCATCTCCGATGGTTATGCCTTAGTGACACTGGACAGAGAGGGACGTAAGGGGGGGGAATTGGCATTTTACACAAAACCTCAGTAAACTGCCGCATCGAGTGTCTTCCATCTTCTCAGAATTCCTTCCAGGCCTTACATTTTTCTCTTAGCCCCTCTCCTACGGTATCCTTTGCAGGCATTCTTGTCTATAGGCCCCCCGGTCCCAGGTCCGCTTTCACTGCTGAGCTCCTTGAAATACTGGAACCCTTCATTGATAAGCCTAATTTCACCATCCTTGGTGACTTCAATTTCCATTTGGAAAACTCCATCTCGGCCGACACTATATCTTTGGTGGACTCGCTGGCCTCTTGCGGGCTCTTACAAATAGTGGGAACTCCTACCCATTCTGCCGGCCACACTCTGGATGGAGTATTTACCAATGATTCTAGGTTGAAAGCAGACCTTCCCCTTCCTCTCTCCTGGTCAGACCATATGGCATGTCCTATTGCTTTTACATTTTGTCTATCACTTGTACCTTCAAAGGACAAGAATAACTGGGCTTCAAAAAGGAACTACAGAGGCTTGAACAACGAGTCCCTTGGCCCTCTTATCTCCAACCTCAAGTTCTCTTCCAATTCTGACAATCATGTTGCTGCCTCTGAGCTTTCCACTACCATCTCGAAGGCTGTTAACATCTTAGCCGGCTAACAGGCTAAGACTTACTACTGCGCCAGGAAACAGCCGTTGGCCCCCTGGTACTCAGACTCCCTCAGACTGCTCAGGCAGGGGTGTAGAACGCAAGAAAGGGTCTGGAGGACCCATCTTATCCCTGACGAAAGGACTAAACACAAAGACCTTATTAAAGAATATAAGACCGAAGTCCTGGCCGAAAAACAGTCATTATTTATCAAGCTTACTACCTCCCTCAGCTCTCCCAGAGAATTATTCAAAATTGTAGACTCTTTATCCTCTGCTCAGTACCCTGATCCCATTGTTGCATCTCAAGAGCTCTGCGATCAGATCTCCACATTCTTTCACACCAAAATTGTGGACATCTATACTTCCTTAAAAGCCCTCAAGCGTACCCCCGCTCTATCCCCCTGGCAGGAGCCTACTTCTGTTCCTCACGGAAACCTCTCCAATTTTCCTCCCCTTACCTGCGAAGCTCTCAATAGGCTCCTTGACAGACTTAAATCTGGATCCCCCCTGGACCCCTGCCCTTTAAAAACTTCAAAGAACTGCAGAGAGGTCTTGCTTCCCCCGCTCCTTGAAATAATGAATCTGGCAATCTCCAATGGTGTTTTCCCCGCGCCCTGGAAAATTGCCATTGTTAAGCCCCTTTTGAAGAAGGCCACTATGGATCCGGGGATACTAATTAACTTCTGCCCTATTTCCCTTCTCCCTTCTCCTGCTAAGATGCTCGAGGCCCATCTCAATCACCATCTCAGTGCCTTCCTTGATAATTTCAACCTGCTAGATCCCTCTCAGCATGGCTTTCGGAAGACACACAGCACAGAATCAGCGCTTACAGTGGTAGTCAATAACATCCGCGTGAAGGTCGACAGTCGTCAGACGACTCTTCTGATCCTGCTTGACCTTACAGCCGCCTTTGACACCCTGTCTCCCACCATTCTGGCCACCCGCCTTAGTGAGATGGGTGTGGATGGGCCCGCTCTGAGCCTTCTAACTTCCTTTCTTAGTCAGCGTGAACAAAGGGTTAAACTGGGCGACTTCCTCTCCTCTGCCAAGCCTTTGTAATGTGGGGTCCCTCAGGGCTCATCTTTGAGCCCTTCTCTTTTTAACATATATGTGGCTTCACTTGCTAGGCTTGTAAGATCTTTTGGACTGGAAGTCTTGTCATACGCTGACGACACCCAGATTATGGTCTCCCTCTCGCAATCTGTGGAGAACACGGCCACTAAATTAAGGAATTGTATGGAAGCAGGTGCAGGTTGGATGACCTCTAATTTCCTCAAATTAAATGGGGAAAAGACTGAGGTCCTCATCTTTGGAGGTAAACAAGATGTTCGGTCGGCCGACTGGTGGCCCACTGCCCTTGGAACATACCCCAAGCCCTCCCCCGTTGCTCGTAATCTGGGTGTTATCCTCGACACAACACTCTCCTTTGATAAGCAAGTTAACAGGACTGTTTCTACTTGCTTTGGTGTGCTAAGGATTCTGAGAAAACTTACACACTATCTCTCCCCGGAAGCACGTAAACAAGTCTCAGTGGCTCTCATCTCCCCTCGTCTGGACTATTGTAACGCCCTATATTTGGGCATTAGCAAAAGATTAGTCCATCGCTTACAAGTTGTCCAGAATGCAGCAGCAAGGTTTGTTGTTGATGCTCCCAGGCGGTCCTCAGGATCCTCCATTGAAAGAACCTTCATTGGCTTCCTGTGCAGGCCCGGATAAACTTCAAGGTTCTAGTTTTTACCTACCGTGCTCTTCACGGATCTGGTGCAGAAGACATTAGGTCTCTTGTGTCCTTCTACACCCCGGGCAGGGCCCTGCGTTCCGCCAATAAAAACCTACTGTCTGTCCCTCGAACCACCAGAGCCAGATGGGGAGGGAAAGCCTTTTCTTCCCTGGCCCCGAAACTCTGGAACCTGCTTCCTGCAGAACTCAAGGGCCTGACATCCCTAGACTTGTTCCGTAAAGGTTTAAAAACTTGGCTCTTCGCAGAAGCTTACCTGTAACCCTTCATCTGTGTTCACATCTCACTCAGCTGTTTTTTCCATCTTATGCGCCTTGATGCCTCTGGGCTAAGTCGCGCAATACAAATTCCACATTCATTCATTCATTCATTCACATGCTGTCCTGGTTCAGATTATTGAATGCCAGGGTTTGCATGTGGATGATAACAGACATGACTGCATATTTGTTCACTGACACAGTATACTTACGAAGCAGACAGGTTTACATGCACATCATGGTCTAATGGGCAACTCACACCAGGACTAATGTGGAATGCTGTTTTCTGTATGGCACATGTGCACACTTGAGAGTGAAGGAGTAAAATTTGACCTTAGGAGTTATGGTGCCATTTAGCAACTTGTCATTAGTTGGTGTTACTTTGCTATTCTTGCTTGTTGTCATACTTAGGTTGTCAGACCTCTTTACAGGGACATTGTAGTTCTGTGAGTATGGCACACAGACAAATAATGTCATACATATTTGGGTGACACATTCCTGATATGCATAGCCCAGGCACTGTGGTGTTGTGGCCATATCCCCATGCTCATAGTATGACATTACATTTGGACTCAAGTCTGCTGAATGGGTGCATTGTGGAGTATGCACCGTTTAGATAGATGGCTTCATGATCACTTTGTTGTGACAATGCATGTGTTCATGGTATGCAGACTCACTAGATGCTTTATTACTTGGTGTACACAGGACTGCATCTCATGTACAAGCAAGCAGGCACGTTGACTGGAGATGCGGGAGGATGTCAGAATGGCCCCCTTGACTCATCACCACACATATACAATTCTCTGACCCAAAATGAGGATGCATTGTGAATGTGACTGATCAGGTGCATCAGTAGGCATGCCACCACCAATGTCAGCACACATGCAACATTTTGCCCGTGTGTCTGACTTGTGTGCAAGTTGTGTATGTGCAGTAATGTCACCCTTGATGCACATGCACATTCTTGCACATGAGTCAGATACACCGGAACATGCATATGCGTGGTGTTGAGGCAGGGGGGCCATTTTCACACCCTGCCACATCTCCAATCAATGTGGCCCTTTGCTCTTTCATGTTAGCCCTATTTTGTGTTCTGATATGATACTTTTACTATATTTGGATGTCTTTTATGTGCACATTTCCAGGTCTGTGAGCTCATCAATATGTGTCTTGCAATGTATTGGTTGAGTAGGGTGATATGTGTCTATGCCACCAGGGATAAGGGTTTCCGGGACATGATCCGCAGTTATTGTGGTTGTGCTCTGCGATATATTTAATTTTGCATGAGTGCCATTGGGCCCATCCACCCCCGCCACCCCAGTCCCTGGTTGTTACTCACCCTGTTACTGTTGTGTCTGGTCATGTTGAGCAGTATCCTGTCCCGGAACTCCAACCACTGTCAACTCGCTGATGACTGCGGACACCTGTTCCTCCTATGCATCCAGCTTCTCCTGTAGTGCTGGACTCCCACCTCCAGTCTGCATTTTTGCTTTCATATTGGCTGCAAGTTTCTGCTTGGTCTTGCACTTAGCATCATGCCAGCGCTTCTTGCAGACTTCCACTGTCCTCCTTGCCTCTCTGACCGCATTCACCTTGGCTGCGATGGATTGCCATATTGCATTTTTTGTTCCCAATGACACAGTGGAGCTGACAAAAAGTTGTTGTTGTTTTACTGTCACCTCTGTAATCAGGACCTGGTTTTCCTGCTGCCTGAACTGGGTTCTCCTCATCCTCTTCTCCTTGCCCGTCCCCTGGATCTCTGGCTGGTGCTCCTGGGTGTTTAGGGGGGTTTTGTTGGCCTTAGTACTGGGTCCAGCTTCCTCCATGGTTCTTCTCAATTTTTTTTTGTGTGTGTGTTTGGGCTGCATGGCAAGTGTTTCATAGTGGTTTTTCCCGCCTAACTTGAAAAAAGTAATCTGAAGCTGATTAGCGTGCCGTTTCAGGCCGCTAATAGGCCCATCGCCACTTTTTTCAGTTAGCAGCGGGTTGTGAATACGCCGCTAACACGGCAATAGTTTTCCGTGGCACACGGCAATAAAAAAATGCACGCTAACTGAGGTTAGCGTAAATATCGCCAATCCTTGTGCATATGCCCCTCAGTATTTCTAGCTTACTAGTAGTAGCATTCTAATGCCTGGACCAAACGTGCCTTGGTTTTTTATGAACTCTGTGAAAACAGCTGTTTGCTCAGGGATTGCAATTTATTGCACTCGGTAATTTCAGCAGATCAAAACTGGTGAATTTTAACAGGGGGAGGAGAGCAGGTAAATACCAGGCATGCCACATTTTGTCTGGAAAGCACCTACATCTGATGCTGGGTCCCATTTTTGAAGCAAACTGTGCAAGAGTTGTTACTTATTGCACTCAATAAATTCCAAATCTGCGTTATGAGATTTTTTTAGATGCGATCAATTCCAAATACCACTCTAGTACCTGGAAAACAGGGACTAAATACAGCACCCTTGTAATCAGGTCATCCTAGCTCTTGAATTGAGTTTTCGGTATGGAGCTCTTCTCCTTTATGATGTAAAGCATGTGATAACATGTTTAATTAAAATACACAAACAATATATGAAAATGGTTTAGCCTTTAGCAAATGTGACTTAATCAACAGTCTACATGACTTTTTTGTTGAGTACTTCTCTCACCATTGGTTTGGAATTGATACAGTCCTAGATTCCAGCCATTTCTGGCTGGAAAGCAACAGACAGACAAGAAAATAAATGTACTTTAATCCCCAAAGCCATGTTTGAATCAGAAATATGCTTTGAGGAAGCATTCAGTTCTGTTTTAGTCTTCCATTCTTTCTTTGTGCACACCAATGCCTCTGTTTATGCACCAGGTCACTCCATGGATTACATAATTATTTCACAAGCTTCTTGAGAAAGCAGTTCATTTTTTAAGAAGATAAGATTTGTGTTTTTAACAATTTTAGGGGCATATTACCAACAACTAGCGATAATTTTTGTCTCTAACTTGTTTAGAGACAAAAATTATCGCCGCATATCGGCGATTTTTATCGCAGATAAACCTTGCTATTAGCAAGGTTTATCGCAAATGCGATAAAAAACGGCCGCAATGCATGAATATCGCTGAAAAGTCAGCGATATTCATGCATTATCGAGCAAATGCTCTTAGCCATGTTATCCACCTCCCATTGGATAACATGGCTAAGAACTGCTCAGGGCAGGTGTTAGCTTTTGGAGATATTCGCGCTTAGAGCGAATATCTCCAAAAGTTGGTAATAGGAGATAGCGATGTTAGGGACTGTTTCCAGTCGCTAACATCTTGGCACGCCCACTTTGCATGTCATTAGTGATAAATATCACTGACATGCAAAGCGGGGCCCAAGATGGTCGCTATCTCCTATTAGCTGTCACTAACTGGTGTTAGCGACAGCTTGGTAATAGGGAGATAATTTTATCTCCCCTTTCTTGGCTTTTAAAGCCAAAAAAGCAGAGATAAACCCCCTTGATAATATGCCCCTAAATTTCTCCACAGCATCAGAAGGAAGAGTGCTTTGGATGTATACCAGTAAATTCTTCTTGACACCCAGTGCCAGCTTTAAGGAGGTGCAACCGGGGCCACAGCACCAGGCGCCAATCTTGAGGGTGCTGCATTCTGAAATTTCTTATGAATCAAAGGCATCTGTTGCAGAGTTCCTTGTGTGCCCAGAAATTTTCTGGGATGATATGTCAAAATAAATCTAGTGATTTATGTACTTGCCAGAGAGATCTCAGTTTTGACTAGTCACAGTTTTGACTCATCAAAATGTAACATGTCACACTGCTGCCCTGAGGGCGCAGTTGAGCACAAAGAAACACCAACGTGGAAGAATGTGCCTCCTGCAAAGCACAAGTGTAACATGCAGATCATAGAATTGCACTGTATCTGGATTTCTCAATGGGTTGGTGCATTTGTGACAGAAATGTCTTTTTCCCTGCAGTTACTGATAGAATTCTAATATAGCACAATGAGCCACGAACCAGAATCCAACTGCACCAAGCAAACTGTAAGGTTTGGGTTTAAAACGTTATTGTTTTGGTCATCCAATCTTTTATCATTCTAAGGTTGCTAAAAGGCATTCCTTTGGATAGTAATACATTTTTTAATTAAGATAACCCCAATCATCACTGTGTTCTGTTTCCAATACAGAGTCTGGAATTCTCCGGACCAAGCGCTGGTAGCATAGAACGACTATCACTACAAATTATATGTGACTCCTACCACTCATAGGGGCATATTATCAAGAAGGTTGTAAAATTATTGCCGCTTTAGCGTCAGGAATCTTGCCGCTAAAGCGGCGATAATGGGCTTGATAATATGTCCTTGAGAATTCCCATAGAAGCCCTTGTTCACACCAGGACATGGGCTTCTATTGGAATTCACAAGGGCATATCATCAAGCCCATTATCGCCGCTTTAGCGGCAGTTTCCTACCGCTAAAGCGGTGTTAATTTTATCTCCGTTTCTTAATAATAAGCCCCATAGTCCTTATTATCTTATGTAACACTTCCTGTACATTGATATACACACATATGAGTCATTGGCTCGGCATAATTCTCACATATGCATGAAGGGGAAAGCGCTATGACAACCTATATTGAGACGAGTAACGGTTTAAGAGAAATTAAATATATGCAATAAAGGGGCTAAGGATAAATGAGAGGCTCCGTTGGAGGGGGTTAGTGAGGAAGCCCAAAGAGAAGGAGGTCATGGGTGGGCGCCAACATAGATGGTCGTAGCGGGCTCTACCAATGCTAAAGCCAGCCCTGATAACACCCTATGGTTCACTGCAGCTAGGAAGTCGTCTTTACAAAACCTTTAAGGGCATATTACCAACAACTAGCGATAATTATCGCTATGTTGGTTTAGCGGGATATTTGTATCGCCGAGCTGCGGCGATTTTTATCACTTAGGAACCTTGCTATTATCAAGGTTTATCTCCTAAGCGATAAAAATCGTCCGAAATGCATAAATATCGCTGACAAGTCAGCGATATTCATGCATTACCGAGCTAATGCTCTTAGGCATGTTATCCACCTATCATTGGATAACATGGCTATGGACTGCTCAGGGGCAAGTGTTAGCTTTTGGAGATATTCGCGCTTAGCGCGAATATCTCCAAAAGATGGTAATAGGAGATAGCGATGTTAGTGACTGTTTCCAGTCACTAACATCTTGGCACGCCCACTTTGCATGTCATTAGTGATAAATATCACTGACATGCAAAGCGGGGCCCAAGATGGTCGCAATCTCCTACTAGCTGTCGCTAACTGGTGTTGGCGACAGCTAGGTAATAGGGAGATAATTTTATCTCCGCTTTCTTGGCTTTTAAAGCCAATAAAGCGGAGATAAACCCCCTTGATAATATGCCCCTACGTTTCCCCTGGTCCTGCCATGTGCTTTCCTTAATATCACATCACAAAGTAAGATTCCTTCTTAGAATTCCGAACAGGGACTATATAAACAATTGTTAAAAAATCAAAGGGTGTCTGCTCTCTAGGTAAGTCGTTTATAGCTACGAAACAGACAGGGCAAATGAGGACGCTTCTCGTGACATTCATCTTGAGAATAATAGCGTCTATTTTTCATTGTTGTTGCTTTCCCTGTAACCACAAAGGTCCCCAGAGGCAACTGGATCTGACAAAGAAAACGCAGCACGTAATCATCGGGCCCCTAAGGCACAACTGGAATGTTTGCCATAAACAGGCAGGATCCATACAAGGTCGATGCCCCTTGCCCATTTCTCATAAATACTGTATTGCCAGAATACTATATAATTGTCAAAATTCGATTTCACACGTGTTTGCATCAAGAGCAGCTTCGAGTTCTGGGGTGCGCCTCATCTGAGGAAAGGCCTCCTCTTTGAGACAGGGGGCAATCTGTCTGCCTTCCCCTGCAACTCTTTTTCCTTAGTCTATTTACTTTTTAACTCCTCGGGTGACTAATAAAGACGCCAACACTGGGGAGCAGCAGGGAACACGTTGAATGATTATTAAAAGTGCATGGCATGCTCTCAAATACATTCCACATTTCATCAAAAATAATCCCCGAGGAAAACCATGCACGTTCTCTAATGATAATTTATGACTAGAGCCTTACCCTTGCATAATATCAACAGCAAGCATTGAGTTAATCACGGTTATTTAAAAAATAACCTTCAATTGAGGAGGAATTGTCTTATATACTAGCTCTCTGAAAAGAATTGCAGCACACTGCCTGCATATATCTTTTGCCGCCTATTTTTTTGTTCTAGATGTATTTTCTTCGTCTAAAAACCACGCACATCGAAAGGTATTTTAATAATTGTTCTCAACCGGAATTATAAAGTGAAGGCAACCCATTAAAACAAAAAGCGAGAAAGAGTAGTATCTGGAACACGTGCTATTCTATACATATAGAGGTACATGCATCAAAGGATTTAGGAATCGCAAACGGTGCGAATCGCAAAATTCGTCCGTTTGCGATTCCTAAATCACTATTTGGGATGCATCAACAAAAAATTACAAGAAATCGCAATTTTTTGCGATTTCTGAAAATGCGATTGCAATTAAGGAATCGCAATTTGCGATTCCTTAAATGCAATGCATGACACTTAAAAAAATTGCGAATTCGCAATTAGGAGGAAAAAATTACCATGAGGTTGGACCTCATGGTAATTTGCGAAAAATCTGAAAAATGCAATTTTTTGCATTTTTTAAACTGTCATGTTGTGCACACACATGCCCTTAGGACATGTGTGTGCACAACATATGTGCATAGATTGATTTCAGGGGTGCCACAGGGTGTCCTTTGGACACCCCTGCACCCTTGAAATCTCAATCTCAATTTGCGATTAGCTAATTGCGAATCGCAAATTGAGATTGAGAAGGTATTCCTTAATTGCGATTCGCAAATTGTGAATCGCAATTAAGGAAAAATAAGGAATCGCTAAAGAAAATGCGATTTTTTGATGCATTGCCGTTTGGGATTCCTTAATTGCGATTCCTTAATTTTCGCAATTAAGGAATCGCAAACGGCAACAATGATGCATGTACCTGATAGTTGTAGTAATTCTTAGGGAGAATCAGATGTATCTTTCAACGACCATATTGGTATTTTTAGAACCAGTCTTTTAATCTTTTGGAGCCGTCTCGCTAGACTGTATCTTTTTCCCTCCAAAAAGACTCATATATAATATACATGAGCTTGTAGGGTTTGTTCAGCTGTCTCATTATTTGGTCAGTAAACTTTACTTACATTTTGCTTACACTCGTCACAGCAAAAAGCATTGGAGAATGGGTAAGCAAATTAGCCTTTGACTCAACTAATTTTAAGCGACGGCCTGAATTACAGTTTAGGGGGCCGCTTGCTCTGTCAAACATCGTCTGTAACTCCACCCTCCCTCATTGACATCCATTCGCCTGATTTGGGAGCAGATTTACAATAACTGGCGCATCCCCATGGATGCACCAGTTATTGTGTGCCGCAGCTCAGCCACCCATGGTGCGCCGCATTTACAATCGGAGCGCCATGGGGCGAAAACGGCACAGATGCGTCATGCATCTGTGCCGTAAAGGCGGTGCATTGCTGGAGTTGCGTCGCAAGCGCAATGCAGCTCCACAAGGCTCGGGGGTGCCCTATCTGTCCAATGCTGTGTCAAGCCTTATGCCTGCTTCAAGCAGGCGCAGGGGTTTGACGCAGCATTGGCCTAAAAGTGACTGAGTGAAATCTTGTAGATTTCACTCAGTCACTTTTAGGAGGCATTCCAGCGCAGGCACTCCACCCCCTGCGCCGGAACACCTCCTTATGGCGCAGGGATTTACAACGTGGCGTATCTCCCAGATGCGTCACGTTGTAAATACCCCGCACCATGGCGCATCTTTTGCGCCGAGTCTGCGTCAAAAAACTGACGCAGCGGCGGCGTAAAAGAAGCGCAAGGGGCTTGTAAATCTGCCCCTTAGAGTTTAGTGATTTGAGGGACGGAACTCCATCAAAATTCCACCAGCTCCAACATTTCTTTCCCTCCTCCATTGATGGAGTAATCAAGCAAATACGAAGGATTTAGTCACATCAACCGCCGTCCGCCATATTTAGACTGGGGACAACAACCATACCTTTTCGATGACCTCTATGTTTTTCATGTTTCTTGGGTGTCTTCTGGATTATTGTCAACATTTATAACAATTTTTTTAACATTTTTGATTCTATTTAAAGCATCTATTTGAGCATTTATTTCCAATATTGAAATATCGATTTAATCTAATTTAAGGATGACTCCACCTAATATATTATGTTTCACATTCTACCAACTCCTTACTAAATGGCTGTTTACATTATACAACTTCCATTATTTACATATCCAGTAAAGTACTAAGCTAAAACATTGCTGGTGAACTACCATGTTTGCATGACAGAATCACTTTACTAACTGATGTCATTTTCCCTCTAAAAGAGGGGTGCAGGAAATTAAGTTGTTGATTGACTGGGGTAAGGCAACAGCCACAAATCTTGCAAGGTGTATTGGCACAAAAAGTAGTCAGGCATAATTTAGTATTCTGCTATTGTAAAGTTCAGCGCTGCAAGGGTTCAGTGGGTGTCTGGGGAAGGAGCTCGTCGGATGGCCTTGGGTGAATTCCATGGTGAAGATTTATATGTTCAGATGTAGCCAACAAAATGAAAATAAAAAATCTCCAGAGGTATGAGGCAGAGGGCTGTAGTCAAAGACAGTTCCACAAAGTCATAATACCCCTTTGGGGAAGGACAGCTGAAATGGATTTGCAGCTGCAGAGCAGAATCGAGTGGGAGTAGCCATGAAGTCAATCCAAACGGTAATACATCTAGGGCGGATAGGTGAACAGGTTGATCCTGGATGCGGCCCAGAGCCAAGATGAAGAGCCGGTTCCGATGGGTTGTGAGGCGGAGGCAGTGTATTTGTTGAGCTGCCATCAATGAGAGATGTGATGAACAGGGTTGGAGATGTGCCACCCCGTCGGTGATGCATTGGTTCTAAAGATGCAAGGGTGATGTGAACCTTTTGTGCCGGGCCAAATCCATGAAACAGGAGAAATGCATTGGTTCTGCTTGAGGATGCAATACTAAGCAGAGGTGATGCGTCTGTTTAGCTGAAAGATGATCCACTTAGCAGAGAAGATGCATTGGTTCTGCTGGTACATACCTTCGGCCCACTTCAAAGGCCCAGCACTGGGGTGGCACCACTGGGCAGGGTAGACTCACAGATCGCAGAGTCCAGTTACAGATGCAAAGTTGTTGGAAGTCTGTTATGCCCCTGAGGCTTTAGATCAGGATGCCACCAACTAGCTCTTAGAGTCCCTCTAGATTCTGGGTTCAAGTGATGCAGGTCCATTCCTTCTCACCCAGGCATTGAAGGCAGCAGGAGGTCGGCACATGAGGGCAGAAATTCTTCCAGAGCAGCAGTCTCTTAGAGGCACAGCAGTCTTTCTTCCTGGCAGAGTGTCTACAGGTCCAGCCATGTACCAAAGTGATGGTGTCTGAGGTCCAGTTCTTATACCCAGTGATAACTTTGAAATGGGGGAGACTTCAAAGACAGGCATTTGAAGTACACAGAGGTGTTCCCTTCCTTCCCTGGCTCTAGATTCACTACATGGAGGTATGCAGCCCTTTGTATGGGACAGGACCCAAGTTATTCAGGTGAAAGTCGGGCTGGGTCCAGCTTCTCCCTCCCATCCTGCCACTGATAAAACATCCAGTTACAACTAAGCTCCCTATTGGGTGTGGCTGTCTAGAACAAATACTATCAACTATTACTCACACCCAATCCTGTGACTCAAAGGGGGATATTCTCAAGAAAGTGTCATAATTCCCGCAAATTTAGCTTCACATAACTCTCCATATCGCAGTCTATCACGGGAAAATAATACAGCATTAACTAAGTATTCACAACACGGCGGTACCATGCGGTAGTCGCACGATAACACGTCAAATGTCCACGAAACCAAGCACAAACCCGATGCCAGCAGGAAGGCAGCAACAGCGACAGGAGGTGGGATCCCTGCGCCACAGGAGGAGCTGGAGGAAATGGAGGCCACAGTCATCAGTGTGGAGATGGTGCAAGGAGTTGGGAGTATGGACATAGCTCGATAGGACCTGGCACAATATCAACAGGGTGAGTAAGGACCAAGGAGTGGGGGGCCGGGGGGAAAATGGCACAATGGCACACATGCACAACGATGTGTAGCACACTGCATAGTAGGGAAATCAAAAAAAGGGGGGAGGAAGAGGTGGTGCTGTAGGGCACCGAGGTGGGCACGTCCTCCTCTTGAAAAAGTAACAGTAATCAAAGAGGTCCACCTCTAGGAGGATCTGTGTGTATCCTGATGTCTATGGAATGCACACAATGTGTTAAAATACCCCTCACACACCAAAAGGGCCCTTGGTGTCATGCTTCATCATCGGGGTCTTCCCGCCCGGCTGCCGGATGGGGCAGTGCTGCGACAAGCGACTACGCTGGAGCACCTTTTAAATGAGGGTGCTATGTGAGTGAATTGGAGTGAGTGTCAGTGGGGTCAGGAGTGATGAAAAAGTGATGTTAAAAAATACCTGGCCTAGTGATAGAAAAAAATATTTAATAAACACTGGCTGGTATTATTAAAAGAAGTGGTGTCGGAAAGGGTAAGCGGGTTAATGGGCTTACTTTCCTGTGCGGGTCAACATGTTTCGAGGCGCCATGCCCCTTCGTCAGGACCGGGGTCAGACCCCCCTGTCACTCACTAATGTATCTCCACAAAAAGGTGTATGTACCAAAAAAGTTGTGGTAAATAAATGTATCAATTTATCAATGTGTATAGATATATAGATTATATTAATACACTTCCCTTGCTAATGTTAAGATACTATTGTAGTATGCTTAGCAAGTTGAGGAAAAATGCCCCATGAGCCAACTCTAGATCGAAGGGTATTCAAGGGTCCAATCAACCCCCAGCCTCGAAGTGCTTCCTCCTCCGTCCGTGGCTTCCGTGCACTGCATACCCACTAAGCATGAGCGGAAAATCCGTTCCGCTCACGGATTTCGGGGATTTTCGGTAAATTCGCAATCCAAGAGATTCGCAAATTTCCCGCAAAATCCGCAAACGAAAATTCGCAAACGGAACGGATTGGGTCAAAAGTTCAAGCTGACTTTTGTAACTCTTTTAGAATGGCGCCAGCAAGCTGCCAGAGCCATTCTAAAATAGTTACAAAAGTCAGCTTCAACAGGAAGCTCTAATAGATAAAGTAAAGCAGGTGCTGCTCAAATTCAGTTACACAATCATTAATCACCCCAAACTTGGGGTGATTAATGATTGTGTAACTTAATTTGACCTTCAACTGGAGCACCTGCTTTACTTTATCTATTAGTGCTTCCTGTTGAAGCTATTTCTAGCTATTTTAGAATGGCGCTGGCAGCTTGCCGGCGCCAATCTAAGTGGGGCTGAGGGCAGAAGGGCACAAAAGTGGGACAGAGGGCAGAAGGGGACAAAAAATGAGTGGGGCTGAGGGCAGAAGGGCACAGAAACAAGTGGTTCAGAGGGCAGATGGGCATAAAAAACAAGAGGGTGGCAGTGATTAAGCAGGCAAAAAAAAACCAGCGAAATTGCAAAGCGCCCCGCGAACACCCGGGAACACGCAAAGCGTCTCGCGAACACCCGCGAACTCGCAACAATAAAAAAATCCGCAAATTCGCGCAAATTCGCAAATTTTGCGGATTGACAATTCGCAAATTCACGAATTGCCAATTCGCAAAATTCGCCAATGCTTAATACCCACAATGACCCTGGATCATGTCCCTGATCCCCGTGGCACACTGCAGCACACACACATAGCAATCACTGCACATCCCACGACAATGTGGCACAAAGTGCAATACCGACACTGCAGAACAGAGGACACAACTGGGTCCACTCATGCACAGAAACAGGCCAACCACATCTAACATAGCAGGAAACTTTGAGATTTTAATGTAAGTGTACAACTTCACATCCATCATGTAGTGCAAATGTCCACTGTCCCGCCTCAAATATTCAGCACCTCCCAAACAGTCACAATGTACACTGTCATACAGTCTACATGTAAACAAGAACAATGCGCCAACATACATGTCAACACAATGTCAACATACGTCTTCCCTTCACATTGCAGAGGGACAAAAAACACCTCCAGCATTGCAGACCCGGTGATGCTTGACAGGACTACCACACTTTCGACACTAGCGCCCTACAACAGCTCATGGACATCTTAGGCAACCCACCCCCTGGAGCAGGGTAGCCAAGCTACATAGAGGAGAACCCATACCACATAGCAGGAAGCACCCGCGAGCACAGCTGGCTCTGATCACTTCACGGAGCCACACATGGCATTCTAATGCCAGGTGTCAGAATGCCAAAAGGAGGTGTCCGAACAGGTGGGGTCCAAACCCAGGGAAGATGAACTAGATCTCGTTTGTGGGTGTCTAATTCCCTTCAGGGACCACCTATACCCGACAATGGAGACCCACACTGCGACAGAGACACATGCATTTGCACATTTCCAGCACTAAACCATGCCCAGGGGGACGCAATTAGCATTCACACACTCTGTGTAGAATGGCCCAGACCACTCCTCTTACGTATTGAGTGGGTGACGACAAAGCTACATGTCGAAGGTCTAACCCGCTGCCTGCGGGGACATGTGTGCATCCGCTGAACACAGCACATTGTAATGTAGGGCCCGGGGCACTCATGCATACATTATGAGCAAACAGACACACGCAGATAGTTTGTGGAACTGGCTACGGGCACGTGCGCTTGGCCACTTTATTGACAGGGCCACATGTACAGTGATGCCTGTGCTCGATGTGTGTGTGGTGAGTGTAAGTCAGCCCTCACTGAGTGGTTGGTGCTGGCAACCTCCTTAAAAAGGAAACTGAAAACAACAGCATAACAGAGACGACTGTGGAGCATCATGGATGTAGTCAGATCAAGTACAGAGGTCACCCAATTTGCAAACAGAAGTGTCTGTGAGTTGCAGTGCACTGAGGTTGGGGCACTAGAGCTGAGCACGCTCATGTGAAAAAATGATATAGGATTGTGTCCCTTCGGCAGCTGCAGTGGGATGTGTTACACCTGCATCAACCTCCTCACCATTGTCCCAGGTCGCCCACACTGCCAGAGGTGACATTGCTGCGTAACCTCTCCACAGCAAAAAACTCAATCAGTAACGGACCATGATTAGTGGCACCTGAAGTGCTGAGCAGGGTATCAGGCAGATGATGCCATCCACGACAGGTGTGAGCAACTCCGTTGGTCTGCCAGTATGACTGTTTCGACTCAGTTGGTGGTTGGAGGTGGTCCTGGTGGCGTGTGCCTCCTGCAGCGATGCGACGTCCGGGAGGGTCAGGACTCGATTTGATATGTGAGCCCTGGTGGACCGCAGGTGAGGCCAGATACAGCAGATGGTGCAGGGTCACAGACGCATAGCGTTGATGACCCCAAGGCCATACAATATCTCAGAAGACAGGGTCCCTGACTTGAGCTGCACAGAGCTAGTTGCCCAGGATGCACAGCGGCCGGCACAGGCACGTCGCCATGGGACAGTGACTTGTGGTGCACTGAGGTAGGGCCATGTGGACTGAGAGGGTCAACGTCGATGTCCAAGGGGAATGTGGCAGAGGGCTGCAAGTATCAGCGGAAGTTGTCCTCCAGGGCATGATGCAGAGGGCAGAAGCCACCCGGAAGCGGCTAATGGAGGAGTGGAATGCTACAGCCTCATTTTTACCAGCACGTCAGTATCAGCTACATGAGGATGAAGACTACCCCAGTCCATGGATTCAGATGCCACCAAAGTTCACCTAGAAAGTGTCCAGGAATGTCGGGGAACAGACTTAGTGGCAACAGGGCTGAGAGGGGATGCAGTCTGCTATGATGCTGGTACAATGATATGAAGTCTGCCATTGCTCAATCAAGACTCAGTCCCAAATGTGTGACCTACCCGACTGCAGTGTAGGCAGGAGGCAGCAGTCAGCAGTGGCCCACAGCCACGCGTCATTGACTCGCGATGCACAGAGTTAGTGACACAAGGGCAGTTGTCCCTAGTGTTCGATCACCTCCGTAACAATGATCCTTTTTTCTTCCTGACTGAAACTTTGTCATCCTCTTACACCTCTACTGGAGTGCAATGGTTTGTAGTCTGCCATTGAAAAATCAAGACTCACTTCCAAATGTGTGACCTACTCGAGCGCAGTGTGACCTGAGGGCTGTAGACTGCGTGGGCTCACAGATATGTGTGGTTGGAATGCTATACACAGACTTGGTGGCACCACATTGAAGGGAGCGTAGTGACATGAATTCTGCCATGAAAAATGTTCTCTGCCATGGTGTAATCAAGACTCAGTTCCAAATGTGTGACCTACTAGTCTGCTGTCTGTGCCAGTAGAGTACGTCAACAAGCAAAGGAGTACAGCTGACCTCTACCACCAAGGGAGTAAGGGTCTGAGCCGGCTGCTGGTGAAACAGGAAGGCTTGCACCAGCATGGGGTGGACCCTCCTTGACCCATGCCGGTGTTGGCAGGTGAGCATTCAGGCCTAGCGGCGGGCAAGACGGGTTCGGGGACCAGTGGCCCAGGGGGCAGCAGGTGCACAGGTTCGCAGGTAACAGCACTCATGGCGATGGTGATGCCCTCATGGCGGGGTGAGGGGCGCCGCCCTGGCAAAGACATTGCGCATTCCAGCAGAGGACCATGCCCAGGGTTACATGCCTTTTATTCACACCCCTACGCTGGCCTGGCGTACACCGGGCCAGCTCACTCTGCTCTCACTTATGGGGGAAACATACCAAGCAACATCTCCGTGAGCTTCCCCACTGGCTGGGGTGACATGGTTGCTTCCACTGTCCACTACACCCCAAACACCAGAGGTGTATGTCGACATGGATATGTGTGTGGTCTGCATACTGCTGTCTGGCAATCACATCCACGCCACACTTGGCGTTGTTTACATTCTCATTCATGGGTCACTTGCCACCTGTGCACATGCCTGGTTCCCACATCGCGCCACAATCTGCTATCACGTGGCTGAAGTGCCATGCCATTGATGGCTGATGTAAATGGCAGGCCCAGGTTCCTACAATAAGTTGTGCTGTCATGTCCGGTGGGTGTGCATGTTGTTTGACATGTTGTATGTGAGTTTGTAACGTGTGCATTCCAAGTTTTGTGAGTTGCATGATTGTGGAGTTGAGGTAGTGGTGTGTTCATTTGGAATTTGCCAACTGTCAGTGCATTTCCGCATGTGCCATCCTGGTAGCACTGGTTGATGACGGACTGTCAGAAGTTGTAGGAATCATGCACACTGCTTGGGTGGTTGGCGTTGACGTTGGTGGAGATTCCCTGGTAGTCCACTATTGCCTGCACATTGATAGAATACTGGTGCTTTCTGTTGCAGTTATTTTGTGCAGTGTTGCTAGGGGCACAAGTAGGACATGTGGGCAGTCAATTGCCCCTGACATGTGGGAGCAGGCCAGCTATGGCGTAGATGCCTTGCTTTGTGCCCAGCTGTTCCTGTGCAGGGTGGGGGAAATATAGATAGTGGGGTAGCAAGATGATGCTGTCATCCACAACCGTTGTGAGGGACTTGGACTGGTTGGTTGTTGAGAATGTTGCGGAGTAGTGTTATCGTGGTTTTTTGCGCGGGAACGCCTACTCTGCATCTCATTAGCGATAGTTGCGGTAGCCACCTGTGGCGATGTTTTTAAAGGCTGCTATCGCAGGTAAACTGGTGATATGGGCTGTTAGCACCAGCCTGTGAATGGGGGCGATATATTTATCGCCACTTTGGCTATGATAATGCGCCGTTAACTCTGTGATAGATCGTTGAGAATATGCCCGAGATAGGATGGAGGCACCAAAGGGATAAGGCAAGATAATGCCTTAAAAGAGGGTCCCCTTCAAACTCCTCACCCACGCACACAAAGCACTCCACAACACAGGACCAGCCTACCTGAACAACAGACTCAACTTTCACACCCCCACCCACCAGCTCCGCTCCGCCAGCCTCACCCTTGCCGCCGTCCCGCGCATCCAACGCACAACCTCTGGCGGCAGATCCTTCCTCGCCACCATGACCTGGAACCCCCTCCCCACCCACCTGCGGCAGACCCAAGACCTGCTCACCTTCAGAAGGCTCCTCAAGACCGGCTCTTCGAGCAGTAGCAGCAACCCCCCCTCAGCGCTTTGAGACCCTCGCGGGTAAGTGCCACGGGAGGTGAGATGGCCATGATCCTGCTCAACGCAGAGAAGGCTTTCGACCGTGTGGCCTGGAGCTTTCTCTGGGGTATCTTGGAAGGCAGAGGGTTTGGGCAGAACACCATCAGAGCACTCAGGGCAATGTACTTAGAGCCTAGGGCCAGAGTCACAGTTATGGGTGAGAAGTCTGACCTGTTCTCCATAGAGTGAGGAACGCGCCAAGGGTACTCATGCTCCCCGATCCTTTTCTCTCTTTATATTGACCCCCTCATTCAAGCTATCTTGGGCTGCTCGAGGCTAAGACCTGTGGTTTTTAATGGCTTCGAAAATAAAATTCTAGCGTACGCAGATGATCTCGCGGTTTTCTCTACAAACCCCCAACAGGCAATGGTTGTTCTGTCTGAGCTCACCAAACAGTTTGGTGCTTCCTCAGGGTATCTATTGAATGAGGCAAACACACAGATCATCTGTACAAAAAATATAGTAAAGACCAATTCCAGATTTGTTGATCCAGCAATTTATTTAGGAGTGAAAATTAATGCCTCAGTAGGGAAAATAGTCGAAGAGAACTATATACCACTTTGTAAATCCATAGAGACTGATCTGAGAAGGATGGATGGGCTGCATCTCTCATTGATCGGGAGGGTTAACGCGGTCAAGATGACAATCTTCCCTGAGATACTATATCTCTTTAGGGCTATACCGCTACTCCTGGAAGAGAAAATAATTAAACATTTGGAATCTGTCTGTATTAGATTTATTTGGCAATTTGGGAAAGTAAGGTGGTCAACAAATTTATTGTCACTTCCAAGAGAAAGGGGTGGGCTATCTCTGCCGAATCTAAGGCTGTACCATTGGACTTGTCTTTTATCACAAATGTCGGTACTTTTGCAGACAGAGGCATGTTCTAACAATGTAAATTTTGAAGATAAGCAACCCCCCTCTATTTATGAGCTGCTGCTAGGTAGGAAGGCGATGGGCTTAATGCTTTGCGAAGTGGACCGTAGATTTTATAAGAAAGCCAGGTATAAGTTTATAGATAGTGTTTGGCGGGTGTGGATGGCCTGTCGAAAGCAGTGTAACATCCCAAAGGTTAATCCATTCCTACAGATTTATACCTCGAGCCTCTTTTCAGGGATATGTGCTGATAGGACCTTTAAAATTTGGAGGGGGTTGGGCATTAAGACTCTGGAAAAAGTAATGAATGGAGATGTAGTTGTAAGTTTTTTGGCCCTGCAAAATAGGTTCGGAATCCCCTCCAATCATTGGTTTGTTTATGGTCAACTGCTTCGATCTTTGAAGGCACTCAGACCAAAACTGCTACCTCAGGACAACTGCCCGCTTTTGGAGGCCTTGACTAAAGGCTGTAAAAAAATTAAGATTTTGTATAATATACTTCTTTTGGAAGTTCAAGATGATGTTGATAAAGTGGAAGCAGCATGGTCTAGGAAACTTGGGAACCCTGGGGTAGATTTAGACCTGGCTCTAATATTGAATAAAAATATCCTTAGAGCCTCAAATTTACGGGCCCAGCATTACAAAACTGTCTTTAATTTATACTACACACCCTCTAAATTGTTTTCCTGGGGTCAGAGGGATGACGATACCTGTCCTAGGTGTGGGGCTGGACAAGCAGATATATTGCATATGTTTTGTAATTGTAAACTCTTGACCCCTGTGAAGAATGAGATTGAGAAGTTCTGGGAGGGGCTGCTAGGTGAAAAGATCGTCCTATCCCCTACCCTAGCAATCACGGGCATTGATTTTAATCAAAAGCTAGGGAAAGAGGAAGAAGCCCTTGTTTTTATTTCTGTGGCCGTGCTCAGGATCTTAATCTCAGCAGGGTGGAAGGATGTGGTGGCTCCGTCCTTCCAAATGTGGCTTTCTAGGTTTCTGGGAATCCATAATATTGAAACGTGCTTGTACGAACAAAAAGGGGCGAAGCGAAGAGAGTTTGGTAGGAAGATGGGCCCCAGTAACTAATTGGAGGCAGAATAAGCTGTAATCACTGGAGTTTTTACTGGTTTCTTACTCTATTATCTGCTTTTATCTCCCTGTCTTATTTGATGAATTGTTTTGTATTGTAAGTTAAGATGTATTCTGCTATTTATTGTCTATGGATTGTATTTATGAACTGTTGTTGATACCCGATGTAGGATTATTCTTGTTCATGACTGGATTAATTTATTAGTACCTGTATTTTTTCCTATGATGCACTGTAAAATCCCAAATAAAAAGAAATTTTAAAAAAAAAGAGACTCTCACGGGTAAGTAGCTCGTTTTACAAGTTCATTGATTGATTGAATGTAACCTTTCTAAAGGTGGTATTTTCAGAATTGTAATTTAAAATCCGTCTTCCCCATAAAATCGGATTTCAAATTGCAATTCCAGAGACACCAAACATGAAGGGGTTACCTGTTCCCATTTGGAAATTACACTTATAAAAGTAATATTTTAATTCCAATGTTCTTCTATGGGAGAAGTGGGCCTTGCAGTAATGAAAAACAAATGTAAGAGTTTTTCACTATCAGGACATGTAAAACTTTAAAGTACACATCCAACTTTATAAATACACTGTAACCCTGCCCTTGGGACTATTCAGGGTCTACCTTAGGGGTTCTTCGAGTACGCAGGAATTGTTCAAATACAGAAACCTACAATGAACAAGCAGAACAATTGGAAAAGAAGTTACTCGACCGACACTATCTGTGGAAGATGGTCAAGAAGGCAAAAAAGAGGGACAGAAATTATAATCGAGAAACACTGCTAGAAAATACATCAAAAGAGAAAACAAACAGAATTGTGTGCGTAACCACATAAACCCCGGTATCCAACGCCGATCAAAACATCATACGGAAGAACTGGCATATTCTGAACAGCGCAAGGAAACAGTGAGAACTCCCCTTATTTGAGTTCATAAGGAACAAAAGCCTACAGGACGAATTGGCCTATGCAAAAATACTGCTCCAGGAGAGAGAGGAACAACTCACACTCTGAAACTATCAGAGACCCATACGGCATTACCCATTGGGGGCTGTGTAACCGATCCACTCACTAACACTACCAAAGAGGTGGACATAGGTACCAGTAACCCATGGAAACTCAAAAGTTTCAGTAACTGTAACACAGAGAATGTGGTGCACCTCCTTACCTGCCCGTGTGATCTCATGTATGTCGGCATGACCATGAGGAAAATTAAGGTCCGCATAAATGAACATCGGCGCACCATCTGGTGCAAAAAAACCAATACGAAACTAACACACCATTTCCTAGAACAAAACCACAAGGAAACCGACTGAAATGGGTGGTCCTAGAGGTAATGAAAAAACAGAAGACAGATATGTCCAAACCCCTAAATATCAGGGAACAGCAATGGGTCTACCGCCTTCGATCACGATGGGATCCCATGGCTACAGATGGGACGGTTTTCTCCCTGTCATACATATCTCACTGCACTTTACTTGGATGGCAGATATCTCCTACACCAATCATTCCGGGCGGGCCTGAGTGGTACCAGTTTGGATATCCAGTGGACACCACACTAGTGGGACCTTCATGATGGATAATATTACAGGCACACTAACACTTCATGATAGAAAAACAAGGGACTCGCCTACAATGCATACTACCTCGCATATAGGATATGTAGATTTATAGACGGAGAATATACATAGTCTTCCCATACTCCACAGGAGTCCGGTTGACATATTAATCATATATCCTTACATACCTTTTGTAAGGAAAAATATTGCCATTTTAATTCTCCCATCTTGCTGACCTTTTGCGGTAAACATCACTTACAACGCATTCATTACAACGCACTACCATTACAACGCAACCATTACAACGCAAACCATTACAACGCATTGCGCTGGGGGGCGCTCTAGGATAGGGAATATATTTAATTTACTATCCAACACCTTCCCTACTATCCACGGGGACTGGAGTTGGAATAGTAAATTAAATATTTCACTATCCAGCGCCTAAAAGCACTGTGCGTTGTAATGGTATGCGATGTAAAAACCGCGTTGTAACAGCAGGCGTTGTAATAGCCTGCGTTGTAACGTCATAGATCCCCTTTTGCAAACCATAGATTGCTATGTATTTAAAAAAAAGGTACTTTGGGTTTTTCCTACTTTAATGTACATATGTTTCTTAGTTAGCCTGGTGTGTTTGAGAACATATCCAAAAGTGTGTGCCACTAAAAAACCAGAAACATTACGTAGCATTTCGCCGATCTGAGAGCCACATTTGATTTAGTGCAGCATGAATTGCTATGGAAAACAATGCTTGATTTTGGTGCCCCTGTTGATCTTGTAACCTTGATTGCTAGATTACATGAGGACAACTATGCCCAGGTCAGGTGGGGGAAAAGCAGTGAAATAACAGAGAGGATACCAATACAGAGCGGGGAGCGCCAGGGGTGTGCGCTCACCCCCACACTGTTTTCTCTGTTTGTTAATGATGTATTGAGTAGATTGCTGGATTGCAGGAATGATTCTCCCACCATGAATGGTGCGAAAGTCCCAATCCTGCTCTTTGCAGATGATTCTTTACTTATACTCACAACACCAATGGGTCTACAAATTTTAGTGGATACATTTTTAGGTTTCTGCCAAAACAAAATACATGGTGTTTGGGAAAATACGGGGAAATTATGCGAGGTCAAGATTGCACGTAAACCTCTTGAGCGGGTAAAAAACGTTGATTACCCTGGGATTCCATTAAGCGACTCCCTTAGATGGGAACAACAATTAGACAAGAGTTATCTTACTCTATGCCACAGGTCCAAATCAATATTGAGATTCCATAAACAGTCTTATACCCAATCTTTAGCTAAAACTAAAGCTCAAAGGGGTGCTAAGTATGGAGCAGAGATATGGGGCCATAGTAATGTAAACAAATTAACGATCAGTGAAAATATTTTTGTCAGATCTCTTATTTCGATACCCACTACCACCCCATTGATTGCCCTGTTTTGTGAACTAGGGATGGAGAGAATAGGTGACATGGCCTCATTGAAACCTCCTATTTATTGGTTAAGCACATGGATGACTCCCCAATCTCTCTCATTATTGTGATTCTATGAGGAAGGTATTGATGGCCAGTGTTGCCAAAAATGTATGGATTTATGGGAACACCCAGAAAAAGCAACTAGAGGTGATTTACCAAAAATGAAAGCCAGGTATTGGTCGGTTGTGGGTGAGCGCTATGCTACTAGATTAGCAAATGGCCATCTAACAATGCTATTTCCAAACACCAAGCCATGCCTGCGATTTTAACCCTTCCTGGTTCAAATCACACCTTCAATTGCTAAATGTTTGTATGTTAGATTCAGATATGGCAACCTGCTCCTAAAGTTCCCCAGCAATGAGGCTCCTGGGATATCAACAGATCTATGCCCTGCCTGCTCTAGAACAAAAAAAACTGAAGAACATTTACTTATCTTTTGTGCTAACTACCAACTGATACGCAGGAGGTGGATAAGACTGATCTGTTTAAATCTTGGAGCCAGGCAATACCAGATTGCATACAGAATCTAGAAACGGACACAGATGGGCCAATAGTTTTTGCTGTTAGTAGCTTCCTATTCTGTTTTTGGATTACTTGCCAGAAGTTTTTATTCATAGGCAGCATTGATTGTTAGTACCAGAAAACAAATCTTCTTGAATGTTATATTTTGGCTAATGAAATTAATGAATTGTGTACTGTAGATAAGCTTCTTTTTAACACTTTTGTATGTGGCATGACTTTTAACTGGAAGGTTGTCAATATGAAGTTTGCCTTTTTTATGTTTTGTAATGTACTGTTTTACTCCAGTCATTTTTATTGTACATTTTAAATGTAGTCTTCAAAATGTATTCTTTTATTTTAGATTTCAAATTGATGAATTGATTGATTGATTGATTAATATGATGTATCTAAGGATAGTGTTGTAACATTTTGCACAGCTTATAGGCAGTACTATCAAAATGTTGGACATCTATTTTTAATTTTGTTAAGCCCTCGTTGTATAAAACATACATATTCGTTTATCTCTGTGAGGCCTATTTTTTCCTATTGAGTGCCTTTTTCTAGGTAAATTTAGTTTTACCATTATATAGCTCTTGCTATACCCAAAGGTCTCAATGCACTTTGTTTATTATGAGATAACATTTTCTCTTTTTATCTGGAATGCTAGACAATTCTGCTTCAAGTTTTAATTCTAATTTTTTTTGTGGCAATATAATATTTGAAAGTTCACACACCTATACTTTGTTACTGCTTTTACTTTCCATAGTAGCGTGCAGCTTCTTAACATATTTTATATAATTAATTCTTTGAAATTTAAAGTGTAATTCTTCTGAAGAACACATTGACGACAACAAACCAAATTGAGCTCATTCCTGACATTTTCAAGAAAGGGGCCACACAACTCTTAACACACCACACAGCTTGCAAAGGCAAGCCATCCTAATACAAAGAGCACAGTCCCTACTCACTCAAACAAGTACTTCACAAGCATTACCACTGGTGTCAGTCCACAAACCTCATAGGCACTCAATCACACAACCAACCCACAATTCAACACCAGGACAAAAACAAGAGGCAGCCCACAGACTGTACTCAAACCACACTAATTGTAAATCATATTTACAAACAAACGAGCTCTCAAAAGTAGTCCAGAGACTGCACCAAGACAAGTAAACAGCCTGTTCCATGTTACAAATATCATAAGGAGAAAAATCCCCACATTTCTACACAATCAAACATATAATAAAATGATCCATTTACAGGCCATCGTAGATCAGGATCCTTTTCCGTATATTTGTACCATAGTGTACTCTGCAATAAGGAAGAAATACCATATTTAATATACATAAACCTATTAAGTGTCCCCTCTAGGTGAGCCGGCTGACTACTTTCTAGATTCATATTGGTACCTCCAAGAAAGCAACACATTCTACGAAGTGTGCTTGGAGCAGGCATACCAAAAATATTATAATCAAACATAATATTAAAATCAAATAGTATTTATTTCAAGTTATCAAAAAGTAGAGACAAAAATCTCCTTATTACCTGCCTTTGTTTATTGCAACAAACAAACAAACAAAACCAGAATCTTGGCCAAGCAAATCCAAAATCAAGAGTGTCGCTACAGCGACCTTACCAAACCAAAGTCTCCAACCTCCACCTGCCAAGCTCTGGGTTGACCTAATGGTCACTGCAATACTTACACCAAAGAAGATCTCAGTCGGGGATGGCCACCACCTGGAGGGTCAGATCAGGAAAACCAGAAAAATATGTCCGTCTGCATAGACAAAGAGTCTCCTCGTGCAGGGTACCTTCTCAGTAGATTCCATTCCTCCATCAAGACCGCTCCTTCAGATTGCTGCTTCTCCGATGAGGCCCACGAGCCGGGTGCCAATTTGTGGAAATTAGCGTTTTTAGAGGCCCACGATGCAGGGGTTTACCCTTATCTGTCCACTGGTCCCTAAACCAACAAAATACAGATTGGCACGGAAGCTGGAATATCAAATAACAAGTTTATTAATCACTCATGAGTGGGACTACATCAATACAACACCCTTGGGCACTGTAGGAGGTAGTACAAGGAAAACACAAACCAAGGGTCTTTTATGCCCTGTTTGTTGCTAAGTAAGCATGGAAACTCAAATAGAAGGTACAGGCATACACAGGAATAGCTATTGACTAACATGGGCAGATAGATATCACTTGATCAGCAAAGTGGGAGGGAAGACAGAACTGCGTATGTCAGTTGAAACAGCCTGACAGTTACATTCTAAAACAGGTACATTCTAGCAACTACAGGCCTTTCTGAGCTCATACAGTGCTCTGGCTCAGTACTGAAGGAGTTAACTACAATTGATGACTCAAGCACAATAGAAAGGCAGGCAACAGTGAAGACCGGCAGAATCACATGGCTTAACAAAATGGGTGCCACACTAAAATGGCTACAGCTTATGCTACTGGCAATTTCTGTGATTTCCACAAATATACAAGTATATTTGCATTTTATCAAAATAAACACAAAATTGTCATTAATAATCATTGCAAATAATTCAATCATGATCACAAAATACTATAATATAATTATATATATATATATTACCTACTGGCGGTCGCCAGTAGGTATATATAGTTAGGATTTTTTCTCTATGGGACTTTTGAAAATTCTATGTCTAATAACATTGGCGTTTGTGGACGGAATTGGCTGACATTTTCAGGAAAATGGCACATTTTGTTTCTGAGCAGCCCCCGAAAATTTGGGGGGGTTCGTCAAGGGGGGGCCGAGAAAAAAGGGGGGTCCCAAAACGCGTTTTTCCCATGTTAATTTCCATAGGGCGGTTGGCCTCACTTTTAGCCCGAACGGCTGAATGGATTTCCACGAAACTTGGCAAAATTGTAGGGACTGTTAGCCCGATGTGCCTTTGCTAGGTCTCAATATATGTGCTTCAGTGGATTTTAAGAAATTAACGTTCAAAAAAAGATATATATCTGTAACAGCGCTCCGGGCTGCGCTCCGGTTCGCGTACTTTTCGCGTAACGGAACTTTGCGATGCGAAGCTGATTGGCTCTCTGGTGTCTGTCAACATTCTAAACAGTCCGGAGCGGCCGCCATCTTGTCTCTCGGTAGGATCGAGAGACAAGAGGAGGCCAAAGCAAAGGGGGAAATTACCATAAGGGGGCATAGTAGATCCTCCTTGACCCCCTAGGTTTAATGTGGAGGTTTTAAAAGGGCCCAGCAGGTCAAAAAAAAAAAAATTCTTTTTTTTTTGCGTGGGAAGCGCCTAGTCCGCGAACCGGAAAGCGTTCTGGGCAGCGTACTATAAGGAAAAAAGAATGATAGACTTTTCAAATACTGTATGTTAATTGTTTGTTGTTTTTGTTGATTATTTTTTATTTTCTTTTTTTTTTAAGCATTTTTTTTTTATTGTGATTGTGTTTCATAATTTATTAAACTTTCTAACATTTCACTGTCAGAAATTTCATAATTCTCATTGAATATACTTTGAGGGTGTAAAATGTCCTCATTTTTAAGGAGGTTATCCACTGCTTCCACACATTGCAGTAGTTCCTGGTCCCTACTTTCATCCATAAATTCATTTTCTTGGCTGCTCTCTTGCAGTTCAATTTTAAATACAACTTCCTGTTCGCCTTCCATTTTGCCTGAAATTTGGATAACAAAAATATATATTAGTAGAGATAGGGCCCTGTTGGGATTAATTTTAGATAGGCAGTTTTTATCAGTGAATTTATCTTTTGGCAGTGTATAGTTTCAGAGTGGAAGTAGGACTATAAAAAAGTGTATGTGATTTAACCAAGAGAAGCCTAACTCCATCCATAACTATAACAAAGAAGTCTAAATCTATAACTACTACAGAGGGATAGTATATAACTATCAGAAAAAGTTTACCATATTAACTTATAGTGCACAATATACTTCAGTTTTAAAAATAACAACTTACCTTCACAAACAAGTTGAAGTGTTTAGTGATTATTCAAATGTAAGGTACAACAAGAAGTAGCAGTCAAAATGGCTGTGTTTCCTTCTCTTCCTTTATATATATTCAGGTATATAACCAATCAAATGTCAGGTAATAAAAGTAGAAAATGAAAGTAACATTTTCATTGGTTGTCAATTCCAACACTTTAGATGTGTTTTGTGAAGTAATTTACCTCACGGTATTTAGAGAGGTCTACAGGCTTAATGGCTAAATGGAATTTCAATCAAATTTGTGACAATGAAAGGGATTGGTATGTAGTATGAGCTAATGTATATTTGGTGAGAGTGTCTCCAGTCGTTTTTCTGTGAATTACTTTCCCACCTTTTTTATTGGACCGCTTCCCGGTATGCGTTCCGGTCCGCGAACCAGCAGCGTTACGGGAGTCCACCATTTTGTGTTTCGGTCGAATCAAGATACAAGATGGAGGGCAAATAATGTTCTGAATGGGTAGAAGGGGGCACGGTAGATGTATCTTGACCCCCTAGGTTTTCTGAGGGTGGCTGAGGAGGACCATATGTGCGGGAAAAAAACATTTTTTTTTTAAATTTTGCGCGGTTAGCTTCCAGTTCGCGTACCGGGTAGCGCTCTTTGAGCGTAGTTTGATGAAAATTAGAGAAAAAAGTTAGAGAACAATAATAATTGTGAGTGATCAGATGTAGGGTAGCTCTGAGAAGAGCTTTTGGGTTTATGGTACATTTTGGTACTTATAAGTAGGTACCAATGCACAGTCTTAAATTCAAAATGAAAATTCTGTTGCCCTCATCTGAGAAGTGAACTCCATCTCCTCTGTAGATATCTTGCATGTAGTAACGCAAGTTATTGTTGTACATGGAGCCCATTCCATGGTCTCTCATGTAAGCTGAAACAGATTTGTTTACATGCTTCCTCGACTTCTCAATTTGTGGACAAAATTGGTTGGACCACCTCCATTTCTGTCTTTGGCATATATTTGAATATACCAAGGCAGTTTGAGGAAAAAGTGCCATTAATTGCTCAAAGGTGTCCTTTAAAAGCATTTCCAGACCTACCCCAGTCAAAGTGCCCAAATCATTACCTCCACAGTGCACAATTAACAGGTCAGGTTTTGGCAAATGCATAAAGGTTTTCACCAATGGTATCAATTGGTGACATTTCAATCCTCTTTGGCCCAACCACTTAATTTCCACATCTTGTAAATTGAGGTTAGGTAAATTTCTGTTCTCAGCATACCTTTGAGCCCAGTAGATGTAACTATGTCCAACAATCCAGACATTACACATGGTGGGAGAAGGTTGTGCTGCAGTCAGATGAAGTGTGGTAATGAAAGGGCAGTTGAAACAGTAGGAGTTTGTAAAGAAAAAAAACTGTGGATTTCCAGTGCTAATGATTCATTAGCAGTGATTGGTGCATTTCCATTTCTGAAAACAGAAAGTTAGGGTGCATGAATGTGTTCTTTGAAAGATGTAATTTGAATGGTCAAGGAAAAAACATGTAATGAAAGATTGCACTGGATACGCAGGTGCACTGAGAGTTCAGAGTTCAATTGAAACATTGTTGTGTGAACTTGCAAACATGAGAGGTCTTTCAGGAGGTGGTTGCTAAGCAAAATAGGCAGAGAGGGCAGAGGGGGGAAGGGTTTTGATTTGAAAAAAGTGAGGGAAGAGTTATGATTGGCTAATATGAGAGATATGTGTAATGAATATCAACATTTCTGTGCTTTCTATAGCTGCAGCCTCTGGAGTGCATCCTCTTTGTTCTGCTGAAGACAATTTGGTGTATTTTTGAGACTGTTTTGAAACTCAAAAAGTATTTGCTAAGGTGAGAAAAGATTTATTTAATTTAGATAGAGAATAGTATGATTTAAGGAGAAAATTATGAAGAAAGCTGTGTTTTTAAAATGTGGCTTTGTCTCAAGTGATATACAAATAGATTTTGATTCCTTGAGAAATTGTAATTGCATATTCTGTGTAGAAATCTGGCATGCAGTAACACAAGTTATTGTTGTACATGGAGCCCACTCCATGGTCTCTCATGTAAGCTGAAACAGATATGTTGTGTTTAAAAACGATTTTTGAAAACAATTACATTTCTGGATATGTTCTGCTAGAGCTTCATAGGTTGTTTGGGCCATATTTATAAGGCATTTGAGTGTCTCTGATGTTATTGTTCCCATTTTAATTGAAGAGCTTTCTCTATGGGGCAAGTTTCTTGTAAATACACTCCCACCTGTGCTTAGCAAATTTAGATTTTGATTATGGGAGTTACATAGCCATGTTAAAAATGTCCCAAAAATGGTGCAAGGGCATTCAATAAAACGCTTTCATGTGTCTTAAGGACATTTTCAGTCATTTCCGACTGAATGTAGCTATACAATTGATTTATATGCTGTGTTTAAAAACGATTTTTTGAAATCAATTACATTTCTGGATATGTACTGCTAGAGCTTCATAGGTTGTTTGGGCCATATTTATAAGGCATTTGAGTGTCTCTGATGTTATTGTTCCCATTTTAAATGGAAAGCGTTCTTCATGGGGCAAGTTTCTTGTAAATACGCTCCCACCTGTGCTTGGTAAATTTAGATTTTGATTATGGGAGTTACATAGCCATGTTAAAAATGTCCTAAATATGGTGCAAGGGCATTCAAAAAAACGCTTTCATGTGTCTTAAGGACATTTTCAGTCATTTCCGACTGAATGTAGGTATACAATTGATTTATATGTTGTGTTTAAAAAAGAGTTTTTGAATTCAATTACATTTCTGGATATGTACTACAAGAACTTCATAGGTTGTTTGGGCCATATTTATAAGGCATTTGAGTGTCTATGATGTTATTTTTCCCTTTTTAAATGGAAAGCGTTCTTCATGGGGCAAGTTTCTTGTAAATACGCTCCCACCTGTGCTTGGCAAATTTAGATTTTGATTATGGGAGTTACTTAGCCCTGTTAAAAATGTCCCAAAAATGATGCAAGGGCATTCAAAAAAACGCTTTCATGTGTCTTAAGGACATTTTCAGTCATTTCCGACTGAATGTAGGTATACAATTGATTTATATGTTGTGTTTAAAAATGAGTTTTTGAATTCAATTACATTTCTGGATATGTACTGCTAGAGCTTCATAAGTTGTTTGGGCCATATTTATAAGGCATTTGAGTGTCTATGATGTTATTTTTCCCTTTTTAAATGGAAAGCGTTCTCCATGGGGCAAGTTTCTTGTAAATATGCTCCCACCTAAGCCTGGCAAATTTAGATTTTAATTATGGGAGTTACATAGCCATGTTAAAAATGACCCAAAAATGGTGCAAGGGCAATCAAAAAAACGCTTTCATGTGTCTTAAGGACATTTTAAGTCAATGAGGAAACACAGGTGATGTAATTCTGAAATGAGGAAAAAAAACTCCACATTTTTCAATTACATCACTAGTGTTTCCTAAGTTTATGAATGACATTGTGCAGATGAAGTTTAGATCTGACCACAGATTCAAAAGAGGTCTGCCCTTTGTTCAAGAGTGAAGTGGACATGACTTACTTCATTGGTAGGCCTTCATATGTATTATTTCCTTTGTTTTCTTCAACAAGCGAAAATCTCATCTGCAACCGTGTGTTGGCCTCACCTCAAACAAACAAAACAGGTGATGGACCGAATGTGGATCAATGTCACACATTCACCCCAGTCCAAAGATCTGGGCCCAAACAAACCTCTAGATAGGCCACACCTTATCGTCATCCTGAATCAATCATTTAAAATGTTAGGGAGAGATTTATGAGAGGTGTATGCCTGTTTTGTACCACTGTGCGTCACTTTTGTGACGCAGTGGTGGTGTAAAAGATTTGCTATGTTAAATAATAAGTAGGGTGTTAAGTTTTTGATGACTGTTATTCATTTACTGTTTGGTAATAGTGGTTAATAACATTTTTTATTATATTTTTCCACAGATTCAACTGCAGATCATTTCAAAATTTGAAAAATGCCAACTAAGAATCGAATTAGAAAGGCTAGAAAACGTCAAAGACAGCAGGATGATCTATTATTGCAGCAGTCCTCTCCCAAAAAAACTTGTGAAATCACCAAGAAAGCTCCGGGTAAGAGCACAAAATCATTCATAAGAAATATTTGTAGTAAAAAAAGTATTTCAACAAAAAAATTTTCAGTCCAGAAAAAGAGAAGCAATTTAAATGGAAAGGAAAGACCAATCAAAAATGTTACTGCTAGAGCAAGAGATAACTCTGTGCATGATAGTAGAAGGAAACAACAGTTTAGGGACATTCGAAAACGAATGTTCCGCAACAGGATAATAGTTAATTTATTTAAAAATATTAAGAAAGGCCAACAGAAAGTGGCATTTTATAAGAAAAAGAAAAATGTAGAGAAAATTATTGATCATGCTTTCGAAATTAAGCGAAAGTTATTTATTTTGGTAACCAAATGAATTAGGACACTAAGCAAGGTAATTTCTGATTTCAAATCAAATAGTAGATGAAAGAGAGTAGTAAATCGTAGTAACTTTTGTGAAGTTTTTTCCGGAGAATGGATGCATAGTTCAAGTTGTGAGGCATTTTTTAATGAGGAGAGTTATTTTCAAGATAATGATTTGGTGTTTGCAGTTGACACCAGTGGTCGAGCTTATGAAGTGAAGGATGGTTGTCCATTTGAAAAAGAAAAACTTGTGACAACAGAGATAGAAGAGGTGTTAGGTAATGAGGTTTTAGAAAGACGTCCTAAGGGTCCTGTGTACATTTGGAAGTGTAGTTCTATTTGCAGTGTGCGACAGGATTCCATCAATTTGCTTTGTGATTTTGTACGGACATTTTATAAGAAAAGTTTGAAGCAGAAAATGAAGTTGTTGCAAGAATTAGATCCTTGCAGAGTGAGACAAATGACAGGTTTGCGTGGTCATTCACTGGCTTGTCTTTCCAGGAGAGTATGCCAGAGTGTTTTTCATCATTTCAGGATGCTAGCAGTGCATCATAATAAAGTGAGGAAATTAGTGAGAATGTTGTATCATGCTAAGAGTCCAGCAATTATGCTTAAACAATTATGTGCTGCTCTTTTGCATGGTTCTGAAATAGATGTCAAGAATATTTGTGAAGAAATTGAGTTTTGTTACTTTGGACGTAAAGATGAGAATGTTCAAATTGACCCAGAAGTAGAGGGTAATGTTGAAGATAATGTACAGGTTTCTAGTACAGATAAATTTCAGAAGGAAATTGCCACGTTTCAGATGAAATCAAGTGAGAGGCCTAATTTCACTTGTGTGTGTTGTCGACGCACTTATTACAAGAATCAGATTAAGTTAGTGGATTTATATGCAAAAAGTGAAAGGGAAAATAATAGTGAATGGAAGGATTTTGCCACATACTTGATGGTAGAAAATTATTTTGATTTGGGATCGGATCAACGTGTGTGTACTTATTGTTGTAACAAATTAAACCAAAACCAGATGCCTGCTAGGGCGGTTCATAATAATCTGGAATTGGCTGAGATTCCTTCTGAATTGAAGGATTTAAATACTTATGAATCTATTTTGATTCAAAGTATCCATCCCTTTCAGGCTATTGTAAGAATGGAGCCAAAGACAGGGAAGTTGCCTCCATCAGATTTACAGAGAGGATTAAAGGGAAGAGGTGTTTATTTGCCTCTAGATTTGAACAAAAACATTAACACAATTGGAGTAGAAAAAGTGGAAGAGGAACCTCTGGTTATCTTGGTTAATGGGGTTCCGACAAAGAATAAGAAAATATGGCAAGATTTAGTGGAAGTTAGGAAAGTCAAAAAGGCAACATTGTATTTGAAGAAAAATAATAAGTACTATAAGAATGTATATGTTGCAGAAGAGGAAGTAAGTGATGAAGAGGATAGCGATTTGTGTGCTGGCCAAATTGAGAAAGTAGAGGCCTCTAAAAGTGAAGAAATATATGAACATTATAGTGTTCATCCTTTGCATTCCAAGGAAGTCATGGGGAATGCTATTGAGTTGTTTTAAATGAAACAAGCCAAAGGGAGTCCCATTAGTGTTTGGGAGGAAAGTTTGGAAGCTCGGTGTTTCCCACAGCTATTTCCCAGAGGTCAAGGAGGAAGATATGATGAGCGACCTCATCAAATTCCTGCGTCTGAATACCAGACTTTACGATTGTATGCAGAAGATCCTAGGTTTCGTCAATGCATTCCCTATTTGTTTCATCTCCTGTTTGAAAGCGATCTGTCTGGACTGTCATATGCAGTGAACCACATCTTAAAAAGTGGTATACAGATGCGAAACATCTCGGCAAGTGACTTTATGCATAAAGTCAATGTCCAAGACAGTATTTTGGATTCTCACCTAATTAATCTCATGGCGTGTCAGCGTGGTACTAATGAGTACTGGTACCATCGTCATGGTGATTTAAAATGTATGCTGAGGAACTTAGGAACTCCAACATGGTTCCTCACTCTGAGCTGTGCCGAGTATGGCTGGGAAGACTTACTTGAATTTCTACGAGAGGCAAATGGAAATATTGAAAACATTGAATTCAAGACACCTGGAGAACTGTGTTCTTTGGATCCAGTGAATGTATGCAGGTACTTCAATCTGAGATTTGAAGCTATGATGTCTTTTATCACAAATAAGAAGAATTCACCTCTTGGAGAGGTGTTGGATTTCTTCTGGAGAAAGGAGTACCAAGCAAGAGGTGCTCCTCATATACATATGCTGCTGTGGATCAAGGATGCACCTAAATTTGGAACAGATCCGGATGACTTAGTGATGAGTTTCATAGAACAGTATTCTACGTGTGCTGTTCCAAACGCAACGGAGAAGGAAAGCCTAAGAGAACAAGTTCTACGTTTCCAAAGCCATCGTTGTGGAAAGTACTGTCGTCGTAAATTCAGAAACAAGGACAAATTCTACACCAAATGTCGTTTCAACTTTCCACGACCGGTGATTTCTAAAGGAAGAGTGAACAGTTTGAATTCTTCTCTGCGACATAATGTGACGAGGAAATCACCCAAAAATACATACAATTTGAAAAGGAACGAAGAGTCCAAGTACATCAACGACTACAACCCAGTGATTTTGTCCATGTGGAATTCTAACATGGATATACAGTTTGTGGCTGACAACTGTATGGCTGTGGCTCGGTATGTGACATCTTACATCACCAAAAAAGAAAAGACAGAATTGAAGGATATGTGGGAGGACATTTCCCATGAAAAAAGCCTCAGCAAGAAGTTGTACAGTTTCAGTCTGAAGATGTTGTCGCATCGAGAAATCGGAGCTTACGAATGTTCTGACCGGTTGTCTTCAGCAAGTCTCTATGCCAAATCCAGGAGTATCGTTTGGGCAAGTCTTGGTCTTGCTGCAACGCGAAATCGAGTTCTAAAACCTGTCCGGGAAATTGAGTATTTGGCGGAAAAAGAACCAAACAGTACCGACATTTTGAAGACCAACATGTTGGATACATATTATCCAAATTGAAGCAGTCACCTTGAGAATGTTTGTCTATATGAGGTTCTACAAAATTATATATTCAAGAGGAACATCAAAGAAGATATTGAGAAAGGAGTGTATGCTGTAATTGGAAGTGAGGGATGTCTGGTCAAGCAAAGAAAATGCCAATTAGTAAACCATCGAAAATTGAGTGGCGAATCTCCAGAAAAAAAGGAGTTTTTCTATTTAGCACTTTTGCAACTTTTCAAGCCTTGGCGTGCAGAAGAGGAACTGCTTGGAGATTTCCTCTGTTACGAAGACTCTTTCACTGCCGCTAAGGAGACCATAGAATGTCCTGCTTTTCCCAAATATCAAGAAATGTTGACTTTGGAAATTGAGCAGGAAGCAACGATTGCAGCCGAGATTGCCAGAGACAGTTCTCAGGACAGTCAGAGTTCTGTTTCATTGAGTCAGGATCCACTAGGAGGACCTATTATCGAAAATGAAGCTGCCACTGCTATGAATGAAGCGGAAAGAGCCATGGCACATGCTCAGGAGGATGCGGTTAACTTAGAAGACTTGGAAAAACAACTCAACGTTGAGCAGAGGAAAATATATGATGAAGTTACCAAGCAAATTGATCATGGATTAAGTTATGAGAAGAAAGAGTGCTCATGTACGTCGTTGAAGCCTGTCCGACTGTACGTGAGTGGAGAAGCGGGAACTGGAAAAAGTTTCCTTATTAAAGCAATTTCTTGTTATTTGCAGGAAAGGACTGAGTCATCGCTGTCTTGTGTTGTCACCGCTCCTACTGGACTGGCAGCACATAACATTAAAGGTATTACTTTGCATCGTCTACTGATGCTGCCAGTGGAGCATGACAACAAATTACAATACCACAAGTTATCTGGGGATGCTTGTTGTGAAGTTTCAAGAGTCTTGAGGAAAATGAAACTTCTTATCATTGACGAAGTAAGCATGGTTTCCAATGTCATGCTTGCCTTTGTGCATTTGAGAATGCAAGAAGTTCTTAAAACTGAGTATGATGTGTTATTTGGTGGCAAACACATCATTGTTTTCGGAGATCTTCTGCAGCTGACACCAGTAAAAGGACAACCTGTGTTCAAAATACTCACGCATGAAGATACCAGGAAGTGCCTAGGGAGCATTGGCAACGTCAATATATGGTTAAACTTCAATTATGCTGAACTGCATGAAAATATGCGTCAGGCAAAGGATGAAGATTACAAGAATATTCTACAAGATATTAGAATTGGAAAAGTGACCGAGCATGGGAAAGAAGCTTTAAATGCACGATTACTGTCAAATTTATATCCAGAACAAGATGTTGTGCCTGAGAATATTTTTCAGAAAATTACTGAGAAGAAATCCGGAATATGTTTGATGCCAACTCTTGCAGAATGTGCCATCTTCAACAACAAAATGTTGAATTTAGAAAAGCAAGAGATTGTGAAACTTGAAGCTATTGACAGAATAGAGCATATGGGATCAACAATTATTTTGTCTGAGAATTTGAAATCAAAATTGGATTCATTAGAGAAGACTATATCTAAAACAGCGGGTTTTGAAAAGACTTTGAATGTGTGTTTAAATTGCCAAATCATTTTGAGAAGGAATTTACATGTTGAAAGAGGTCTGGTAAATGGATCAATGGGTAATGTTGTTGATTTTGAGAAATACAGAAGTAGAGATGGTATTGAATTTTTAAAAATTAAATTTGATGGCATTGAGGAAGTACAGCTAATTGGTTGTTGTTCTGCTAGGTTTTTGCTTGTTAAAGACTTATATGTTCGCCGTAAACAGTTTCCTGTTTGCTTGGCATATGCGGTGACAAACCATAAATCGCAAGGTTTAAGTGTAGATAGTGCATTGGTGAATATTGGCAGTTCTGTGTTCAAAGAGGGTATGGCATATGTGGCATTGTCACGAGTTAGAACTTTATCGGGATTGTACTTGATTGATTGTGATGTCACAAACATTTGTGCGGATCTAGATTGTGTTAAGGAATACAATAGGTTAAGAAGAGAGTATGCGCCACATTATCCTCAATATCCTTTGTTTGAGAAATGTGTGGTAGGCCGTAAACGAAGAAATATCACTAATAGTAGGGAGGTTGTAGCAAAAAGCCGAAAAGTCGATGAACCGAAAATTGTAAGCAGAAAGAAAACGGATTCTGTTGAAGATGTTGTCGGTTTTCAATTTGAAAACAGTTCTGGTGTCAACTGCTATGCAAATGTAGTGGTTAATGTTCTCTTTTCACTAGAGACTTTAAAAGAACAGATTGTGAACAATTCGGAACAAAGTTTATGCTGTTTGTTGAATTCTGTGTTAGAGAAATGTAGTGCTGATAGAACGAGAGTAGAAAGTGTGTCTGAAGTTCGTTATATGATTAGATGAATGTTCAGGTCAAACAGACTTCTCTGAAAATAATCAGCAGGATTGTCAGGAGTTTTTAATGTATATGCTTGATGTATTGCAAGATGAGGGTGTAGATGTAGATCACCTGTTTGGGCTTTCTTATCAATGGCAGCATGACTGCGAGAACTGTATGGTATCAAGTACTACTAGTGTAGACTCAGAAAGGTTTATATATTTAACTTTGCCGGACAGTAAATCAGTCTCCTTTAATAAGCTAGTAAATGCAGCTGATCACAACATGGAGTGTAGCCAATGTAAATCTGATATGATGTCAACATTATTTATACGAAGATATGGCCAGTATGCCATTTTAATGATCCAACGATGTAGGCCTGATGGATCAAAATTGTCAACTTTAATAAAAAAAATTGTTGCTTCTCAGCTGTCAATATCAGGAAGGACTTTTGTAACTGTAGCAATTATCTATCACGTTGGTCCTTCAACAACATCAGGACATTACACAGCTTATTTAAAGTCTAGAAACGGCTGGTCATTCTGCAACGATTCTGTTGTAACCTTAAAAAAAAAATTGCAGTTTGACCTTAAAAATTCTTACCTGGTGTTTTTAAAACCAAAATTTTAAGGAAAGAATCTCGGGATTTGCTCTGAGGAATTGCAAAAGGTTCATGAAGTAGAGGGAATGTAAGTCTGCAATGCTGTCTAGATTATTGGTCCAAAACTTTTAATTATAATGTCATATTAAAAATCCAACTATATAAACCTGATGCAAGTAACTCTGCTTCATAGTAAGCAGTATCAGTGTCATAGGAAAAGTAGAACATGAGTGAGCAAGAAGGGTAAGATATTAGTAGTCCAGGATTGTGAAAGTAATCTTAAATGTTTTCTTTCTGAAAGTTGCGAAAATAGAAAATGACGGGATTTGATTACAAGAATTACAAGAGTTGTAAATCGCTCCAACATGATTTGGCCATGTGGAAACATGTGGTAGAATGTGAGAAGTCTTTTATTGTATGTAACATATTTTTCAAAACGATGGAGGTTTTCTTTCAGAAAGTGGCGGGCTGAAAATATTAATAGCACAACAGAGTGTACGCTGTTCATAGGACATCCTTCGACGTTATGGAAAGTAAGTTAATTTTAAGGAGTTTTGAATTCAGATTTCTTATGTTGTATGGGTTTTTTAAACACAATCATTTTGATTGTGTTTTTTTTCCCCCGCTGTTACATGATGAATACCTTCAAGTCACTGATTTAAGTGAAATTTGATACATTCTGAGAACAGCAAAAATAAACCATTTAACATGTATAATTAATGTTCTACTTTTTGTACTTATGATATACATTTAGAAATGTGAGGTAGATATGGAGAAACTGAGGCTTCTGTAAGTGTCAAAGTTAATGCTTACAGTGCTGCACTTCTGGGTACTGTTTTTTTTGAAAACTGAATAGGCCTCACCTCAAAGAAACCTCTTGAAAGGACACATCTTATTTGCATCCTGAAACAATCATTTAAAATGTTAGACACAATTTTATGATGGCTTTACATCTCTTTTGCGCTGCTATTACATCACTATTGTGAGACATCAGCAGTGCAAAAGATGCTCTATGTTCCAAAATAGGCCTCACTTCATCAGCATCAAGATACTGTTTGTTTAATATATATATCTTTAGGATTGCGTAGGGGACGTAGAGAAGCAGAGGCTTCTGTAAATGTCAAAGTTGTTGAAAAACTGTTTGTTCTTGAACCTTTTCCCTTGTCTTTTCTAATTTTTAAATACATGTTTTAATATTTTTGAAATGTTTGTTCTATCTTTCGCAGATTGAAAGTATGAAAAAAGAATTGAAAAAGTTAACAAGAATTATAAGGTAAATGTTTTCTACTCTTTCTACCCGCAATCCACTGCTGATGATGTCACTGACCATGTCATGAATGATGTAATAAGTGGACATGACTTACTTCATTGGTAGGCCTTCACATGTATTATCTCCTCTGTATTCTTCAACAAGCGTAAAATTGATCTGCAACCCTGAGTAGGCCTCACCTTAAACAAACCTCTGGAGAGACCACACCTTATCGTCATCCTGAATTATTTATTTAAAATGTAAGGGACAGATTTATGATATGTGTATGCCTCTTTTGCGCCACTGTGCGTCAGTTTTGTGACGCAGTGGCGGTGCAAAAGATTTGCTATGAGGCGTCAAAATTACAAATTGATGCATCTAGGCAAATGTGTCATGCTGTTTTAAAACCGTGCCACATGAAACCGATGCAGCAGTGATGAAAAAGATGCACCATGTTGCAAGACAGGCCTCACTTGGGGCCACATGTATCAAGCTAATTAGAATGCTTTGGCGACATATTTCTGCTGATAAAAGCTGAAAAACTTTTATTGCCTATGTTGATGATATGGCTCTATGTTATTTACATTTCTTTGCTGTTTCAATTAATCTTTTTCTGTTATTTTTTCTTTTCTGTTTTCTATTTTTTCTCTCTGTTATTCCACATGTTTTAATCTTATTTTGAACATTCACTCACATTCTCCAAGAAACTCTTCTTTGTTATTGTTCTACTCTCTTTTTTTTCTTTCACTTCCTTATCCATTTTGTTTTTCGCAATTATACCCTTTTCCATCTTTTCTTCGGTAAATAGATCTATTAAACAGTATCTCTGGTTTACTTCCTATAGCTGTCTTTCTTTTAACATTACTCTCTGTTTACTTCCCTTATACTCACTCTTCTTTTTTTAAAAAAAAAATGTTTTGGTTCGCTCCTAGTTCGCGAACCGGGCAGCGAACGGGGAAGCGAACCAAAAGAAATAGAGCTTGCCAGAGTGCTAAACATTCTAGCAATTTTATTTGAAAGGGGAGGTAGTTCTGAAAAGAACTTTTTTTAAAATGTTTTTGTTGTTTTTTTTTTTTTTTTTTTCTGAACATTTTTTTTTTTTTTTTTTTTTTTGGAACAGTTTTATGTTTTTTTGTTTTTGATGGAGGGGAAACAACAAAAAACAGGCATTGAAAAGGGCTCAACAGGAGCAAAAAAAAAATTACTGTCTGGGGCGGTTAGGGCAATTATGATTTTCATAAGCAACGTTCATTAACGTTATGCTCATGTTACCACATGAAAGCAATGCACCGCAATACAAACAGGTTAATTTCATATGTAAAAAGTTCTGCTGAATGTTTGGCACGGTTTCCCGTGCCTCTGCTCCTGTCAACGATATTTGCGAAGTTGACCTGGCCACAGGAGTTGTTGTTGGATTATCCTGCAGGTCACGCAACTCTGCACGGCTGTAGTTCAACGGATGCCACCTGCTCATATGCCGATGCATGGTATAGTTCCCCATGCTATATTTTTTATCAGTGCCTCTTGATAACTTGTCTTTACAAATGAGGCAGGTGACATACTTAGCATTTACTTTCTTCTGCCCTCGAGGAAGTGAAAAAAACTGCCAAATGAAACTGGTTTTCCAATGGGAAACACGGGGCACCTCTTGTAAGAACTGTGGTCCTTCTGTCTCCTCTTCCTCTAGTTCATCCTCTTCCTCCTCTGTGTTGGTGATGAACTGGGGTGGTGGTCCTCTCTTCCCATGAGGAGGTGAAGGTGGTGGTGGGGGTGCACCAGCTGAAGCAACTACTGAAGCCATTGCTCAACTATGAAAAAGGGTCTTTCTCTCACCAAGATGAAAGTCAGAGTGAGGGAAGAAGGAGGGGTTTTCATCATTTGGGAAAAGCAAAAGTTCTAAACCAATGAAAAGTGTTATTTTTAGGTCATATGACCTAGTCTTACATCATTTGGAAACCAAAAGTGAAATGAACCAATGAAAAGTTTTATAAACAAGTCACATGACCTGTTCCGCTCACGTTACGCGGTGCGCGACTCGCCGCGGATCGCTTCCGGTTCGCGGTCCGGAGCACTTCCGGGAGCGCTAACGCGCCGCGTCATAAGACGCATTACGCGACAACGTGATACGTCGCGCTTCCGCGACGCGTCACAATGTTGATTTCTAACGCGGCAGTTGCGCAAACGGAACGTTTACCGGTTCGCGGACTAAGTCGCGGCATCAAGATGAGCTAACGGGAAGCTTCCCGGTTAGCGAACCGGGAGCGAAGATAAAAAAATATTTTAAAAAAAATTTAATAAAAAACATATAAAATGTATTTTTGGATTTAAAGAAGAATACATTTTACAGCTACAGATATTAGCTTTTAAAAAACCAATGAAATTCACTGAAAAAACCATAGGTTATAGACCATATATAGTTAGGAATTTGCATTTACAAAACCTTGAAAATTCACTGAAAAAACCATAGGTTATAGACCATATATAGTTAGGGATTAGCATTTACAAAACCTTATTTTATTCGCACAAAACCATTGAAATTCCATATATAGTTAGTTGCACTAACTATATATCGCGCACCCGCAATCCACTGCTGATGATGTCACATATTACATCATTCATGACATGGTCAGTGACATCACTGATGACATCACTGATGACATCTCAAATGACATCACTGATGACATCACTGATGACAACACCCAGTGACTATATGTTTCTGTAAAGTTAAAATATGTCTTACATATTGAAGAATGGGTGGATGTATAAGTGTCTGGATGAAGGATTTAGTAGGTGCATGACTGACTGTATGAGAGAATAATTAAATGTGTCTCACTGAGTGCATGGGTTAGTGACTAAAGTGTCTTAATTTGTCAATCATTATATATGTTGTTCTGTAAACTGCTGCATGTTCAAATCAGTAGCTATATCAGTAACTATATGGGTTATTGAATGGTTGCCCAAGTATTTGTATGGGAGACTGAGTATGTGTGTGGGTGGCTGGGAGGTGTATGACTCTGTGCATAGATGTGTGAGCAGTTGATTCCCTAGGTGTATGGGTTCAAAAGTGCATGTAGAAACAGCTGTATGGACAGTTGACTGTGTGCATGAGTGTATTGGTGAGTGAATGGATATCTCAGTGCTACATGTCAAAGTAAGTACATATGTAAAACACAGTCCATGTGAGAGTTGACATATATAAATAACTGAACATAAGAGCCAGTGAATGTGAGAGTGGCTGTATGGATCATTGTGAACTTGTATCAGGGATTGTATAAGAGAGTAAATATGTGTTAGTATATGTTTGAATAAGTAAGGTGTGTATAACTGTATAGTTGAGGAAATGGAGGTGTGATTGATTCTTTGCATGACTGACTAGGTGTGTGAGTAACTCCATGGATGTGTGACAGTCTGTGAGTGTCTGTTTACACTGAGTGTATCTAAGGTTATATTACAGTCTGAAGATGTTCATTGTATTATCACATAAATGATATCATCAGTGATGTCATCAATATTGTCGAATGAGATGTCAGTGATGTCATCAGTGATGTCATTTGAGATGTCATCAGTGATGTCATCAGTGATGTCACTGACCATGTCATGAATGATGTAATATGTGACATCATCAGCAGTGGATTGCGGGTGCGCGATATATAGTTAGTGCAACTAACTATATATGGAATTTCAATGGTTTAGTGCGAATAAAATAAGGTTTTGTAAATGCGAATCCCTAACTATATATGGTCTATAACCTATGGTTTTTTCAGTGAATATATATATATATATATATATATATATATATATATATATATATATATATATATATATATATATATATATATATATATATATATATATATATATATATATATATATATATATATATATATATATATTACCTACTGGCGGTCGCCAGTAGGCAGTTATAGTTAGGATTGTCTACCATAGGAAATTCCGAACATTCTATTGGGAATAACTTTGGCGCCGATTGAGGGATAGGCCTGTAATTTTCCTTAAAATGGTCTCGCTGCGCTCCGCTCCTTCCCTGAAAGTTTCGGGGGGATTCATGAAGTGGGGGCTGAGAAAAAGGGGGGTCCCAAAATGTGTTTTCTCCATGTTAATTTCCATAGGACGGTCTGACAAGTCTACAGCCCGAACCGCTGAACGGAATTTCGCCAAACTTGGAAAAATTGTAGGGATTGGTACACAGATGTGCCTTTGCTATGTTTGGTGAAAATTGCTCCAGTGTTTTTTATGAAAATGAACTTCAAAAACACATATATATATCTATAGGCGCGCTCCGAGCGCTCACTGGTGCGTGTACCGGGGAGCGCACCCGGCGCGCTACGGGAGTGCGCGAGCGGAAAGCTGATTGGCTGACGGGTGTCTGTCAACATTCTAAACAGTCCGGAGAGTCCGCCATCTTCTGTCTCAGTAGATTCGAGACAAAGAGGTGAAAAAGAAAGGGGGATATAATTAAAAGGGGGCAGAGTAGACACCCCCTGACCCCCTAGGTTTTCTGAGGTGGGCCTAGAAGGACCCTGAAGGGCAAGAAAACGTTTTGATTTTTTGATTTTCGCGGGGTAAGCGCTGACTACGCTCCCCGGTACGCGCACCCTGAGTGCACCACTGGGAAAAACAGTGTAAAAAAATAGAGTAAAAAAATAATGTAAAGTGTTTAGAGGTAAGTTAGCTTTGAAAAGAGCTGTTGTGTTCATTGGGTGTTTTTTGTACCTACAAGTAGGTACCAATGCAGATTCTTATATTAAAGAGGAAAACTCTATTCCCCTCATCTGTAAAATGCACATTATTTCTCCTATAGATGTCTTGCATGTTGTGACGCAAGTTGTTGTGATAAATGGAACCCATAGCATAGTCTCTGAGGAAAGCAGAAACAGATTTATTTACATGTTTCCTTGCTTTTTCAATCTGTGGACAAAATTGCCCAAGTCATTTCCACCACAGTGCACAATTATAAGGTCAGGGTGTGGTAAATGCATAAAGGATTTTATCGATACTATCACTTGGTGTCTCCTCAATCCTCTTTGTCCAATCCATACAATGTTCACATTTGGTAAATCAAGATTGTAAATACCTTTGTTAGTTGCGTATTTTTGAGCTCAGTGGACATAGCTATGGCCCACAAACCAGATTCTTTTCATTTTGAAGGTAGGTGTGTGAAGGTAGGTGTGCTTCTAGTCAGATGAGTTGTGGAAATGAAATGGCAGTTTGATTATGATAAAAAAAAGTGTTTGAGAATCAGTGCAGATGAATAAGTAGAAATGATTGGAGCATTGTTAAAAATCTCCACTGAAAATTAGGGTAAATGCTTTTTTTTTTAAGAAGTCATTTCAATGGTTGAGAAAAAGTCATTTAAAGAAACATGGCATTTTATTAGCTAGTAGATTGAGAGATTTTTTTGCAACATAGTAAAATGAACTTGTGAACTTTGTACTGGTTTTAGAGGGAGTTACCATGGTTACTTGGTGAATGAGCACTGGGGGTATGGGTGAATGTTATGTGAGTTTCAAAGTCTTGAAATCTTCAACGAATTAAAATGTGCAGTTTGGTTCTGAATTGTGTGGGGGAACAATTTTTATTGGCTATGTGCAAGAATATGGCTCTGAAATCAGAAATAATCTGTGCCATTATTGAAAGGCTCCCAGTGAAGGAAGCATTGTTCAGAGATTCTGCTTAAGAATTTCTGTTGACTGTGACTGACACTGTTTGACATCTTCCAAACCATTTTTAAAGGTGAGTAATGATTCTTTTAAAAAAGATAGAGAGTTGTAAGATTTTTTACAAGTATCATAGTGTGTGTCTCTGCGAATTAAGGAATTATAATAGCGAATCATAAGGAATCGCTATTTGAGACTCGCAAATCGGTATTCATGTAGGAATCGCAATAGTAATTGCGATTCCCACTGATTCCTTATTTGCGATTAGCTAATTGCTAATCGCAAATAAGGAATAACTCCCCATGCATTCCTATGGGCCAATAGGCCCATAGGAATGCATGGGGAGTCATTCCTCATTTGCGATTAGCAATTAGCTAATCGCAAATGAGATTGCGAGTACAAGGGTGCCAGGGGTGTCCAAAGGACACCCTGTAGCACCCCTGCATGGAAAATAACACAGGTGTTGCACACACACATGTCCTTTGGACATGTGTGTGTGTAACGTGCAACTCAGAAAAATGCATTTAAATGCATTTTTCTGAGTTTTCGCAATTTACCGCGAGGTTTGACCTCGCGGTAAAATGCGGCCCGAAATTGCGATTTCGCAATTGTAAAATGGATGATGAATTACATTTAAGGAATCTCAAATAGAGATTCCTTAAATGTAAATCCGCGCAAATATGCGAATTAGCAAATAGCGATTTTTGCATTTGGGATGTTGAATCCCAAATGCAAAAATCGCACTCACAAAGGGCCAGATTCTCAGAATCTGGCCCTTTGCGAGCCGATTCGGCCTTGATGAATAAGGCTGTATATTTTTACGTTTTTCCATAATGTTAGCTGTGTGTTTATAAGGTAGTCTTCTTTATAAATTGTTTTTTATGCTTGGATTCAATGCTGGTTTAGAAATTGTGTAATGGTTTCATCAGAGTTGTAAATATGCTCATTTTTAGGAAGCACATTGTGCAACCTGTAGCAAAGGTAGAAGGAGTGAATGTCTAGAGAGGGATAGGAATAGCAGATAGAAAACCATATGAAATGGTGGGGAGATGCATAAACACACAACTATGTCAAAGATTGTGCACACAGCTTGTAAATATGCAGGCAGACAAAGCAATCTTTGACATAGCTGTGTGTTTATAAGGTAGACTCTCACATTGATAAGCTCTCTCACAGCATTTCATATTCTTGCCTGAGTGCATATTTACAAGCTGTGTTCACAATCTTTGACACAGCTGTGTATTTATAAGGAAGACTCTCACAATGTTAACATCTCTCACATTACATAAGGTAAGGTCATGAGCTTGCCCCATGTGAAAGGATGCATTGCTGGAAATTATTTTTTTTACTACAATTTTTACACTGTTTTTCCCTGTGGTGCACTTGTGGGCCTCATTTATCAGACCATGCGTCACTTTTATGCCGCTGGTGCGTCACTTTTTGTGACACAGCAGTGGTGTAATAATTTCACCTTGTTGATTTATATTTACACAGTGATGCATCTAGGTAGATGCGTCACTTTGTAAAGCCCTTTGCCACAAATGTGCGTCAGGTGTAATGTATGCAAACGGGGCGTATTGACGCAAAGAAGGGTTGTACAAATGACGCAGTCAAATCTATGAGATTTCACTGCGTCACTTTTAGGACACTGTTGTGTCTTTATTTTGCACCTGCCTCACAGTAGGTGTAAGACTGACGTAGGCCATTTCAGTTAGGGTTTGCCCCATGTGAAAGGATGCATTGCTGGAAAATATTTTTTTAAATGGCATAAATTGAGATAGAATTTACAAAAAAAGAGAGACATATTTACAAGCTGCGTGCGCAATCTTTGATATAGTTGTGTGTTTATAAGGTAGACTTTTTATGAATAGTTTTTTATGCTTGGATTCAATGCTGGTTTAGAAATTGTGTAATGGTTACATTGGAGTTGTAAATATGCTCATTTTTATGAAGCACATTGTGCAACCTGTAGCATGGGTAGAAGGAGTGAATGTCTAGAGAGGGATAGGAATAGCAGATAGAAAACCATATGAAATGGTGGGAAGATGCATAAACACACAGCTATGTCAAAGATTGTGCACGCAGCTTGTAAATATGCAGGCAGACAAAGCAATCTTTGACATAGCTGTGTGTTTATAAGGTAGACTCTCACAGTGATAACATCTCTCAAAGCATTTCATATTCTTGTCTGAGTGCATATTTACAAGCTGAGTGCACAATCTTTGACACAGATGTGTATTTATAAGGTAGACTCTCACAATGTTAACATCTCTCACATTACATAAGGTAAGGTCATGAGCTTGCCCCATGTGATAGGATGCATTGCTGGAAATTATTTTTTTTTACTACAATTTTTTACACTGTTTTTCCCTGTGGTGCGCTTCAGGGCCTCATTTATGAGACCTTGCGTCACTTTTATGCCGCTGGTGCGTACCTTTTTGTGGCACAGCAGTGGTGTAAAAATTTGCACCTTGTTGAGTTATATTTACAAAGTGACGGATCTAGGTAGATGCGTCACTTTGTAAAGCCCAGCGCCACATTATATATGCATCAGGTGTAATGTACGCAAAGGGGGCATATTGACGCAAATAAGGGTCGTAGAGGTGACGCAGTGAAATCTATGAGATTTCACTGCGTCACTTTTAGGATGCTGTTGTGTCTTTATTTTGCACCTGCCTCACAGTAGGTGTAAGACTGACGTAGGCCATTTCAGTTAGGGCTTGCCCCATGTGAAAGGATGCATTGCTGGAAAATATTTTTTTTAATGGCATAAATTGAGATAGAATTTACAAAAAAAGAGAGACATATTTACAAGCTGCGTGCGCAATCTTTGATATAGTTGTGTGTTTATAAGGTAGACTTTTTATGAATAGTTTTTTATGCTTGGATTCAATGCAGGTTTAGAAATTGTGTAATGGTTACATTGGAGTTGTAAATATGCTCATTTTTATGAAGCACATTGTGCAACCTGTAGCATGGGTAGAAGGAGTGAATGTCTAGAGAGGGATAGGAATAGCAGATAGAAAACCATATGAAATGGTGGGAAGATGCATAAACACACAGCTATGTCAAAGATTGTGCACGCAGCTTGTAAATATGCAGGCAGACAAAGCAATCTTTGACATAGCTGTGTGTTTATAAGGTAGACTCTCACAGTGATAACATCTCTCACAGCATTTCATATTCTTGTCTGAGTGCATATTTACAAGCTGAGTGCACAATCTTTGACACAGCTGTGTATTTATAAGGTAGACTCTCACAATGTTAACATCTCTCACATTACATAAGGTAAGGTCATGAGCTTGCCCCATGTGAAAGGATGCATTGCTGTTACACTGTTTTTCCCTGTGGTGCGCTTGAGGAGGCCATGCGTCACTTTTACGCCGCCGGTGCATCACTTTTTGTGACACAGCAGTGGTGTAAAAATTGCACCTTGTTGAGTTATATTTACAAAGTGACGCATCTAGGTAGATGCGTCACATTGTAAAGCCCTGTGCCACATTATATGTGTGTCAGGTGTAATGTATGCACAGGGGGCGTATTGACGCAAAGAAGGGTTGTACAAATGACGCAGTGAAATCTATGAGATTTCACAGTGTCACGTTTAGGACGCTGTTGTGTCAAAATTTTGCACCTGCCTCACAGCAGGTGTAAAACTGACGTAGGCCCTTTCAGTTAGGGCTTGCCCCATGTGAAAGGATGCATTGCTGGATTTTTTTTTTAAATGGCATAAATTGAGATAGAATATACAAAAAAGAGAGACATATTTACAAGCTGTGTGCGCAATTTTTGACATAGTTGTGTGTTTATGCATCTCCCCACCAATGCTGTGAGAGATGTTAACATTGTGGGAGTCTAGAAGCATATTGTGTTTTTGTATAGTGTATATTGGAAATGAATTTTGGAAATGACTTAGGTTTCTGTTTTGCTTCGGAGTGGTCATTTAAATGGGTTGTGCTTTGTGTTAAAAACGATTTAGTATGGAAAATGTTTTTTGGTTAAAAGTCTGGTACCTACAGTCTAAAAACAGGCCACCTATATATAAACAAGATATAACATTCATTTGTAAATTATATCTAACATTGCGCAAGCGGCTTGTAAATATGCCAATGAAATCTTTACACTATTTCTGGACCAGCATTAATGTCAAACATTCTGAATTTATGGAAAATGTGTGACACATCTGAATGCCTTCTTGATGGAACCAAAGTAAACAAGCATTGAAAATGCAATAGATCTCACCCTCAGTGTCACACATACTGTTGGCAGTGACAGACATGGTACATTATATCTAAAATCCAATTAATCTGTCTAAGATTACACTGTGAGTGAAGCTTGAAATAATGAGCAACTAAAGTGCTAACATTCTAAATTTATGGCAAATGTGTGACACATCTGACTGCTTTTTTCATGAAAGCAAGGTAAACTAGCATTGAAAATGCAATAGATTTGGTGTGATCTGAGGCACATGTGCACGATATTACATGTAATCTACCATCTCTGTCTGTACAAGCACTATGTGTGTCCCTGCACTAATTATTTCTCTGTATCTACAGGCCAAAAACAGGCCACCTATTTATAAACAAGATGTAATAATGATTAGTAAATCTTTTTTGACACAAAGCAAAGCACATGTAATGTAAATGAGCCTTTTGTTGTATACTAGTGTTTAAATTGTTTACTTATTGTAATTGCTTTGTAATATGTTTGTAGTGGTGTATAATATGTTATTTTTTATGTTTTCCACAGATTATATTCATCTATACAAACAAACAAAAACATGCCTTCGAAAACTAGAGCAGATAAAAATTATAAACGGAAATTAAGGTCTGAGGAAAAAGAAAATCAAGAAGCAACCAAAATAAAATCTTCAGAGAAAAAGAAAAATGCTCCTGGTAAGCAAAGTAAAAATTTTCTGAGGAACTTATTGAAATGTCAAGCAAAAAAAAGTTGTTTACCCAAGAAAAATGAAACATCTGTAATTTAACAAAAGACAGGATATCCTTCTAAAAATGTTAGACGTGTACAAGGAGACAATATCTTGCAAAGAAATACAAGAAGTAAACAATTTTCGAACATTCATAGACAAATGTTTTACAACAGAATTGTTTTAAATTTATTAAAAAATATCAAAACGTATTAAAAAAAACAGCTTTTTACAAGAAAAAAAACATAGTTAAGATTGTGGATGAAGCTTTTAAATTGAAAAATAAATTACTTAGTTTAGTAATGAATAGAATTCGTACACTTGATAAGATAATCAATGTGTTCAAATCAAAATGTAAGTGGAGGAGAGTAATTAATCGAACTAATTTCTGTGATGTTTTTTCTGGAGAATGGAAGCATAGTTCAAGTTCTGAGCCATATTTGAATGAAGAAAGCTACTTTCAAGATAATGATTTGGTGCATGCAGTTGACACCAGTGGTCGAGCATATGAGGTGAATGATGGTTGTCTGGTTGAAAAAGAAGAGATTGTGTCTCGAAATACAGAAGAGGTGTTAGCAAATGAAGTTTTAGGGAGATGTCCTAAGGCTCCAGTTCATACATGGAATTGTAGTAAAATTTGTAGTGTTTGACAGGAATCAATTGATTTGTTTTCAATTTCTTACGGACATATACTAAGAAAAGTATGAAACAAAAACTTAAAATTTTACAAGACTTAGGGGCATATTACCAAGCAATAGCGATAATTATCACTATTGCTTGGTTAGCGAGAAAAATTTATTGCCGTGCTGCGGTGATTTTTATCGCAGATAAACCTTGGTATTACCAAGGTTTATCGCAAATGCGATAAAAATCGGCAATAATGCATTAATATCGCTGAAAAATCAGCGATATTCAAGCATTACCTAGCTAATGCTCTTAGCCATGTTATCCACCTCCCATTGGATAACATGGCTAAGAACTGCTCAGGGCAGGTGTTAGCTTTTGGAGATATTCGCGCTTAGCACGAATATCTCCAAAAGTTGGTAATAGGAGATAGCGATGTTAGCGACTGGAAACAGTCGCTAACATCTTGGCACGCCCCCTTTGCATGTCATTAGTGATAAATATCACTGACATACAAAGCGGGGCCCAAGATGGTCGCTATCTCCTACTAGCTGTCGCTAACTGATGTTAGCGACAGCTAGGTAATAGGGAGATAATTTTATCTCCGCTTTCTTGGCCTTTAAAGCCAAAAAAGCGGAGATAAACCCCCTTGATAATATGCCCCGAAGATCCTTGTAGACTGAGAGAAAAAACAGGTTTGCAAGGGCATTCATTGGCTTGTCTTTCAAGAAATGTATGTCAGAGTGTATTTCATCATTTTAGGATGTTAGCAGTACATCATAATAAAGTGAAGAAATTAGTGAGAAGGTTGTACTATGCAAAAAGTCCAGCACTTAAACTAAAACAGTCAAACAGTGCTCTTTTGCATGGAACTGAATTAGATGTCAAAAACATTTGTGATGAAATTGAGTCTTGTTACTTTGGTGAAAAAGAGGTTAGTACAGAAATTGATTCACTAATATAAGGTAATGTAGAAGAGAATGAAGAGATTTTAAGTACAGAACATTTTGAAAATGAAATTATAAAGATTAAAGTCAATTCAAGTGAAAGGCCTAATTTTTCTTGTGTTTGTTGTCGACAAACTCATTATAAGCATCAGACTACATTAGTTGATTTATATGTAAAAAGCGAAAAGATAAATAATAATGAGTGGAAGGATTTTGCTACTTATTTGTTGGTTGAAAATTGTTTTGATTTGGGCTCTGATCAATGTATTTGTACATATTGCTATAATAAATTAAATGAAAATAAAATGCCTGCTAAAGCTGTTCATAATAATATGGAGCTGTTAGATATTCCTTCTGAATTAATGGATTTAAATACCTATGAGTCTATTCTAATTCAATGTGTGCATCCTTTTCTGGCTATTGTTCGCTTGGAGCCTAAAACTGGGAAATTGCCTCCTTCAGATTTACAGAGAGGATTAAATGGAAGAATTGTTTATTTGCCTCTAGATTTTAAGAAATATATTGATGCAATTGGTGTGGAAAAAGTAGAAGAGGAACCTCTGGTTATTCTAGTTAATGGTGTTCCGACAAAAAGTAAGAAAATCTGGCAAGAATTAGTGGATGTTAGGAAAGTCAAGAAGGCAACGTTGTATTTGGTAAAAAATAATCAGTACTATAGAAATGTGTATCTGGGAGAAGAAGAAACAACTGTAGAAGAGGACACTGATGTCTCCGCTGGACAAATAGAAAAAGTTGATGTCTCTAGAAGTGAAAAAATGTATGAACATTATAGTGTTCATCCATTGCATTCCAAAGAAGTAATGGGGAATGCTATTGACTTGTTTCAGATGAAAAAAGCAGAAGGAAGTCCCATTAGTGTATGGGAAGAAAGTTTGGAAGCTCGTTGTTTTCCACAGTTATTTCCAACAGGTGAAGGTGGACGATATGACGACCGACCTGTTCAAATCCCTGCATCTGAATACCGGACTTCAAGATTATATGCAGAAGATCCAAGGTTTCGTCAATGCATTCCTTATTTGTTCCATCTACTGTTTGAGAGTGACTTGTCTGGACTTTCCTATGCAGTACACCATATACTGAAAAGTGGAGCACATCTACATAATGTTTCGGCAAGGGATTTTATGGAAAAAGTCAAACTGCAAGATATTGTTTTGGAATCTCAGCTAATTAATCTCATGGCATGTCAGCGGGGTACTAACGAGTATTGGTACCGTCGTCATGGGGAATTGAAATGTATGCTAAGAAACTTAGGAACTCCTACATGGTTCCTCACTCTTAGCTGTGCTGAGTATGTTTGGGAAGACTTACTTGAATTTCTACGAGAGGCAAATAAAAACATTGAAAATATTGAATACAAGACACCTGGAGAACTGTGCTCTTTGGATCCAGTTAATGTATGCAGGTATTTTAATCATAGGTTTGAATCTATGATGTCTTTCATTACAAACAAAAAAAATCCTCCGCTTGGAGATGTGTTGGATTTCTTTTGGAGAAAGGAGTATCAAGCAAGAGGTGCTCCTCATATACATATGATGCTATGGATTAAAGATGCACCAAAATTTGGAACAGATTCAGATGAAAAAGTGATGAGTTTCATTGAGCAGTATTCTGCATGTACTGCTCCAAAAAGTACAGACGAAAACAATTTAAGACAGCAAGTTTTACGCTTTCAAACCCATCGTTGTGGGAAATACTATCGTCGAAAATACAAAACCAAGGACAAGTTCTACACGAACTGTCGTTTTGCATTTCCATGTCCAGTAACATCGAAAGGAAGAGTCAACAATTTTATGTCTTCTCTGCGACATACTGTGACAAGGAAATCACCCAAAAATACATACAACCTAAGAAGAAATGAGGAATCCAAATACATAAATGACAACAACCCAGTCATTTTGTCCATGTGGAATGCTAACATGGATATTCAATATGTGGCTGACAACTCTATTGCTGTGGCTCGATATGTGACGTCTTACATCACAAAATCAGAAAAAACAGAACTGAAGGAAATGTGGGAGAAAATTTCACATGAAAAGAGTCTAAACAAGAAATTATACACTTTAAAGATGTTGTCGCATCGAGAAATTGGAGCGTAAGAATGTTCTGATCGGTTGTCATCAGCAAGTCTATATGCCAAATCTAGAACCATCATTTGGGTGAGTCTAGGTCTTGCTGCAACACGAAACCGAGTTTTGAAATCTGTACAAGAAATTGAGTATTTAGCAGAGAAAGAACCAGACAGTACAGATATTTTAACGACAAACATGTTGGATACATACTATCCAAATAGAAGTACTCACCCTGAGAACGCTTGTCTCTATGAAGTTCGGCAAACCTACACTTTGAAAAGGAACGTCACAGAAGACATCAATAAAGGTGTACATGCTGTAATTGGATGTGAAGGCTGTTTAGTAAAACAAAGAAAAGGTCATTTGATTAATCATCGAAAATTGAGTTGTGATTCCCCAGACAAAAGAGAATTTTATTTCTTAGCACTTTTACAACTCTTTAAACCTTGGCGTAGAGAAGAGGAACTACTTGGAGATTTTCTTACTTATGAAGATTCGTTCAATGCAACCAAAGATACCATAGAATGTCCTGTTTTTTCAAGTTATCTGCAAATGTTGAACGAGGAAATACAGCAAGAAGCTACAATTGCAGCAGAGATTGCTAGAGACAGTTCTCAAGACAGTCAGAGTTCTGCTTCATTGAGTCAGGATCCACTAGGAGGACCAATTATACGAAATGAAGCTGCCACTGCCATGGATGAAGTTGAAAGAGCCATGGAACAAGCTCAGGAGGATGGAGTTGACTTAGAAGATTTGGAAAAACAACGAAACGTTGAACAGGAGCAAATATATGACCAAGTCATACAAAAATTGAGCATGGTTTATTACATGATAAAAAGAGTGCTCATGTACATCATTTTTGCCTATCCGACTATATGTCAGTGGAGAAGCAGGAACTGGGAAAAGTTTCCTGATTAAAGTGTTTGCAACATATTTGCAAAAAAAACCGGAGTCATCACTCTCTTGTGTTGTTACTGCTCCAACTAGGTTGGCAGCACACAACATTAAAGGAATTACTTTACACCGCTTATTGATGCAGCCAGTGGAGCATGATAACAAATTACAATACCACAAGCTATCTGGAGAAGCTTGTTTTGAAGTTTCAAGAGTACTAAAGAAAATGAAACTGCTTATCATTGATGAAGTAAGCATGGTATCAAATGTAATGCTTGCTTTTGTGCATTTAAGAATGCAAGAAACTCTTAAAAGAGACTATGATGTGTTATTTGGAGGCAAACACATCATTGTTTTTGGAGATTTACTGCAACTAACTCCAGTTAAAGGACAGCCAGTGTTTAAAATGCTTACGCATGAAGATACCAGGAAGTGCTTAGGAAGCATTGGAAATGTTAACATATGGCTAAATTTCAAATATGCAGAACTACTTCAAAATATGCGACAGGCAAAGGATGAAGATTATAAAAATATTCTACAAGATGTAAGAATTGGAAAAGTAACTGAGCATGGCAAAAAAGCTTTACAGAGAATATTTTTAAGAAAATTCCTGAAAACAAATCTGTCATATGCTTGATGCCAACTCTACAAGAATGTTCAATCTTCAACACCAAAATGTTAAAGTTGGAAAATCAAGAGATTGTGAAACTGGAAGCAATTGATAACATAAAACATGAAGGAGCCACTATTATTTTGTCAGAAAAGTTGAAAACAAAATTGAATTCTTTAGACAAGACAATATCTAAAACTGCTGGTATGGAAAAGACTCTGTATGCATCTTTAAATTGTCGTATAATTCTACGACTTAATTTACATGTGGAAAGAGGTTTAGTAAATGGAGCAATGGGTCATGTTGTGGATTTTGTGAATTACCGAAATAGAGATGGAATTGAAATTATAAAAATTAAGTTTGATGATATTGAAGAAGTACAACAAATCAGTTGTTGTTCTGCTCGCTTTTTTCTAGTGAAAGATTTATATGTCCGCAGAAAAGTTTCCTGTTTCTTTAGCTTATGCAGTAACTATTCATAAATCTCAAGGTTTAAATGTTGATACTGCTTTGGTGAATACTGGAAATTCTGTGTTCAAGGAGGGCATGGCATATGTTGCTTTATCTCGAGTCAGAACTTTATCTGGATTGTACTTGATTGATTTTGATGAGACAAAGATTAATGCAGATCTAAATTGTGTAAAAGAATATAATAGGTTAAGAAGAGAGTATGCTCCAAATTTACCTCAATATCCTCTGTTTGAAAAGTGTGTGGTAGGCCGAAAAAGAAGAAATGAGAAAAATTGTAGTGAAGTTGTAGCAAAAAGAAAAAAAGTAGATGAAACAGTAATTGTAAGCAGAAAGGAAAAGGATGATTCAGTTAAAGATGTTGTTGGATTTCAGTTTGAAAATAGTTCTGGTGTCAACTGCTATGCTAATGTAGTGGCTTAATGTTGTTTTCTTTCTCCAAACTGTAAAAGAACAGATTGCTGAAAATCGTGATCAAACACTTTGTTGTTTATTAAATTCTGTGTTTGAGAAAAGTAGCAGTGATAGAACAAAAATACAAAGTGTTTCTGAAATTCGAAGGTTTTAGACATATGTTCTGGTCTAAATCAATTTTCACAGAATATTCAGCAAGATTGTCAGGAATTTCTAATGTATATGGTTGCTTTTTTACAAGATGAAGGAGTAGATGTAGAAAATCTTTTTGGCCTTTCTTATAAATGGCAACATGACTGTGACAATTGCTCCTTTTCAAGTAGTACTACAGTACACACTGAAAGATTTATATATTTGACTTTACCAGACTGCAAATCAGTGTCTTTTAATAATCTAGTTAGAGCAGCAAATCAAAACATGGTTTGTAGCCAATGTAAATCTGAAATGCTATCAACTTTTTTTTAATAAGATATGGACAGTATGTTATTTAAATGTTCCAACGATGTAGACCTGATGGGACTAAATTAACAACATTAATTAAAAAATGTTGTGGCTTCTCAATTATCAATTTCAGGAAGAACCTTTACAACTTTAGGAATTATTTACCATGATGGTCCTTCAACAACATCAGGACCTTACACAGCTTATTTAAAATGTGAAAAAGGTTGGAAGCTCTGTAATGATACTCAATTGACTTTCAAACAATGTTTGCCTTCTGACTTACTAAATTCTTACCTAGTGTTCTTACAACCGAAATTTTAGGGAAGGTAATTGGCTATGAAGATTGTAGCAGTTAAAATAACTTAGTTTGCTCTTCAAAATTACTTTCTGAATGAGAGTGATGAAGATAATAAATAAAAAACATGTAGTTCTCATAGAGACAGTATATGTTTATTATATAAAGTGTGCTGTGAGTATTATAGGAATTATTTATTAAATATAAGCTAGAGATGGAAGTAAAACTCTTGTTTCATAACGTTGAAAGATGTTGGAGCTTTTCTTTCAGAAAGTCGGGTAAATGAAACATTATGAAAACAGTGGACTAATTTACATAGAAAAGGACTTTCCATATACTATTTGGCCTCGTGGAAAAGTGGATGGATCAAAAGTGAGTTTAGATATGGTTTTTAAAAATTTACATTATTTAAGTAATTATTCAATGTTTTTTTTTAAACGCAATCATTTTGATTGTGTTTTTTTTGCCTGCTGTTATATGATGAGTACTTTTGAAGTCACTGTTTTAAGTGAAATTCAATATATTCTAAGAACAGCAAAAATAAACCATTTAACATGTTATTGATATTTTTTTGTATTTTCTATTGTTAAATATATATTACTTTTCCATTCTCCTATGCTCACTTACCTATTTCCACCCTATATTACTCTTTTTAACTCAACCTCACTGGCCTTATTTTGACTCTCCCTCACCTCCCTTCCCTTATTCCATTTTCCACACTTATTCTCATTAACCACTCCTTCACTGCTCATTACCTCTCCCCCATCCACCAATTTCCAGCTATCAGTCACTCACTCACTTCTTTTCTCACTTCTTCTATCCTCTCACATCCTCATTCCCTTTCCCTCACAGCCTGTGTCTTACCTTCAGTTTCTGGATCCTCTCACTCCCTCACTCCTCATGCTTACTCCCTAAAAATAACCCACACTCCCTTCCTTACCTTTCTTTGCTCTCTTACTCAGTTCCTTTGTGTCACTTTTTTTCTTCACTAGCTCTATATTCTCACTCCTTCACTTCATTTGTCTCAAGCTTACTTGCTTTTATCCTCTCTTTATTTTCCCTTTTTCATCAACCTCCCTGCCCTTCACTCATCCTCACTTACCCTTGTTAATCTCCTACTTTATGTCTTGTATTGTAAAATATATATTATAAATATTGTAACTTATTTTGTTTTATCTTTCACAGATACAAATTTAAATGAAAATATAAAACTAAGTTGATATTACTCATAATGTAAGTTTGGTGTAGAATATTTTTTTCTCTATACTATTTTCCATAACCTCACTACTCTTCTTTGATATTCCCACACCTCTGTTTCCTTTCCTTATAGCCCTTGCTTCACTTATCACAAATCTCATAGATTTCACTGCGTCACCTCTACCACCCTTTCTTGCGTCAATACACCCCTTTTGTATACATTACAGTTGATGCACATATAATAAGGGGTTTACAAAGTGACGCATCTACCTAGATGCGTCACTTTGTAAATGTAACTCAACAAGGTACAATTTTTACACCACTGCTGTGTCACAAAAAGTGATGCACCGGCGGCGTAAAAGTGAAGTATGGTCTCATAAATGAGGCTCTCAAGCGCACCACAGGGAAAAACAGTGTAAAAAATTGTAGTAAAAAAATAATTTCCAGCAATGCAACCTTTCACATGGGGCAAGCTCATGACCTTACCTTATGTAATGTGAGAGATGTTAACATTGTGAGAGTCTACCTTATAAATACACAGCTGTGTCAAAGATTGTGCACACAGCTTGTGAATATTTCTTGCTGTAATTAGTAGAAAAAAACACTTTAATTTATCGTTTTTAGTAATAGATAATATTAAACTAGCTTTATCAAGTATTAAATTCCCCTTACAAATTAACACCTCACCTTTTAGAAAGCAGTAGAAGAGATAATACTGTGTAAATTTTTACACCAGAAATACAACACCAGAAATTCCTCACAAATGTACCTCAAAGAGTACTATCACAAAATGGCTGTGTTTCCCTCTCATTAGAGAACCATTTCATTAGTAGAAAACCAATGAAACTTCATCACACACAAATTCAAAACCAAAGAAACATTTTAATTGGTTGTAAATTTCAAATGCTGATTGGCTCTTGAGTGTCTGTAAACATTCTAAATGGTCTGCATAGTCCGCAATCTTGGGACTCCGAAGAATAGACACACATGAGGTGAAAAATAAATGGGGAAATAATTAAAAAGGGGCAGAATAGACACCCTCTGACCCCCTAGGTTTTCTGAGGGGGGCCTAGAAGGACCCTGACAAGCAAAAAACTTTTTTTTTTTTTTAATTCACGGGGTTAGCGCTGGGTGCGCTTACGGGTGCGCTCTCCGGTATGCGCACCGCGCGCGCACCAGAGAACATTTTTAAAAAAATATATACATTTAACAAATGTTTTTTAAAAAAAATACAAAAAATAATAGATGTAAAAAACAGCTAACAAAAAAAATAATCATAGGTTACAAAGTCGATATAAGAATGAATTAGCTTTTAAAAAAACGATGAAATTCACTGAAAAAACCATAGGTTTCACAAACGTTATAGTTAGGAATTAGCTTTTAATAAACCTTTCAAATTCTCTAAAAAAACCATAGGTTTCACAATCGTTATAGTTAGGAATTAGCTTTTAAAAAACTTTTGAAATTCATTGAAAAAAACAGAAGTTTCACAATCGTAATAGTTAAGAATTAGCATTTAAAAAACCTTTGAAATTCACTGAAAAAACCATAGGTTTAACACTAGTTATAGTTAGCTTGACATTTTACTCATACAAAACCATTATGGCTGAGATACCCGCCACCCCCTCTCAACACAATCCCCAAGGATGGGACACCGGAAACGGTTCTGAACTTTTGGAAGACGGGAGGGAGTGACCCTCCCGGCCGTATTTATTAAAATATGAAACAAAATTAAAACATTAAAATAACAGTTTCATATTAATGTACAATTTCATTTCCACATTACGATGTTTGGCTAACCTTAACATATTCTCTAATACAAAGGTTCTCCTAGCCGAACTAACATCCTACAAAACATTTAACTTGAAATTGTACATCCTAACGTTTAAGGGCCAACGGCAAGGTCGTAACCGGTGTCAAGATCCCTAAACCAGACTTATCCCCCTCACTTGTGAGGGGCGACCGCACAGAGGTGTACCTCAAGTGCATTTACCAATTTCCCTTGACTTGACGGGGGCCCCAATAAACTCGACGCCATTTAAAGGTCGTCCGAGGACTCGTGTGAGGTATCTAGAAGGTAGCGTAGACCCCCTCCCAAACCCCACACAACTTACCACATCTGCCGTCGCAGATGTCCTGGCCCCGGGAAATTACCCAGGAGGGGGCTGTAGCCCCTCCTACCCAGGAAGGGGCCTTGACCGCCTTTCCTTTTCTTTCGGCGGCCCATCCTTAGAAGGGACCGCCTCCCCGTTGAGGGGCCAATGGCCACCTCCCTTGAGCGCTCCCATCCGTAATGGGTGACGCCCACCCATAGGGATCTTCCAATTACTGCTCACCGATCATGACCTTACCGCCCGACCAAAATAAATACGACAATTCTAACTAAATTTCTAAATGACTAAATTACTAAAAGACAGTAACAATTACCACTTATTAAAAGGCATGATTACTGATCAACACTAGTGCATCATTACTTTATTTGCAAAACATACTACAATTTGACCATTCTTTATTGCATATTCAAGGTTATCACGACAATCATCACAACCTGCAAAAATTAGCGTTACCACATCAAACTTTATTCAAAACCACTTGCTGTCCTCAGGGGCTGGTGGGTGGGTCAAAATTGGCTCTTCGTTCCGTCTCGAGCTCACGTGCAGCGAGGAGGTGCAGCTTAGAGCACAGGAACAAGAGGATGCTTTCTTGGCTTGTTGCTCCTTTTATCCGTCTTCAGGGCGGGCGTAAACCCGCCCCTGCCTGCCCCAAAGGGCGTGGCCGGCCGCGTCAGTGTCTAGGCCAGCCCACTCCAGGGTGGGAAAAGAGCGCGCCCTGGCTACGCCGCTTCGGGCATACCAGCCGAGACTCGCCTCCCGCCCAAGATGGCTTCCCGGGGGGATCGTGGTACTCCGCCATACGTTCGGGGGGACCGAATGGTCGCCCCTTTCCATATGGCTGAGATACCCGCCACCCCCTCTCAACACAATCCCCAAGGATGGGACACCGGAAACGGTTCTGAACTTTTGGAAGACGGGAGGGAGTGACCCTCCCGGCCATATTTATTAAAATATGAAACAAAATTAAAACATTAAAATAACAGTTTCATATTAATGTACAATTTCATTTCCACATTACGATGTTTGGCTAACCTTAACATATTCTCTAATACAAAGGTTCTCCTAGCCGAACTAACATCCTACAAAACATTTAACTTGAAATTGTACATCCTAACGTTTAAGGGCCAACGGCAAGGTCGTAACCGGTGTCAAGATCCCTAAACCAGACTTATCCCCCTCACTTGTGAGGGGCGACCGCACAGAGGTGTACCTCAAGTGCATTTACCAATTTCCCTTGACTTGACGGGGGCCCCAATAAACTCGACGCCATTTAAAGGTCGTCCGAGGACTCGTGTGAGATATCTAGAAGGTAGCGTAGACCCCCTCCCAAACCCCACACAACTTACCACATCTGCCATCGCAGATGTCCTGGCCCCGGGAAATTACCCAGGAGGGGGCTGTAGCCCCTCCTACCCAGGAAGGGGCCTTGACCGCCTTTCCTTTTCTTTCGGCGGCCCATCCTTAGAAGGGACCGCCTCCCCGTTGAGGGGCCAATGGCCACCTCCCTTGAGCGCTCCCATCCGTAATGGGTGACGCCCACCCATAGGGATCTTCCAATTACTGCTCACCGATCATGACCTTACCGCCACAGGCCGGATAGTTGACCGGCTATCCGGACCCCCCACAACACTCCTGCCTAAAGGTCATGTAATAAAGTTTTTAACCAAGCTATCAGGTCTCCTATGAGTAACTCGTTCCCCATCCGAGACAAATGAACACCATCCCCCAAATACATACTGTCCCCTTTAATACAACCATGCGAAATAGAATGCAGTGTACTCGAACGGAACAGTCTATTCACTTTATTATTAATTTTCCTTACTGAATGATTCAGAGCAGAGACCGAAAGAGCCCCCCGCCACACTTTCCGTGGGATCATATGGGACCATGCAATTGTGCACCCTGGAACTCTTCTCGCTAACCAACTTACCGTGGAAAGCATCACCTCAAGAAGAAGTCGTCTACCAGTGGTCACCAAATCATTGCCCCCAAGATGTACTATGACTACAGACGGCGGTGACCTTGTCCGCCCTAACAAACCCTCGAAAAATGATCGAAACTGGTCAATACAGAGCCCGCCCTTTCCGTAGAAGGACACACTGTACCCGTATTCCCCAGCCACGTGAATCATGTCACCTGCTTTGAATACGTCCGCGGCACGCCTCACGTATGAGTGGCCCACAACCCACACCTCCCTTTTCGCAGCCTGTGATGTCTGACCGCTGGCCCGGTGTTGGGTCGACTGCACAGTCCGCCCCGCCTCGTAGGCTCGCGCAACTGAAACCAAACAAAAAACAAGAAGCGTGAGTACATCATTACAGCTTCACAACATGTGCAACCGCACATACCTTTTATAACAATTCGAGGACCAACGCCCCACACGTTTTACTTGATCGACATTCAGACCCCTGGCTGTAGCCTCGGTAGCAGCCCCTATCCGAAAGGAATGGGTCCCAAACTCGCCGGGGTTCATGCCCGCGGCAGAAATCGACATCGCAAGCACCCGCTGAAACTGAAACCTCGTCAGTGGGGTGGCGTCAGCGTGTCTCAACAAGGTCCCCCCCCATGATGCCACCCTTTGCGCTAAATATTCCTCAACGCAACCCACCGGGCACATGGACGACCCGGGAATCCTTTGTATCATTATGCAGTCCCCCATCGAACCCTGATCGGTCTTGGACTTGACAAATGAGACAGTCATTGTCTCCCCCCTGACCTGAACGTGCTCTCGGCACAGTCCCCCCATGGTATCCTGCTTGTTCCTTGCCACTAGTTCGCTTATCCGCATAGCCCCATGGAATGCTAGCACAAAAGCGGCTCGGAATAACACTGCTTCATACTGGGATGAACACGTTGCAGGAAGTACAGATAACAACAAAGCCAACCTATCCAGACCTATCGGGCGCCTTTCATCTACTCTGCGACCCTCAAGGCGTTGCCACCCACGTAGCGCTTTTTGCACCACGAAAGACGCAGTCGGGTCCTGGATCCCATGAGCCCTTGCCATAAAGGAGATGGCGGCCCGATGCCTCTGGGCCGTAGCCACTGATTTGCCTGCCTGATGTAAGGACAGCAGAAATTTTACCGCTAACTCTTCCAGACCCCAAAACTCTCCCCTAGCAGTCCCCAGAAAGGCCCAATAGGATCGGAACGCCCCTTCATATGCCTTCCTCGTCCTGGGTGCTAAACTCTCTCCCACGAGGTTCTGTAGTTCGGGGCACCGAGAGACCAGAGAGCTTCGGGAAAGGGTGCCGCCACCGAGTCCGCTGTGGGCAGAAAACCCCAGAAGGCCTGCATACGAAAATGAGAAAGCGCATCAGCCGCTTGATTCATTACCCCCGGCACATGTCTTGCCCTAAATAGCACGTTCAATTGCATACACAATAACACAATTTCTTTGAGCAATCTCAGAATCCATTTGCATCGTGCTGCCTGGCTATTGATACACTCAACCACGGTCATGTTATCAGACCAAAATACCACAGAGTGATCCCTGAATCCCTCAGGCCAAGTTTCCAGGGCCACCAGAATGGGAAAAAGTTCAAGAAAGGCAATGTTACTCGTCAGCCCACTCTCATGCCACCATAACGGCCATTTTTGAGCCGACCATTGTGTGCCGAATATGGCACCAAAACCAACACTCCCAGCCGAATCTGTCCACAGCCCCAGCTCTTCGGAGGACACCGCCGGTTTATTCCAGACAACTCGACCATTGAAGTCCGCCAGAAATGCCAACCAAATATGCATGTCCTGGCGAACTTCTGCCGATAGTCTTGTGCGATGATGACCCTCTTTCAGGCCGACCATGGCCTGAGCGATCGAGCGGGAAAAGGGGCGGGCCATCGGCATTACTCTCAGGGCAAAATTCAGCTGGCCCACCAATTGTTGTAATTGATGCAGTCTGACTTTAGACTCACTAATACATTTTTCCAGGGAAGCCCTGAATCTTAACACCTTTTCTCTTGGTAATCGAAAACAACCTTCCTCTGAATCGAGCTCGATCCCCAGGAACTCGAGGCAAGTCGAGGGACCCACCGTCTTACCTGGTGCCAGTGGCACACCAAAATGCTTCATTAAGACACAAAATTCATTCAAAGCCTGTCCACATTCTGGATCCCCGGCCGCCCCCAGAAACAAAAAGTCATCGAGATAATGCATGACATGTTGAAAACCCGTCCTCTTTGTGAAGACCCATTGCAGAAAACAACTGAACTTTTCAAAATAGGCACAAGATATAGAGCATCCCATCGGCATACATCTATCCATGTAATAGTGACCCTGAAACATGAAACCAAGGAGACGCTGATCGTCTGGGTGTACCGGGAGCAACCGGAACGCTGACTCAATATCTGATTTTGCCATCAGCGCACCGGGCCCTAGGCGATTCAACATGGCGACGGCCTCATCGAAAGATGCGTACCGCACCGAACACACTTCCGGGTCAATCGCATCATTCACGGAAAGACCACGTGGGGCTGATAAATTATGTATCAGTCGGAACTCACCCGGGTCCTTCTTAGGGACCACCCCTAAAGGGGAACAAACAAAGTTAGCACATGGTGGCTCATCAAATGGACCGGCGACTCGACCTCGAGTAACCTCCTTCCCAATCTTCTCCTGTACTACGGTCGTATGTTGCAAGACCGAGAGTTGATTTTTACATTTTGCTACACCCTGAAAATCCCCCACTGGGATGCGGAAACCATATGAAAACCCGTTCCGCAACACCCCAGCGGAAACATGATCCGGGTACTCGCTGAGCCAAGGAATCATTGCCATGGTATCAATCGGAGTAGGTAAAGGCGCCCCTCGGACTATTTCAGACCTGTTTGGCACCTCCCCTACCACCGTTATCACCCGTTTTGGCTCTGCACATGGACTCAGGATGGGATGGCTGCCCACACCCTCCACACTCATGTCTAAACTTGCATGACCCCTGGGGCCTCGTACATTTACCCCTGCTAAAGTTCCAACAAATCCCCCTTTTACCTGCGTTGCCGTTCGGCTTGGAGTGGTAGTCATTAACTGTACTCGCTCGAAAGGGTGTCCCAGCATATTGGCGGGAGGATTCACCCCCGCTACTCCCTACCAATGGTAACTTCAACATACCAGTACTCTCCATTTTTGACCATGAAACAGAATCGTAACAATCCCAAGTCAAGTTCTTGTCATGTTCTTTCGCTTTTCTAAAAATATTATCGTAACAGAACCACTGATTGCCCCCATATGATACAGAATATTCCATGATTCGTGACTGATAAATAGGCAATTCGGACAACAACTCGGGCCTACGTTCACCCATGATAGCGGTAAAAATTCCCCATGCCCTGCCCCAATTGCCAATGTTTTCGTCAACCTTAAAGGCGGCCATCTTTGCGCGCCAAACACTCGGATGCATGAGCTCCTTTTGGCTCTTAACATGCTCCATCTCATAATGATCTGTAAGCAACGAGAACATGTTTACATACTCATCTGCCCACATCTTTTCCTTAATAGCCAAAGGTACATGCTGACCCAATTTTTCCCTTTGTGAGGGTGCAGACTCATCTCTCGCAATCGGCAATGGCCGCTTACCTGAACCGGAAGCTGCGTCTGCCGCTGAACCTGCTCCTGTCGATTTTTCACCCGCCGGAGACGGCGTGATAACTGGCGATGGTGCCTTCACCGCCTCCCTATTTTCACGCAGTTGCTGCATCAACACCCGTGCATCATCAGCCGTGGCGCCCTCGCCATTTTTCCCCAACCACGCTGCCAATTGTGCTGCCAACTCGGGCGGCATATCGTCCCCGGACACGGGGGTGACCACCACGGGAATCGGGTTCCCTTCTGTCGGCACCGGGGTTGGCCCTTCGAGTGGGGTATCGGGAACCGGGGTGTCTCCCCCCGCTGCCCCCCGTCTGGGCCTCTTGCCCTTCCCTCCTGGAGCGGCTCCTGCCGATGGTCGTTTCGGCCCCCCTTCCCCGTCTCTAGCCGCCACCTTCTTCTTTAAGTCGGTTACCTCCTTCATGAGCATACGGAGCATCTGGTCGGTAGTGACTCGCTTTCCAACTTTCTTAGGCATTCTCAGACAGAGTATCTGTAAGACAAAAAGAAAGATTACCACGTTCAATATTGGCTCTTCGTTCCGTCTCGAGCTCACATGCAGCGAGGAGGTGCAGCTTAGAGCACAGGAACAAGAGGATGCTTTCTTGGCTTGTTGCTCCTTTTATCCGTCTTCAGGGCGGGCGTAAACCTGCCCCTGCCTGCCCCAAAGGGCGTGACCGGCCGCGTCAGTGTCTAGGCCAGCCCACTCCAGGGCGGGAAAAGAGCGCGCCCCGGCTACGCCGCTTCGGGCATACCAGCCGAGACTCGCCTCCCGCCCAAGATGGCTTCCCGGGGGGATCGTGGTACTCCGCCATACATTCGGGGGGACCAAATGGTCGCCCCTTTCCATGAAATTCCCATGTTTTAGTTAGTTGGACTCACTATAACTCGCGCGCCCGCAATCCACTGCTGATGATGTCACATATTACATCATTCATGACATGGTCAGTGACATCACTGATGACATCTCTGATGACATCTCAAATGACATCACTGATGACATCACTGATGACAACATCCAGTATCTGTGTGTTTCTGTAAAGGTGTACAGAACATAGATTCTGTATAAAAAAATCTGGTGTGTGACTGACATACTTCTTAATCTACAAAACAATTTGAAAGGTGAGCTATTCATTTGTGAGGGGATGTATGTGGTGCATATTGATTTTAATCAGACTAAAGTTTTTCTCCTGCTAAAGTGCAGAGAATACTTTTTTTCTCTATAATCTTATTGTGAGTGTGTGTGCATTTAGAAACCATTCTGAGATAAGCATTTGCGTATTTCATGTGTTTGCAGACAGATAACTGTGCTGTTTTCATGTTTTGGTAGAATTAGAAACCAGTAATTTTTTATGTATTTGAAAAATGAGTCAAGTTTCTACATTAAAATGTAGTACTCCTTCTAGACTATGAAATATGGTTTGGTAAAATGCAAGGAATAGTGCTGTTTGTCTAGAATCACACAGTGAGTCTTGTGTGCAATTAGGAATCATTCTGATAGAAGCACTCTATACTAATGTGTAGTAGAAAATTGTGTGCAATGTGTACAGTCACCTTATGTTTTGTAAACTAGTAAATGTGTTTTGGTAAAATGCAAGGGATAGTGTTGCTTGTCTAGAATCACACAGTGGGTCTGTGTGCATTTAGGAATCACTCTGAGAGAAGCATTTTGGTACTTCATGTGTTTGCTGACATGTAATTGATTAAAAACCTATTGTGTTCTCACATTTTGGTAGAATTTGAAAATAGTCATTGGTTATGTGTTTGCAAAATGAGTCTAGCTTTAATAGTAAAATGCAGTAATGAAATATGTGGAAGGGATGCTTGATGTGTTTGCAGACACATACTTATATGTACTCATGCAGTGAGCCAGGCTTTAGAGCACACAGTGCTTCATAGTCATATGTTCTATGTATGTACTAGTCTAACCACCTTCACACTTGTGTTTCTGGCCTACATTATCCCAGTCAGTAACCATACACTCTATTTATAAGAAATACTGTTATTTGTCTAGTATCACACTGTGAGTCAGTGTTCATTTGGTAAATGGAGAGAGAATGATTTGGTTGGTTTATGTGTTTGCAGGCTGATAAGTACATGTACTCTTACAGTGAGCCAGGGTTTAGGGTACACAGTACTTGAAACCCCTATGCACTATGCATATAGTAGTTTAACCACCTTCACAATTGTGATTCAGGCCTACTTTTCCCCTGTCAGTATCTATACACTTCATTTATAAGAAATACTGTTATTTGTCTAGAATCACACTGTGAGTCAGTATTCATTTTGGAAAATTGAGAGAGAATGATTTGGTTGGTTGATGTGTTTGCAGATATATAAGTACATGTACTGTTGCAGTGAGCCAGGCTTTAGGGCATGCAGTGCTTGAAACTCCAATGCACTATGCATGTAGTAGTCTAACCACCTTCACACTTGTGTTTCAGGCCTAGATTTCCCCAGTCAGTATCTATACACTCCATTTATGAGAAATACTGTTATTTGTCTAGAATCACACTGTGAGTCAGTGTCCATTTGGGAAAATTGAGAGAGAATATTTTGGTTGATTGATGTGTTTGCAGACATATAGGTACATGTACTGTTGCAGTGAGCCAGGCTTTAGGGCATGCAGTGCTTGAAACTCCTATGCACTATGCATGTAGTAGTGTAACCACCTTCACACTTGTGTTTCAGGCATACATTTCCCCAGTCAGTATCTATACACTCCATTTATAAGAAATACTGTTTTTTGTCTAGAATCACACTGTGAGTCAGTGTCCATTTGAGAAAATTAAGAGAGAATGATTTGGTTGGTTGATGTGTTTGCAGACATATAAGTACATTTACTGTCGCAGTGAGGCAGGCTTTAGGGCATGCAGTGCTTGAAACTCCTATGCACTATGCATGTAGAGGTGTAACCACCTTCACACTTGTGCTCCAGGCCTACATTTTCCCAGTCAGTATCTACACACTCCATTTATAAGAAATACTGTTATTTGTCTAGAATCACACTGTGAGTCAGTGTCCATTTGGGAAAATTGAGAGAGAATGATTTGGTTGTTTGATGTGTTTGCAGACATATAAGTACTTGTACTGTTGTAGTGTGCCAGGCTTTAGGGCATGCAGTGCTTGAAACTCCTTTGCACTATGCAAGCAGTAGTGTAACCACCTTCACACTTGTGTTTCAGGCCTACATTCCCCAGTCAGTATCTACACACTGCATTTATAAGAAATACTGTTATTTGTCCAGAATCACACTGTGATTCAGCGGCCATTTGGGAAAATTGAGAGGGAATGATTTGGTTGGTGGGTGTGTTTGCAGCCATATAAGTACATGTACTGTTGCAGTGAGCCAGGCTTTAGGGCATGCAGTGCTTGAAACTCCTATGCACTATGCAAGTAGTAGTGTAACCACCTTCACACTTGTGTTTCAGGCCTTTATTTCCCCAGTCAGTCTCTATACACTCCATTTATGAGAAATACTGTTATTTGTCTAGAATCACACTGTCAGTCAGTGTCCATTTGGGAAAATTGAGAGAGAATGATTTGGATTGTTGATGTGTTTGCAGACATATAAGTACATGTACTGTTACAGTGAGGCAGGCTTTAGTGCATGCAGTGCTTGAAACTCCAATGCACTATGCAAGTAGTAGTGCAACCACCTTCACACTTGTGTTTCAAGCCTACAATTCCCCACTTGCTATCCATACACTCCAGCAAACACAGTGTGACTGCTGTTGCAATGTCATAGGGACTCTTTCAGTACCATGTAGTAATCCATTCACTAAAGTAAAAGTCAACCAATTAAGAATTCACCTAGTGTCTTTCCTTATAGTACTGTAATCATTCTGTTAGTAAGCATGTACTCATGCACTGAGCCAAGCTGTAGGGCATAGAGTGCTTCAAAGTGCTATGAACTATACATATAGTAGTCTAACAACCTTCACACTTGTGCTTCAGGCCTACAAATCTCCAGTCACTATCCATACACTCCAGCAAACACACAGTGACTACTGTTTCAAAACCATAGTGACTGTTTATGTACAATGTACTAATCTATTCACAAAAGTAAAAGTGAACCAATTATGAATTCACTCAGTGTCTCTCCTTATAGTATATTTATAATTTAGTTAATATGCATGTACTCATGAAGTGAGCCAGGTTTTAGGATTATGGAGTGCTTCAAACTGCTATGCACTATGCATTTAGTGGTCTAACCACCTTCTCACTTGGCCTTCAGGCCTACACATTTTTAATTAGAATTTATATGAAATGTGTTTGTATAGTAATAGAAAAGTATAATTTATAAAGTGATTAATAATCACTTATTTATGATTATTTTTTACAGATACTGTTTATCATCATTAAAATAAAGTTATGCCGGAGAAAGAAAGAAAAAGAAAAGGTCAGAAAAAGGATACTTACTTGAAAAAAACTCAACCACAAGTATGGATGACCAACATAAGGTGGCTAAAAAGAGAACATGGTAAGACCACAAAGAGCTTTATTCAAAATATTACTAGACTCAGAAAAAAAACTGAAAATGTTGAAAGCACTGAAAATGTTCCAAGCACAAAAAAAGTGCAAAGAATAGGAAAGGAAAAAAGACAATATACATTCAAAGGATTCAAAGGATACAACTGACAGCAAAAGAAGAGAAAATCAATATAAAGAAATTCATAATTTATTTTTTATAATAGAGTAGTACATAATTTGATGAAAGATACGAAGAAATATTAAAAGAGAACACTATTTTATAAAAAGAAGAAGCATATCGAATCCATTGTTGAAAAGGCTTTTGAAGTAAAAAGGAAACTATTAATTTTAGTATTAAACAGAATTCGATCACTAAATAAACCAATCCATTTAATGAAGGCCAAAAGTAAGAAGAAAAGAGTAATTAACAGAAGTAATTTTTGTGATTTTTTTTTAGGGGATTGGAAACACAGTTCAAGTTCTGAGCCTTTTTTTAGTGAAGAGCGTTACTTTCAGACCAATAATTTGTTTGATGCAGTTGACACCAGTGGTCGAGCTTATGAGGTTAAAAATGGTTGTCCAATTGGGAAAGAGAAAATGGTTCCCAGAAATGCAGAAGAAGTGATAGCTGATGAAGTTCTAGGCAGACGTTTAAAGCCCCAGTGTACACTTGGGATTGCAGTAGTATTTGTAGTGTACAACAAGAACCTATTGATAAATTACGCAGTTTCTTACAAGCATATAGTAAAAAAAGTATTAAACAAAGAATTACGGTGTTGCAGAGTGAGAAAAAAAGTACTGGTTTGCATGGTCATTCTCTGACTTGTCTTTCTAAAAAAGTATGTCAAAGTGTTTTTCACCATTTCAGGATGTTGGCAGAACATCATACTCAAATGCGGAAGTTAGTGAGAAGATATGCAAAAAGTCCAGTACTAAAGTTAAATGAGTTGAACAGTGCTCTTTTGCGTGGATCAATAACAGATGTGAAAAAGGTTTGTGATGATATTGAGTTTTGTTACTTTGGTCCTGAACAAAAGAGTGAAGAAACTCAGACATTAATGGAAGAAAATGTTGTAGAGAATGTTGAACATAGTTGTACAAAACATTTTGAAAGTGAAATTACAAAGTTTAAGGTGATTTCAGGTGAAAGGCCAAATTTTTCTTGTATTTAATGTCAGCGAACTCACTATAAAAATCAGACTAGGAGTGTTGATCTGTATTTAAAAAGTGAAAAAGAAAATAATAATAAGTGGAAGGAATTTGCAACTTATTTGTTTGGTAGAGAATTGGTTTGTTTTGGGTTCTGATCAGCGTATTTGTAAATATTGTTATAACATATTAGATGAGAATAAAATGCCCGCTAGAGCTGTGCATAATCATTTAGAGTTAGTGCTATTTCTCCAGAATTGATAGATTTAAACACCTATGTGTCTATTCTCATTCAATGTGTGCACCGTTTGACGCTATTTTTGTATGGAGCCGAAAACAGGTAAATTGCCTCCTTCAGATTTACAAAGACGATTAAAAGGAAGAGTTGTGTATTTACCGTTAGATTTAAAGAAAAAATATTGAAACTATTGGTGTAGACAGTGTAGAAAGTGAAACACTAGTTATTCTTGTTAATGGTGTGCCAATAGGAATAAGAAAATCTGGCAGGAGTTAGTGGATGTTGGGAAAGTGCAAAAGGCAACATTGTATCTGGTAAAAAACAATGAGTACTATAGAAATGTGTATGTGGGAGAAGACAAATTAGTTTTAGCAGAAGATACTGAAACGTCAAGTGGACAAATTGAAAAAGTGGACATGTTAAGATGTGAAGAAATCTATGAACATTACAGTGCGCATTCACTTCATTCAGAAGAAGTGATGGGAACCACTATTGAGTTGTTCCAAATGAAAAAAGCAAAAGGAAGTCCCATGGGTGTATGAGAAGAGAGTTTGGAAGCCCGTTGTTTTCCACAGTTATTCCCAACTGGAAAAGGAGATGCGCAGATCCCAGCATCTGAATATCGGATAACAAGATTATATGCAGAAGATCCAAGATTTATTTCGACAATGTATTCCTTATATATTTCATCTTTTGTTTTAGAGTGACTTTTCTGGACTTTCATATGCTGTCAATCACATTTTAAAAACTGGAATACATCTGCAAAATGTATCTGCAAAAGATTTTATGGATAAAGTGCACCAGAGAGATGATCATTTAGAATCTCAGCTCAATAATCTGATGGCATGTCAGCGGGGACTAACGAATATTGGTACTGTCATCATGGAGAACTGAAATGTAGGCTACGGAACTTAGGAACTCCTACATGGTTCCTTACCCTAAGCTGTGCTGAGTATGCTTGGGATGATTTACTTGAATTTCTTCGAGAGGCAAATTGCAATATAAAAAATACTGAATACAAGACACCGGGGAAATTGTGCTCTTTGGATCCTGTTAATGTATGCAGGTATTTCAATCATAGATTTGAAGCTATGATATCTTTTATCTACAATAAAAACAAATCCTCCACTTGGAGAAGTTGTGGATTTTTTTGGGAGAAAGGAGTATCAAGCAAGTGGTGCTCCTCATATACATATTACATATGCTATTATGGATTAAGGACGCCCCCAAATTTGGAACAGATGCGTATGATACTGTTTTGACTTTTATTGAACAATATGCAACATGTGCTGTACCCAAAAGGACAGAAGAAAACAACTTAAAAGCATAAGTCTTACGATTCCAAAGCCACCGATGTGGAAAGTACTGTCGATGAAAGTACAAATCTAAGGATAAGTTATACACCAAATGTCGTTTTGCATTTCCATGTCCTGTAATATCTAAAGGAAGAGTGAACAGTTTTATGTAATCTTTTCAACATCCCATCACAAGGAAGTCTCCAGAAAATACCTACAACTTAAGAAGAAATGAAGAATTAAAATACATAAATGACTACAACCCATTTATTTTGTCCATGTGGAATGCTAACATGGATATTCAGTATGTTGTGGACAATCCCATTGCTGATGCTCGATATGTAACGTCCTATATTACAAAATCAGAAAAGACGTAATTGAAAGAAATGTGGGAAGAGATTTCTCACGAGAAGACTCTAAGTAAGAAATTATATAGTTTTAGTTTGAAGATGTTATCCCATCGAGAGATCGGAGCAAATGAATGATCAGATCGGTTATCATCTGCAAGTCTATACTCCAAATATAGAAGAATCATTTGGGTGAGTCTAGGTCTTGCAGCAATGCGAAATCGAGTACTGAAATCTGTACAAGAAATTGAATATTTAGCAGAAAAAGATCAAGTACAGATATTTTGAAAACGAATATGTTGGACACATATTACCCAAACAGAAGTCATCATCTTGAGGAACATGTGTCTTTATGAAGTGCTGCAAACACTTTTATATGGAATACTACAGAGAACATCAATGATGGGAAATATGGAGTCATTGGTTCCAGAGGATGTTTGGTGAAACAAACAAAAGGAAATTTGATTAATCACAGAAAGCTGAGTTGCAACACTGCTGATAAAAGGGAATTTTACTATTTAGCCCTTTTACAACTGTTCGAACCATGGTGTTCAGAACTGGAATTACTTGGAGATTTCCAGAGCTATAAAGATTCCTTTGATGCTTGTAAAGATAGCATACAATGCAGTACTTTTGCAAATGATGTTAAAATGTTGAACAATGAAATTGATCAAGAAGCTACAATTGCAGCTGAGATTGCTAGCGACAGTTCTCAAGACAGTCAAAGTTCTGCTGCGCTGAGTCAAGATCCACTAGAACAACCAATTGCTGAAAATGAAACAGCAATTACCATGAATGAGGTGAAAACAGCAATGCATCAACTCAAGAAGATGTAACAAACTTAGCAAACTTGTAAGAACAACTACATGTTGAACAGAAACAAATATATCAACAAGTGAGACAACAGATTGACAATGGATTACTTCATGAAAAGAAAGAGTGCTCATTCACGTCATTTGAACCTATCCGAATGTACGTGAGTGGACAAGCTGGAACAGGAAAACGTTTTTAATTAAAGTAATTACAATTTATCTACAGAAAACAACTGAGTCACATTTGTCTTGTGTTGTCACTGCTCCAACTGGGTTGGCAGCACACAACATTAAAGGAATTACTTTACATCATTTACTAATGCTACCAGTAGAGCATGAAAACAAATTGAAATACCACAAGCTATCTGGAGAAACTTGTTGTGACGTTTCAATAGTCTTGAAGAAAATGAAACTTCTTATTATTGATGAGGTAAGCATTAAGGGTGGGCTTAGTACGCGTAGTCACACTGCATGAAGCTACGCGAAGATGTTCTGGCACTACACGAGCTTCGCGAGCGTGCGTAGTTGCTTGTTGGACCCGTTCGTGAATAGGATCGTAGCTTGCAAACTTTCCCATGCGGTGGGCTAGGGGCTCGGCGACCTTGTTTATTCAATTGTCCCACCCGCTCGCGTTGCCTTATTTCTTGTTCCGGGTCACGTATAACGTGTTCGCGTTGTGCATGTCATGTTCGGGAACACTATCTACTTGTTCGCGATGACAAGTGCGTGTTCGCATGAAATATCACGCAAACTTACCCACGTGGTCGCGACGGGCGCCACCATCTTGTTTTTCACTCTATGTTATGGTTCTGGGCCTAGTTTTCTATCTACCTTTAATCTTTGCAATCCTTACTTATTTTCCCTGTTTTTCTCACTTTTTTAATTTATCATCTCTGTCTCTCTGTCCCTAAGTTTATATTTTGTGATTTATTCCTACTTTCACTGTGTTTTGTTACTTTTCTACAGTTTTTATTTACTTCTTTCTTCAAGCTCCTACTTCTTCCCCCTTTATTTTTTCCTTCTTTTCTTTTCTGCCTCCAACCCAGAACCATGGCCAAGGGCAGCAGTACCGTCTTAAAGGGCAAGGCGCCTGCACCCAAGAGCCGGCTGCCTTGTGGCAGAATGCTCCCTGCAGGGGTGCAGGCCTGCAAACTTTTTGGAGAGGCGGAGGTGGCTGCCCTGGTTTTCTTCATCCAGCGCCACCTCCCCTTGACCTTGGCAGCAGGCGGCAGGCCAGGCTTAGGTTACCTTACACAGGAGCATCACCGCCAGTGGAAGAAGTTGCGCCGGACAGTCTTTCGCTGCTCGGGTATCCAGCATACCCATCAGCAGCTGGCCCACCGGACCGGCACTGGACCGGGAGCAGGACCTGTTAGACCTGCTAGGTGTAGAGGTCATGGGGCTTGGTGAGTAGCTAGTAATATATATATAGTAGTGTACGTATTGTGTATAATTATTGGACGAATAAGTAACACGATTACTGGTGCGCTTAGTTACATTGCAGATCAATTCCGTTTCAAAATCTTCGGTGATTGTATGACACAGGTTGTACTCTGCACTTCTCTTACTTGTTTGTAACTTTGCGCTACCTTGGGCTGATTATTGATGTTAGAGTTTACTTTAGAGAACTGAAGTTAATTAATGCTATTGCTAGAGTCTAGTCCTTCCATTGTCCTTCAGTGAAATAGTGGTGGAGGGATATAGGTCCACTTAGTATTAGTTCATATTTTTTTTATGTTCTGCGTGACGCCTCCTCTGTCACTGAATGCCTAGTTCTTACCCCAGCCCTCCATAGAACCTTTTTGTAGTTTGTTTAGTGAGTCGTAGGCTTAGCAGCAATAGCATTGTCAGTCAGTAGCAGAACAACATATGACGCAACAAACCAACAATTTGGTGTATGCACAAATTTATGCATGTGTCCTCCATCTCATCTATGCATTTTTGCTGGCAAAAATAAAATGGAAATGTCGACTTACTGAACAATTGGCCCATCTGGTATAGGTGGTGTAGGTCAGGTGGTATTGGCTTTGTTAATTAGTATTCTGCAATCAGAATGATTATGGAACATTTGATTAGTGTTCATATAAGTAGACGGTCCGTGAATCCTACAAGCCAGTAGTCGTTTAGATAGGTCAATTTTATTGCAATTGTTGTTTCCTAAAATGTTTGAGCGTTTTTTGTTGTTGTGTTTTTGTTTAACAGCACTCAATGTTTCTCTCTTTCTTCATTTTTTCTTACATGATCAGCACTCAGGGGCAAGCAGACCAGGTCCAAGTCGGCGGGACAACAACTACCAGAGAAGCGCTCCTCTACCGAGGATCCTGCTGCTGGCCCCAGTAAGTCCTACAGTGCTTATATTATTAACTATTATATTTCCCTCACTTTTAACGCACCTCATTTTTTTGAAACTATTAATTAAGCTTCCTCCTAATTCCATTTTTAACAAAAGCTTCTTTGATCTTCATTATCTGGTTTCCAACTTTTGGGTATCCCTGCCTTTCAGATCCTTCCAACTGCCTCTGCTCTGACTCTCTGTACTACTACTATTAGACTGTCTGTAGCTAAGCTTGCCCTGTTGGCCACTCTTTAGTTAAGGTATTCTTTTGAATAAAGCTGTTATAGAATAGCTGTAGCCACTGGGTCTACTCCTGTCCTTTGCGCTGTCCTCTTTAATCTCTGGGCTTTGACAATTCCCATCAACTAAATGTGCAACAAGATGTTTGTCTAGTATTTTTTGTTATGGTAGTAGTACATACTACTACTACAGTTGTAGGTATACTGCACAGACACATACAAAACTATGCACAAGTAAATAGGATGTTGGTGATCGGAGTTTGGACCTTACTTTCACCTCACAGTCACAGAACTCAGAACCCACAATTCACTGACCGACTAGCTATAGTGTCTCAGTCATTAGTCATTTGTCCTGACCCCCCACCCCCTCAGGAAGATACCCAATAATTTTATTACACAACCCAGAACATAACACCCATTTGCTCACTCACTCGTGTAAGTCCACAACACCACAGACACTCCAAATACACCACAGAGTCTATGTGCAAGTTCAAAAGCTTTATTTTTTTTCAAACAATAACAAGCTTTGTGAGTTGTTCCATGAAATACATCCAGCTCCACCATGCAAAATAACGATTAAAACTAAACATTTACAACTAGTGCACAATAGAGAACTGTACGAATTGTGGGAGACCCCTCACCGTTGAACGTATACTGGTTACACATGCATCTTTCGTAAGCTCTGCAAATCTCTGGTTCTTAGAAGGTAATCTTCTCATCTGCCTATTATGAGAAAAATGGGGAACGTTAGACAGTATAAAATACAATTATTCAAGCTTTTTGCAGTCATGCCAAAAAAATGTAAGGTTATGTCTAGGCAATAGGGACTAATCAAACTCCATAAAAAAACGTGCCTTGTTTTTCAACCTCTTCACTTGTATGCAACACTCATGACTAGCATTGAAGGATACTTTGGAAGCAGCATGCAGGTGGCTGTTAGGAATCAGATACATCGGTTGTTCAAGGATGGGTGGAAGGTGAAAGAAGATGCCTGCTTGGGTGGGCGACACAATATGGGTTGATAGTGGATAGCAAGAATCATCAGCGGTGTTTGTATCAAACACAAAGCCAAGGCAAGGAAGGAAGGAGTGGGCGCATGGGTGGTTGTGGGTGAAAGTGAAACCAGCTAAGGTTTGTTAACCGTTACCTAATAAAGAATGATAGACATTTTCTTTTAATGGATGGATGCCCCCCGGATGGATTGTATTCATCATAGGTGGAGCCTGTCACTGGATGCAGAGTATAACTTTGAAGATAATATAAAAGAAACTGCGCCAGAGTAGCAAAGCAGAGGGTCATCATATATTATATAAAATTAGGATTTCATTTCAGAATACAGTTGATGACTCAGTAGTTTGCAAGCACATCATATATATTAACACGCACCTTCCTCTGAATCCAAGGACCACTTCCTACCTATGTTATATATTTTTTTATTTTGATATGTTTACTTACCAGTAATTGTCCACAATCCATAGTTTGCTCCCCCCCACCCTGCCCCTCTCCACGTCACCACCCACCAGCACTTCCACCTCTGACTGCTACTGGACTGATATGTTGTTCCATATATGTATTGATCATTGGATTAATTCAAGTATATTAATTCTGCTTTTTTGTAGTGACCAGACGCAAGGGCCCAGTGAAAGTGAAATTGAGCAATTACCCTTCATGTAACAGAGAAAGTTGGCCAGTGCCACCCATATTCGAAAAATATAAGAGCTTCCCCACCTGCAGCTTAGTTAAAAAAGTAACAGGCATCTGCGTATCCTGTATGTTGCTGTTGGATGCAAGCTTAGCTGACTTGCCGGCTACAGCCTAAAACAAGGTTATCTAATTTATGTAACCTAGAGATACGAAAAAGACTGGTGTTCTTCTGTGTACTGGAGTCCATCCATAGTACTACTAGGGTAAGTACAATGCCGGAAAAAAACTCCAACAATGTTAGAGGCCGGGGAAGCAAGAGGATAGATGCTTAAAGTAACCATAAATGTTATGTACTGCGCTTGCTAGTGCTTCTGTGCCACTATGTGTTGAATAATTTTGTATTACTGTTTTGCTAAGAGTGTTGGTTACAATTCTGTTTCTTTCTTTATAGATACTCCTTCCCAAAAACCATCACGGAAGGAGTTGGCAGCCAGGGCCCGGCAACAGAAACTGCAGGCCATCTTGGAGGAATACCACCAGCTGGTGGCTCAGGCCGAGGAGGAGGAGGAGAAGGCGGCGGCAGCAGCTGCTGCCTCTTCCAATGCCCCGGGCCCCAGCCAGGCCCCGCCTGCAGGAGTACGGCGCTGTGGTCAGGCAGCCACCCACCGCCGCCATTTGTCAACATCTGCCGCCCCCACACATGGATTCAAATGTAGGTGCCATGCATTTCGGCAACAAGTTCTCCAGATGGCAAAGCTGGAGGGTCAATTAGAGGAGCGTGTGGAAATCCTAGTGGATAAACACCTTAACGCCCGCCGATTAAAAATGGAGCCTGTTTATATTTGCCCCATTTTTAATACTTTTGTTGGTTGGTGGGAATTGGGTTTTAGGGTTTCTCTTGGACATTCGTTGGACTTGGACATTGGTTAGGGTTAGGGAAAGGGTTGGGTGAGGTGCGGGGTAGGCTATTTTTTATGGAAATAAATGTTATTTAAATAAACTCACACATATGATGTTAATGTTTTTTGGTGGGGTTACTGTTTCACAAATTAATGTGCATTACACAAGGTTCCCTTGCAGACGCAGGGCATCAAACAGTGTTTGATTTAAATAGTTGGGCAATTTTGTAACATGCAAACAGATAGATGCAGTACCCCTCACTGAGTTATATTTGTCCTACTAGTACTACCAGTCGCTCCTCCTACTCATTATACTTCCCAACAAAGAGGGGTAGGGTTTGATGAATGGATGGGAAGGGGAGTTTGGGTAAACGTTTAACAAAGAAAAACAGTACGCATGGAGACAACAAAAGCAAAACAATGAAGACAATGATTGATGATCCACTACCCAATAAATCTATAAACTAAAGTTAGAAAAAGGAAATGCATGTGTGATGAAGATAACTTGATGGTTAATAATGAGTAGTGCTTAACTACTACTACACAATTCGACAGTACAGGGAAGTGTTTATTATATATGACATTTGCCTTGGCTGTATGCCCTCAGAGAAAACCTAATTACATGCTATACCGGCCTGAAAGCTAGCAAAGAAAATGAAAAAATAGTTTTAAGGAGAAATTACCAAACAAAGTCACACAGTCATAAAATGAATGAAGAGAAAAAAGGAATCAAAATATTAAAAATACAAAATGATACTAAAGTTACTGTATTATCCAGGTCAAATGTATAGTTGTATGTTCGCGTCATATATCTTGGTCCTCCCTTCCATGGACACTCTGAACATCATTCTTGGGTGCCACTGGCTGGCTGATGAGCGTAAGGTAAGTGTGAGTTGTTGCTCCAAGTATAATAGCACCAGGTTAAGACCGGCCTGTAAGTTATGATGGAAAAACAAAAGGGGTATTAAAAAACTAAATGAACGAAAAAATTAAAATCAATTACCGTGTAGTGCAAAAAGACAAGACTCGTGAGCGAGAAGACTTTCAGACTGAGGGGGCTTGGATACAGTTTGTCTATTCTACTAGTTACACAGCATTAATCTAGAAGAACAACAAGATCGGAGCCAGCAAAGAACAGGCCCACGGCACCGGGGCACCGGTGAGTCTGTGACCCAAACTCCATTTACCTTAATTTTTTACAGAGCCAGATAAAATGCATATACATACAGCAACCTAGCATTTTCCAAATCTAGTGAAGTAGTGTGGCTCACTGGTTAGAGGCGGCAGACCCGAGAGCAGAGGACGGCCCGGGACCAGGGTTCGATTCCCGACGCGGCAGGTTTCTGGACGAGGGTCAGCGGACTCGATAATTCTCTCGCCTCGGTGCCCACTCTGATCAGCGATCACACTCGGCAACTCTGGGCATTAGCTTGCCTCATCTTCACTAACGGCCCCACCAGACCGCCGGGGATGCCTGGTCTCACCCTGGAGATACCCATTAAGGGACCATCTCTCAGGGAAGCCAGGAAGGGTTTCGCAGCGGTCGAAGCGCCTTGGGACCCTACGGGTAAGTAGTGCGCTAAATAAATGCCTATACATTTACATTTACAATCAATGTGCCACTATCGGTCATCATACCACTATTCGAGTCCACAACTGCACAGACATGTAGCCTAGGGCTGCTGTGGTTCTTGTTGATTGGTTGTGTTTACCTTTTATTCCACTTCCTGAATTGGCTTGGTAGTTTGGTTTGTCCTGTTCCCATCATGCACTGGGACAGGAACAGACTAATTTGCATATAGCCAGGTTCTGACTGAGCTGGGATGGTGCAGTGAGCTAAAAAAACGTTGTTGGATCTAGCCCTGATTTCTTGACTGGGTGAGAGTATTCTGCTTAATTCAGAAACTCTGTTCATCACCACCCCTTGTTGTTAAATATTTTGTCCACCCTAAGCGTGGAAGGGTATACTCAGATGTGAGTCCCTTGCTCATTGCACCATCAGGATTCAAGCAAACCGGGCCGACGACGGCTGAAATGCCAGAAACCGGTTCCCGGGAGCTTGTTTCCTTCCCAGTGTAAGAATTGGCTTGGTAGTTTGGTTTGTCCTGTTCCCATCATGCACTGGGACAGGAACAGACTAATTTGCATATAGCCAGGTTCTGAGCTGGGATGGTGCAGTGAGCTAAAAAACGGTGTTGGATCTAGCCCTGATCTCTTGACTGGGTGAGAGTATTCTGCTTAATTCAGAAACTCTGTCCATCACCACCCCTTGTTGTTAAATATTTTGTCCACCCTAAGCGTGGAAGGGTATACTCAGATGTGAGTCCCTTGCTCATTGCACCATCAGGATTCAAGCAAACCGGGCCGACGACGGCTGAAATGCCAGAAACCAGTCCCCGGGAGCTTGTTTCCTTCCCAGTGTAAGAATTGGCTTGGTAGTTTGGTTTGTCCTGTTCCCATCATGCACTGGGACAGGAACAGACTAATTTGCATATAGCCAGGTTCTGAGCTGGGATGGTGCAGTGAGCTAAAAAATGGTGTTGGATCTAGCCCTGATCTCTTGACTGGGTGAGAGTATTCTGCTTAATTCAGAAACTCTGTCCATCACCACCCCTTGTTGTTAAATATTTTGTCCACCCTAAGCGTGGAAGGGTATACCCAGTTGTGAGTCCCTTGCTCATTGCACCATCAGGATTCAAGCAAACCGGGCAGACGACGGCTGAAATGCCAGAAACCGGTCCCCGGGAGCTTGTTTCCTTCCCAGTGTAAGAATTGGCTTGGTAGTTTGGTTTGTCTTGTTCCCATCATGCACTGGGACAGGAACAGACTAATTTGCATATAGCCAGGTTCGGAGCTGGGATGGTGCAGTGAGCTAAAAAACAGTGTTGGATCTAGCCCTGATCTCTTGACTGGGTGAGAGTATTCTACTTAATTCAGAAACTCTGTCCATCACCACCCCTTGTTGTTAAATATTTTGTCCACCCTAAGCGTGGAAGGGTATACTCAGATGTGAGTCCCTTGCTCATTGCACCATCAGGATTCAAGCAAACCGGGCCGACGACGGCTGAAATGCCAGAAACCGGTCCCCGGGAGCTTGTTTCCTTCCCAGTGTAAGAATTTGCTTGGTAGTTTGGTTTGTCCTGTTCCCATCATGCACTGAGACAGGAACAGACTAATTTGCATATAGCCAGATTCTGAGCTGGGATGGTGCAGTGAGCTAAAAAACGGTGTTGGATATAGCCCTGATCTCTTGACTGGGTGAGAGTATTCGGCTTAATTCAGAAACTCTGTCCATCACCACCCCTTGTTGTTAAATATTTTGTCCACCCTAAGCGTGGAAGGGTATACTCAGATGTGAGTCCCTTGCTCATTGCATCATCAGGATTCAAGCAAACCGGGCTGACGGCGGCTGAAATGCCAGAAACCGGTCCCCGGGAGCTTGTTTCCTTCCCAGTGTAAGAATTGGCTTGGTAGTTTGGTTTGTCCTGTTCCCATCATGCACTGGGACAGGAACAGACTAATTTGCATATAGCCAGGTTCTGAGCTGGGATGGTGAAGTGAGCTAAAAAACGGTGTTGGATCTAGCCCTGATCTCTTGACTGGGTGAGAGTATTCTGCTTAATTCAGAAACTCTGTCCATCACCACCCCTTGTTGTTTAATATTGCTCTTCTCTTTGGCTGTCAGATCAGAGATGCCGAGCCTTATGAAAGCGATGATGAATTTACTTTACTTTTGGATGCCTGCTCAAGTTCTTACAGTGAAGAGTTGTGTATACCTGCAGACAGAGGTGGTACCCTTAAGACAGTGATGAGTTTCGGATTGGAAACAAAACAGAAGATGGCTCTAGTCACGTATGTTGCACTTGTTATGGAGGGACTGTTAGAGGCTACATTTTTGTACTATTCTCCATCTCCATCCAATGCCTGGCAAGATGGGAATGTATTTAGGGCGAGTCAGGAAGATGGAGCAGGACTCTGAGGAGTGGAGTGGACAGTTAAATGCACAGGCGTGCAACTCCAATAGGTAAATACAAATAAGAGACGGTGGTGATGGGTTTATTGTGGTTTGATTTGAACAAGAAAGACAGATATATACACAAATAAAGGAAGGGAGAAAGTAACAATTTGAATGCCTAGTTGTCTGGAAGAGGAGCTCGTCCTCAAACCCTGGTGGTTCGGAAAAAAGTAGGTCATTTAACCCACTACCTATGTCTTCGGAGTCGCTCTCCTCTTCCTGCTGTGTTTCTGGTATTTTGTAGTCCGGTGGTATGAAGTGCTGATTAATTTTGATCATGGTTATCCTCTCCACACTTTTGGGCGAGAGACTGGTCCTTTTCACAGTTACAATGGCACCAGCAGCACTGAAAGCAGGCTCAGAAGAGACACTTGCAACAGGGCAAGCCAGATACTTTATCGCCAGCCTGCTGAGCACTGGCCATTGGCTTCTTTTCCGATACCAATACACCAATGGGCTTTGCTCCATGAATACCTCTGTTGTGTCATCCAGATAGGCCTGGACCATCCGCTCAATGTTCATTGGTGCTCCGCTTTGCTTGGCCTCTTTTGACTTTGCACCAGCAACGGACTTATCCAACCCTTTTTGTAGGACGCAAGCAGCTATTTTCTTTGCTGTGTCTGATGAATCAGATCCTGTTGGTGCTGTTGTTGATGTAATTGGTAGTGTCGGTGACTACTGGGAATCAAACACACTGCTCTCTTGCTCTGAAGAAGAACTTGACTCTGGAATCTGCCCTGTAGTACTTGCACTGTCCTGGGCTGGCACTGGCAGGCCTCTAATTGAGAGCCGTTTATTTTCTAAATCAGTGGTTTCCACAGCTATTAAAGTTTTGTACTTGGCAACATCCCCTTCGGAAAAGGGAATTACTGCATGACTGTTCAGAAATAATTTGTACCATGGATCCAAAATTGTGGCAGTAATGTAATGTCGGTGTGGCACAATCTTACTTTGAATCCTTGTATTGTCAGATAAGCGGGCGGCTAAGGCATTCGCCAAATAACATCTGTCTACTTTTTCTTCCACACATTCATATGTTTCAGTCACCTCCTCCAGCTCTTGCTCTAGCATGTACAACAATGGGATAGCTTGGCCCATAGCACAGTCCTCCCTGCTGACTGCACGTGTGAACACCTCAAAAGGAAGTAGCATCTCTGTCGGGCATTTAATGAGGTCCCATTGCCACATCTCAACGGTCATGGCTTTCACAGTAGGATTCTCTAAACTTCTTGTCATGACATAAGCATTAAGTGGTATGTTCTGCTCAAACAGACGATCAAGCATGTAATAAGTTGAGTTCCAACATGTTGGGACCTCCAGGATGAGTGTTTTGACTGGCATTTTATGCTCACGTTGAATGATCCTTAGCTGATTCCAGGCTTTAAAAGAATGGTTGAAATGTGTGCATATTCTTCTGCAGGTGGTCAGTAAGTTGCTGACTTTGCTTTCATTTTTCGGAGAGTCTTGAACAACAATGTTAATGCAGTGTGCCAAACACGGGACCCTGAAATAGCCACCATCTTTTATGGCCTTAACTACGTTACTGCCATTGTCCGTGGCAACAAAACCAATGTTAAGCCCTCTTGGTCGCAGCAATTCAAAGACCTTGCTGTTAAACTCACCCAAAACTTTTGCATCAGTATGAGATTTCTCCATAGCAAACATGGCTACAGTTGCATGTCTGCGAGTCTCATTAAAAATCTCAACTGTGTCAACGCCTGCAGGTAGCTTGTCACTAACACCTGAAAAAGAGATCTAGTGGGCAGTGATGCACATGTAATCATTGCCTTGGCAACTGGTCCTCATGTCTGTTGTCAGGTGAATACTATGAGTAGCACTCCGATATAAGGCTTTTCCAAGCAATTCCAGCACATCATGATGTAGTGCTGGAACACAACTCTGGCAAAATAGTAGCGGCTCGGAACGTTCCATTTTGGGCAGATGGTTGTCACAAATTCCAGAAAACCCACCCCTTCAACAAAAGAAAAAGGGAGAAGGTCCAGTGCTAACATTTTAGCAAGCTTAGCATTGTACAAATGTGCTATTGGGTGGTTGCGTTCGTACTTTCCCTCCTGCCTAAACATGTTAAGAATGGTACGCTGCTTGGTATTTCTTTCGGTTATGCTTGACGCAGCACTTTGCATCGCAGACTTCGCAGCAGTACTCCTTGGTGTCTCTGGCTGACTCTTACTCCTGTGCCACTGAGATGTTGCTGATGCAGAGGATGTGGGCTGTACCACTGCAGTGCTGGGGACAGGAGAACTTTGTCTCCCACTATCAGATAGAATGTCTCCCTCTTCTTCTTCCTGTTCGACCGTAAGTGGACCTTGTACTAGTTTATCCCCACCAACATCAATGATTCCAGTTTTTATGCCACAAAGGTGGTCCTCTCACTTGATTGCGTGGTGTTTTTTCAAATGGGTCATTTGACCTCCGGTACCATAGTTTGTACCAAGCTTACCACGAGGAATGACAAATGGAGCATATAGCAATGCTGTCCTCCTTTGCGCTAACCGTAAAGAAGTCCCGCATTGGGGAGCTTAACTTTTGTCTCCTGCTAGAGGTGCCACTTCCAATGCCGGATGAACTGGAGGGTGTGTGTTGAATTTGACTATGTGGCTGTGCAGTAGTATCACTACCTACTTCTGCTGAGGTGGTGCTTGTGCTGGATGTAGGACACTGCCGGCCCTTTGCTAATGTAAAAATGGAAGCTGGAGGTCTTGTTGATGTTTCCTGTGTTGGAGGTATGCATGCTACATCCCTACTAGTCGCAGCCATTCGGGATAGAGTGCAAATGTTGGTTTCCATGTCCTCGGGGCCAGGATTGATGCTTGTTATGACTGGGTCAGACTCATCATCATCATTATCCTGCTGTTCTACAACGACCTCCATAAGTGTAGGGCTTTTTGGAACCTTCCTTTTCCATAGCCTGGTCTTGGTATGTCTCTCCCTCTCATGCTCAGATTGTTATGGCTCCCAAGTGAGATCTAGATCATCAGAACGGGATGCTTGGCAAAGAACTCGATGGGCTAACCCTCCTTGTCCTTGGAGGGGATTCAGAAGACAATAGATCTCCTGTATGAGTGCCTTCCTCTTCTTCTTGCTCTGAATGAGGCTCAATTTCCTGATCTGCTTCTACTTCGGGAGGAACAACAACTACTATTGCGGGTGGTGGTTGTGGTTGTTGTTTACCAGCTACTATTGCGGGCGGTGGTTGTCGATCACCACAGATCTACTGTGTTACCTCATGCATTGATTGTGTACTACTTTGAGATAGCGATAAGTTTAGGTAAGGCTCATCATCACTGCTTTCCACCATTAGGTTGGCTACCCTTTCCACACTCATCTGCTTGGGCCTGGGTTGGTGGGTTGGGCCCACTGATGTGGAGGTGCTGGCCTCCGCTTGCACCCCAGACACCGCTGCTGCAGGTGTACTTTTTGTTTTCCCAAAAAAGGTTTTGGGGTCAACACCAGACTTAAGTGTCACTTCCTTCTTCTGTTCTTACTTCTTCTTCTTAGCAGCTTTCTTGGTCTTGGAGGACCTGGTACCTGCTTTCTTTGGGCCCATCTTCTTCAGATGTTAACAGCAGCGCTCAGTTGCACACGTTGCAAGGATGTCTGGTCAGGTCACACCACACATCATGTACAACAGAAGGACGTCCGTCTGGCAGTACAACTGGTCAAATGTGGAATTTGTTGAGCTTTAATTTTAATTACTAGTAGTGTTAGTAAACTCAGTAAGAGTAAGAATAGCAAAGAACTAAAATACAAATGTAGTGGAAGTGGAACTTGTTTATCCATCATTTGTGCATAAGGTCGGATGGATGCAGCATCAGTGACCTGCAGCAGATACCAAGGGGAAGGAAACAGTAAGCGAACAGGAACAATGGAAAGACACAGAGGCCTATGTGTCAAAAACAAAACAGCACACTACCACTACCACTACCACCACCACAGCTCCCAGCCACATGCTCACTCATCACAGGCACATGGGTAAAGCCCAGAAAACAATAAACTCAAGCAGGCCTATATATCCCTATATGGCCAGACAAAGGAGGATGCCTGTTACACATCACAGCTTAATGCAAAAAAAGAAAATCCCCATGGCTAAATGGTTGGAAAGTTACAAAACAACAACACATATAACAAAGGCATTTATTAACACACACCCAAAAACTTAACTACACCCAAACACCACATTTGGGAATTCAATCCAATGACACCCATCCATGCCCTAAATGATGTTAAATTCAACAGACAACATAGTAACAGCTACATCAAGCACCCCCGCTGACTACCTCTGGGACTCTAGGCCTTCTGGCAGAATAGGCCAAAAGTTTGGAGGCATATGTCCAAAGCACAGTGGAAGGTCACTCAAAATGGCCACCACTACATGGTCAGCCCACCCTCAAAACACAAAGTACTTACAAAGGACAGGAACAGGGAGTTGAGGTCTCGGGGGAACTTCCTTCCTCTTTAAAAAAAAAAATGAACAGAAAAATGACCCCATGCTCCAAAAACTACAACCAAATGACAACCTGAGGAGTTCTTTTTATCAAAATGAACAGAATCATCATTCTCGAGAAGGTTTTATGCAACTCGAGACATATTGCTCGCAAGATTGCAAATTCGGCGTGTTCGACAGCGCAAACTGTACAAAACGTCGCTATCGCGTGCCCGAGCACGCAGATTGAGCGCGCGAAGAAGACAAAAACTGTAAGGTCGTGTTGTTGCACTGTGCAAAGTTACCAAAACTACACGAGCTGAATTCCTAGGGTTACTGGCAGAAAAACACATATTATTTGCACACACCCAAAACTTGCAATTCCACACCAAAAACCACATTTTGCAAATCAATCCAAAGTCATCCATGCCATACATGATGTTACAACTTAAACTAACACCACAAAAACAGTTGATAAACTTTCATGCACCCATGATGACATGAGTAGTACCCTTGGGCCTACTGGCAGAGTAGGCCACAAGCTTGGAGGCCTATGGCAAAAACACAGTGGATGTTGCCACAAAATGGCCGCCACCACATGATCAGGCGCTTACAAAAATTAAGAAAAGGAATACAAATAAGAAAGGAATAAAAAACAGACAAAGCAGGCCTATGGGAAAAGCACAATGCCTGGCTTCACCAAATGGCCATCACCCACATGGTCAGCCCACCAACAAGAAAGTACAAACTATAAACTCAAGCAGGCCTATATCCCTATATGGCCACACAAAGGAGGATGCCTGGTATTTTATTTACACAGCACTACTGGATGCAAAAAATGAAATCCACGTGGCTTAAAAGGTTGGAAAGTTACACAAAAACAACACATACAACAAAGGTATTTATTAACACACACCCAAAAAGTTAACTAAACCCCAAACACCACATTTGGGAATGGAATCCAATGCCATCCATGCCTTAAATGATGTTAAATTCAACAGACTACATAGAAACAGCTACAACAAGCACCCCCGCTGACTACCTCTGGGACTCTAGGCCTACTGGCAGAATAGACCACAGTCTGGAGGCCTATGGCAAAAGCATGATGGAAGGTCGCAGAAACTTGCCGCCACCACAAGGCCTGTCCACCCAAAACAACATGAAAAGAAAGAGAAGAAAGACAATACATGCCAATGGCAAAAGGACAATGCTTGGCTTCACAAAATGGCCGCTACCCACATGGTCAGCCCTCCCTCAAACAACAAAGTACATACAAAGGACAGAAAGAGGAAGTTGAGGTCTCTGGGGAACTTCCTTCCTCTTTTAAAAAAAAAAGAATTAACAGAAAAATGACTCCATGCTCCAAAAACTACAACCAAATGACAACCTGAGGAGTTTTTTTATCAAAATGAACAAAATCAACATTTTCGAGATGGTTTAATGCAACTCGAGACATATTGCTCGCGAGATATTCTGTGCCAGATTGCAGTTTCTTCGTGTTCGGAAACGCGATCTTACCAACATTGCGTCGGAAGGAAGATTGCGCGTCCTAATGACGTGTTTGCGCGTCCAAACAACGTGATCGCAATTGCACAGTCTCGCGGGATTTTGCGGCCGGATCACAAACGTAGTGGTGCACGCTACCGGGAGAGAAAATCGAGACGGCGAACGCAGAACCACGGTAAGTCGTTACCGCGCATGCGAGAACGATTTTGAGCGCGCGAGGAAGAAAAACAACTACGCTACGCTGCAGATTGCGAAGTATTCGACAACTTTGCGTTCACTGCGAAGCGCGAAGTTGCCGTTACTTCGCAAACTCCACGAACGGAGGGTAGTTCACTGCCCAGGGTTAGTCAGCATGGTATCAAACTTAATGCTTGCATTTGTGCATTTAAGAATGCAACAAATTCCTAAAACAAAGTATGACGTGTTATTTGGAGGAAAACACTTCATAGTTTTTGGAGATCTACTGCAACTGACTCCTGTAAAAGGACAACCAGTATTTAAATGACTTGCGCATGAAGACACCAGAAACTCTCTGGGTAGTGTGGGAAACGTGAACATTTGGTCATATTTTGAATACAAAGAACTCATTACAAATATGCGACAGGCAAATGATGTTGATTATGGAACTATTCTCCAAGATATAAGAGTTGGACTACTGACTGAACATGGCAAACAAGCTTTGCAGAGTCGATTACTTTCCTATTTGTTTCCAAATTAAAATGTAGTTCCTGAGAAAATATACATGAAAATTGCAGAAAACAAATCTGTAATCTGCTTAATGCCAACACTGCGTGAGTGTTCTATATTCAACAAACAACTTTTGAAGCTGGAAAATGAAGAAATAATAAAAATGGTAGCCATCGATAAAATAGAGCATGAAGGAATCACTATTTTTTGACAAAAAAATTGAAGACAAAATTGGATTCTTTAGAAAAATCAATATCTAAAACTGCTGGTTTAGAAAAGAATCTATATGCATGTAGAAACTGTCCATTCAAGTCAAGTCAAGTCAAAATACACTTTATTCGATTTGGTTAAAATCATAAAAGCCAATAAAACAATAATATATACAGATTAAAAGAATACATACAGGTCATCAGATTTTGCGGCACATTAAGCAATCATAAATAGCAAAACATATATATCAACATGCATGTTACAGCATTGCCCTTTTTGAGCCTTGACTTGATTCTGAATGCTGCAACTAAGAAGCTGGCCACAGAATATGTAATGAAAATATTACTTAAGGACTGTAAGTATAACAGGGCAGGTCTAACTTGAATAAAACCGGCTTCTTTTAAAACAGGTACTAAATATTTAATTCTTGGCTCTCTAAAAGTACTACAAAACATCATAAAGTGCAGCGTGTACTGAGTGGAAAAATCGTCACATTTACATGGGCCTCCAAATTCCGGCGTGCTCCATTGCTGGAAGCAGCCCAGCACATAGGGAATTTGATCAAATCTAAATTTAATTAGGAGGTGTCTATGTAAGGGTTTAGTCACAAAGGTAAGATAGGGCTCTAAGGATGGGGAGGATAACAGCAAGTAGTGCGCTCTTACTGAAGTTTTTGTCAGCTCGAGCTCCTCCCGAGCCAGCCTTACATTCTCCATGAAATGTTTTTTGACCTATTTGATATCCTCAACCCTGATAGAAGATGGCAAATTAAAGAATCCTGGGCGACCTAGTTTTTCAAATGCTAGTCGAACATATTCTAACCAGTGGATTTTCTTCCTGTGATCAAGAGACATGACGTCCTCCAGGATAATATGATTAAGAGATAATTCCTCGTTAAGCCATGACTTCAACCAACACGTTAGGGGAGCTAATCTCAACTTATCTGAAATGTAATCTAGATCCAGCTCTGCATGTAACGAAAAAGTAGGGGTAGATTGGGGGACAGACAGTAGTTGTCGAAGAAATTTATTTTCTGCCCTTTGTAGGAGATCGTGGGATAGGTACCCCCATAAAGGTGCGCCGTATGTAGCTATAGCAATGCATTTTGCGTTGTATATTTTTAAAAGAGCCTCCATGGGTCTCGCTCCCAGCCTGTTCGCAAACCCCACAAGAGCTGAGGCGGCTCTAGTCATAACCAACTTTTTTAACTTGATCTGTGGACCCCAGGTGCCCTTCTCATCAAAAGTAACGCCCAGGTAAGGGAACGATGTTATTCGGGACACGACATCACCTTTACAATGCAATAGAAACGGTTTGTGCTTCTTTCGGGCCACTACCATGGTGTGGGACTTCTTGGTGTTGATTTTAAGATGTAACTGGTCCATAAAGTTACCAAATGAGTCTAACAGGCGTTGAAGGCCCACCCCAGTGCGAGCTATCAGGACAGCATCGTCCGCGTATAGAAGAGCTGGTATTTTTCTCTTTCCTACACGCGGAACATCCCCCTCCACGGCCAACAGATGTTTTTCAAGCCCATTTATATAGATCGTAAAGAGGAGGGGGTCCAGGATGCAGCCCTGCCGTACCCCTCTCTCTGATCTAAAACAACTCGTGCACCTGCCCTCTTTTGTTACTCTCACTTTGGCAAACAAATCCTGATGTAGAGAGGCTATGAAATCCACCAGAGAGCCATCCACCCCCATCTCCAGCATGACTGGCCACGGTTTAGCCCTATTAACCATGTAAAAAGCAGAGGAGAGGTCCATGAATGCAAGGAACAAGGACCCCTCCTTGGCGACTGTATACTTAGAGATTAATAGTTGCAGATTGAGACATTGGTCCACAGTTCCTCTCTTGTCCCTGAATCCATACTGTAAGTTGGACAACCCCTCCCCCTTCTTGATGTTTTCTCTCAGTTGGGACAATAGGACTCTGCCTAAGATCTTGATCGCAGAGTTCAGAGGGGAAATGGGCCTGTAGCAGCTTGGGTCATCGTGCTGGCCCTTTTTGAAAATTGGCACGATGACTGCGGTTGCCCAACTTTTGGGGAAAGTATTGCTATTGGCCGCTGTAAAAACCTAACTTAAAACCCTAGCCCACAGTTTTGGAGCAAACAAGTAAAAATCACCAGGCACCCCGTCAAGGCCTGGGGCTTTCCTTTTAGAAGTTTCTAGGATAGCGCTTTCCACCTCTCCTGCAGTAAAGACCAATGGTGCACATACTAAAGGTTCCCAGGGTTCGATTTGGTTGGTCATCTCGCCAAGCCCATAGATGGTGCCAAAGTGGGTTAGCCACTTCTCATCAGGTATCACACAATCCATGGAGCAGTTATCTGATTCTGAAAGCAACGGTTGGTTCACAGTGGCCCAAAACTGTGAGCTATCCCGAACAACTGCTGAGGAAGTTAGGTTATCCCATGCTGCTTCTTTGAGCGCTTTCTTCCTCCTCGTGATGGCTGCTTTGTACACCCTTCTGGCTTCTGAGATTTTACCCCTGTCTCTTGGGCTGCTTTTCAGTGCCCTCATTAGTGACCTATGGGCTTTTGAGCACCTGTCGTCAAACCACCTATGAAGTTTGGTGGGACCCTGGGTGCATTTAACAGTTAGAGCAGTTGAGACCTCTTAGCAGATTAATTCAAAGCTGCTCATAATAGCTTGTAAAGGTGTGCCTACCTCCTGGCAGGTCGCTATGTGTGGCCCAATCTTTGGTAAAATTTCCTGCATAAAATTCTCAGGGACCACGTTCACCCATTTTAGTCTACGTCCATGATCTATGGGACGTACTGCTGGGCCCGGGACGTTCCCCTGTTGCTTAATATACAGCCAATCCTCCCCCTCTACCGCAAGCAAAACAGGGTTGTGATCACTATAGAATACAAAGAGTGCATTCTATAGCTTAACTCTGGCTAATGTACCCGGCGACACAAAAATGTAGTCTACTATAGAACCAGGGGATGTACCCTTGAAGGTAACTGTCATGTTGCCCCTCTCCATGATATTGGCTTCGAACAAATTATAAGATGCCAACAGGTCCTCGAGAGCCTCCCCCCCTTTAAAATGTTCAAAATGTGGCACCTGGTTGTACAGTGGGTCTTCCAATTCATCTCTTCTACACAGTTCATTGCAGAGATGTAGATTAAAATCACCTAGTAAAACCAATTCGAAATGAGTGTGTTTATTTAGGCTAAACAGTGAGAGAAAATTATCCAGCCCGGCCAAATGTTGTCTTTCGTTAATTCTCTACCAAGCGTTATAAAAGTTTATAAGAAGAATAGTGCAGACTGGTGAGACAACCCATTCTACAACCAAAAGATGTGGCGAGTCACAATGAATCTGCCTAAAGCTACCCTTCAATTTAAGGGAAAACAGGGACATTAAACCCCCCTTAGCTCTGCCTGACCGACTTGGGACTGCAGGTGTGGCAAAGGTAACAAATCCATCAACCCAGAAATCAGGGGAGCTATCTCATATTTCTTGGCAAGCAATAATATTGTGTGCCTTAATAAACTCCAACCAGGATATGTCTGACCTCTTATCTCTTAGGCCTGCAATGTTCCAACTAATAATTTTGTAGGCCTCTACTTCTATAGGTGTGTTGGGCATAGGGCATATATTTTGTATTTGGGCTGGTTGTCAGTCAATTTCCTCTGTGTCCGAAAGAGGGGCATATCTGTTGGACTGGGTCACAGGCAGTGGTTCATTACCCATAGTCTGAGGCACCTCAGACGGCATGATATTGGGAGATGCGATGTTCCCAGGGATGATGTGTGGCTGTGTCATGGGCCTATGCCCACCTGCCAAAGGGCGACTGGTCACCCTGCAATTTGTAGGGCGAAAGAACCTTGGTCCCAAAGCCGGTGGTAATGGCGGGTAAAAGTACCCTAAGGGAATAGGTCTCAGGTGATCCTCTCTGGTAATGTTTAAACCATTCCAGAACAGTCTATGGGCCACATCAGGGATGTTAAAGTTTACAATGACACAATCACCCTTGATGTTTTTATGCCTTTTCCCAATCCATCCTACCCTACCAGCAAAAATCACATTATTAGCTATGTCAGACCCACCACTGCATGCCCCAGCACACCATGATTTTGCCTTATTCACAAGGGCCGAAGAAGATTCCGCCACCTCTTCTGATAGCGGGGGAACACCCACAAAGACCGCTACAAGCGGGGCTGCTTCTGGGGGTAGTTCAGTAGCGGGGTAGCCAAACTGTTTATCCCGATACACATCTGACACTTTAGGTTTGCTATCAGTTATCTCAGGAGCTTGCTTGGGGTTGGTTAAGAGAGTTCTTTTAACTGATTGTCGACCAGCCCCATTCGAGTCTTTGGTGCTCCTGCTGCAAGATAATAAGGGGTTCGCCGTGTCTGTAGCGTCTGATGGTCCCAAGTCCCTTAGACCAGTTCCCCCAGTTAGCTGTGAGGATATAGTAGCAAAGTCTTTAACCAGCTTATCGACTAGGGAACAGTTAGCCAAAAGCCCAGATAGGCAGGTGTTAAGAGTCTCCACAATGTCCTTAGCTATATCTACAATTAAAGGTTCAATGCGTGAGGTAAACAGAGTTTCTAGTTGATCGCCGAGTGGGCTCTCAGCCAATGAAGGTGTGGAAAGTTTCTCACCCGTTTTCTTCCTCTTTTTCGATTTATTCTTTGTGCCTTTTGCTTGTGGGGGGGACTCTGGTGCAGAGGGGACCTTGGTATTGGTGGATGAGGTGGGCCCCCCTGATGTCACAACTGTAGTGGGCTTTACAATCAACACGTCTGGGACCAAAGGGATTGGTGGGACCATAACTGGTGAAAGAGTTGTGGCAAAGGTGGGGTGGGAGGCAAACCCAGTTCTGATTGGGCATGCACTATTTCTTTAGAGAGGGCCCCCACCACTAAGGAGAGGTACGATAATATGGATTCAGAATGAGTGGTAATTTTAGCTTTCTTACCTCCCAGGTCAGAATGCGCCATACTTTTTCTTTTGCCCATTATGCAGACTTAGGGGGGTGGCCCAGCCCTGCCTCCTTCTGCCCCGGACGGCCACAGACGGCCCGCACTCTGCGCGGGCTCAGCCCTGGGCTGCCCGCACGCGTTCCGCAACGCTGGAGGTGCTGCTGGTGTTTATGCGCCTCCGGGCGGAAGCAGCAGGCGTGAGAAGGCGGCATCCCGGTCAGGCAGGAGGCGCTAGGGACGCTGGGAGTTGTAGTCCCCGTGAAGCACTGCTCGTCCCCACTCGGCGGCCAGAATGGTCTTCGGCGGCGTGGTAGTCTATCAGCTGGCTTGCGTCTACTTTTGCCCCCGAGTTCCAGTTGTGAGTAATGCCCCCAAATGGAGATAGAGGCCCCCGCTCCCCCGGAGATGCTGCTGGTGTTTATGTGCCTCCGGACGGAAGCAGCAGGCGTGAGGAGGCGGCATCCCGGTCAGGCAGGGGGCGCTAGGGACGCTGGGAGTTGTAGTCCCTTTGAAGCGCTGCTCGTCCCCACTCGGCGGCCGGAATGGTCTTCTTCGGCCGCCGGGGAGGCTATCAGCTGGCTTGCGTCTCCTTTTGCCCTCGAGTTCAAGTGGTAAGTAATGCCCCCAAATGCAGATAGAGTCATTTTAAGGCATAATTTGGATGTAGAAAAAGGTTTAGTTAATGGAGAAATGGGCAAAGTTGTGGATTTTGATCATTATCAAAATAAAGATAGTATTGAATTCTTAGAAATTAAATGTGAACAGATTGAAGAAGTCAAACAAATTGGTAGTTGTTCAGTTCGTTTTTTGCTTGTTAAAGATGTATATGTCCGTAGAAAACAGTTTCCATTTTCTCTGGCATATGCAGTGACTATTCATAAATCTCACGGTTTAAGTGTTGACAGTGCTTTAGTGAATATTGGAAATACTGTGTTTAAAGAGGGTATGGCATATGTTGCTTTGTTGTGAGTCAGAACATTATCTGGTTTGTTTTTGATTGATTTAGATGACATAAAGGTTACAGCAGATGCAAACTGTGTGAAAGAGTATAATAGATTAAGAAGAACTTATGCTCCCAATTTAGGTCAATATCCTGTATTTGAAAAGCATGTGGTTGGTTGAAAAATAAGGTATGAGAATATCTGTACGGAAGGTGTAGAGAAGGGAAAAAACAAGATAATGTTGTGGTTGCAAGCAAAAAGAAAAAAGGACACTGTTAAAGAGATTTTTGGTTATCAGTTTGAACATATTTCTGGTGTTAACTGCTATGCTAATGTAGTGGTCAATGTTGTTTTTTTCTTGAAGGTTTGCAAAAGCAAATTATGGAGAATCGGGAAAAAAGGTTTCATTCCTTGTTACATTCTGTTTATGAAAAATTAAGATCTGATATAAGTAAAATACAAACCTTTTCTGATGTTCGTAATCTTTTGGATGTATGTTCTGGTTCTACACAATTTACGCAAAATATCCAACAAGATGCTCTGGAATTTCTAATGTATATGCTTACCGTATTGGAAAATTAAGGTGTAGAAATAGAAAATATGTTTGGCCTTTGTTATAAATGGGAACATTATTGTGAAAATTGTATGTATACATGTAGCACTAATGTAGACACTGAAAGATTTCTATATTTGACATTATCGGACTGTAAATCAGTGTCTTTCAAAAAATTAGTTAAAGCTGCAAATCAAAACATGGAGTGTAGCCAATGCAAATCAGAAATGTTATCAACATTATTTTTACAAAGATATGGACAATATATAATTTTAATGATGCAACATTGTACAACTGATGGAAGAAAATTGGACACTTTAATAAAACATTTTGTAGAAAGTCAACTATCAATATCAGGAAGGACTTTTGTAGCAGTAGCAATACATTTCCATGATGGTCCTTCCACACCATCTGGACATTACACTGCCTATCTAAAATGTGACAAAGGCTGGACACTATGTAATGATGCTCAGTTGTTTTTTAAACAATGTTTGCCCAGCGAATTACCAAATTCCTACTTAATATTTTTAAAGCCAAAGTTTTAGGAAGATAGTTCAGCCTCCGAGGAATTTATTATTATGATTGAATAGGATTACCATTGGACAATTTACAAAAAAAGGAGTGCAAAAATACTATTTGGCCTCAAGGAAAGGTATGTTTGAATTATGGACTTTTATTTGCACATTGTCTTGGTGTATATTTTTAACCAACAACATCTACAGTGTTTATAAATTTAAATTATAAAATGTTCCGAGCAGAAACCATTTATATATGTGTGATTTGTATTATCCGGTATTTTACTGGGGATGGATTGTTGTTTTTTTTAAACAATATAATTGATTGTTTTTTTATGTGATGAGTACGATTGAAATCACTGTTTCTAGTGAAATTCAATATATTCTGAGAACAGCAAAAAAGGCAAAGAAATTACTTCGTAAAATGTTAAAATTATGTTATGCTGTTAAAAAATGTAATATTAGGGTATAACTATTTTTTCTTTTCTTTTACAGATCCTAATTTTAAAATATGGAATTTACTATATTTTACATTATAAAAAACAACTGAATAAAATGTGTAGCGTTTTTTAGATGTATTACTGCTGAGGTAAGTTTAAGTAAGTCTTAAAATGCACAATGGACTGTTTCCACAGAGTTGAAAAAAAGGAAGATAGATTGCTTAGATTTGTGCCAGAGAATTCCATTGCAGACAGGTATCAAATAGGAGACAGCTTCAGAGCTCCTGTCCGCAAGATACATGCTATAGTACATAACAGAGTCATATGGTGGTCTTGTAGGTCCTGGTAACTTTAGAATTATAAGAAATAAAAATATTTAAATTAAAGCACATCACTAAGTGTTTTTGCACATGTCACAGTAGGCCCTATCCCTTCTCTTCAGTCATATATATAAATATGTGCTCTACGTTTCCTAAAAGATCGGTACTGATAAATGTATCTTGTTCTCTGTTAGAAGTACAGAAATTTACTCCTATAATAAGAATTGGCCTAGCCATTAACTCTCTTTCTTATTTACAAGGTGAGGAAAAGGCATTCTGTATACCTTTTGTTTTCCATGTAAATATAATCTCATCATACACACCACTTTGCGTTGAAAAGGCGTTCTATAGGTTTTGCTGTGCATGTTTGCACAGAACAGTCATAGAACAAGACATATGTCTAGTTTTATAAAAAATTATGAATCTGGCTATGTTTGTGAATGCTGCACCATCCTCCAATTGGTGTAGCAAAGCACAACAAGCAGAATTGTTTTCACTTCTCATTGATACGGACATCCTTGCACCATGGTGCAAGGGTGCCTGTGTCACCACATTGCTGCAGCTTAAGCAGCTGTGCAGAGGGAAGCACAGACTTGCAACATATTTATGTACATATGTTGCATCCCTGTGTTTCGGAAGTACCACAGCATGCTGTAGCTAAACAATTTACAGTGTCATGCTGCAGCACTTCAATATAGCTCTGCACTTATGCATTCACCACACATCACAAATGCACTCTTTCAGTCAATTATGCACTACACATACATTCATCTAAACTTTCACACACTAGCACACAAGTTTAGCTCTTTTTTTAACCAGAGTAGGTCACATGGGGTATGTGTAGGGTGCGCGTACGCAGCTCGCACCCAACTCGCACCCAGCGCGACTTCGCAAAACTGCATTTAAAAGTAATGTAACTTTTTTTAAAGTGAAAGAATATTATTTTTATGATTAGTTCAGATAATGTCTATAATAAATATATATATACATTTTTGAGCAATAAAAAGTTTTGCGGGGTTGCGCACCGACCACGTCCGATAAGCATGCATGATGTCATGCGCAACCACGTGATCGTCGAGTAATACGTACATGTCATTTAGGTGCGATAAGTCGTGTTCTAGTCGCATAGCATCAGTGTTGGGAAAGTCATACTTGTCGCACACACTACACAGAAATCCTAAAATGGCGGGAGTTCCGTGCAGTGAACAAGAAGGGTGCAATTTGGGTGCACGACTCCCAAAAATAGGAAAAAAAAATAAAGAAAATAATATAAATATATTTAAAAGAACATAACATCATATTTTTTGTTAATTAAAAAAAACATTGTTATGAAATATTTCTAATGTAATTTAAAAAATAAAATATCTAAAAAAATAGATAAAAAATGTAGTAAAACAATGAAAAAAACAATTAATACATTTAAAAATAATTATTGCATGAAACCTTTGAAATTCATTGAAAAAAACATAGGTTTCAAACATGTTACAGTAAGAAATTATCATTTAAAAAACCTTCGAAATTCACTGTAAAAACCAAAGGTTTCAGACATGTTATAGTTAGGAATTATCATTTAAAAAAACCTTTGAAATTCACTGAAAAAACCATAGGTTTTAGCGATGTTATAGTTAGCTGGACATTTCGCTCCTACAAAACCATTGAAATTCCTCCGTTATAGTTAGTTGTACTAACTATAACTCGAGCGCCCGCAATCCACTGTGATGATGTCACATATTACATCATTCATGACATGGTCAGTGACATCACTGATTACAACACTGATGACATCTCAAATGACATCACTGATGACATCACTGATGACAACATCCAGTGTCTGTGTGTTTCTGTAAAGTTTAAATTTGTTTTACATATTGAAGAATGAGTGGATCTATAAGTGTCTGGATGAAGGATTTAGTAGGTGCGTGACTGATTGTCTGAGTGAATGATTAAATGTGTCCTACTAAATGCATGGGTTAGTGACTAAACTGTCTGAATGTGTGCATCAGTAGGTCTGTTGTTGTGTAAGCTGCTGCATGTGTTGATCAGTAGCTATATGAGTGGCTATATGGGTTATTGATTGGTTGCCCAAGTATTTGTATGTGAGGCTGAGTATGTGCGTGGGTGGCTGGGAGGTGTGAGTCTGTGCATAGATGTGTGAGCAGTTGATTCACTTGGTTTATGGGTTCAAGAGTGCATGTGGAAAAATTCCTCCGTTATATTTAGTTGTACTAACTATAACTCACGCGCCCGCAATCCACTGTGATGATGTCACATATTACATCATTCATGACATGGTCAGTGACAACACTAATGACATCACTGATGACATCTCAAATGACATCACTGGTTACATCACTGATGACATCATCCATGAGACAAACGGATACAGTTCATCATACATTAGTATAACCTGTCAACACTAATTAAAAAATATAGAATACCATATTTCAAATCATTTACAGACCAATACAAGCCTCTAAAAATGTCCTCAGTGATTCGTACATCTACATACACATCTAAACACTTACCTGTAGATTCACTCATTCATGCTAACAAAGATCAATATAAAACTATTAAATAATACTTATACACCTACATCAACATTTCACAACAGCACACATCCTATTCTATTATGCAGTCATCCTACTCACGTATGCAAACAATTGATCATACTTACATTTACTCAGCTACATACTTATACAAAGACCACTTTATTTATTGACATAAATAGTAACTCATACTTACTGTGTTATAAAATCACTGTTACTAGTATACAGTTTTCAATGCAGTCACTGATACAATCACTGAGTCTTATAGATACTTATTTATAAACAACAACTGTCACATACAGTACCTTTTATATTTCTACTTTTTTGGATATTCATCATTGAAAAATATATTTACTCATCAGCACACCATTAAGAGATTCAGTCATCCAAACAAGTGTTTTCACATGCAGTCTTCACCTCATATACCTCCTAAATCAACTATTTACACATCTTTGGATAGTCACACACCTCCCATTCAACCACACACACATATTCACTATCCCATACAAATGCGTACTTAACTAATTAATACTAATATAAACTTTCACACACCTAGTAATCAACGTATGTAGTAGTTTACACAACAAAATATAAAGTAAAACAGAAATCCACACAATTAATCCACTAGCCCATATATTTAGTGAGACACTTTAAATTACTCACTTAGTCAATCACAGTACTACTAAATCCACCATCGAGACACTTATACATCCACTCATTCTTCAATGCACATTGTTATATATATAACAGTTCTGACTCTAGGGGCATTAAACATATACTGTCCAGAAATTGGTACATTCTAAAAACTGACAACATCATTGGTGGTACCATTCCAGATAGACTATGAGATAATGTCACAGTGGAGAACGTTCACAACATGTAAATAATGCAAGAAATGGTTTATGTTATCAAAATGAAGTCGGACAACACCATTAACTCATTCCACCAATTGTTGTGATGTTATTGCATCACACAATTGGAATGAATCAAATTATAAGGTACATGTATTTCACATTTGAATATTTTTGAAAGGCAGGTGCACACAAGGTGAATGGAAAGGGGCGACCACTCGGTCCCCCCGAACGTATGGTGGAGTACCCCGATCCCCCCGGGAAGCCATTTTGGGCGGGAGGCGAGTCTCGGCTGGTATGCCCGAAGCGGCGTAGCCGGGGTGCGCCTTTTCCCGCCCAAGAGGGGGTTGTCCTAGACACCAACACCGCTAGCCACGCCCTGGAGGCGGATTGGAGGTGGGTACACGCCCGCCCGAAGAAGGATAAAAGGAGCGACAAGCCAAGGAAGCATCCTCTTGTTCCTGTGCTCTGAAGCTGCACCTCCCCGTTGCACGTGAGCTCGAGACGGAACGAAGAGCCAATTTTTGAGAATTAATCGTGTGTTTCTTCTTTCAGTGAGTTCGGGGCTTTCGGCTTAGGACCTTTGAGGAATATACGTGGACGATGCCTAGCAAGAAGGTCGGAAAGAGGATCGGGACCGATCAGATGCTCCGTATGCTGATGAAAGACATGGCGGATATGAAAAAGCAGATGGCGGTAATGAATGGTGTGGGGGGGCCTAAGAGAGTCATCGGACCAGCATTGCCGGGAGTAGTCCCTAGCGGGAGAGGCAGAAGGGCCAAGAAGGGAGCGTCGGGGGGGGGGAAGCCCCGGTGCCCGAAGTACCCCCTGCGCACCCGGTCACCCCGATCGAGGCCCCGACTCCGGTCCCAGACGAGGGCCAACCGATCCCTGTGGTAGTCACTCCTGTGAACGGGGAGGATATGCCTCCTGAGCTGGCAGCCCAGTTGGCGGCATGGTTAGGCAAAGAAAACGAGGGGGCCACGGCTGAGGAAGCCAGGGAAATAATGAAGCAGTTGCGGCAATCGAAAGATGCTGCGAAGGCACCGTCTCCTTTTGTTTCCCCGCAGGCTCCCGTGGAACAACCAGTGTCGGGCGTTGGTTCGGCAGGAACTACGGTCACAGTGGCCGGTTCAGGTAAGCAGCCATTGCCGATTGCGGGGGAGGGATCGGTATCTTCAAGGAGGGAAAAAGTTGTTCAGCATATCCCGATTGAGGTAAAAGAAAGGATATGGGCTGATAAATATGTGAACATGTTTTCCTTGTTGACCGATCACTATGAGATTGAGCATGTAAAAAATCAAAAAGAGTTTCTGCATCCTAGTGTATGGCGCGCCAAGATGGCCGCTTTCAGAGTTGATGAGTCGATCGACAATTGGGGCAGAGCGTTTGGAATGTTCATTGCAATTATGGGGGAACGTAGGCCCGAATTATTGGTGGGATTAGCCGTGTATCAGACACGTATCATGGAATTTTTTGGAACATATGGTGGCAATCAATGGTTGTATTACGATAGCATATTTCGTAAGTCCAAGGAGCACGACTCATCCCTGACGTGGGATTGTTTCGACTCCATTTCCTGGCAGAAAATGGAGAAGTCAGGCACGGCGAAGTTGCCATCTTTAGGGGGGGGTATGGTCGAGTTTTCCCGCCATTCGTCTGGGGCGCCCTTTCGGGCAGGATCGAGCAATGATCAGCACACAAGGAATAATGGCAACTCAGGTAAAAAAGGGGTCTGCTGGAGCTTTAACAGAGGTAAATGTACTAGGCCGCAGGGATCTTGCAGGTTTAGGCATGAATGTACTGGGTGCGGGCAGTCCTCTCACCCCGAGACCATGTGCAGAGCCAAAAATGGTGATCCGGGAAGTAGAGGGGGCGCCAAACAGGTCTGAAATAGTCCGAGGGGCGCCTCTCCCTACCCCGATTGATATCATGGCAATGATTCCTTGGTTGAACGAATATCCGGATCATATCTCCGCTGGGGTGTTACGAGATGGTTTTTCATATGGTTTCCGCATCCCGGCGGGGGATTTTCAGGGTAAAGCGCAATGCAGGAACCAACTGTCGGTTCTGCAGAATACGGCGGTGGTACAAGCTAAGATTGGGAAGGAGGTGACCCGAGGTCGGGTTGCTGGCCCATTTGACATGCCGCCTGTTGCTCATTTTGTTTGTTCGCCTCTGGGAGTGGTCCCCAAAAAGGACCCAGGGGAATTCAGGTTGATACATAATTTGTCAGCCCCAAGGGGTCTTTCGGTGAATGACGCGATTGACCCGGGAGTTTGTTCGGTGCGATACGCATCTTTTGATGAGGCTGTCGCCATGTTGAATCGCCCGGGGCCCGGAGCGCTGATGGCCAAGTCGGACATTGATTCGGCGTTCCGGTTGCTCCCGGTACACCCAGATGATCAGCGTCTCCTTGGTTTCATGTTTCAGGGACGCTATTACATGGATAAATGTATGTCAATGGGTTGCTCCATTTCTTGTGCGTATTTTGAAAAATTCAGTAGTTTTTTACAATGGGCGTTCACAAGAACAACAGGGTTTACACATGTTATGCATTATCTTGATGATTTTCTATTTCTGGGGGCAGCCGGGGACATGGAATGTGCACAGGCTTTGAATGAATTTTGTGATCGCATGACCCGCTTTGGCGTGCCATTGGCACCAGGTAAGACACTGGGCCCGGCTACTTCGCTCGAGTTTCTTGGAATAGAGCTCGACTCCGAAGAGGGGTGCTTCCGTTTGCCTAAGGAAAAGGTAACGAAGTTTAAGACATCACTTGAAACATGTATTGGTGAGACGAAGGTAAATTTGCATCAGTTGCAGCAAGCTGTGGGTCAGCTGAACTTTGCCCTTAGAGTAATACCGATGGCTCGCCCCTTTTCCCGCTCTATTGCTCAAGCCATGGTCGGCCTTAAGGCAGGGCATCACCGCACAAGGCTCTCGGCAGAGGTCCGCCAGGACATGCGCATATGGTTGGCATTCCTGGCGGATTTCAACGGTCGTGTCATGTGGACCAAACCAGCGGTCTCCTCCGTGGAGCTGGGGTTGTGGACGGACTCGGCAGGGAGCGTGGGTTTTGGCGCCATCCTGGGTAATCATTGGTCGGCACGAACCTGGCCGCCATGGTGGCACGAGAAAGGGCTGACAGGTAACATTGGGTTTCTCGAACTGTTCCCTATCCTGGTGGCCTTGAAAACATGGCCTGAGGATTTTCGTGATCGCTCTGTGGTTTTCTGGTCTGATAATATGACCGTGGTTGAGTGTATCAATAGTCAGGCAGCACGCTGCAAATGGATCTTGAGACTGTTGAAGGAAATTGTCCTGCTGTGTATGAGACTAAACGTCCACTTTAGGGCGAGACATGTGCCAGGGGTGTTAAATCAGGCAGCTGATGCACTTTCTCGTTCCCGTATGCAGGCCTTCTGGGGTTTTCTGCCCTCAGCGGACCCGGTGGCGGCACCATTTCCCGAAGCTCTCTGGTCTCTCGGTGCCCCGGACTACAAGACCTCGTGGGAGAGAGTTTAGCACCCAGGACAAGGAAGGCTTATGAAGGGGCGTTCCATTCTTATTTGTCCTTTTTGGGTTCAGCTAGGGGGGAGCTGTGGGGCCAAGAAGAGTATGTCCTGAACTTTTTGTTATCATTACATCAGGCAGGCAAATCAGTGGCTACGGCCAATAGGCACCGGGCCGCCATTTCTTTCATGGCACGGGCCCATGGCATACAGGATCCCACGGCGTCTTTCTTGGTGCAGAAGGCGCTGCGTGGGTGGCAACGCTGTGAGGGTTGCAGAGTGGATGAAAGACATCCGATAGGTCTTGAGAGGTTGGCCCTGTTACTGTCCGTACTCCCTGCGACATGTTCGTCTCAATCAGAGACAGTGCTATTCCGGGCCGCTTTTGCATTAGCATTCCATGGGGCTATGCGGGTAAGCGAGCTGGTAGCGAGGAACAAGCAGGATACGGGGGGAGGTCTGTGCCGTGAGCACATTCAAATTAAGGGGGAGACAATGGTAGTCTCGTTTGTCAGGTCCAAGACCGATCAGAAAGCGATCGGGGACAGTGTAGTGGTTCAGCGGATTCCGGGATCTCCCATGTGCCCGGTAGCATGCGTTGAGGAGTATTTGGCGCAGAGGGCGGCATCATGGAAGGGAAGCTTGCTGAGGCACGCCGACGCCACTCCGCTGACTAGGTTTCAGTTTCAGCGGGTGCTAACGATGGCGATCGCAGCGGCGGGCTTGAACCCGTGCAAGTTTGGGACCCATTCCTTCAGGATAGGGGCTGCTACAGAGGCTACAGCCAGGGGTCTGAGTGTGGAAAAAGTGAAACAGTTGGGGCGTTGGTCCTCGAATTGTTATAAAAGGTATGTGCGGTTGCACATGTTGTGAAGCCTATGTCTCGTACTCACGCTTCTTGTTTTTGTTTGGTTTACAGTGTCGCGAGCTTACGAAGCGGGGCGGACTGTGCAGTCGACCCGACACCTGGGAACCAGCGGTCAAGGATCACCGGCTGAGGAAAGAGTGGTGTGGGTCGTGGGCCACTCATACGTGAGGCGTGCCGCAGACGTATTCAAAGCAGGTGACATGATTCACATGGCTGGGGAATACGGGTACAGGGTGACCTTCTACGGAAGGGGCGGGCTCTGTATTGACCAGTTTCAAAGTTTTATCGAGGGTTTGTTAGGGCGGACAAGGTCACCGCCATCTATAATCATAGTGCATCTTGGGGGCAATGATTTGGTGACCACTGGTAGACGAATACTTCTCGAGTTGATACTATCCACAGTGAGTTGGTTGGCGAGAAGGGTTCCAGGGTGCACAATTGCATGGTCCCATATGATTCCACGAAAAGTGTGGCGGGGGCTATTTCGGTGGCTGCTATAAATCATGCAGTGAAGAAGGTGAATAACAAGCTTGGTAGATTGTTCCGTACTAGTACATTGCATTCTATTCCGCATGGGTGTATCAGGGGGGACCAAATGTATCTAGAGGATGGAGTTCATTTGTCCCGGGTGGGGAATTCTTTACTCATAGGAGACTTTGTGGCTTGGTTAAAGAGTTTGCAGCCATGACCTTTAAGTAGGAGTTTTTGTGGGGGGTCCGGATAGCCGGTCAACTATCCGGCCTGTGGCGGTAAGGTCATGATCGGTGAGCAGGAATTAGAAGATCCCTAGAGGTAGGGCGTCACCCATTATGGATGGGAGCGCCCGGGGGGAGGCGGCCATTGGCCCCTCAAACGGGGAGGCGGTCCCCTCTAAGGATGGGGACGCCGAAAGGGAAGGCGGCCATAGGCCCCTCCCTGGGGAGGAGGGGCTAGGGCCCCTCCTGGGAATTTCCCGGGGCCAGGACATCTGCGACGGCAGATGTGGTAAGTTGTGTGGGGTGGGAGGGGGGTCTACGCTACCTTCTAGACACCTCACACGAGTCCTCGGACGACCACTAAAGATGGCGTCGAGTTATCAAGGGGCCCCCGCTAAGACAAGGGAAATTGGAAGTTGGCACAGAGGTACAGTCCTCTGTGCGACCGCCCCTCACAAGTGAGGGGGGGAGTTCTGGTAGTAGGGATCTGACACCGGTTACGACCTTGCCGTTGGCCCGTAAATGTTAGGATGTACAATTTCAAAGTTTGAATAATGCATTTGCAGGATGTTTAGTATCGGCTAGGAGAACCTTTGTATTAGAGATGTGTTAAGGTCAGCCAAGAACATCGTAATGTGTAAATGAAATTGTACATGATATGAAACTGTTATTTTTAACGTTTTAATTTTGTTTCATATTTTAATAAATACGGCCGGGAGGGTAACTCCCTCCCGCCTTCCACAAGTTCAGAACTGTTTCCGTCTTCCCATCCTTGGGGATTGTGTTGAGAGGGGGTGGCGGGTATCTCAGCCATAGTGACAAATACATGGGAGGGATTTGTGAAAGGTGATGTGCAGAGGGACGGAAGTCCCCAGATATACATCAGCAATCAGTAATAACAACCTATCCTGCCAGATGTCTGGCTTATGCATAAATGACAAATGATTACATAATTAAATAAATGCAGATGTACATTCTCTGTCATCTATGTATGACAATCAAACAAAACACTGTTGATATTTTGACCCCTACATAAAACAGCAAACTTTGCACCTTGGGGGTGGGGTCTTCATCAGGACTTAGGTGAGGGAAGATAGTGGGCACCTATGGACAAAAGGATGAAGTTAATGAATGTCAGGAATAAACATATCAAACAGTCATACTATTTAGGGAAATTAGCAAACGAAAACAGCGATAAAACTTCAGGCTGAAGATTAGGATGCTGGGCCTTGTGGGCTCCTGCGTGGGAGAGACAGAGGAGACAAAGATGAAATCGCTAGGATCGATATTCAAACTAGCGGATTGAGGAGTATAAAAACAGAGCAAGAATTAACAGAAACGTACTCAGAATTATCGCAGATGGTTGTGTTATGCAGGCCAAGGTTGATCAGTCACCTATGGCTAAAGAGAAAGTATGTACTATGTCAGAATAAAGCATGCCACCATTACTTCAGAGACTCAAAGCGAGATTACACATCTTTTCAGACCTAGTTAATTAGTCAAAGCATAAACTTAAAGTTTTAGTATCTAATTCTACCTTCTGCCTGTCTGCTGTCTGTGTTTAGGAGCGAAACAGCCCACGCTTCACCAGTCCCGAGGGGAATGTGGTCTGCCTTGCCAAAAATCTGACGTGCAAGGACTCCTCTGAAAACAATTATGAGCACGAAACCCCTCCTGTCTCTCCTCAGATGCAAATCTCCACCCAGGCTGCACCCGCGACGATCACGTACCTAACCCATATGAATGTCTGGTGTAATCTGCCCCCTCTCTCAAGAGCTTGCACGCCCCCCTAAAGCCTAACAGTCTAAAGAGCATAATGAGCCTTCCACACCTCCAAAGAGGTCATTATTTATACTCTAATTCTTGGCAGACTACACAAAAATGTTTCATATTCAGAAAAGCTTGTACCTGATTGGTTAGCCACAATGACATGAGGTCTCACCATCCTGATCTCATTGTAAGTTCATAACCATACCAGTTTTAACAAAAGAAGCTTTAATGATTAATACATTTATATGTTTCAGCAACATTTAGTAGGAAAAATGTTTTATTCTATTTTCCTTCCTTCCTGTCAGAGCGCAGGCAGGAAGGATACTTTAACTAACACTGGTGCATTGGCACGATCACAAGTTTGCACACTTCACAGTGGCCTTGACTTCTTTTGTACTTGAGGCAAGCTGGTTTATCTGCACATTCTCTTTTCTTTTTAATGCAAGTCACAGCCGTGCTGTATTTACAGGCAGTCATTTTTATCTTAGGCCCAAAAACAAAAATAACACAAAAGAGTATTAACTTTATGTAAATAAACCCATTATGTTTTCCCACCCCAATACTAATTCCCTTTATAAAATATTTACCTAGCAAAGCTATTAGTTTAACCCGTTAAGCCCGCCGCAAATTCCGCCCCAGTGCGGACGTTCCATTGCGCTAACGGAATCGGAACGTTTAGCGGACGTGCGCAGCACTGGCGGGGTAGTGCACGCGACGTCCGCTGAACGTTCGCTGCACTTAACGGGTTAATGCAGCGTTTCTTATTGTTTGTGCACAACATGCAGAAAATAAAAATGTGCAACATAGCACAAACATGCACTAGTGTACATTTTCAAAGTGCACACAGTTAATACATACTCATAGCAACATGCTTTAATGTTTTAAAAAGCTTTTTATGCAAAAAAGTGTTTTGCCCCATGTGTGGTGTTTGGTGCATTTGTTAATTAAGACACATTACAAAAAGTGATGTTATAAATTGAACATGTTTATCCCAATATGCAACAAAGCGAGAGCCTCTTAAGACAGGAATAGTGAATGTAGATTGCAGGAAAAGTGCTGGGAAGAGAGAACACATTCTATTAATCTTCAAAGCTAAAAAGGCCTCTTAAAGTTTTTCTCTACGATGCAAAAACACAAGTTAATTCAGCACAAGCATTTCAGACTGACTAGGCCTCATTTCATGTCTTATGTACCATGTGTTTTCACTTGCACCAAAATGTGCAAGTCAATTTAAGTGCAGTCTGTCTGAAGCACAAAAATAAAGCAATGCCTGACTCCAGATGGAATCTGCTCCATCATGAGCAAATCTGCAGGCGAAACATGCCTCCATGGCCTGACGCATATGTAAAGCAGAAAATCACACAGTGACTAGGAATTGTTTCAATAATGCTCTTTATGTCAAGAAGCAGTACCTGGAATTGCTGATTCCGTGGGAGCGAATGACCGAAGGTGCTCTACATAGAATTATTCCCAACTCCCCTACGCCTCTAACCCAGAGGACTCTGGACTTAGATATGAGATCTTTTCTTGTTAACATTTATATTATAGTTTATTAATAATGTAAGTGTTTCCATTCAGGCACCAAAGTAACCGAGATAGAATCCAAAGGGCAGCAATTCATTAGATAAGAAAAAGGGAATATAGAGAAAGGTATGGAAAAAGTAGAACTAGAAAGTCCCATTCCCAAACTAGTGAAACTATATATACGTATATATATATATATATGACTTATTTTTTATGATGCCTGATTGTGTTCTGCACGATTATGGTACCGACACCTGGGAAAATATTCTACTCTGTAATAGTTCATATATAAAATTAGGACATAAGTATTGTTCATTATTATCATCAATTGTTTATTTTAGCTGATGAAATTTATCGACCTACTTTTAAGAGTCACTGATAATTGTAGAAACGATGATCATTTGTCTGTGGTTGCTGTGTATTTTATTTTGAAGGTTTTATATAGCGCGAAGAAGACTCTTGCGAGTATCAGAGCGCTTTACAGGTCATAATTTGAAGGCAAGAGACATTATAACTTTATGAATTAAGTCTAAAGGGAGGAACCAAAATTCATATTAAAAGATACATATCGATCTATTTATATCTTCCCAAAGTTATTTTATAAATATGTTTTATTTCATCTTCCAGTAAGTGTACATGCATTATAAAATTCATTTAACATCTTGTTGTGCTGTATTCAGCATTTAAGAAAAAAAATGCACCCCTGAAAGCTTTCTTAAAAGGGATTCAATTGGGGAAATGTGGCTTAAAGAATTATTAGTCATAGCACCTATTTACATATAGTGGTTATTATGTTAAAAACGTTTACCGAATCTTCCTCTGTTAAATACCACTATGTTCAATGCAGCATTTTCTACAGTACTTACCCAAACTTACCACATTATTAGAAGATAAATTAAAAAAAGGGACAGAAAGTTGCGTGGATGGTGAACCTTCGTGATATATTGAAAACACACACTTTCCTAAATGGGAAATAAATTACTACGATTGTTACCACATCGTTCGCTTAATATGAAATAACCTAATATTATTAACGATTAAATTAGATCAATGTTCAACCGTATACACAGGAAATTACAGAAACTTACCGATAAGCCTGTGCAGTACGATGCGTGGAGAGAATAGCAACGATGGCAACCCTTCGTGCTTTTAAATGTGATCCTAATTGGGGTGTCAAAAGAAAACGCTAAGGGGTCCATTAGGATGGCGGGCGGAAAAAGTCCGCCCGACACCCTAATGGACATCGGGACCGCCCGCCTAAAGGGAGGGGGTCCCGACATTGCCATTAGGATGCGCCAGCCACAGTGGCGGGCGCATTCCTCAAATTAACATTGTGGCGGGCGGTGCTCACTCCACCGCCCGTCACAATGTTAAAAACAAATGAACGCATTTGCATAATCGAAGCGGCAGGCACCGCGCGGTGCCTGCCGCTGCGATTATGCAAATGCAGGGGGGTACCACAGGTACCCCCCATGTGCCACCCCCCTTTGGCCTTCACTCTGGGGGCCCACACGGGCCCCCCAGAGTGAACAATGCATGCCTTTCCGTGGCGGCACAGGCATTGCAAAATGCCTATTCTAATATGGCCACCATGTTATCCCTTTTCCGCCCCGGCCGCAAGGCGACCGGGGCGGAAAACAGGCGGGCGGTGTTTCCCACCGCTGCGGTCCCCTCGGCCATCGTAATATGGCGGGTGGGAATGCAGGGAAGGATGTCGGGCAGATTTCCTCCGCCAGGGTGGCAGTGGCCACCACTACCCTGGCGGAGGAAATCCGCCCGACATCCTAATGGGCCCCTAAGCTATTTACCAATTTTAGATGACACTGATAAACTTCACAGATTGATTCTTAATAAGTTAATAAGCAGCCTATCATAAGTCTAAATTAACTACTCCTTCAAAACACTTTCCTATTAAAACACAGTTGACCATGGACAAATAGTATTCCCTTGTCAGCCCAAGCATCTATACAGCTTCTGGTAAGAGGCCCGTATGAGTTCCCCACAGTTTAAATAATGGAGTAAAAAGTTTACTATGGGTCACATGGTCAGAGCGGGCCGTGAAGACGACATGATGTAGCACAAAAGACGAATTTGCTGATAGGAGGTGTTCACTAGAATACCATCCTTGGGGAGAACAACTAGACTACATATACGGATATAGTTGGTTGCGGATCACATTCTGCTCGCGAACTCTGATGACATGATAGTGCGGCACACAAACAAAAATACTGGTTGATTATATTCACTAACTGTCCTACCTAAATAAAGACTAGACTGTATATGCATGGATAGTAAGTGCGGGGGGGCGTGGCTTGGGCGCCGATGGCGATGGTCGCCTGAGAGCTCGGCTCCGGGACTAAGCCCGAAATTATCCTGAACATCGGAGGCTGAGGGGCGCCCCAGACCCCGCGTTCGGTTGAGCGAGGCGACGACACCCTGCCGGGGGCCTTGGTGGAGTTTGGACGGGGGTGGCTTCGAAGAAATGCCGAAGTTTGCGGAGTTGCGGAGTGCGACCCAACATGGCGCCCGGACCCCTTTGTCCCCTTGATCGAAAATACGGAGTTGAGGAGGTCGCGCGGGTGTCGCTTGGCACCCGGCTTCACCATCCTCAGTTGTTTTAGACATTGGACATTGGCAGGTTCGGACCTTCTACAACGGGTTCATACTCGATTAGACGACCGGGCGGGTGCCCACGCACTAGAGGGCACCGGGCGCGGGTGCCCTCTGTTCCAGGTGGTGGTCTGCACCGCGACTCCGCAACTAGCTACGATTTCCTGGCCAGTCCAACTACATGGATGGCGCGACACTCTGGCGCCACAGGTCAACCGAGGGAGTTGGTGGCCCTCGCCCCGGAGCTATAGTGGGTGAACGGGCCTGCCCGACTCGGCGACGGTTGTCTCCGCCCCCTTATCGGTGCCCTCGGACGCCGTGGCGGTGGCGTGAGCTGAAGCGGCGGAGTCTCCACAGGCTCTGGAGAAGGAGATCGCCCGTACCAGACTTGAGAACGAAATCCCGGGAAGGTCGTGCTGGACACTTGTACACGGAGACGCCCACTCCGGGACCCTCGCGGAGAGCCCCTGGCAGCATGGGGAAACCTAAAGGAGCCAAGGGATCCAGCCAGACCACCTCAGACTCTGAAGCCCAGGACAAGGAAGAACATGGAGACCCTAAACGACCTGGTGGCGCACCACTCCAGCAACAATTCGACCGTGTACTGGAGGCGATAGAGGCAACTCGGTCGGCCCTCCAACAGGACATTGCCCAGGTGGCGACCGGCCTGGGCCTCCTTAGGGCAGACCATGGTAAACTCTCAGACCGGGTCAAGGAGGTGGAGGGCACGGTGAAGACTTTAGAACCGGCGCAGAGAACCCTGGCTGCGACGATAAAGGATGCCATGTCCCGAATCGAGACCCTCGAACGGAGGGCGGAGGATGCGGAAGGCCGCAACAGGAGGAATAACATTCGGGTGGTGGGCCTGCCGGAAAAAATCGAGGATGGCGATATGGTGCGATACTTGGAGACCTGGCTCCGAGACACGGTGGTCCCGGAGGGCCTGTCCTCCTTTTACACTCTAGAACGGGCCCACAGAGTCCCAGCACGGCCCCCACAGCAGGGACGAGCCCCAAGGCCAGTGGTGGCGCGGTTGCTACATTTCCGGGACAGAGACCTGATCCTAAATGCCGCCAGGCACAATGGCCCGTTCCAGGTTGCAAACAGTCAGGTGAATATCTTCCCTGACTACACCTACGAGACGCAGCGCAAGCGGTTCTCCTTCCTGGCGGTTAAGCGTGAACTCAGGAGTGAGGGCATCCAATATTCACTCCTATTTCCCGCAAGGCTCCGAGTCATTGTCGACGACAAAACCCAGTTCTTCGACACCCCAGAGGAGGTCTGTGACTGGCTCGAACTGTACCGGACAGGGAAAGATGGTTATAGCGCCTCGACCCATCAGGCGGAGGAGCCGGAACAAAGGAGGCGATTTAAGAGGGTCAGGAACCGCCGCGGCCGCACGGGAGGGCCCTCGACTGCAGAGACATCATCGGAGCGGAGGGGAGTGTTGGAAGTTCTGTCGGAACTGTCGGGAGCAAGAGGCGAAGTCATCGAGGAGGAGGAAGAAAACCCGGGCGCTCAGGGGGCACCATCGGACTCGGAAGACTCAGTGGCAGACAGTACCCATACACCGGTGATCACACCGAAATCGGTGGAGGACCTTTTGGACGGACAAGGGTAACGGGATATGCTGCCTTGTTTTGGGTGGGGGCCCGGCAGGGGGGAGGCGGTTGCCGTTCTTTATTGCTGACAACGAAGGAGGGAGGGTTGGGGGGCTGCTGCTCTTGCCCCGGAAGGTTTTGACACAGGGGGGGGCTTACTATAGTCCTGGTAGCCTGGGCGACGAGGGCCCACTGCCTCCGCTCAGCCCGCACCTGGCCCATAAGGCCTTCCTACGGTGGCGACCGTAGGACTAGTGGGGATTTTGGGGTTGATCTCCGTAGAGGTTTGGATGGGATCTAGATGGTGTAGTTTGGGTCCTGTTCTGGGGTGGTTGGGGGGGGGCTTTGTTGGTTTTTGGGTGGTTTGGTTCTGGTTGGGGAAAATGGCCGCCGTCAGCGCTGGGAGGATTGATGCTTTTTCTTTGTGGGGACCCGAACGGGGAGACTGTGCAAGAACACTCTGGGACAATGGCTGATGTTGCTAACTTGAAATGTATTACTTGGAACGTGAGGGGGCTTCACACTATGTCCAGGCGTCACAAGGTCCATGCTTATTTAGTGCGTAGGGGAGTGCAAATGGCGCTGCTGCAGGAAACGCATCTGAACAAGGCGGAAGGGGCGGCGCTTCAGCGTAGGTGGCGAGGGCAGGTCTTTTCCACGGCGTACTCTGCTTATGCCAGGGGGGCGCTAATATGGATTAGGGCAGGAGTCCCCTTCCAGGTCACGAGGACAGTGTTGGACCCAGAGGGGCGTTTCGTGGCCATATCAGGCACGCTAGGAGGGAGGGACCTGAACGTTTGCTGTGTGTATGCTCCTAACGTGGACCAGACTGCCTTCCTTTCCAGGTTATCGGGCTCGCTGGCCCACTTTTTCGCCGGGCCCCTCCTGCTGGGGGGAGACTTTAACTCCGTAGTGGATGTAGACATAGACCGCTCGCATCCCCCGCTCCCCGATTCCCCGGTCCGGCGGGCGGCTAAGGGCCGTCAAGATTGGCAGACCCGCTGGGGTTTGACGGACATTTGGAGGGCGCATCACCCCGCGTCTAGAGATTATTCATACTTTTCGAGCCTTCATGAGCTGCATGTCAGACTAGATAGCTTTCTTGGTTCGTCCGAATTAGTTTCGGCAGCGGTCCGATCGGAGTACTTATCGCGGACCATCTCGGACCATAACCCCCTCCTACTGGACATTCGCTGGTTCCCTGGGACACCGGCAGTACCCACCTGGAAGATGCGTCCGAGATCCTCGAGGACAGTGTCTTCAAGGCGGACCTAGGGGAGAAAATCACGGATTATTTTGCGTCCAACGGCAGCTCCGCGAGTACTAGGGCGTTCGAATGGGACGCTTTCAAGGTGGTGGTGAGGGGCTACTGTATCTCTAAGAAGGTGGGCATGCGGCGTGTTATCCTGGCTGACTTAGACACAGCGGACCGAGCGCTCCGCGAGCTCGAAATTAGCCGCCCCGGACACCCGGAATTGCAAACACAAACGGTAGAGGCGAGGGAGAAGGTAGCGGTGGAGGTCGAACGGCTCCGATGTTTCGATTATAAGGCCTATACGATCCGATCTATTGCGGAGGGCGACAGGTCGAGCGCGTTACTGGCATGGTTGGCCAACCCTACGCGCCAGTCCCAAACGATGACAAATATGCGTAGGGCGGATGGGACCGAGGTGTGCACCCAACCGGAGATTCTTAGTTGCTTCCGGCATTACTACGAAAGTTTATACCGCAGTCGCTCCGCACGTGACCCAGACCGGCTTGACGACTATCTTAGCCCACTGGAACTCCGCACAGTAGGACAGGAAGTGGCGGAAACCCTGGGTTCTGACATCGACTTAGGGGAGATCCGCGGGGCCATCAAACGGATGGCGAGGAACAAGACCCCGGGCCTAGATGGCCTTCCGGTGGAGTTCTATGCAGCTTACGCTGACCTCTTGGCCCCTCGATTACTGGTGGTCTACAGGGAGGCGAAGAGATTGGGTCGTCTCCCTGGCTCGATGTGTGAGGCGTTGGTGGTTCCTCTCCTCAAACCAGGCCGAGACTCGTCTGACCCGGGGTCCTACCGTCCCCTTTCAATGCTGACGGTGGACTACAAAATATTGAGCAGCATCTTGGCCTCGAGGCTGCTGGGACATATGAGTTCCCTAGTGCATGAAGACCAAGCCGGTTTCATCCCACGGCGAAATACGACTATGAACATCCGAAGGTTGTTCCGCTTGCTTGGGGAACCATTCGTGGATGCCCCGTCCCCGGTAGTCTTATCGGTGGACCTGGAGAAGGCTTTTGATAGCCTGGAGTGGGACTACTTATGCACGGTGTTACGGAAATTCGGCCTCGGGGAGGGATTTGTCAAATGGACAGCAGTCCTCTACGCTTCCGCTTCGGCCAGGGTTAGATCGGGCCCTTTGATTTCATCGCGATATCCGGTGGAGCGTGGCACGCGGCAAGGGTGCTCCTTATCCCCGCTTCTTTTTGCACTAGCGGTGGAGCCACTAGCGATACATCTTCGCTCGGGAGCCCACTATACGGGCTTATGGACAGCAGCGGGCCCACATTACGTCTCGCTCTATGCGGACGACCTGTTGCTCTTCCTGGAGGACCCGGTCGACGCATTACGGGGAGCGGAATTAGCGCTAACGGAGTTCGGAGCGGTCTCAGGCCTCCAAGTGAATTGGTCTAAGACCTGCCTCTTCCCGATGCGTAGGGGTACCCCCACCCCTGCGCTAAGTAAGGAGATCAGATGGGAGCCCGACTGCTTTAAATACCTTGGGGTATTTGTGTACCACGACCAACCCGACCTCCTAGATGGAAACATTGCCCGTTGCATACGAGCACTCCGAGGTAGCATGGACTTTTGGGCCACGCTGCCGCTCTCCGTGGCGGGACGCATCGCCCTGCTCAAAATGGTGGCGCTCCCCCGACTATTGTATTACTTTCGGACTTTGCCGATCTGGGTCCCACCGGCTACGTTTCGTCGCTTGCGTTCTATGGTGGTCGGGTTCCTTTGGGGAACGGGCCGGCGGCGGGTGGCCCTCAATACCCTGATGAGGCCGAAAGACGAGGGGGGGCTCGCTGTGCCGGACTTCGAGAAGTATTACCTAGCGGCGCAGCTCCAGACCTACACCCAGGAGATAGCCAGGGAATTCAGAGGCCCGGAGGACGGTAGAGGGACGGGCATGGCCAGGCACGTCCTCTCCTTTATCGCGCTGCGACAGCGCTTAGTCCTACGGGACCTGTCGATGGAGGAGCGGACTGTCCGTCTCTGTTGGAATCGGGCTCATAACAGAGGTCGCCTACGGACGCCATATGCGCCTGAAATACCATTGGGGATGCTGACGGCCCTCCCACACGGAGGAGATTGGTCACGACTGGCGGACTGGGAGGATTCCGGTTTACAGCTCATCGGGGACCTGTACGAGGACGGAGCGCTCCTGTCCTTTCAGGATCTCATTGACCGCTTTGGGATCCCCCGGGGCGACTTTTTGCTGCACTCGGCCATTGTGCGAGCGATCCAGGCGCACTGGCAAAACGGGCTAGAGGAACCTCAATTGTCTCAGGTGTGCCAGTACGTCAGGTTGATTGCCGAGGGGTTGGTTCCTCTCGCCACACTGAAGTCCCGCTGGGAAGAGGACATTGGTAGGGAGATCCCGGAGACGACCTGGTCCCAGCTGGTGAGACGTGCCTGGAAGGGCACACGTGGCGCCCGTTTCCAACTGGTCCACTATTATGTTCTCCATAGGGCGTACCTGACCCCGGTAAAGATCAGGCGTTATTTTGCCACGGCTTCGGCGGAGTGCCCTAGGTGCCCGGCTCAGGAGGCGGACCTCCTACACATGCTATGGGCCTGTCCAGGACTGACGTCCTACTGGCAGGAGGTGGCGGCGACTCTGGAAGAGGTGACGGGGAGGCACTTATCATTCGATGTGGCGGTAGGGCTATTGCACTGGTTCCCCCATACCCCCCGGAATAAAATCACCAGTAAATTTATCGACCTGGGGCTCCTACTTGCTAAGCGAGAGGTGACCAGGAATTGGAAGGCACGAGCTGGTCCTACAGGCAGCAGATGGCACAGTGAGCTTTTGAAATGGGCGGCGGGTGAGAGCGCGCTGCGGTATCAGTTGGCTTGGAGGCAGGGCAATGAGAAGGCGCAGGAGGCCGCGTTAGAATGGGAAACGCTGGTGCAGGCCCTCGGAGATTATTGTACCCCCAGCGACTCCGAAAGTGAAGAAGCAACTCGACCCGAGTCCCGTTAAACATTAGCATTGACAGCACTATTACCTTCCCCGTGGGTCAAGCAGTGGATCATATGTTGATGAGCTCCCTGGCGCTGATGGTGGGGGAGGGGGGGAGGGGGGGGTTTCACAGTAACTGGGAATTTTGAGGGGGGGGTTTCTTTTTGGGGTTTGGGGTTTGTTTAGAAAAGCAGATGACGGACAGTGTGTTATCCGGACCAGCTCCAGCATCCTACTGACCCCAGCTGCATTTGCCGCCCAACCCCAGGGATATGGGCTGATTGGCTATATAGCAACGTTATGGAAGGGGGTCGGTGGGCTATATCTTGTATAAGTTGTTTATAATACGATACTGGTTGTTACTGTATTGTTTTACTGATTCCTGCAATAAAAATATATTTAAAAAAAAAAAAAAATGGATAGTAAGTGCGATATTTTACCAGAATCCGGGTTACTATAAACTAAAATACCTCACTCCATTTGTGTATTTTAACTGACTCAAAAAATTGAATCAGAATATCAGTTCGAATTATAAGAAAAAACAGATTGTCATGGCAATAGGACCCCAACATAGGCCCGGGTCTACCGCTTGGTCTTATCTATTAGAGAGCTAAATATGTTAACCTTACTATATATTAATCATCTGTTATTGACCTCTGATTTATTACACAGCTATAACAATCAACCTATATATATATATATATATATTATTATATTATCTTGTCAAGATCTGATAGACAGTTATTGAAAACTATCTAATTTATTTCATATACATACTGAATGTTTTATCAAAAATAGACATGTTCTAATTAGTCAATTTCCTATTTAATAAGGAACCAACATTATCCTGTGGTAATGCATTATCACATGAAAGAGTTTTATAGTAATCCCGGAAGATTACCTCAGATATTAAATAGATGGTTGCTGGAATCTATTATCTATTTTTATTTAAGACCACTATAGATTATCTCACTTCAGAAAACAATATCTATAGACTTTATTTAGAATTACAGTTATTATCAGATATTGGCGTTTTCCCAGGGTAGGTCATTATTTAGACCGCATTTGAAGGTGTTCAAAGAGAATATCTAGTAAACTTCTCTTTTTTTGCACAGTGGAAGTCCGCCCTTATCATTTGGTACTTTAATCTTTTCTAAGATTCGCCAACGAATATCTTCTGATTTGTGATTGAAGTCAATATAGTGTTTAACTAGAGGTGCCATGAGTTTAGCTGTTCTAATAGCAGAGGGATGTTCTGTCAGTCTTGTTTGAATGGCTCTGGATGTCTCTCCAACATAACCTAATTGGCACAGGCAAAGAATTAAATAAATGACATTCTGAGTTTTACAATTCCATAACTGTTGTGCTTGTATGGTAAAACCATTGAAAATCAAAGTTTCACCTTCTAATATACTGTCACAGGGTTTGCACGATGAACATCTTACGGTTCCCTTTACAGGTGCACTGCTGTTAATGTTTATTTGTATAAAGGAATGTCTAGTATTATGATAATCAAATCTTGGATGAACAATCATATCTTAAATGTTTTTATTGCGACGATGCGCAAATAAAGCCTTTGCAATCTTTCTCTTTTGATCAAGGTCACTATTTAAAATATGTCAATTCGAATTAATGATATGTTTAACTTTGGCAATTAAGGTAGAATGCTTGGTGACACATACTAATTGAGTATTTTTGGTAACTTTGACTGTCTTAAAGAGGTGGTCCACATCATAAAATCTTGCCCTTTTATATGATTCCCTCACCAGGCAGTGAGGGTAACCTCTAGTTAAAAACTTGGTTTACATTATAGCATCCTGAGCATCAAAATCAGGTAAATTGGTGCAGTTACGATGCACTCTTAGAAATTGCGAGAAAGGAATTTTCTGTTTCTAGGAGCGGGATGGTTACTTTTAAAATGTAGAAGCGTATTTCTTGCAGTCCATTTCATGAACAAGTCCTCTTCTAAAATGCCAGAATTATGTTTAATAAGAATGTCTAAGAATTCTACCATCTCTATACTAATATGAACAGTAAATTTCAGAATTGTGTCTGCCAAATTTAGCCACTGTAGGAATTCCTGTAAGTTCTCCTCCCCATTGGTCCAGATAAAGAAAATATTGTCTATATATTTGGACCAATGGGAAACAGACTCAAAAAATGGGGCTACTTTGTTGTAGATATATTTAACCTCAAAAAGGGCAATATAGATGTTTGCTATTGATGGCACAACGGAGACACCCATACTAACGCCTTTGACTTGGCGGAATATTTGTTGTCCAAATTCAAAGACATTTTCTGTTAAAACTAAGTGTAGACATTCCAGAACAAAACATTTTGTGCAAGGGATGTTGAACTCCTCTATAACCAACTCAACTGCTTCCATTGCTTCTTTCTGTGAAATATTACTGTATAGTGACTCTATATCTAGAGTCACTAAAATATCAGTATGTGGATTACATCTCAAATTCCCTACTTTATTAATCATTTCTCCCGTATCTTTGATGTAGAGTCTAATTTTTTGAATGAATGGTCTTAATATTGTATTTATAAATTTAGATACGGGTTCAGTTATTGTTCCAATTGTGTAAACTATAGGTTGATATGGAGGTTCTTTTTCATTGTTATTTATTTTAGGAATACCATAGATACAAGATGTTTTGCTTTTGGAATTATTTAGATACTCATATTCCTTTAAAGTAATGTTACCTGCATTTAAAGCATGATTCGTCGAATTTTGAATCTATTGAGGTATTTTATGTGAGGAGTTAGCTGTTATTTTGGAGTAAAAAAGTCTGATCATTGAGCATGGTAAGCATTTTGAGTTTGTATTCATCACTGTTGACGACCACGATGCCACCGCCTTTGTCACAACTTTTTATAGTTAGTGCTTTATTTTGAATCAAGGATTTTAGTGACATGAATTCTTCTTTATTCAGGTTGTAGGTAAGTTTTGGGATAAAATTAAGTGCTTGTTCAAGGTGATTCAATACTACACGTTCCAAACAGCAGCTTCTGGTCCTACTTGGTCCAAGGTTGGTGTAAACATGGAGGGTAAAGTTAAAATGGTATTTGTGGTTTGTATAGGAATTATTTCATCCTCATTGGAAAATAATTTTTGTAATCGTATTTTATGAAAAAACGAAAATATATCTTGATATAATTCTAATTTGTTGGCACATGCATGAAGTACAAATGATAAACCTTTGGAAAGCAAGGTCATACTGGCAGTATCATGGTCTGTGATGACAAATTGAAAATCTGTATTAGATCCCATATTTCCAATACTACCTGTTCCGAGTTTCCAATATATGTTGAGGTTGGAATCTTACTCTCTGTCCACCCCTCTGTGTTCAGCGCTGGCCTAAATAAGGTTGACATGTATTTCTATTTGAGTTAAATGTACCATAGGTACCTTCAGATTTATAGTAATGCGAGCTTTCTTCACCTTCTGAATTAGAAGTATCGGAAAAAGTGGTTACTTTTTGTTGTTTAGAGTGTTTTCATTGGCATAATGATTCTGTTTATAGAAATGTTCCTCTAGATATGGGTATGTTATTTCCATTAAATCGTTTATCCTTAATTAACTTATCATTTTTTTCTTTTATTTAAATATTCTGCAAAATACGTTAATTTTCTATTGGATTCCTCTAATTTCTTAGTTGCTTTTTCTACACTGTTGTATTTTTAAATGTTTTCCTCTCATTCGATTAATTCTATTTTCAAAGAGGCTGCCAATTCTTTGCAGTTTCTATTATCAGAATCATTAAGTCTCTGGAGGATCTGTTGGCTATCATGCTCCATTTTTCTAAAAACTCTTTATACAGAACAAATAGGCCAGGATTATTACAAACCCATAACCCTTGAGGTATTATGCCTGCTTGTAAGTATTCCAACATATATTCACAGTGTGCTACCATTCGTTTTAATTTCTTTTTCAAATTAGATAGTTTATTCATGTCGTAATTTTCCTGAATACTTGATTTTGAATTACTACTAAATGAATTGCTTGTGCCTACTAAAATGGCAAATTTCTCATCGGAAGATTTGAACGTTTTAAGTTGAGCCATTTGCATAATAGTTTGATAATAAGACTGTGGTAATTGCTAAATGATTAAACTGATTTTGGATATATAGGGAAAGAAGGGACCAATGATAAATATATTGAAGACCAGAAATAACAGTGTGAAAAAAAAAGAAATAGAAAGTTAGTGGTGTCTCGTTACACAATTTAAGAAGAAATCATCTAATTTAAGCAAAAATGTATGTACTACTTATACACCTTAAGGTTACTAGACAGTCCCACACAGACCGGCTGTGGGTAAATCAAATGTGAGTATCAAGGACCCCCTGTAAAATTCCTAGGACAGGACAAATATGCAATTGAGAATAGTGCTCCTAGGCAATATACATACTGTCACAATGAAATAAATTAAATTAAAATAGAGATAATACAAGAAAAGAACTCAGTGTAACTAACAAATGTGGTATTTAAAAAACTATTTAAATTACAACTAATCGAAATAAAATTTATCTTGAAACAATTTTTTCTTAAAAATTCATCAAATTGATGACATTACATAATATATTCTTTATGTTAACAATGTTTTGCTTTCTCCATACACAATTAACCAAAAAAAATCCAATAAAACTTAAAATCAAGAGTGGCAGAAATTTGATCTGCGACTCGCGTTTTGATGCCAGTAGTGCTTTCGTCAGGAAGTGCCTCAGGTAAACCTAAAACTTATTAACCATTTTCTTTATCTGAACATCTTTTCTTGTTAACATTTATTTTATATTTTAATAATAATGTAAGTGCCTTCACTCGGACACCAAAGTAACAGAGATAGAATCCAAATTAGATAAAAAAAGGGAATATAGAGAAAGGTATAGACAGAGTAGAACTAGATAGTCCCATTCCCAAATATATATATATATATATATATATATATATATATATATATATATATATATATATATATATATATACACTTTTTTTCTGCACGATTATGGTACAGACACCTGGGAAAATGTTCCACTCTGTAATAGTCCATATATAAAATTAGTAGGACATAAGTAATGTTCAATATTATCATCAATGGTTTATTTTAGCTGATGAAAATGATCAATCTACTTTTAAGATTCGCTGATAATTTTATAAACGATGATCTTTTGTCTGTGGTTGCTATGTAGTATACCTTTATAAATTAAGCCTAAAGGGAGGAACCTAAATTCCTATTAAAAGTTATGTGTCCCTTTATATCAAAGTTATTTCAATGAATATTTTTAATTTCATCCTCCCGTAAGTGTATATTTATCATAAAATTATTTAATGTCTTGTTGACCTATAGTCAGTTTTGTTTTAAAAAAAAACGCACACCTAACAGCTTTCTTAAAAAAGGATTTAATTGGGGAAATCTGGCAACTCCTCCCCAGCGGTGGGATCCAGACAGGGAAGCCCCCAGAGACAGGACTCCGACCCAGGGCGGAGACCTGAGGAAAATACCCCATGGAATTAGAAAAGCAGACTAGTTCAAATACATCTAAGGGGTGCAGATGTGAAGACTCTACGGCTCGATACCGATCAGTAGAGCAAGCACGGCCCATATTAGAAGGCAAGAGTTTTGACAACCTGCAGTGCGAGGAAGGGAGGAAAGTTGGTGGGGTTTGGGGGGGAGGGAGGGAGTGCGCATAAGCTCATCATCTTATGGATGCCAAGATAATGCCTGGGGTACCAAGAAAAACAGAATGTAACTCAACAACCGCTAGTCATGTAACATGTGACATGTAATATTCACCGATGACAGCACATGTATATGTTTTGCATCAAAACCAATAAAATATGTTTTCTAAAAAAATGAAACCATGTTTGAAGGCATGTTATAACTAAGGGGCCTATTACGATCTCAGTCGGATGAGCGTCAAACCGATACCCTAGTGGGATGGAATCCATTTTTCCATTATAGCTTGTATGGCGGGTGCAGCACAAGCTCCAATAAAAAATCAGATGTTTTCAAACATCCACGCACCATGTGACAGGCATCACCATGCAGTGCATGCCACACAATGTAAAGATGTTTAGAGGGCACCTGGATTCTGCTGGGGGCCCGAAAAGTCACTTTATGCCTGCCTTTTCATGGGCAGTTGGAAAGGAAAATCATAATCCCAATAGCGGAGCCGAGGCTGGCTCTTCTGCCACGTGGGGATTACTTTTCTGAAAGCCGCGGACAGTGGAGCAGAATTCCCCATGTGTTTCCTTCCAACTGCCAGTATTGTAATACAGTTGTCAGATAGAAACCTCTGATGTCAGGCAGAAAGCCTCCAATGAGCTTTCGGGTGGCTTTCCACCTGACATCAATAATTAGGCCCTTAACTATGGATAACAAAAGCAGTGTTTGAGGATGCGGAAGATTTTAACAGAATGAAACAGGAAATTAGTGGTTGTGGGTGACAAATGTAGACATCTCCAGAGAATGTGGTAATTCATCATTGCTATAAAATTACTGATCAGTATAGTTCTTGTTTATGTTGCATTTTTTAGGGAGAAAATGGAAAACCGACCATCTGAAAACAGAAGTATCATGCCACATAAGATATGGAGGAGTTAAACAAATATTGGTTACTTTGGAAGAAAGATGGAACAGTTCCTGTGTTGAAAGTCAGGAAACAAAATGAGTTGCACAGTTGTTGTTGTTCTTCAGTGACATTTAAACCCTTGGAGAAGCTTGCTCTGAGTAGCTCTATTCTACTTGTTATTGATGACAAAATGTTCTGCTTACTTAAGCAGTAAAACAGTGCTTTACTTATATAAGGAGGGTTGTTATTTGAGTACCTGGTGAGGCACAGTGTCACCAGATTCAAAAGATAACAACAACGCTGAGTAGTTATTAATCTTTGCAGCAGGGGTTAACTGGAAAGGGGCGACCACTCGGTCCCCCCGAACGTATGGCAGAGTGCCTCGATCCCCCTGGGAAGCCATTTTGGGCGGGAGGCGCGTCTCGGCTGGTATGCCCGAAGCGGCGTAGCCGGGGCGCGCTTTTTCCCGCCCTAGAGTGGGCTGGCCTAGACACTGACGCGGCCGGCCACGCCCTCGGGGCAGGCAGGGGCGGGTTTACGCCCGCCCTGAAGATGGATAAAAAGGGACGCAAGACCAGAAGACATCCTCTTGTTCCTGTGCTCTGAAGCTGCACCTCCTCGCTGCACGTGAGCTCGAGACGGAACGAAGAGCCAATTTTGACCCACCCACCAGCCCCTGAGGACAGCCAGTTGTTTTAATAAAGTTGATCAATTATTCTATTTCGTTTACAGGTTGTTTTAGTGTTATGTTGATATTGAATGTGTAATAAAGATTGGTCTAATTTTACAAGTTTGTGATTAAAGAACTTCGGATTTAAGGTCCATTTATAAACAGGCTTTTTCGGTCATAGTGGCCAGTGTAGTTTCGTTTGGTTAGCATTTGTCGTATTTATTTTGGTCGGGCGGTAAGGTCATGATCGGTGAGCACTAATTGGAAGATCCCTATGAGTGGGCGTCACCCAACACGGATGGGAGCGCTCGGGGGAGGTGGCCTTTGGCCCCTCAACGGGGAGGCGGTCCCTTCTAAGGATGGGTCGCCGAAAGAAGAGGAAAGGCGGTCAAGGCCCCTTCCTGTGTAGGAGGGGTTACAGCCCCCTCCTGGGGAATTTCCCGGGGCCAGTGACATCTGCGACGGCAGATGCGGTAAGTTGTGTGGGGTTGGGGGGAGGTCTACGATACCTTCTAGATACCTCACACGAGTCTTCGAACGACCTTTAACTGGCGTCGAGTTGATAAGTGCCCCCGTCAAGTCAAGGGAAATTGGTAGTAGTTGCACTTGAGTACGCCTCAGTGCTGTCGCCCCTCCCAAGTGGGGGGGGGTATGTCGGGTTAGGGATCTTGACACCGGTTACGACCTTGCCGTTGGCCCTTAAACGTTAGGATGTACAATTTCAATATTTCAAGTAAATGTTTTTGTAGGATGTTAGTTCGGCTAGGAGAACCTCTGTATTAGAGAATCTGTTAAGGTTAGCCAAACATCGCAATGTGGTATGAAATTGTACATTAATGTTTAATGTTTTAATTTTTTGTTTTAATAAATACGGCCGGGAGGGTCACTCCCTCCCACTTCCAAAAACTTCAAGAACTGTTTCCTGTTTCCCTCCTTTGGGGATTGTGTTGAGAGGGGGTGGCGGGTATCTCAGCCATATTAGCCCAAGTAAGGTGTTGAGGGTGCAAATGTCATTACATCCCTGTGATAGTAACAGTGTATTCCTTGTTCTTGCTGCACTTGCTGAACTTGTTTTTGTGTATTTTACAAATCAGCAAAGAAAAATAATAATTTGTACAGTTAGTTGTTTTTACTGTTGTTGTTGTTTATGTATGCTGGTGTTGTTATGTTGTTAAAATGTTTTATTTTAACAAAGAATTCCGTAGTAAAATCAATTACTGATTTGAAAGATTTGAAAAGTAATACAGTCTTCTAATGTTGACTTTAAGTGTCATTTCATTTTTCAAGAACTCTAACTGTTCTCCTGCATGGAAATGTATGTTTAAGGAACTATATAGAGATTAGCGTTTCTTCCCAATGTAGAGAAAGATTTTTATACAAGAGGCAAGTTTTGGTATAGAAGAGAACACATTCTCATAGTATACTATGCACTGCTGTCTGTTTGTCGAGAGAGCAGTTCTGGGACACATCTTAGAATATATGCTTGTCACTCTGGAGAGAAGTCTCAACGCAGAGCTCTGTCTTTGTGCACATCAAACTACACATTCCTGTTCCCCTAATGAGTTTGTCTGAGAGAGGTGAGTATGCCCTTACATTCAAATGTGCACACTGTTTGTGCAAGACACAGTTGTCAGTAGAAAGGGTACTCCATGTTACACTCAACTAATGACATTCATTATCACGAAGAGAGGTATGAGCAGAGAAGGCAGTCTCTACCTACATCGCATTTTGCACATGTGTTACTTTGGGGAGATATCTCAGCTGAGATGGCAGTGTGTTTTTATATCAGTGTTTCCGTCCTTAATATGCAAGATATACTTATGAGTATAAAGGTAATTTCAACCACATACTTTACCCGTACTTCTTTCATAATGGGGAGACGTGTGATCACAAAGGTAATAAACTTTTCATACCCTAATTTGCATAAGCATTATCCAAGAGACACAACACATGAGTGATACTAACTTTAACTGCTGAATTTCTATGTTTTTTAAATTCAAAACATTAATGTTGCCACTGAGAAATTCACCTACCTATAGTGCTACGTTAATCTTTGTTTTTCAGGGAATGTATATATATATATATATATATATATATATATATATATATATATATATATATATATATATATATATATTCGCTCCAAGGACCCACTCTCCCAGCCAGGAAAGAAGGAAACAGCATTCGCGGGGTGGTTTTCTAAAACGATTCAATTTATTTTCTACCGTTCACACAGACGCATTTCGGGTAACCCCTTTCTCAATGTGTTCACCGTGGTGAAACACAGAAGCTTACTTTAAAGGGACCCAGCACATGACAGGATATGGGAAATGAAGGTAGGACTGCTCACCAGCGAACACCGGTGAGCGCCATCTTACAGTGTGCAAAAACATGATATATTTACAATTTGTAATAAATGCGTGCTAAAATGGCATTACTTTAAAAAAAACATTCATGATATAAAATTGTTAAATTTCTAAGCATGATTCTTGTAACAAAGGTCCACAATTCATAAAGACCTAAATTCAATGAATTATTGCACAATCTGTATAAAGATAAATCTTGCCGTGGATCGGCATGGGCGGCTCCAGCCGGAACCGCCTAGTAAACCTCCAAATTAAACCATCAACTGTCTTTTCCCTTTGATTCCAAAATATTCAATTTGATTTAGCAGCAATTCAGGGATGTATTGATATAGTCTAATTTTATTGAAAAGGGACAAGGTTCACTTTCCCACTGTTAAGGCCTTTGGGAGTCTTGGTCTGAAGATCTATTATATATCTTGATTCAAGACGCCTACGTTTAGTCATCCTGTCTCCCCCTCTCTCATGGTCAGGGACATGGTCAATGCCAAAGTATGTTAGGGCACCTCTGTCACTTTTATGTTTGATGGCATAATGCCTAGCCACTGGAGATTTCATGTCTTTATTGGATATGGCCCGCATGTGTTCCAAGATTCTTAACTTGACATTGTTCACCGTGCTCCCAATATATTTGAGACCGCACAGACAGACCAGGCAATAGACAACATGGGATGTTTGACAGGTGATAAATTTAGATATTTTCTTGCGTTCTCGCAGTCCGGGCACATCGTAACCTAACATCGTCTTGCTAAAAGCACAAGCTTTACACTTCCCACATGGGAAGAATCCTTAATATTATTGAGTGTATTTTTTGCATTATGTGCCAAATTCAGGGATTAGCCCGTGATGTGTTTTGCTCACAACCTTTTGTCTCTGTCTATGATTCAACGTGACATGTGACCACAACCCACCAATGAGATTGTATTTTCACTGAGCACTAGCACTTTAAAAATTGCCTCTTCCCCAGCGTGCGTCATGTGATCAAGGCCTCTGTGTAGGCCGAAATGTCATGCTGTGGTGTGCCGCTTCCTCGAGGAAATAAAAAATTATCGCTCACTGCACCTGAGGTCTCCTCTCTTCTTCCTGCGCAGCGGTATCCAGGACTGGGCTCCGGGCGAGAGGTAGCAGGGATTGTTACATATCGTTGAACCGGCAGCGTGCTTCGCCGGTATCTGGATGACCCCTTCTCTTGCTAGCGGCGGAACTACAGGAAGCCAAGACCTCTGCTGACCCGGAAGTCGTTTGTTTCTCCCATTAGGGAGTAATTGTTCCAGCCCCCGGTTGCTGTTAACGCCGAGCTGTTCGCGGACCTGACGAGGAGCCTGGCGAGCGTCCTGCTCTTGATGTGTTCCTCCTGTTGGGTGTCGGTGATTTGACTCGGCAAAGAATACACCGGTAAGGGAAGAGTGTGCCTGACTGCACGGCGGCTTGTATTCACAGTTATCGCCCAAGTAGTTGTGAGAGTGCATTGCGCGCAACATTTTTGTGAGGAAGCGGCATGTCGGCTGACGCATTAAGAGCAAGGGAACAGGCAGCGCTAAATGCGTTTGACGACTCCCCGGCTGGGGGGTCCTCTGAACCATCCGCCTCAAATGCACCGGCTAATGAATTTGGCAGCGTTCGTGACAATTTTAAGCAATTGGAGAAATTGATGAAAAGAGAACTCTCCAAGTGGTGGGAGCACCGCTCTCTGAGTCGCTATTTAGAAGTCAATAGAATACCGCGTGGTCTGCGTGTCATGCTGGCCCCAAGCTACGAGGACCCAGACCCGGAAATGCTCCGTGAATGGGCAGACTGCAACCTGGAGTCGTCGCGTAAGCTAGTCCAAATACTGGTACGCTATGCGGAGAGTGACCGGCTTAAGACACAGGCTAAAATTGAAGAGCTCAATCAGATCATTGAAGCGGCCAGTGTGGACTGTCTAAGTGAATGCACCAAACTTAGAAGCGATATGATGGCGAGGATACAAAAGGAAGAGGAGTCAATCAGCAAAAGGAAAGCCTGGAAATTTCAACGTGACAAGGCAGACTATGCGGAAGGCCGCATTTTTACCTTTGCTAAAAAATACGATGCAATCAAAGCCTCAAGACGTCAAAAAGTTGCAGCAGCAGCAGATCGCTCCAACCAAGCACATGGTGCAGCTCAGCAGGATGACTCCTCGGAGTCTAATCTCAGTTCAAGCATGAACAGCGACTCAGACTCCAATTCGGCACAATCAGGAAGGCAATTGGGGTTTACCAAGCTCACGCCAGCAGAGGAACTGGACTGCATAAGAAAAGATTGGCGCGAGACCCTACGCCCGAGAACGCAACTGCGCTCAGGAACAAAAGAATCAATGCCAAGCGTTACCAACGCCGTAAGGCCAAATCAAGAGGAAGAGAAAAATCAGCAGAAAAAGAAGAAAAAAAGTACAAGGAGATGGAACAGGAAATAAGTCTACAATCAGGAGTTAAGGACGTTGCCCCCTCCATCATCAATTTGACTGATATGATCTTGTCGGAGTCTGAACGTTGCATCTTGTCAAAAGGTCTTACATTTTGCCCTCCATGCGATTTCAATTATGCGGACACTAGAATTGACCTCTACAAATTTGTCCGCAAAATGAAACTGCAGAAACACTTTGCAGGTGGAAAAACTCGCAGTACCCCGACGAGGGCTGAAACAATTGATGATGGACTCCAAGCCCGTGATGTGCCTGGTTTGGAGGCTCTAGAATCCCTCAGACTGGAGCAGTCATCAATCCAAGCAGTCTCTGGATGTGAGCCCAATAGGGTGGGAGGGCTAACGTCTTTCAAACCACGCTCCACTTATACTCCTGTTATGCTCTATGATAATCTTGACATCTTCCATGATGCTGTAGTTAAAGACATCAAGTTGCTACACTCCAAAGTGCTCAATACAAAACGTAAGAAATTTACACAGAATGACCAATACATGCGACTCATCCAAAAGATTCAGGCCAATGAAAATGTAATTGTCAGACAGTCTGACAAGGGAGGGAATATAGTTTTGTGGCCACGACAACTATACCTGGAATAAGCCCTCTCTCAATTAAATGACTTGGACTGTTATAGACATAGTGACATTTCGTTGGTCAAAAAAGCTCAGGAAGATTTCTACTTGCTGCTCATGGGGTGGAGATCCTTTGGCCTACTGAGCATGGATGAACTCAAATATCTTAAGAACAATCATCCAGTCATGCCAGTCCTATACCTAATCCCGAAGATCCACAAGAACCCACATAAACCCCCGGGAAGACCGATAATCGCAGCCTGTGGGGGGTTATTAGAAAAAACAACTGTTTATGTGGACTCTTTCTTGCAGGAATTTGTTCAGAGTTTACCATCTTTTGTCCAAGATTCCAATGACTTTGTAAGAAAGATACAGGACATAGAGAGGGACTCGGATTTATGGCTCCTTACACTAGACGTCACGTCTTTATACACTAGTATTAACCATCAAGACGGATTGAGAGCCATTGAATTCTACCTAGGGCTGAGACCGATCATCATGGCTGACCACAATCGCATGTTACTTTCTATGATTTCATTCTGTTTACACCACAATTTCTTTATGTTTAACAATAGATATTACCAACAGGTCAGGGGTGTGGCCATGGGGGCCTGTTTCTCTCCCAGTTATGCCTGCCTTCACATGGGCTACTGGGAGAGACAGGTCCTCTTTGGCACACACTCTGACATTGCCAGGCGCTCTATTGTTAGGTGGTATCGTTATATAGACAATGTGTTCCTAGTCTGGGAGGGCACTCGTCTAGAAGCCGAACACTTTGTTGATTTAATCAATAGTAATGACTTCAACTTGAACTTTACTTCAACCATTAGCAGGGACCAAGTGCATTTCCTAGATATGACAGTCAAACCAGGAGGAGCAAAACTCGAAACCAGGCTGTACCGTAAGGCAACGGCTGGAAATACAATTCTCCATGCCAGTAGCCATCACCCGGCTCATCTTATACGCAGCATTCCGTATGGCGAAATGCTGCGTATCAGACGTCTGAGCAGTACAGAAGCCCAATGTAATCTCGCTCAGCAAGCAAGCAGGGCCAGATTCATGGCTAGGGGGTACAAGGCTACGGTGGTTGATAGGGCCATAACCAAAGCCAATGCCCTGTCCCGTAACCAAGCTTTGCAGCCTAAAGTCCAAAGTACGCCTACCACCTCCAAGGATCAAACAGTCAGATTGATTTGGGCCTATAATAAGGAGCATGGGGCACTGGGGAAAATAATCTCCAAACATTGGAATTTGGTGAAATGTGACCCAGTGATAGGGGACAAAATTTCAAACACCCCGTCTATCACATATAGGAGAGCATATTCTATGCAAAATGCCCTAGTCAAATCTAGTCCAGAAGTCCCTACTAGTAAGAATTGGTTAGGGAAGAGTAAGGGCTTCAGGAAGTGCTCATCCTGCAAGGCATGTCAGCACGGACTGAACAAAACAGAGTATGCAATCCCCTTCACCTCCAATGTACGCAAGATTAAAAAACAACTAACTTGCAAGAGCGAGTATGTGGTGTATGTGCTGGAGTGGCCGTGTGCCCTGCGGTATGTTGGTAGTACCAAACTGCAGGTGCACAAGAGGATACTCCAGCACATCAGGCTGCACGTGGATGTACTAAGAGCTTAATACTTTGACTTTACAAGACTGAGAGAACCATTAAGAAAGGTTATATAGAGAAAAAGAGCCTGAAAAAGAAAAAAACTCACGGATACACATAAAACTAAAAAACTTTCACATAAAAATACGTGCACAGTTTTTTGTTTCTCTCACCACTCACTTAGATACATCCATGGCAGGGTAAGGTCCAGCCTGGCATTATCAGTGTCAACTGGAGGTTTTGGGGGGTAGAGGCTGCGATGGTCTCCTTTCCTTGCGGTGGGTTAACATCTCCTCTCCTCCCAAACCATCCAGCTCTGCATAGACATATGAGCAAACAGTATGTGCAATATGAATGGGATGCTGCGATCTTAGTGTTATGGCTTTAATGCATTTAAGTAGTCATATCTTTCAATTTCACTTGAGGTCTCATCCCGTGTAAATAGTGCTTTGTTTACATATATATTTATTGTCAATATGCTTGTACAGTCATGGTTTTAACATATATATTTATATATTTATGACACGTTATTTATGGATTTATATTTTTATACATTTCTTTAAAATTTGTTGTTATACATGATTTTGTACATCAAGTGTATTGTATATAGTGTATATATTGATTATTATATCAATCATCCGCACGACACTATTTGCACTTTGCACAATGGCGCATATTTTGCACTATCCATTCATTGGATTACCCAGTGACCCCTGCCTTGTATTGTTTACAACAATCAGTTAGCATTTGCACTTTAAATATTATTGAGTGTATTTTTTGCATTATGTGCCAAATTCAGGGATTAGCCCGTGATGTGTTTTGCTCACAACCTTTTGTCTCTGTCTATGATTCAACGTGACATGTGACCACAACCCACCAATGAGATTGTATTTTCACTGAGCTCTAGCACTTTAAAAATTGCCTCTTCCCCAGCGTGCGTCATGTGATCAAGGCCTCTGTGTAGGCCGAAACGTCATGCTGTGGTGTGCCGCTTCCTCGAAGAAATAAAAATTATCGCTCACTGCACCTGAGGTCTCCTCTCTTCTTCCTGCGCAGCGGTATCCAGGACTGGGCTCCGGGCGAGAGGTAGCAGGGATTGTTACATATATATATATATATATATATATATATATATATATATATATATATATATATATATATATATATATATATATTCGCTCCAAGGACCCACTCTCCCAGCCGGGAAAGAAGGAAACAGCATTCGCGGGGTGGTTTTCTAAAACGATTCAATTTATTTTCTACCGTTCACACAGACGCATTTCGGGTAACCCCTTTCTCAATGTGTTCACCGTGGTGAAACACAGAAGCTTACTTTAAAGGGACCCAGCACATGACAGGATATGGGAAATGAAGGTAGGACTGCTCACCAGCGAACACCGGTGAGCGCCATCTTACAGTGTGCAAAAACATGATATATTTACAATTTGTAATAAATGCGTGCTAAAATGGCATTACTTTAAAAAAAACATTCATGATATAAAATTGTTACATTTCTAAGCATGATTCTTGTAACAAAGGTCCACAATTCATAAGGACCTAAATTCAATGGATTATTGCACAATCTGTATAAAGATAAATCTTGCCGTGGATCGGCATGGGCGGCTCCAGCCGGAACCGCCTAGTAAACCTCTAAATTAAACCATCAACTGTCTTTTCCCTTTGATTCCAAAATATTCAATTTGATTTAGCAGCAATTCAGGGATGTATTGATATAGTCTAATTTTATTGAAAAGGGACAAGGTTCACTTTCCTAAGTGTACAGCAAGTTCCTCCCCACTGTTAAGGCCTTTGGGAGTCTTGGTCTGAAGATCTATTATATATCTTGATTCAAGACGCCTAAGTTTAGTCATCCTGTCTTCCCCTCTCTCATGGTCAGGGACATGGTCAATGCCAAAGTATGTTAGGGCACCTCTGTCACTTTTATGTTTGATGGCATAATGCCTAGCCACTGGAGATTTCATGTCTTTATTGGATATGGCCCGCATGTGTTCCAAGATTCTTAACTTGACATTGTTCACCGTGCTCCCAATATATTTGAGACCGCACAGACAGACCAGGCAATAGACAACATGGGATGTTTGACAGATGATAAATTTAGATATTTTCTTGCGTTCTCGCAGTCCGGGCACATCGTAACCTAACATCGTCTTGCTAAAAGCACAAGCTTTACACTTCCCACATGGGAAGAATCCTTTCATGTCTTTTAAGGTGCTATCTTACTTTTTGGGGGTGTTTAGATGACTATGTACCAAAAGGTCTTTGATGGATCTGGCCTTCTTAAATGTGACTAAGGGGCCTTGGGGAATATCCTGTCCAATGATAGGATCCGTTTTCAAAATGTGCCAGTTCTTTCTAAAAGTGGTTTTCAAGAAACTGGCCTCTTTGAAAAATGATGTGATTAAACGGAATTTGGCTACCTCTTTGCTTTGTTTTGTGTCAGCTTTGGCATCAGCCAGCAGTTGGTGGCGTGGAATTCTGGACAATTTGTTGAGAGTTTTAATTAAGAGGGCACTGTCGTATCCCCGAGATTTAAATCACTCAATGCTCTCATCGGCACATTTTCGGAAATCCTCATCTCTGGTTTGAGGCTCAGAAGCTCCCCATACGGGATACTTTTCTTGGGGGCAACTGGATGTCCACTGTCAGCATGTAAGATGCTGTTACCAGCGGTTGCTTTTCTGTACAGTGATGTGGTTACCTCACTTTCCTTAATCTCTACTCTCAGATCGAGATAACTCACTGCCACTGAGCTAACCTCGCCCGTAAAGCGGAGATTTAGGTTGTTGTCATTCAGATGTTTAATATAGTCCCTGGCACTTTCAGTTGACCCTTCCCAGACCATAAAAAGGTCATCTATATATCTATGCCAGGTGACTATGTGATTAGACCAAGATTGGTTACCGTCGGACCAGGCCACCTGCTCCTCCCACCAGCCTACGAATAAATTCACGTAGCTGGGGGCGAAGCAGGTGCCCATGGCGGTCCCGGAGATCTGTCTGTACATATTGCCCTCAAAGAGAAAGATGTTGTTTAATAGACAAAATTCTGTCCTCTCGAGGAGCATGGTGCTGTGACCAGCAAATTTCAGTGGTCTTTTCTTCATGAAGTACTCTACTACCCTCAAACCTTGTGTATGCTCAATACAGGTATAGAGACTCGTAATGTCCATAACAATTAAGGTGTAAGATTTGTCCCATTTCAATTTCTCCAATTTTGTGATGAAGTCTTTAGTGTCCCTAATGTAAGAGCTTAGAGTTGCTACAGCTTGGAATATAAAATGATCAATAAAGATTGACATGTTTTCAGTGAGGCTGCCCATAGAGGATACTATGGGCCATCCTGGTGGCGTCCTTGTATCTTTGTGTATCTTAGGCAATTGATAGAACGTTGGTATGACTGGATGATTTGATCTTAAAAATAAGTATTTGTCAGTGTCCAATATCTTTTTATTATGCCATTTGAGGATCAATTTGCCATATTCCTCGATGCTGTCTTGGTGTTTTTTGTATATCTATATATATATATATATACATAGTATTGTTTTAAGATATGTTTTTTATCATGTGCACTTATGTATTATTCATGACCAAGAGGTTTCTATAAGTTATCGTCCAGTATTGAAAGCTAGTAGTAATACAGATAGTTGGACCTGTTGGTGCTCACCAAATGTTTAGCGTGCATGATGATAACATACAACATGTATGCAGGTTCTTACTGACATTACCAACGCTACCTGGGTCACTGTTCAGCTGTCATGAATCCACTAGTTCAGAATGACCAAGTGAGGTTACTGGTCTCCACAAATGCACTAACAGCCAACACTAGAAGTGGACCTCATCCCAGAATAGGTGGTAATTCCTCCACCGTTTCGAACAGATGGCACTAAACAGCCAAGATGGTTATGATGTTCATTTTCAGTTTTCTAACTTCTAACTTAATCTGAAAGCGATGGTACCTAACATAAAATGCCTGTGCACCACGCACTCCACTGAGAAAACACACGGTATCCCCTGATACCACAATAGTTATGGACAAAGCCGGGCACTTGCCGTCATTCACAGAGATGGCATTAAGTAGTCTTGACTCAGTAACAATGCATGCATACACATACAGCATAGCCAAGATGACATGGCACATCCACTGACAACACACTACACGTTGACACAGGATACGCATGCATGCAAAATATCGGGATGAGCACCATGGGTCCCTCACAGTATGACATTCACACTGCCATTGTAAAAAATGTTTAAAATGCTAATAGTAATTTAGACTATGCTAGTCCCGGACCATCTTAATGAACTCTCACACTACTAAGTCCAGCATGCACTGAGATTGCTGAGAAGTAGTGAGTGTTACGAGACTTATGCCACAAAATTGTAATTCGTCTTTTTAAAGACCCGAAAGCAACTATATATGCTCCTGTAATAACACACTTATGCATAGAATGTGGGAATTTACATGGTACAATATAGCAATGTTGTACTGCAGTAAAGTTAACAAAAACATTCTCCAAGATGGCGCACAAATGTATTAGAATGTATAGTCCACTTTCGATTGTGATGAATTGTTACATGGCAAGTTTGTTTTAAATGGACAAACTTAATTCACCCAAGCTGTGTGAACAAGCGCTCTGTGAAGCGCGAAATGAGTCACAACGGGTTTATGGAGGTAATAAACCTGGTTACTTCGATTTGAAGGACTTGACCCTGGTGTGTTTTTTGATGTCCCAAGTGCTCGCTGGAACTCCGTTCATTTCCTAATATATACATATATCCAAGACAGCTCCTCCCGAAGAAAAGAGATGAGGATACAAGGGGGTCTTTATTCTCAGCGTAGGCAAAGGATAACTGCACAGATATCCAGGCGTATGCATTTCGGCTCCTGCCTCTTGAACGAGAATGGGGCTGAACGAGCGTGCTGGATAAGAACTCTAGTCCAGCGCCGCAAAGTCCCCCAAGTCCTCAAGCCCGCACCAACCTCCAAAAACACAGGGGTCCTTCTTTGCGGGGGCTCGGCGTCAGTGTGCCTCGCCCGACGTGCAGCTGATAGCTGCATTACTGCAGCAATCTTTTCCAGTGTGAGGAGGTGGACCCAGGTCATCCAGTCACCTGGAAAAAGTAGCAAATCCACCGGAGTGGGAGACCAATTGTACCGGGGCCAGCTTGTGGTGTGGTGGCCTCATGTGCGCGATACTGGTCACTCGCTCTGACAAATCCAAGACAGCTCCTCCCGAAGAAAAGAGATGAGGCCCAAATGAGGATACAAGGGGGTCTTTATTCTCAGCCTAGGCAAAGGAAAACTGCACAGATATCCAGGCGTATGCATTTCGGCTCCTGTCTCTTCAGCTCCCGTAGTGCAAATGAGCAGAGGGAAGTATGTCCGGATATAAATATCCCGCCCCCTCTCATTACTGGTAAGCTGCTCCGCCCCCAGGTGAAAAAGTCCAACACCTGCGGTATGTGTGGCGCCCCTGGTGTTATGGCGCCTACATGTCCCAAGATGCAATATTCTCACAGCATTCTTGAAATGGGGCTGAACGAGCGTGCTGGATAAGAACTCTAGTCCAGCGCCGCGAAGCAAAGTCCCCCAAGTCCTCAAGCCCGCACCAACCTCCAAAAACACAGCGGTCAATCTTTGCGGGGGCTCGGCGTCAGTGTGCCTCGCCCGACGTGCAGCTGATAGCGGCAACACTGCAGCAATCTTTTCCAGTGTGAGGAGGTGGACCCAGGTCATCCAGTCACCTGGAAAAAGTAGCAAATCCACCGGAGTGGGAGACCAATTGTTCCGGGGCCAGCTTGTGGTGTGGTGGCCTCAATGTGCGCGATACTGGTCACTCGCGCTGACAAATCCAAGACAGCTCCTCCCAAAGAAAAGAGATGAGGCCCAAATGAGGATACAAGGGGGTCTTTATTCTCAGCATTGGCAAAGGAAACCTGCCCAGATATCCAGGCGTATGCATTTTGGCCCCTGCCTCTTCAGCGCCCGTAGTGCAAATGAGCAGAGGGGAGTATGTCCGGATATAAATATCCCGCCCCCTCTCATTACTGGTAAGCCGCTCCGCCCCTAGGTGAAAAAGTCCAACACCTGCGGTATGTGTGGCACCCCTGGTGGTATGGCGCCTACATGTCCCAAGATGCAATATTCTCACAGCATTCTTGAAATGGGGCTGAAAGAGCGTGCTGGATAAGAAATCTAGTCCAGCGCCGCAAAGCAAAGTCCCCCAAGTCCTCAAGCCCGCACCAACCTCCAAAAACACAGGGGTCCATCTTTGCGGGGGCTCGGCGTCAGTGTGCCTCGCCCGACGTGATATATATATATATATATATATATATATATATCACCTCGCAACTTGCCTCGTCGCAAGGGGAACACTCAGGAGCTGGTGCCATCGCCGGGATCAAGGCCGTATCCCCTGTTCAATATCCCAACACAAGTTCCAAGAATGATGGCACTCCACTCGGGGAAATTTTCAAAGGGTTTTATTCAACAACTGTGATCGCCTACGCGTTTCGAACGTAGCATTCTTGATCACGGTTTTCAGACAGTAAGTCCCTCTTCCCTTTCACATTAAATACACACATGACACGCACTGCATTGTGGACTTTGTAGTTAACTTAATTTCATTTAACCTACACGCATTTCTACATTCTTTTGTGTTGTGTGTAGTATTATGCGCTGACACATAGCCATGTGTGTTTAGCTAGTGATCTATTGTCGGACTGAGTGCCTTGTTTATGCCAGTATGTGTGTTGGTGAGATAAATTTGCCACTCCCAGTTTTATTGTGGTGATGCGGTGTAGAGGGCTCCCTGTGCGGCTGTATGTTTACAAGCTAAATTAAGATATGAACTATGGTTCGGTTTAAGACGCGCGATTATTGTGGCGTTGCACAAATGGAGAGGCTCTATGGTTCCTGGGCTGAGTGCCCTTGCCACCGCAATTATCTACCACAGGTAGCCGGAAGTGTGCTTTACTGTGTGTCCTTTAGCGCATATTATTAGTGCAAACAATGGATATTCACAATCATGATTAAAATTTTCAAAAGTCTAAACAATCTTGAGAAGAAATGTTATATTACAATTATATATGTACATGTAGTTCAGCATCTGTATTCAGTCCCAAGGGATGCATGGTTTTAAATCTCATGATTAATTTGGACTCAAGCCGTCTCAGTTTTAATTTCCTGTCCCCGCCACGTTCATGTGGAGGTATCGCGGCTAGTCCTGAGATTGACATGTTCAGCCATGTGTGGCCCGAGTGACTTGTCATGTGTTTTGCCATGGCATAAGAGAAGTCTTTTTTTGTATGGCACGTGTCTGTTCAAGAATATGTTTTTTCAGGGGGCACGTCGTGCTGCCAACGTATCTTTTACCACAGTTGCATTGAAGTAGATATACTACGAATGGGGTTTCACACGTTATGGGTTGCTTTACTTCAAAGTTCTTACCAGATGGATCAGACATATTTTTTAGATTTTTACCGATTTTGCATGCCTTGCATTCTAGCCATTTGGTGAATCCTCCTTGTTTTGGTTCTAACCAAGACAGATTTTTTCTGAGTTCGAAGTGGCTATGTACCAGGTGATCTGACACAGTGGGCGCTCTTTTATAGGTGATTGACGGTCGTTCTCCTATGTCATTTCCAATGTCAATGTCCTTTTTAGTACATGCCAGTACTTTGTCATTACTTTTTGTATTTTGTAACTTTCCTTCGTATATCTGATTATCATTTTGGGATATTCCTCCGTTGCTATTTCCTCCATCGTAGTTGTGCTTGGAGTCATTTGTTCATTCGTGTTTTTTCTCTTGCCAATTAGAGTTTTTTTGGATATTAACATTTCATCTCTGTTTTTGTCTCTGGCTGCTTTTTCCCCTCTGATTATGTCTGTATTCTTATATCCTCTCTGTTGGAAATGGATTTTGGTGTCTTCAAACTTCCGTTCCATTTCGCTTGCTTCAGAGCAATTTCTCTCCATCCTATGTAGCTCCCCATATGGTATACTTTTTTGGAGACTCTTAGGATGAAAGCTTTGTCCGTGGAGCAGACTATTCATGGCTGTCTTTTTGCGATGTACTGTTGTCTCTAGTCTGTTGTTTTTCATGTAGATTTTGGTATCCAAGAATTCAAATTTTTTGGGCTAATGTTGTAAGTAAATTTCAGTCCCACTGTGTTGTTGTTTAAAACTTCAAAGAAAGTGTGGAATTCTTGTTCAGTGCCCTTCCAAAGCAGAAAAAGGTCATCTATGAAGCGGAGCCACAACGCTACGTTGGCCATATGTTGGTCGTTTTCTTCTCCCCAAGCTACGCACCTCTCCCACCACCCCATCATGAGATTAGCGTAGCTTGGGGAGAAGGAAACTCCCATGGCTGTACCGCAGCACGGAGCATACACCTTTTTGTTAAATAGGAAGATATTGTTGTACAGACAAAGTGTTATCATCTGTATTAACATTTTGGAATGTTCGTATTGGTTGACGGGTCTTTGTTTGAGAAAGTATTGGATTGCCTTCAGACCAGTTTCATGATTGATCGAAGTGTACAATGAAACAACATCAATCGTTATTAGTAGATAGTTAGGTTGCCATTCAGTGTTTGAAAGAATCCGTAAGAAGTCTCCAGTGTCTCTTATGAAAGATGTTAGAGTGGGCACAATGGGGGCAATAAAATTGTCAACGTATATTGGCACATTTTCATACACGCTACCACAACTTGAAATTATTGGTCTCCTTGGCGGTTTGTTCAGTGTCTTATGTACTTTTGGAAGAAAGTATATAGTCGGTACAGTCGGATTGTCCACCATCAAAAATCTTCTTTCCTGTTCTGTGATCAGGGCTGCTTTTTTCCAAGTTTCCAATTTATTCCTCAAATCCTGTGTTAACTCTTTTGTGTTTTTTTTTCAAGCACTGTATATTTTGAGGTGTCTTCTAGTTGTCTCATTGCCTCTTCTATGTAGTCTTGTTTTTCTAGAATGACAATGTTTCCCCCTTTATCGGCGGGTTTGATTTCGATGGTGTTGTTAGACTTGAGAGATTGTATAGCCAGTCGTTCTTTTTTGGTTAAGTTTTCAGTACCATTTTGATTGACATTTTTCATCTTGTCTAATTCTCCCAGTACTAGATCCTGGAAAATGTCTATTTCGTTGCCCGGATAAAGAGTCGGACAGAATTTGGACTGGGCCTTGAACAGTGTTTTGGAGGATTTGTTTGTTGTTATATCCATTTCTTGTAGGACTTGTGTGTTTCCAAGTTGTGTACTCGAAGTTTCATTCGCTAGTTCATATGCAAAAAGTAGTTCCGGACTTTCTGTTATGTGGAACTGTGCCTAATTTTCCATATTGTTGTCATCTTTCATTGTTCCCGCTGGTTTTGGATACCTTTTGTAGTGTTTTTTTAACTTCAATTTCCGTATATATTTATACAGATCGATTCTGGTGTCGATGGTTTCTTGATGTATTTCAGGGCAGAAGGATAGTCCCTTGTTCAGGAGATAATTGTTGTTTTTGCTGGGGAATGTTATTTTCTTATTATTGTTCTGTTTCTCAGATTGTACCCTCTGCTTTGACTTCCTGCTTCTCCTTGTTTTGCGGCCTGGTTTTTTGGTTGGGGAAAGCTTCTCCCTCTTCCTCGGGTCCGATTGTACCCGCCTCTTTGGGGTGTTGCTTTTGGTGCTATCTGTTCCATGTGGAGCAGCTGAAGTTCGTCTAAAAAACTGAACTTGCGATCTCCTCGTTGTCGCTGTTGTTGTTCACCTTCACTCCAGTCTGATTCTTCTTCACTGGCAGATTTTTCTTTCGTTCCTGTCGGGGTTTGGTTCCCCTGTTTTTTGTACATATCATATTTTTTGGCGAATGTAGGATAGTACCGAATTCATAATCATCCTCGTCTCTCCTGAACTTGCGTTGTTTTCTATTTTGGACTTCTTCTTCGTGCTTGTCCAGGTTTTTTTCCATGTCTGCTCTCATTTTCTTTACGACTTCTGCGTCTTCTTTCAAATCCAATATTGATTTTTCAATATCAGTGATGGCTGCATGTAGTTCACTTACTCTACATGAAAAACAACAGACTAGAGACAACAGTACATCGCAAAAAGACAGCCACAAATAGTCTGCTCCACGGACAAAGCTTTCATCCTAAGAGTCTCAAAAAAAGTATACCATATGGGGAGCTACTTAGGATGAAGAGAAATTGCTCTGAAGCAAGCGAAATGGAACGGTTGTTTGAAGACACCAAAATCCGTTTCCAACAGAGAGAATATAAGAATACAGACATAATCAGAGGGGAAAAAGCAGCCAGAGACAAAAACAGAGATGAAATGTTAATATAAAAAAACTCTACTTGGCAAGAGAAAAAACACGAATGAACAAATGACTCCAAGCACAACTACGATGGAGGAAATAACAACGGAGGAATATCCCAGAATGATAATCAGATATACGAAGGAAAGTTACAAAATACAAAAAGTAATGACAAAGTACTGGCATGTACTAAAAAAGGACATTGACATTGGCAATAACATAGGAGAACGACCGTCAATCACCTATAAAAGAGCGCCCAATTTGTCAGATCACCTGGTATATAGCCACTTCGAACTCAGAAAAAATCTGTCTTGGTTAGAAACAAAACAAGGAGGATTCACCAAATGCCTAGTATGCAAGGCATGCAAAATCGGTAAAAATCTAAATAATATGTCTGAACCATCTGGTAAGAACTTTGAAGTAAAGCAACCAATAACGTGTGCAACCCCATTCGTAGTATATCTACTTCAATGCAACTGTGGTAAAAGATACATTGGCAGCACGACGTGCCCCCTGAAAAAACATATTCTTGAACAGACACGTGCCATACAAAAATAAGACTTCTCTTATGCCATGGCAAAACACATGACAAGTCACTCGGGCCACACATGGCTGAACATGTCATACTCAGGACTAGCCGCAATACCTCCACATGAACGTGGCGGGGACAGGAAATTAAAACTGAGACGGCTTGAGTCCAAATCAATCATGAGATTTAAAACCATGCAGCCCTTGGGACTGAATACAGATGCTGAACTACATGTACACCTATAATTGTAATATAACATTTCTTCTCAAGATTGTTTGGACTTTTGAAAATTTGAATCATGATTGTGAATATCCATTGTTTGCACTAATAATATGAGCTAAAGCACACACAGTAAAGCACACTTCCGGCTACCTGTGGTAGATAATTGCGGTGGCAAGGGCACTCAGCCCAGGAACCATAGAGACTCTCTATTAGTGCAACGCCACAATAATCGCGCATCTTAAACCAAACCATAGTTCATATCTTAATTTAGCTTGTAAACATAGAGCCGCACAGGGAGCCCTCTCCACCGCATCACCACAATAAAACTGGGAGTGGCAAACTTATCTCACCAACACACATACTTGCAACAAAGACACAATCTGCATGGCATTAACAAGACACTCAGTCCGACAAATGCCGATCTCCATAGATCACTAGCTAAACACACAAGGCCATGTGTCAGCGCATAATACTACACACAACACAAAAGAATGTAGAAATGCGTGTAGGTTAAATGAAATTAATTTAACTACAAAGTCCACAATGCAGTGCGTGTCATGTGTGTATTTAATGTGAAAGGGAAAAGGGACTTACTGTCTGAAAACTTGCTGTGTTCAAGAACGCCAAGTTCGAAACGCGTAGGCGATCACAGTTGTTGAATAAAACCCTTTGAAAATTTCCCCGAGTGGAGTGCCATCATTCTTGGAACTTGTGTTGGGATATATATATATATATATATATATTACCTACTGGCGGTCGCCAGTAGGTATATATAGTTAGGATTTTTTCTCTATGGGATTTTTGAACATTCTATGTCTAATAACTTTGGCGTTTGTGGACGGAATTGGCAGAAATTTTCAGGAAAATGGCACATTTTGCTTCTGAGCAGCCCCTTAAAATTTGGAGGGGGTTTGTCAAGGGGGGGCCGAGAAAAAAAGGGGGTCCCAAAACGCGTTTTTCCCATGTTAATTTCCATAGGGCGGTTGGCCTCACTTTTAGCTCGAACGGCTGAATGGATTTGCATGAAACTTGGCAAAATTGTAGGGACTGTTAGCCCGGTGTGCCTTTTCTAGCTCTCAATATATGTGCTCCAGTGGATTTTGATAAATTAACGTTCAAAAAAATATATATACCTGTGACAGCGCACCGGGTAGCGCTCCGGTTCGCGTACTTGACGCGTAACGGAACTTTGCGAAGCAAAGCTGATTGGCTCTCCGGTGTCTGTCAGCATTCTAAACAGTCCGGAGCGGCCGCCATCTTGTCTCTCGGTAGGATTGAGAGACAAGAGGAGGCCAAAACGAAGGGGGAAATGACCATAAGGGGGCATAGTTTGATGTGGAGGCTTTAAAAGGGCCCCGCGGGGCAAAAAAAAAAAATCATTTTTTTTGGCGTGGGGAGCGCCCGGTACGCTTTTGTGCAATGGGCGGTGGTAATCTAAATGATGAGATGGGGGGGCATCGTTCAAAGCACATCAGCGTGCATAAACACGAAAATGTTTTTATCTACTACGTACTTGACTTATCTCTCTGAGATGCATTCCCTTGTGTTTCGGCAATGGTAGTCTGCTCATTACATAGATCGCCCGAGGGCGGTAGTACAGACCGCGCATAGGAAAGGGTCAAAAGCCAGGGGTATAGGAGTATGTAACAAGCGAGCCATTTAATTGAAAAAACTAAACGTGACAAACGGTTGCAGGATCAGTGAAGGTTGATTTTATAATTGAAAGTATAACAGGATCAGTTACAATAAAATCGTCCATACGTACAACATGGGCGAGTATCATGGGTAACATTATTTTGAAGCTTTATTAATACAATAATCAATATTGAAAAATCGACATCAATAGGGTTGTCTGTATTCACAGTCAGTACCCTTCCCCGCCCGCCATGTGCACAAAGACCGCATACATCCCCCATAACGTCAAGGCTAAGTAACTAGAATGTCATAAGGAGTTGCAAGTCGCTCCCATACTGGCGCCATTTTGGTCGAGGCCAGGCAGGTTCAGAGTATAGTTCAATGTCTCCAATAAGTAGCGGCAGGACCAGAATCCCTTTCGGCAGTTCTGGCTTCGTCATTACGAGCACTAGAAAACAAGACATTCTGGGCAATACCACCCTTGACGCAGCCTTTTTTCCTCAAGATGGTGTCTTTCAAAAGCCAGGGGTATAGGAGTATGTAACAAGCGAGCCATTTAATTGAAAAAACTAAACGTGACAAACGGTTGCAGGATCAGTGATGGTTGATTTTATAATTGAAAGTATAACAGGATCAGTTACAATAAAATCGTCCATACGTACAACATGGGCGAGTATCATGGGTAACATTATTTCGAAGCTTTATTAATACAATAATCAATAATGAAAAATCGACATCAATAGGGTTGTCTGTATTCACAGTCAGTACCCTTCCCCGCCCGCCATGTGCACAAAGACCGCATACATCCCCCATAACGTCAAGGCTAAGTAACTAGAACGTCATAAGGAGTTGCAAGTCGCTCCCATACTGGCGCCATTTTGGTCGAGGCCAGGCAGGTTCAGAGTATAGTTCAATGTCTCCAATAAGTAGCGGCAGGACCAGAATCCCTTTCGGCAGTTCTGGCTTTGTCATTACGAGCACTAGAAAACAAGACATTCTGGGCAATACCACCCTTGACGCAGCCCTTTATTCTACAAGATGGTGTCTTTCAAAAGCCAGGGGTATAGGCGTATGTAAGAAGCGAGCCATTTAATTGAAAAAACTAAACGTGACAAACAGTTGCAGGATCAGTGAAGGTTGATTTTTTAATTGAAAGTATAACAGGATCAGTTACAATAAAATCGTCCATATGCACACCATGGGCGAGTATCGTGGGTAACAATACTTCGAAGCTTTATTAATACAATAATCAATAATGAAAAAACTAAACGTGATAAACGGTTGTAGGATCAGTGAAGGTTGATTTTTTAATTGAAAGTATAACAGGATCAGTTACAATAAAATCGTCCATACGCACACCATGGGCGAGTATCATGGGTTACATTACTTCGAAGCTTTATTAATACAATAATCAATAATGAAAAATCGACATCAATAGGGTTGTCCATATTCCCAGTCAGTACCCTTCCCCGCCCGCCATGTGCACAAAGACCGCATACATCCCCCATAACGTCAAGGCTAAGTAACTAGAACGTCATAAGGAGTTGCAAGTCGCTCCCATACTGGCGCCATTTTGGTCGAGGCCAGGCAGGTCCAGAGTATAGTTTAATGTCTCCAATAAGTAGCGGCAGGACCAGAATTACATTTATGAAGAATGTTGAAGAGTAGTATGTTGAAAGTCTGAAGCCATCGTTCTACAAACTCTCAACCAGCCTTGGATGGAAAAATCCTGAAGAATGTACAAACTGAAAACCAGTTTTTGTCTGCATAGCATCAGCAGCAACACTTGAGTCAGCTTTGTGTGAAGCCGCCATCTTGATCCAATCAATACCGTCCCCTTGCACACATTCAGGGACCAGGCCGCAGGACGTGTCTTCAGATCAAACGGATTGTGGGACAAGGTCCAAAATGGAAGAGTCACCAAAAGGCAAAAAGTTCCGCCGGACCCCGGCAGCCGGCCGCCTATGTCGGGGCGATCTGAGGCCACACCAGGGCAACAAGACTTGGGGAGGGGGCAGGAGCCAAGCGCCCCCTCCCAGTCCGCGCTACTACACCGCCCCTCGGGGGCCTCCGTCAAGCGGTTCAGGGAGGCACTGCAGGCAGCTGTGCTTCAGATCCGTGGCTCTCACCGGCAAGGCTCCCCTCCGTTAGCAGCGATCGTTGGCGCTGTGGTTGCGGCCGGAGGCCCCGCCTAGTCAACGCTCCGGCCTCTCCATGTCATAGGCCGCAAGAGTGGGCGCAACTCTGCTGGCCGAGCGAGAAATACCGTCCCCCTGCACACATTCAGGGACCAGGCCGCATTGCAAGGGCACCGCAGGACATGTCTTCAGGTCAAACGGATTGTGGGACAAGGTCCAGAATGGAAGAGTCGCTGTATCGCAAGAGTGGGTGAAATTTAGCCGGATGGCGGGTGAGACGCTGTAATAGCAAGAGCAGGCGCAACTCAGCTGGCCGAGAGAGACTTGGGGAGGGGGCAGGAGCTAAGCGCCCCCTCCCAGTCTGCGCCACCACACCGCCCCTGGGGGGCCTCCGTCAAGCGGTTCAGGGATGCACCGCAGGCAGCCGTTCTTCAGATCAGTTGCTCTCACCGGCAAGGCTCCCCTCCGTCAGCAGCAATCCTTGGCGCTGTGGTTGCGGCCGGAGGCCCCGCCTAGTCAACGCCCCGGCCTCTCCATGTCGTAGGCTGCAAGAGTGGTCGCAACTCAGCTGGCCGAGCGAGACTTGGGGAGGGGGCAGGAGCCAAGCGCCCCCTCCCAGTCCGCCCCACCACACCGCCCCTCGGGGGCCTCCGTCAAGCGGCTCAGTGAGGCACCGCAGGCAGCGGTTCTTCAGATCACAACAGAGCCTCATGCTCGATCGATTGAGCTGGCCCAATCAGGCAACAAGAAGGTGTTGGGGGGGGCACCTCTTGCTCAACCATCACCTGAGGAGGTGGTACTTTCTTCCTAGGAGGTGGTGGTGGTGGTGGGGATGCACCAGCTGAAGCTACAACACTTGCTATTGCTAAGTGATGAAAAAAGGTCTTCCTCTCACAAAGATGAAAGTCAGAGTGAGGAAACAAGGAGGGGTTTTCATCATTTGGGGCAAAAAATAGTTCTCAACCAATGAAAATTGTTATTTTTAGGTCACATGACCTAGTCTTACATCATTAGGAACCCAAAAGTGAAATGAACCAATGAAAAGTTTTATTAAGAAGTCACATGACCTGTTATGCTTACGTTACGCGCTCCGCGCTGCGCCCCGGATCGCTTCCGGGAAGCTGCGCTTCGCGCCTCGCGCACCGGAGCACTTCCGGGTGCGCTAACGCGCCGCGTCATATGACAGAAGGGACAGGCAACAAGAACCATCAGTCAAAGAGGGGAGGGCAAGTTCTTCTCTACCGGGTCACGTTGGGGCTCCACCGGAACTGATCGAATTGGTAGTCTACAGTGTTTCTGGATGTTTCAGACTGAAGCTGGCGTCAGCATGAGAGCATTCCGTAGATAAGTCGTGGCCATTCCGCGAGCAATCATGGCAGTCGCTCCCCACCAGAAGTCTGCGGGAGTCGGGGGCCCCGGTGACTCTTGCAGAATCTTCAAGGCTGAGGGGACGCTTTTGGGAATGGGGCCCATGCCCTAGCAGTCAAGCGTCCGAGTTCCAGGGTTGCCCAGAGCCATTCCTTGCAGGCCAGGCCCAAGTCTGTGGAGCCGACCGCCATTTCCTGAGCTCCGTGGCAGCCGCCTGTCGCTGTACCGCAAGAGTGGGTGCAATTCATCCGGATGGCGGGTGAGACGCTGTAATAACAAGAGCAGGCGCAATTCAGCTGTCCGAGCGAGGCCCTGTGCCGCAGGAGCGGGTGCAACTCAGGTGGCCGAGTGAAGCGCTGGGGTGTAGCTGAGAAACCTCCACCTGGGGAGGTGGGGGAGGCTCGTTCGCGCCGCCTCTCCCTTCCAGTGCACCCCACGCGGTCTCCTGGCGCAGGTATATGTGATGGTTGGACCAGGGCACCGCAGGACGTGTCTTCAGGTCAAACGGATTGTGGGACAAGGTCCAGAATGGAAGAGTCGCCAAAAGGCAACAAGTTCCGCCTGACCCCGGGAGCCGACCGCCTATGTCGGGGGCGATCTCAGGCCACACCAGGGCAACAAGACTTGGGGAGGGGGCAGGAGTCAAGCGCCCCCTCCGAGTCCACGCCAGCACACCTCCCCTCGGGGGCCTCCGTCAAGCGGCTCAGGGAGGCACCGCAGGCAGCGATTCTTCAGATCAGTCGCTGTCACCGGCAAGGCTCCCCTCCGTCAGCACCGATCGTTGGCGCTGTGGTTGCGGCCGGAGGCCCCGCCTAGTCAACGCCCCGGCCTCTCCATCTCATAGGCCACAGAGTAGTCGGGGAGAAATCCCGGGAACAGCGGCATGCATTTGGATCAATGTTGCAGCAGGCTGCCATGTAAATAGTTATTTAATAAAACGTTTTACCCTGTTACTTTGCTGGTGTGTTGTATATATTTATAATATTTGCATAGAGTTTGTCGTTGTTTTGGGCGGGGTGGGCGGCGGAGCCGAGCTGTCTTGCAGCCATCATGGCGTCGAGCTCAGTTCCTCTCACTAGTTTCATATTTCTCATGAGGGGTTGTTCCTAATGTTTCTATTTTAGCGAGGTCAAAAAGAGATCCCATTAGTGGCCTACTGATTTTGCTTGATTCCTTTTGTTTTTTCTAACGATTTTTCACTATCTGCAAAGACTAAACAGAGTATTGCGACTCTGTGCTTGTTTGTAAATAGAGAATGAACCAAAGAGAACCAATTCCAAAACAGTAAATGCTTGGATAACAATCAATCAAATGGAGAGAGAAGCAGGCACGACGGATTACAACGGGGGCAAAGGCCTGCGTTACCTACCCTTCACTATCTGCAAAGAGAGAATACTCCTAAAAGAAAAGAGGGGGGGGGCAGCGTTCAAAGCACATCAGCGTGCATAGACACGAAAATGTTTTTACCTACCACGTACTTGACATTTTACAGCTTTTGATATTTGCTATTAAAAAACCATTGAAATTCACTGAAAAAACCATAGGTTATAGACCATATATAGTTAGGAATTAGCATTTACAGAACCTTGAAAATTCACTGAAAAAAACATGAGTTATAGACCATATATAGTTAGGAATTAGCATTTACAAAACCTTATTTTACTCACACAAAACCATTGAAATTCCATATATAGTTAGTTGCACTAACTATATATCGCGCACCCGCAATCCACTGCTGATGATGTCACATATTACATCATTCATGACATGGTCAGTGACATCACTATATATAATATATGGTCTATAACCTATGGTTTTTTCAGTGAATATATATATATATATATATATATATATATATACATATATATATATATATATATATATATATATATATATATATATATATATATATATATACTGGCTATATATATATATATAGCCAGTAGGTAGTTATAGTTAGGATTGTTTTCCATAGGAAATCCTCAATATTCTATTTGGAATAACTTTGGCCCTGGTGGATGAGTCTTTGCGAATTTCTCAAAGAAGATGGCTAGGTCCGCTGCACTCCTTCCCTGAAAGTTTGGGGGGGATTGGTCAAGTGGGGGCTGAGATATAAGGGGGTCCCAAAACGTGTTTTCTCCATGTTATTTTCCATAGGACCTTTAGACTCGGCTACAGTTGGAATGGGTGAATGAATTTATAAGAAATTTGCCAAAACTGTAGAGTCTTGTTCGCAGATTACGCTTTTTTTGGAATGGTGTAAATCGTTCTGTAGTTGTTGAGAAAATTAAAGTTAAAGTCAATTATATATCTATAGGCGCGCACACGTGCCTGCACCCAAGCGGCTGCGCGTGAGCGGTATTTTTTTTGGCTGCGTGACGTCTGTTAACGTTCGATTCGAAGGAAATCAGGAAGTTTTGTCCGCCACATGGCGGGTGAGACGCTGTAATAGCAAGAGCAGGCGCAACTCAGCTGGCCGAGAGAGACTTGGGGAGGGGGCAGGAGCTAAGCGCCCCCTCCCAGTCTGCGCCACCACACCGCCCCTGGGGGGCCTCCGTCAAGCGGTTCAGGGATGCACCGCAGGCAGCCGTTCTTCAGATCAGTTGCTCTCACCGGCAAGGCTCCCCTCCGTCAGCAGCAATCCTTGGCGCTGTGGTTGCGGCCGGAGGCCCCGCCTAGTCAACGCCCCGGCCTCTCCATGTCGTAGGCTGCAAGAGTGGTCGCAACTCAGCTGGCCGAGCGAGACTTGGGGAGGGGGCAGGAGCCAAGCGCCCCCTCCCAGTCCGCCCCACCACACCGCCCCTCGGGGGCCTCCGTCAAGCGGCTCAGTGAGGCACCGCAGGCAGCGGTTCTTCAGATCACAACAGAGCCTCATGCTCGATCGATTGAGCTGGCCGAATCAGGCAACAAGAAGGTGTTGGGGGGGCACCTCTTGCTCAACCATCACCTGAGGAGGTGGTACTTTCTTCCTAGGAGGTGGTGGTGGTGGTGGGGATGCACCAGCTGAAGCTACAACACTTGCTATTGCTAAGTGATGAAAAAAGGTCTTCCACTCACAAAGATGAAAGTCAGAGTGAGGAAACAAGGAGGGGTTTTCATCATTTGGGGCAAAAAATAGTTCTCAACCAATGAAAATTGTTATTTTTAGGTCACATGACCTAGTCTTACATCATTAGGAACCCAAAAGTGAAATGAACCAATGAAAAGTTTTATTAAGAAGTCACATGACCTGTTATGCTTACGTTACGCGCTCCGCGCTGCGCCCCGGATCGCTTCCGGGAAGCTGCGCTTCGCGCCTCGCGCACCGGAGCACTTCCGGGTGCGCTAACGCGCCGCGTCATATGACAGAAGGGACAGGCAACAAGAACCATCAGTCAAAGAGGGGAGGGCAAGTTCTTCTCTACCGGGTCACGTTGGGGCTCCACCGGAACTGATCGAATTGGTAGTCTACAGTGTTTCTGGATGTTTCAGACTGAAGCTGGCGTCAGCATGAGAGCATTCCGTAGATAAGTCGTGGCCATTCCGCGAGCAATCATGGCAGTCGCTCCCCACCAGAAGTCTGCGGGAGTCGGGGGCCCCGGTGACTCTTGCAGAATCTTCAAGGCTGAGGGGACGCTTTTGGGAATGGGGCCCATGCCCTAGCAGTCAAGCGTCCGAGTTCCAGGGTTGCCCAGAGCCATTCCTTGCAGGCCAGGCCCAAGTCTGTGGAGCCGACCGCCATTTCCTGAGCTCCGTGGCAGCCGCCTGTCGCTGTACCGCAAGAGTGGGTGCAATTCATCCGGATGGCGGGTGAGACGCTGTAATAACAAGAGCAGGCGCAATTCAGCTGTCCGAGCGAGGCCCTGTGCCGCAGGAGCGGGCGCAACTCAGGTGGCCGAGTGAAGCGCTGGGGTGTAGCTGAGAAACCTCCACCTGGGGAGGTGGGGGAGGCTCGTTCGCGCCGCCTCTCCCTTCCAGTGCACCCCACGCGGTCTCCTGGCGCAGGTATATGTGATGGTTGGACCAGGGCACCGCAGGACGTGTCTTCAGGTCAAACGGATTGTGGGACAAGGTCCAGAATGGAAGAGTCGCCAAAAGGCAACAAGTTCCGCCTGACCCCGGGAGCCGACCGCCTATGTCGGGGGCGATCTCAGGCCACACCAGGGCAACAAGACTTGGGGAGGGGGCAGGAGTCAAGCGCCCCCTCCGAGTCCACGCCAGCACACCTCCCCTCGGGGGCCTCCGTCAAGCGGCTCAGGGAGGCACCGCAGGCAGCGATTCTTCAGATCAGTCGCTGTCACCGGCAAGGCTCCCCTCCGTCAGCACCGATCGTTGGCGCTGTGGTTGCGGCCGGAGGCCCCGCCTAGTCAACGCCCCGGCCTCTCCATCTCGTAGGCCACAGAGTAGTCGGGGAGAAATCCCGGGAACAGCGGCATGCATTTGGATCAATGTTGCAGCAGGCTGCCATGTAAATAGTTATTTAATAAAACGTTTTACCCTGTTACTTTGCTGGTGTGTTGTATATATTTATAATATTTGCATAGAGTTTGTCGTTGTTTTGGGCGGGGTGGGCGGCGGAGCCGAGCTGTCTTGCAGCCATCATGGCGTCGAGCTCAGTTCCTCTCACTAGTTTCATATTTCTCATGAGGGGTTGTTCCTAATGTTTCTATTTTAGCGAGGTCAAAAAGAGATCCCATTAGTGGCCTACTGATTTTGCTTGATTCCTTTTGTTTTTTCTAACGATTTTTCACTATCTGCAAAGACTAAACAGAGTATTGCGACTCTGTGCTTGTTTGTAAATAGAGAATGAACCAAAGAGAACCAATTCCAAAACAGTAAATGCTTGGATAACAATCAATCAAATGGAGAGAGAAGCAGGCACGACGGATTACAACGGGGGCAAAGGCCTGCGTTACCTACCCTTCACTATCTGCAAAGAGAGAATACTCCTAAAAGAAAAGAGGGGGGGGGCAGCGTTCAAAGCACATCAGCGTGCATAGACACGAAAATGTTTTTACCTACCACGTACTTGACATTTTACAGCTTTTGATATTTGCTATTAAAAAACCATTGAAATTCACTGAAAAAACCATAGGTTATAGACCATATATAGTTAGGAATTAGCATTTACAAAACCTTGAAAATTCACTGAAAAAAACATGAGTTATAGACCATATATAGTTAGGAATTAGCATTTACAAAACCTTATTTTACTCACACAAAACCATTGAAATTCCATATATAGTTAGTTGCACTAACTATATATCGCGCACCCGCAATCCACTGCTGATGATGTCACATATTACATCATTCATGACATGGTCAGTGACATCACTATATATAATATATGGTCTATAACCTATGGTTTTTTCAGTGAATATATATATATATATATATATATATATATATATATATATATATATATATATATATATATATATATATATATATATATATATACTGGCTATATATATATATATAGCCAGTAGGTAGTTATAGTTAGGATTGTTTTCCATAGGAAATCCTCAATATTCTATTTGGAATAACTTTGGCCCTGGTGGATGAGTCTTTGCGAATTTCTCAAAGAAGATGGCTAGGTCCGCTGCACTCCTTCCCTGAAAGTTTGGGGGGGATTGGTCAAGTGGGGGCTGAGATATAAGGGGGGTCCCAAAACGTGTTTTCTCCATGTTATTTTCCATAGGACCTTTAGACTCGGCTACAGTTGGAATGGGTGAATGAATTTATAAGAAATTTGCCAAAACTGTAGAGTCTTGTTCGCAGATTACGCTTTTTTTGGAATGGTGTAAATCGTTCTGTAGTTGTTGAGAAAATTAAAGTTAAAGTCAATTATATATCTATAGGCGCGCACACATGCGTGCACCCAAGCGGCTGCGCGTGAGCGGTATTTTTTTTGGCTGCGTGACGTCTGTTAACGTTCGATTCGAAGGAAATCAGGAAGTTTTGTCCGCCATTTTGTCACTGCGAGTAAATATATTGTTCATTTCAAAGCGTTGAAACATGGAAAGGGGAGAAGGTAGAGATTGTCTTGCTGCGTAGCTTTTCTCGGGTGTGCAGTAAGGCCCTTAAACGCGAAAAGATATAATTTTTCCCCGAAAAAAAAAACGGGGTGCGCGCACCCGGTCGCGCTCACCTATTTACAAGAGTGTGAAAATGGAGGTAAATCAGAAGTTTGAGTGCTTAGATATAAGGTGGCTCTGAAAAGAGCCCTTGTGTTAATTGAGTGTTTTCTGCATTTATAAGTAAGTACCGATGCAGAGCCTGATGTTGCAGAGGAAGATTCTGTTTCCCTCATTCGTGAAATGAACACCGTCTCTCCTATAGACGTCTTGCATGTGGTATCGCAAGTTGTTGTGGTAAATAGAACCCATGCTATAATCTCTGAGGAACGCAGAAACAGATTTATTTACATGTCTCCTTGCTTTCTCAAATTGTGCATAATGGTGATTGGACCAATTCCATTTCTGTCTTTGGCATATATTGGAATATACCAAGGCAGATCGAGGAAAAAGTGTCATCAATTGTCGAAAGGTGTCTTTTAGAAGCATTTCCAGACCTACCCCAGTGATTGTGCCTAGATCGTTCCCACCACAGTGCACAATTATAAGGTCTGGTTCTGGGAGATGCATAAAAGTTTTCACCAATGGAATTAATTGGTGACATTTCAATCCTCTTTTGGAAATCCATGTTATGTGTACATTTGGTAAGCTGAGGTTGCAAATTCGTCTGCTTACTGCATATTTTTCACTCCAGTGAATATAACTGTGTCCTATTAGCCAGACCTTCATTTTCAAGGGATTTGTAGTCGTCCTCCGATCGGTTCTGGAAGTGGAATGGTAGTTAGAATTTGAAATTTTAAATAAAGAAAAAGGAAGAGGCTGGGTGTGGTTAAAAAAATAAAAATGATTGGTTGATTGTAACAAGTGGAGAGTGAACAGGTCAATGTTTATGTTAAACGAAAAGTACTATTGGGTGTGAAAAAACAAGACATGTAACAGAGTTGTGGATTGGCAGGTGTTTCTGGAGGGAAAACAGTGTTCTTAGTTTGCTGTAGAACGTTGAGACATGAACTTTTGACCTCTGCCTTCAGCAAGGTGCAGAATGAGGTGTAACCATGGAAACAGCCGGAGATGGCAGTTGGTGATGGGTTCACTCTTTGGTGCCTCTGCATCTGAGTCTGTTCTCTGGTGGCTGGCCGACAACTGTTTGTTATTGTGGAGATGAAAGGGTGATAAGGAGAGAAATACAACATAGCGTCTGGCCTGTAGAAGCGTGGGAGCAGTGATTAACTCTGAGTGAAGCGGAACTGTGTCGGTGCTTAGTAACAGTAAAAAAAAAAATGTTAACAGTGGTATAACTGTCTTTACGGTGCGCGACCTACTAAGAAAGAGTTCACGGGCCGTATTTGGCTTGCAGGTTCTAGTATCAGTAAGTGAGGTTGAGAAAAGAAAATATTCAGGACTTTATTTATGAAGGCCTTGCGCCACCGGTGCGTTACTTTTTCCCATTTTAAAAAATGAGGCACTGGCGGCGGAAGGTCTTCATAAATAAGGTTCTCAGTGACTACAGTTAAGGTTATGTGGAACCCATGAATAGTTTTTCAATATGAAATCATTTCAGTTGAGATTATGGATTAAAAGAGAAACCGTGAATATTTGAAATGTTTATTTAGAAATGTACTATTTTAAAGGCAAATCATTATGTAATATGAGTACAGAAATTGCAAAAAACACAGTAATTGGTATTGTCAGTAGTACATGGAATACAAACGCTATAGTTGAAGAAAAATGAATATAGTTGGAAAAAAACATTGTACAGTCTTATAAGGAAGTATATTATATTTTAATAAATGGAAGAAGGTTTCTGGCCTTTCAGTTTAGGAACGATATATGAAAATGCAAGTGGTTATACATCATTACTTTATGAATCAGCTGTCTAACAACACAAAATCATAATGTCCACTGTTAGTAAAGCAAATAGGTCTGTTCTTCAAAAGAAAATATGGAAAATAACGTGAAGAATATAGAAAACTAAAAGGAAATGAGGACGTCAATGGGTTGTTTGAGAGTTATTGAAGCATTGTTTAGGCAAAATAGGTAGCTTCTGCTTGTAACCGGAAATCAGTTTTATCATTTGAAATTATGTCAGCTATCCAATGGAAAAGAGTAAAGCAGTACTGATGATCTGTTATAATCGGAGCCTCTTTTACCATCAGAGGGCAGCTCGGTGGGTTTTCGATGTAGCTCGCTGTTAGGAAAGAGTTAACCGTCCATTGTGTAGGCAAAGTATGCAGCAAGTGCCTCTAACATGAAATCATTGTTATCATCTGAAAACATGTCAGCCATCCAATTGAGAAGATGAAAGGAGCATTCATGATCTGTCATTATTGGGGCGTCTTTTACCATCATAGGGCAGCTCGGTGGGTTTTTGATGTAGCTCTCTGTTAGGAAATCTTGCGCCGCTGCGAATATATTCCAATGACCCAGAACTCCTTGTATCGCTGCAAAGGCCATAAACCCTCCGTTGTAACAAAGCTGTTCATGATCAAGTAACGGATTCATGAGGTGATTGTAATTCGGTTCAGGAGGTACCAAATTGCAGAGACATAAATCCAGGGCCCACGTGAAATCACAGCTCAGGCAATGAAATACAGGCTGCACACAGGTGAAATACGAATATCGAAATGATAATCGATATGAAGTATTCAAAGTTGAGAGTGGTAAGGTGCTGTAGTATAGAAGCATTCTCTGTCGAAATAGTTCTAAGTGGCCCGGCTCCTTTGCGAAGGCAGGAGGGACATCCATTTTGAATTTCCCAAGATGGTACAGGAAACGGCGCAGCACCGCTGGTTGTATAGCAACTCCACAGAATTAGGTCGCCGGCTATGCAGTGGAGAGGAGCAGAATGACTTGATACATTTTCTAGGAATCTAGTCACTTATATATTGCTTAGTGGTTATTAAAAAAGTAGCTTTTTTTGAACTGGAGGATGCGTTAAAAAATAAGGGAGTGATTTGAGGGAGTTGTAAAGCAAGGTCAATTTTTTTTTACATCAATGCTGTTTTCTGTGAATGTTAGCTTAGTGAAAGATATGTGTGTGAGCAGATGCAACGTTCAGTTTTAAATGTGACAATGGCGGTCTTGTTCATGTCTTCCGATTCAAGGTCGGTATTCGCTGCCAAATACAAAGATTAAGAAACGCATGCGTGGGGTACATAGTGTGCATTCTTAAAGGAAAGCAAATGAAGGGTTATTTTTACCGCGTTAGCATTGTCGTTTAAAAAGTTATAGTGATTTCTATTATATGTGAAGAAAGTGTCACTGATGAAGACTGAAAATAAATCCTTATAAATGATACGGACTGGTGTATTTTAGAAAAGGTTTGTAACATTACATGAATTGTGGAAAAAAAATAATGTAATTGAAAGTGTATGGTTTGAAAATGAAAAGTAGAGGTTTATAGTTCATGTTTTGAAAGCAGTTCTAGAGGGTCAGATGAAAGTGTATGGTTTGAAAATGAAAAGTAGAGGTTTATAGTTCACGTTTTGAAAGCAGTTCTAGAGGGTCAGATGCATGATAGATTTATTAAAAATAGAACATGTTTTTAAATAGTATTTTGGAAAAAATATGTGCCTTTATGTACTATTTACATTATGTGCCTGTTGCGTATTCTTTGAGTTTTAGTAATCCTGTGTCTTATAAGTTTTCTAGGGGCGGTTTGAGGTTCATGGAGGGTTTGGGCAGGGAGGGTAGGTTGGGGGTTTGTAATAGGGGGTTCGGCTGGGGTGGAGTGCGGAGTTTAGTGAAAAGTGAGGGGGGCGGGAGTTACGGTGTTTGGTAATGGAGCAGAGTCAGAGGACGCCACATTTGTGTTATGGGCTGCCACGGAAATATGTATTTATTCTCAGAGGTTTATTATATTAAGGATATATATTAGCATGGTGGGTCTTGTCGTTTTGTGGTTCTGTGTATGTTCTGTGTATGTTTATAATGCTGGCTCTGTAGTTTTTGTTTATGGACCTTACTACGACACACAGGGGACCTACTTTGCACAGTTGGAGATCAGAGACTTAGGAAATAAAACTTTATAATTGTAAGGGCTGTAAGCGATAGAAATCGCCCGTTCTCGGTGTAAAAAATATCACCGCTATTGGTGATATTTTCTACGGTGTTAGTACTCGAAGGAGAATAGTAACATATATGTGAAATAAAATTATGTAATAGGCTCAGCATTTCACATTATCGCGTGAAAACAAAAGTTGCTTTTACATAGCAATAAGTCTCTTTTAATTAAGGGACGGAGTGTATATAGTGCTATTTAGTACTCTGCTATGTGATTGATGTCGAATATTTCATAAGAGGAGGCTTTAAAAGTTTTTCGATAAACTGGTTTTCTAGGGAAGTGGGTGGAGTGTTCCGTGTAAATTGCAGAATAGAAACTAGTAAGAACCAATTGGAAGTGTTGTTTTAAAGTCACATGACTGCACATGCGTGTCTCGACGCGATAGGTGGGTGCGCGCACCCGGTCGCGCACTATAAGAAAGCGGCGAGAAAATATCAGCCAATATGCTCTTGAAGCTTGTTTCAGTATGTCATACTATCCAAATAAAGTGAAGAAATTTAACTTTTCTTGGGACATTTATGACTCTCAATTGTGTGTTTAATTAGAGTAAAGCTTTGCTCTCCGTATACAAGAAGTTCTCCACAGTTGTTGCATTTTATGTGCACCTTCGCCAGACATGGTTTCAAGTCCATTTCAGCACTCGATGGAGATACAGGTCGTCCACCGGAAGATGTGTTGATTACTTCTGATGGTAATAGCGTGGCCTCCGTTTTTCTTGTCAAAGGTGGTCGCTCATTTTCATCAGATTCGGAAGATGAATGCGGAACGGTAGCCGTTGTACCGAAGTCTTCGGGAAGATGTTCGACGTTGTTGTCTCTTGAGAGTAGAAAAGAAAGTGATGGAAGTGGGTGGAGTGCTGCGTGTAAATTCCAGAATAGAAACTACCAAGAACCAATTAGAAGTGTTGTTTAGAAGTCACATGACTTCACATGCAAGTGTCAGGTCCTGTACGCGATAGGAGGGTGCGCGCACCCGGTCTCGCACTAAAATAAAGCGGCGAAAAAATATCTCATAATATGCTCTTGGAGCACGTTTTGGTAGAAAGAGTTAGTTCTGAAAAGAACTTTTTTTTTTTTTGGGAAAGAAGTGTTATAATGCTTTCGATTTCTTAAAGTTGCTACTACATTTTTCAGTATGTAATAGTTTGAAAGTGAAGTGAAGAAATTTATCTTTTCTTGGGGCATTTGTGACTGTCAATTTTGAGTTTAATAAGAACGAGGCTCTGCTCTCCATACAAAAGAATTTCTCCACACTTGTTGCATTTCATATGCACCTTCGCAAGATATGGTCTCAAGTCCATCTCAGCACTCGATGGAGATACAGGTCGTACACCAGAAGATGTGCTGGCCACCTCTGATGGTAATAGCGTGGCCAGGGCTCTTGTCGATGATTTTGCATAATGCTCAGGATGCCTTTGTTTAACATGCCGCTGCATGGTGTGTGCAGAAAAGGAATATTTTTTATTTGGATTTCCCCTTGAGAGCTCCGAATTGCATATCGTGCAGGTTACTTTTGGCGCATTCACTTTCTTTTGATCTTCAGGATAAGTGAAAAATTGCAAAATGAAAGATTCCCTTTTTCTTCTTAACGGTGGTCGCTCATTTCCTTCAGATTCAGAAGATGAATCCGGTAGGGCAGCCATTTCAGCAAAGTCTTCCGGAAGATGCTCGACGTTGTTGTCTCTTGAGAGTAGAAAAGATTGTGAGGAAAGTGGGTGGAGTGCTTCGTGTATATTCCAGAACAGAAACTACTAATAACCAATTGGAAGTTTTGTTTTCAAGTCATATGACTTTACATGCGCTTCTCAGGACGTGTAGGCGGTGACACTATGTAGTTACGAACGTGATTACATACTTAGGAACTAGCATTCAAAAAAACTATGAAATTCACTGAAAAAAACATAGGTTTTACACACGTTATAGTTAGGAAGTAGCATTTGAAAAACCAATGAAATTCACTGAAAAAACCATAGGTTTGACACCAGTTATAGTTAGCTGGAAATTTTACTGACATAAAACCAATGAAATTCCACGTTATAGTTAGTTGGACTCACTATAACTTGCGCGTGTAATGCACTGCTGATGACATTACATAATACATCACTCATGACATGGTCAGTGACATCACTTATGACACCATCCAGTGAATGTGTGTTTTTCTAAAAAATAAATATGTTTTATATATGTATATGTAAAGGTCGAGGGAAGAATACATGTTTAAATTATTGTCTTAATGAATGTTTTTTTCAAAAAGAAATGATTGGATAACTGGCTTATTAAGTGTACCTTAGTGAATACATATATTAGCGAGTAATGTTTAAATATTTGAATATATGTATCAGTGTTTCACTTTGTGAATAACTGGCTGCATGGATTGATGAATACCTACATGTGTAGGTATTTGGGTTCTTAGATGTTTTTTTAGTATCAGTATGAGTGTTTCTATGGTTTTATGGGGGTATTACTAATCACTTAGATGCATGAATGACTAACTCTCTCTTTGTATGTGTTTAGAAGACACCATATGTGCAGGACTGTATGGGTGGTTGAGTGTGTATAGTTTTATATGCAAATAAATGGATGTTCAATAGTTTATTTGCATGTGTGAGTATGTGTGTGAGTAACTTTTGGATGATTGTCGGTGTGTTACAGGATGTATAGGTGTATCACTACATATGATGAGTGAGTATATGTATGAGTGACTATATAGAACTGTTGGTAAATGAGAGAATGTGTATATAGATGGTGGAATTACTGAATTGGTTGTTGTAACTGGTATGGGTATCTCCATTTTTTTGAAAATGTTAATTTCTATTTTCCAATATGTGTTTTAAGGGTTACATTACACTTAAAGGAGGTCTGTCATCAGTGATGTCATAAGTGATGTCACTGACCATGTCATGAGTGATATAATATGTAATGTCATCAGCAGTGCATTACACGCGCAAGTTATAGTGAGTCCAACTAACTATAACGTGGAATTTCATTGGTTTTATGTCAGTAAAATTTCCAGCTAACTATAACTGGTGTCAAACCTATGGTTTTTTCAGTGAATTTCATAGGTTTTTCAAATGCTACTTCCTAACTATAACGTGTGTAAAACCTATGGTTTTTTCAGTGAATATATATATATATATATATATATATATATATACAAGCAAATATCCTCAATAAAGAAGACGCCGCGCACCACGTTAAAGCTGGTTTGAGTGCTTTTTTTCAGTAGGTTTTTCTCTCACCTACACGTTTCGGACTGTCCAGTCCCTGATCACGGTATACAAACTATATATATATATATATATATTACCTACTGGCGGTCGCCAGTAGGTAGTTATAGTTAGGATTTTTTTCAATGCTAAATCTCAAAATTCTATTTGGAATAACTTTGGCGCCGGTTGATGAATCTGAGTGAAAATTTCCTCAAAATGGCCTCGCGGAGCACCGGTCCTTCCCTGAAAGTTTGGGGGGGATTCGTCAAGCGGGGGCCGAGAAAAAAGGGGGGTCCCAAAACACGTTTTCCCCATGTTAATTTCCATAGGGCGGTCGATTTCACTTTTAGCCCGAACGGCTGAATGGATTTACACCAAACTTGGCAAAATTGTAGGGACTGGTAGCCCGATGTGCCTTTGCTATGTCTCAAGATATGTGCTCCAGTGGATTTTGAGTAATTTAGGTTCAAAAAAATATATATATCTATAGGCGCGCTCCGGTACGCGCACCGGGGAGCGCACCGGGCGCGCCACGCGAATTGCGCGCAGAAAGCTGATTGGCTCTCGGGTGTCTGTAAACATTCTAAACAGTCCGGAGCGGACGCCATCTTGTGTCTCGGTAAAATCGAGACACAAGAGGTGGCAAAAACAAAGGAAGAATTGACCATAAGGGGGCAGGGTAGACCCCCCCTGACCCCCTAGGTTTGATTTGGGGGCCATTAAAGGGCCCCGCGGGGTCTCAAAAAAATTTTTTTTTGTTGATTTTCACGGGGGGAGCGCTCCTGAGAGCCTACTATGGGGAAAAAAGAATCACTTTTAAAAATTGTATGTTTAATAATTGTTCTTTTTGTTTTTTTTTTTATTTAAGTACCAACATGTAGGTATCAATGCAGAGTCTATAATTTAATATACACCATTTCCTTTGTAGATATCTTGCATGTTGTTACAGAAGTTATTGTGGTATATGGAATTCATAACATAGTCTGTCAGGAAAGCAGAAACAACATGGAGGCAGGAGATGATAAAGAGATGTTAAATATACATTGGAGATAATGTAGTGGGAGAAAGGAAGTAACTATGAGCAAACTTTCTATGTAACACAATAAAGTTGCACAGTATACTATAAGTCTCACTTTATATTTTAAACATTTTTGATCTACTTGATGAATTACATATAAAAATGAATAATGGCTCGAACAATTGTTAATTATTAAATATAAATTTATTCTTCTGATTCTTTTTCATAATTTAATAAAAATTCTAATAAAATGTTGTCTGGAATCTCTTCATTTACATTCTGTGTTTCCATTGATTCCACACACTCAAGTAATTCAAGGTCTAGAGACTCATCCATAAAGTCAATGTTATCATTTTCAGCATTTTTTCCATCATGGTTGTTGTCCAAAACAATTTCAAAAGAAATATTATTTTCTCCTTCCATTTTGTTGCTGTAAATTGCATAAAAAATAATTATATCAGTAGAGATAGGGCACTGTTGGCTTTAAGTTCAGACATGTAGTTTGGATTTTTTAACAGTGAAGTTATCTTTGGGCAGTGTATGGTATCAGGCTGGAATTTGAAATATAACAAAGAGTATGTGATGAAGCCTAAGTATATTTATAATAATACAAGGGAAGCCTAACTCAATCCATAACTATAACAGAGAAGCCTATCTCAATATATAACTATTACAGAGGGATAGTATATAACTAACAGAACATTTTTTCTCAAATTAACTAAAAGTGCACAACATACTTCACTTTCCAAAATAACAACTTACCTTTGAGAAAGCAGTTGAAGTTGTCAGTGTTATTTCTTTTCAAATGTACTTCAGGAAGCAGTAGTCAAAATGGCTGTGTTTCCTTCTCTTTTTTTTATTTATTCATGTACATAACCAATCAAATGTCAGGAAATAATCGTAGAAAATGAAAGAAACTTTTTAATTGGTTGTAAATTCTCACACTTCATATGTGTTTTGGTCATGTAATTTACCTCAGGATATTTAGTCAGGCCTGTAGCCTAAATGTCTCAATGGAATTCCACCAAATTTGGGCAAATGGTAAGGACTGCTATGTAGTAGGGCATATTCTATATTTGATGAAAGTGTCTCCAGTGGTTTTTCTGTAAATTACTTTCCCACCTTTTTTTAGGGAGCGCTTACCGGTGCGCGCCCCGGAACGCGCACTGGCAGCGTTACGGGAGTCCTCCATTTTGTGTTTCGGTAGAATCGAGACACAAGATGGAGGACAAACAATGCTCGGAATGGGTAGAAGGGGGCACGGTAGACACTTCCTGACCCTCTAGGTTTTCTGAGGGGGGCTTAGGAGGCTCATAAAGGCTAAAAAAAAAAAATCTTGAATTTTCCGCGGGGGAAGCGCCCTGTACGCGCACCGGTGCGCGTACCGGGAAGCGTACTTTGGTGAAAAATAGTGAAAAAAGTTAGAAAAAGATAAACGTTTTGAATGATCAGAGGTAGGGTAGCTCTGAAAAGAGCTTTTGGGTTCTGTGGTTGATTTAGGTACCTACAAGTAGGTTCCAATGCACAGTCTTAAATTCAGGAGGAATATTCTATTCCCCTCATCTGAGAAGTGCACACCATCTCCTCTGTAGATGTCTTGCATGTTGTAACGCAAGTTATTATTGTATATTGAACCCATTCCACAGTCTCTCATGTAAGCAGAAACAGATTTATTCACATGTTTCCGTGCTTTCTCAAATTGTGGACAAAATTGGTTGGACCAGTTCCATTTCTGTCTTTGGCATATATTGGAATATACCAAGGCAGTTTGTGGAAAAAGTGTCATCAATTGATCAAAGGTGTCCTTTAAAAGCATTTCCAGACCAACCCTAGTCATAGTGCCCAAATCATTTCCACCACAGTGCACTATTAAGAGGTCAGGGCTTGGCAGATGCAAAAAGGTTTTCACCAATGGTATCAATTGATGACATCTCAATCCTCTCTGGCCAATCCACTTGATTTCCAGATTTGATAAATCAAGGTTGTGATAATTTCTGCTTGCTGCATACCTTTGAGCCCAGTGGATGTAGCTATGTCCAATAATCCATACAGAATACATGATGTGAGAAGGCTCTGGTGCAGTCAGATGAAGTGTGGGAATGAAATGGCAGTTGGAACAGTAGGAGTTTACAAAAAAATAATTGTGGAGTTTCACTGCTCTTGAATCACAAGCAATGATTGGTGGATTCAGACAGTTGAAAACTGAAAGTTAGGGTGCATGGTTGTGTTGTGTGAAAGAAGCAATTTGAATGGTTAAAAAAAAGTCACTAAAAGCAATAATACCCTGGATAAGCTGGTGTATTGAGAGGTCAAACATCCTTGCTGAGTTAATTTGCAACATTGTACAATAAACTTTTGAACCTGAGAGTTCAGTTAGGAGGGAGTTGCTATGGTAACAGATAGAAAGATCTGAGAGGGGGAAGGGTGTTGGTTTGAAAATAGTGAGGGAAGACTTTTGATTGGTTGAATTAAGGCATATGTGTACAAAGTTAGAGATTTTCTATGCCAGTCATGGTTTCAGTGTATTGAGTGCACACCTTTTGCTCTGCTAAAGAAAAATTGGTGTGTGTGTCTGACACTGTTTTCAATCTCCCAAAGCATTTGTAAAGGTAAGAAATGATTTATTTAATTAAGATAGAGACTTGTTTGCTCTATGGAGAATATTTGGAAGCAGATAGTTATGTTTCAGAAGTGAAATTGTATGCTTGTATATAGGTCCTGTGTTGTGTTTCTAAAATGTTATTCAAAAAACGATTTTGGGGGCAATTTATTGGTATTTTCATTTGGCCCTTATTTATGATTGCCTTGTGCAGCCGGTGCATCACTTTAAACATGGGAAATAAGTGACGCTCTTGTGGCGCAAAGCCTTCATAAATAAGGCCCTGAGTTTGTTGGCTGTTGATTTGTTTTTTGCTTTTTGATAATACTTATTATGAACATTTGCAAGATAGCAGATTTGTATTTTGGGACACAGTGATGTTTCAAAAGTGATATTGAGTGGTTGTACATAGGTTCTGCGCAGTGTTTCTTAAATGTTATTCAAAAAACGATTTTGGGTGCAATTCATTGGTATTTTCATTTGGCCCTTATTTATGATTGCCTTGTGCAGCCGATGCATCACTTTAAACATGGGTAATAAGTGACGCACTGGTGGCGCAAGAACTTCATAAATAAGGCCCTGAGTTTATTTGCTTTTGGTATGTTTTTGGCTTTTTGATAATGCTTGATATCAACATTTGCAAGGTAGAGGATTTGTATTTTGGGAAACAGTGATGTTTCAAAACTGAAATTCTTTGCTTGTACATAGGTTCTGCGCCGTGTTTTTTAAATGTTAATCAAAAAACGATTTTGGGGGCAAATCAATGGAATTTATATTTGGCTGGTATTTATGATTGTCTTGTGGCATCAGTATGTCACTTTTAACATGGGAAATAAATGACGTTCTTCTGGCGCAAGGCCTTTATAAATAAGGCCTTGAGTTTCTTTGCTCTTGGTTTGTGTTCTGCTTTTTGATAATGCTTGCTATCAACATTTGCAAGGTAGAGGATTTGTATTTTGGGAAATAGTGAGATTTCAAAAGTGAAATTCTGTGCTTGTACATAGGTTCTGGGCAGTGTTTTTTAAATGTTATTCAAAAAATGATTTTGGGTGCAAATGAATGGTATTTTCATGTGGCCCTTATTTATGATTGCCTTGTGCAACCGTTGCATCACTTTATACATGGGAAATAAGTGATGCTCTTTTGGCGCAAGGTCTTCATAAATAAGGCTTTGAGTTTCTTTGCTCTTGGTTTGTGTTCTGCTTTTTAATAATGCTTGATATCAACATTTGCAAGGTAGAGGATTTGTATTTTGGGAAACAGTGATGTTTCAAAAGTGAAATTCTGTGCTTGTATATAGGTTCTGCCCTGTGTTTTTTAAATGTTAACCAAAAAACGATTTTGGGGGCAAATCAATGGAATCTATATTTGGCTGTTATTTATGATTGTCTTGTGGCGCCAGTATGTCACTTTTAACATGGGAAGAAAGTGACGCACTGGTGGCGCAAGGCCTTCATAAATAAGGCCCTGAGTTTCTTTGCTCTTGGTTTGTGCTCTGCTATTTGATAATGCTTGATATCAACATTTGCAAGGTAGAGGATTTGTATTTTGGGAAACAGTGACGTTTCAAAAGTGATATTGAGTGCTTATACATAGGTTCTGGGCAGTGTTTTTTAAATGTTATTCAAAAAACGATTTTGGGTGCAAATGAATGGTATTTTCATTTGGCCCTTATTTATGATTGCCTTGTTCAACCGGTGCATCACTTTATACATGGGAAATAAGTGACGCTCTTGTGGCGCAAGGCCTTCATAAATAAGGCCCTGAGTTTGTTGGCTGTTGATTTGTTATTTGCTTTTTTATAATACTTATTAAGATAGCAGATTTGTATTTTGGGACACAGTGAAGTTTCAAAACTGATATTGAGTGGTTGTACATAGGTTCTGCGCAGTGTTTCTTAAATGTTATTCAAAAAACGATTTTGGGTGCAATTCATTTCCATTTGGCCCTTTTTTATGATTGCCTTGTGCAGCCGATGCATCACTTTAAACATGGGTAATAAGTAACGCACTGGTGGTGCAAGGCCTTCATAAATAAGGCCCTGAGTTTATTTGCTTTTGGTTTGTTTTTGGCTTTTTGATAATGCTTGATATCAACATTTGCAAGATAGAGGATTTGTATTTTGGGAAACAGTGATGTTTCAAAAGTGAAATTCTGTGCTTGTACATAGGCAAATGAATGGTATTTTCATGTGGCCCTTATTTATGATTGCCTTGTGCAACCGGTTTATCACTTTATACATGGGAAATAAGTGACGCTCTTCTGGTGCAAGGTCTTCATAAATAAGGCTTTGAGTTTGTTTGCTCTTGGTTTGTGTTCTGCTTTTTAATAATGCTTGATATCAACATTTGCAAGGTAGAGGATTTGTATTTTGGGAAACAGTGATGTTTCAAAACTGAAATTCTGTGCTTGTACATAGGTTCTGCGCCATGTTTTTTAAAATGTTAATCAAAAAACGATTTTGGGGGCAAATCAATGGAATTTATATTTGGCTGTTATTTATGATTGTCTTGTGGCATCAGTATGTCACTTTTAACATGGGAAATAAATGACGTTTTTCTGGCGCAAGCCTTTATAAATAAGGCCTTGAGTTTCTTTGCTCTTTGGTTTGTGTTCTGCTTTTTGATAATGCTTGCTATCAACATTTGCAAGGTAGAGGATTTGTATTTTGGGAAATAGTGAGATTTCAAAAGTGAAATTCAGTGCTTGTACATAGGTTCTGGGCAGTGTTTTTTAAATGTTATTCAAAAAAACGATTTTTGGTGCAAATCAATGGAATTTATATTTGGGTCTTATTTATGATTGTCTTGTGGCGTAGGTATGTCACTTTTAACAAGGGAAGTAAGTGACGCACTGGTGGCACAAGTCTTTCATAAATAAGGCCCTCAGTTTTTTTGCTCTTGCTTTGTATTCTGCTTTTTGATAATGTTTGCTATCAACATTTCCAAGGTAGAGGATTTGTATTTTGGGAAACAGTGAGGTTTCAAAAGTGAAATTCAGTGCTTGTAGATAGGTTCTGCCCTGTGTTTTTTAAATGTTATTCAAAAAACGATTTTTGGTGCCAATCAATGGTATTTATATTTGGGTCTTATTTATGATTGTCTTGTGGCGCCGGTATGTCACTTTTAACATGGGTTGCACTGGTGGTGCAAGGCCTTCATAAATAAGGCCCTGAGTTGCTGTTGTATAAACTTAAATATGTTGCAATTTATTGTTTATATTGTTTGCTTTTTGTCATTACTTTGTTGTTTGCTAATAGTGGTCTTTCATGTGTTTTTTTCAGAACAACAGATTCAAATCAACTTCTGAAAAGCAAGAAAAAATGCCTTCAAGGCAAAGAATTATCAAAAATACCATAAGTAAAAGGAGAACATCGGCAACAGAATTTAAGGAATCCTCTACAACAACTACTACAAAAAACACCAGAAAAGCTCCTCGTAAGCCAATTAAGTCTTTTCTTCGCAACATATGTCGTACAAAAAGAAATGATATTGCTAATGTGAATATTCAGAAGGAGACAGCAAATCTAAAAAGGAAGGAGAGGCCCACAAAAAATGTCTCGATTGTAGCAGGAGAGAAGAGAATGGATAACAATAGAAGGGTAAATTAATTTAGGGACATTCGTAGGCGAATGTTTCGCAATAGGGTAGTTTTAAATTTGCTAAAAAATGATAAGAAAAGTAAACTGAGAACTGATTTTTACAAGAAAAAGAAAAGTGTAGAGAAGATTGTTGATCAGGCTTTTGAAGTTAAGAAAAAATTATTTATTTTAGAAATCAATAGAATTAGGATACTTAATAAGGCAATTGATGTTTTCAAATCGAACAGTAGATGGAAAAGAATTATTAATCGGAGTAATTTTTGTGAAGTATTTTCTGGTGAATGGATGCATAGTTCAAGTCCTGAGCCATTTTTCAATCAGGAAAATGATTTGGTGCATGCAGTTGACACCAGTGGTCGAGCATATGAGGTGAAAGATGGTTGTGTGATCGAAAAAGAGAAACTTGTGTCTAGAGATGCAGAAGAGGTGTTAGCTGATGAAGTTTTAGGGAGACGTACTAAGGGTCCAGTGTACACATGGAAGTGTAGTAGTGTTTGTAGAGTGCGACAGGATTCAATCGATTTGCTTCGAAATTTCTTACGTACATATAGTAAGAAAAGTCTCAAACAAAAAATGAAGAGCTTGCAAGAGTTAGATCCTTGCAGAGTGAGAGAAAGCACAGGTTTGCATGGGCATTCACTAGCTTGTCTTTCTAGAAAAGTATGTTAGAGTGTTTTTCATCATCATAATAAGGTGAGGAAATTAGTGAGAAAGTTGTACTATGCAAAAAGTCCAGCACTTAAGCTTAAACAGTTAAACAGTGCTCTTTTGCATGGATCTGAAGTGGATGTGAAGACTATTTGTGAAGAAATTGAGTTTTGTTATTTTGGGAACAAAGAGGACAGTGTAGAAATGGATATAGTAATGGATGGTAATGTGGAAGATAATGGACAGATTTCAAATACAGAAAAGTTTGATGAGGAAATTACCAAGTTTAAGGTGAAATCAAGTGAAAGGCCTAATTTAACTTGTGTGTGTTGTCGACGGACTCATTATAAAATTCGGACTAGGTTAGTTGATTTATATGCAAATTGTGAATTGGAAAATAATAGTGAATGGAAGGATTTTGTAAGTTATTTGTTGGTGGAGAATTCTTTTGATTTGAGTTTTGATCAGCGTATTTGTAAATATTGTTTGAAAAAATTAAATGAAAATAGAATGCCTGCTAGAGCAGTTCATAATAATCTTCAGTTGATAGATATTCCTTCTGAAATGATGGATTTAAATACTTATGAATCAATTTTGATTCAATGTGTCCATCCTTTTCAAGCTATTGTTCGCATGGAGCCTAAAATAGGGAAATTACCTCCTACAGATTTACAAAGAGGATTAAAGGGAAGAGTTGTTTATTTGCCTCTAGATGTAAAGAAAAATATTGATACAATTGGTGTAGAAAGAGTAGAAGAGGATCCTCTGGTTATTCTAGTTAATGGGGTTCCAACAAAGAGTAATATGGCTGAAATACCCGCCACCCCCTCTCAACACAATCCCCAAGGATGGGAAACCGGAAACGGTTCTGAACTTTTGGAAGGCGGGAGGGAGTGACCCTCCCGGCCGTATTTATTAAAATATGAAACAAAATCAAAACATTAAAATAACAGTTTCATATTATGTACAATTTCATTTCCACATTACGATGTTTGGCTAACCTTAACAGATCTCTAATACAAAGGTTCTCCTAGCCGAACTAACATCCTACAAAAACATTTGACTTGAAATTGTACATCCTAACGTTAAGGGCCAACGGCAAGGTCGTAACCGGTGTCAGATCCCTAAACCAGAAATACCACCCTCACTTGTGAGGGGACCAACCGCACAGAGGCGTACCTCAAGTGCATCTACCAATTTCCCTTGGACTTGACGGGGCCCCAATGAACTCGACGCCATTTAACGGTCGTCCGAGGACTCGTGTGAGGTGTCTAAAAGGTAGCGTAAACCCCCTCCCGAACCCCACACAACTTACCCATCTGCCGTCGCAGATGTCCTGGCCCCAGGAAATTCCCCAGGAGGGCCCGTAGCCCCTCCTATCCAGGAAGGGGCCTTGACCACCTTTCCTTTCCTTCCGGAGGCCTATCCTTAGACGGGACCGCCTCCCCGTTGAGGGGCCAATGGCCACCTCCCCCGAGCGCTCCCATCCGTAATGGGTGACGCCCCCCCCATAGGGATCTTCCAATTACTGCTCACCGATCATGACCTTACCGCCCGACTATAAATACGACAAATCTACCTAAATTACTAAATTACAAAAACAATTATGACTTATTACAAGCATGATTACTGATCAACATTAGTGCAAAACACTTTATTTGCAAAACATACTGAAAGTGACCATCTTTATTGCATATTCAAAAATATTACGACAATCATCACAACCTGCAAGAAATAGAGTTACCACATCAAAACTTTATTCAAAACAACTAGCTGTCCTCAGGGGCTGGTGGGTGGGTCAAAATTGCTCTTCGTTCCGTCTCGAGCTCACGTGCAGCGGGGAGGTGCAGCTTCAGAGCACAGGAACAAGAGGATGCTTTCTTGGCTTGTTGCTCCTTTTATCCGTCTTCAGGGCGGGCGTAAACCCGCCCCCGCCTGCCTCCGAGGGCGTGGCCGGTCGCGTCAGTGTCTAGGACAACCCACTCCAGGGCGGGAAAAGGCGCGCCCCGGCTACGCCGCTTCGGGCATACCAGCCGAGACTCGCCTCCCGCCCAAGATGGCTTCCCGGGGGGATCGTGGTACTCCACCATACGTTCTGGGGGACCGAATGGTCGCCCCTTTCCATATGGCTGAGATACCCGCCACCCCCTCTCAACACAATCCCCAAGGATGGGAAACCGGAAACGGTTCTGAACTTTTGGAAGGCGGGAGGGAGTGACCCTCCCGGCCGTATTTATTAAAATATGAAACAAAATCAAAACATTAAAATAACAGTTTCATATTATGTACAATTTCATTTCCACATTACGATGTTTGGCTAACCTTAACAGATCTCTAATACAAAGGTTCTCCTAGCCGAACTAACATCCTACAAAAACAATTGACTTGAAATTGTACATCCTAACGTTAAGGGCCAACGGCAAGGTCGTAACCGGTGTCAGATCCCTAAACCAGAAATACCACCCTCACTTGTGAGGGGACCAACCGCACAGAGGCGTACCTCAAGTGCATCTACCAATTTCCCTTGGACTTGACGGGGGCCCCAATGAACTCAACGCCATTTAACGGTCGTCCGAGGACTCGTGTGAGGTGTCTAAAAGGTAGCGTAAACCCCCTCCCGAACCCCACACAACTTACCCATCTGCCGTCGCAGATGTCCTGGCCCCAGGAAATTCCCCAGGAGGGCCCGTAGCCCCTCCTATCCAGGAAGGGGCCTTGACCACCTTTCCTTTCCTTCCGGCGGCCTATCCTTAGACGGGACCGCCTCCCCGTTGAGGGGCCAATGGCCACCTCCCCCGAGCGCTCCCATCCGTAATGGGTGACGCCCCCCCCATAGGGATCTTCCAATTACTGCTCACCGATCATGACCTTACCGCCACAGGCCGGATAGTTGACCGGCTATCCGGACCCCCCACAACAACTCCTGCCTAAAGGTCATGTTTTAAACTCTTTAACCAAGCTATGAGGTCTCCTATGAGTAACTCATTCCCCACCCGGGACAAATGAACACCATCCCCCAAATACATACTGTCCCCTTTGATACAACCATGCGAAACAGAATGCAGTGTACTTTAACGAAACAATCTACTCACTTTGTTATTTATTTTCCTTACTGAATGATTCAGAGCAGAAACCGAAATAGCCCCCCGCCACACTTTTCGTGGGATCATATGGGACCATGCAATTGTGCACCCTGGAACTCTTCTTGCCAACCAACTTACTGTGGAAAGCATTGCCTCAAGAAGAAGTCGTCTACCAGTGGCCACCAAATCGTTGCCCCCAAGATGGACTATGATTATAGACGGCGGTGACCTTGTCCGCCCTAACAAACCCTCGAAGAAGGATTGAAACTGGTCAATACAGAGCCCGCCCTTTCCGTAGAAGGACACACTGTACCCGTATTCCCCAGCCACGTGAATCATGTCACCTGCTTTGAATACGTCCGCGGCACGCCTCACGTATGAGTGGCCCACGACCCACACCTCCTTTTTCATAGCCGGTGATGTCTGACCGCTGGTCCCCAGGTGTCGGGTCGACTGCACAGTCCGCCCCGCCTCGTAGGCTTGCGCAACTGAAAACCAAACAAAAACAAGAAGCGTGAGTACATCATTACAGCTTCACAACATGTGCAACCGCACATACCTTTCATAACAGTTCGAGGACCAACGCCCCACACGTTTCACCTCTTCTACACTCAGACCCCTGGCTGTAGCCTCTGTGGCAGCCCCTATCCGAAAGGAATGGGTCCCAAACTTGCCGGGGTTCAAGCCCGCGGCCGAAATCGACATCGCAAGCACCCGCTGGAACTGAAACCTCGTCAGTGGGGTGGTATCAGCGTGTCTCAACAAGGTCCCCCCCCATGATGCCACCCTCAGTGCTAAATATTCCTCCACGCAAAGAACCGGGCACATGGAAGACCCGGGAATCCTCTGTATGATTATGCAGTCCCCAATCGCACCCTGATCGGTTTTGGACCTGACAAACGAGACAGATATCGTCTCCCCTTTGACCTGAATGTGCTCTCGGCACAGTCCCCCCATCGTATCCTGCTTGTTCTTCGCCACTAGTTCGCTTACCCGCATAGCCCCATGGAATGCTAGCGCAAAAGCGGCTCGGAATAACACTGTTTCATACTGGGATGAACATGTTGCAGGGAGTACGGATAATAACAGGGCCAACCTATCCAGACCTATCGGGTGCCTCACATCTGTTCTGCGACCCTCAAGGCGTTGCCACCCACGTAGCGCTTTTTGCACCACGAAAGACGCTGTTGGGTCCTGGATCCCATGAGCCCTTGCCATAAAGGAAATGGCGGCCCGATGCCTCTGGGCCGTAGCTACTGATTTGCCTGCCTGATGTAAAGACAGCAGAAATTTTACTACAAACTCTTCCTGGCCCCAAAGCTCCCCCCTAGCAGCCCCCAAAAAGGCCCAATAGGAACGGAACGCCCCTTCATATGCCTTCCTCGTCCTGGGTGCTAAACTCACTCCCACGAGGTTTTGTAGTTCGGGGCATCGAGAGACCAGAGAGCTTCGGGAAAGGGTGCCGCCACCGGGTCCGCTGTGGGCAGAAAACCCCAGAAGGCCTGCATACGGAAACGAGAAAGCGCATCAGCCGCTTGGTTCATTACCCCCGGCACATGTCTTGCCTTAAATAGCACATTCAATTGCATACACAATAACACAATTTCTTTGAGCAGTCTCAGAATCCATTTGCATCGTGCTGCCTGACTATTGATACACTCAACCACGGTCATGTTATCAGACCAGAACACCACAGAGTGATCCCGGAACCCCTCAAGCCAAGTTTTCAAGGCCACCAGAATAGGGAAAAGTTCGAGAAAAGCAATGTTACTCGTCAGCCCGTCCTCGTGCCACCATGACGGCCATCTTTGGGCCGACCATTGTGTGCCAAATATGGCCCCAAAACCAATACTCCCTGCCGAATCGGTCCACAGCCCCAGCTCCTCGGAGGACACCGCTGGTTTGTTCCAGACAATTCGACCATTGAAATCCGCCAGAAATGCCAACCAAATGCGCATGTCCTGGCGAACCTCTGCCGAGAGCCTCGTGCGGTGATGACCCTCCTTCAGGCCGACCATGGCTTGAGCAATCGAGCGGGAAAAGGGGCGGGCCATCGGCATTACTCTCAGGGCAAAATTCAACTGGCCCACCATTTGTTGCAATTGATGCAGTTTTACCTTAGTCTCTTTAATACACGTTTCGAGGGATGCCCTGAATTTTAACACTTTTTCTCTCGGTAATCGAAAACAACCTTCCTCCGAGTCCAGCTCGATCCCCAGAAACTCGAGGCAAGTCGAGGGACCCACAGTCTTACCTGGCGCCAATGGCACACCAAAATGGTTCATTAAGACACAAAATTCATTTAAGGCCTGTCCACATTCTGGATCCCCGGCTGCCCCCAGGAACAGAAAGTCATCGAGATAATGCATAACATGTTGAAAACCCGTCTTCCTTGTGAAGACCCATTGCAGAAAACAACTGAACTTTTCAAAATAGGCACAAGATATAGAGCATCCCATTGGCATACATCTATCCATGTAATAGCGACCCTGAAACATGAAACCAAGGAGACGCTGATCGTCTGGGTGTACCGGGAGCAACCGGAACGCTGACTCGATGTCTGATTTTGCCATCAGCGCCCCGGGCCCCAGGCGATTCAACATGGCGACGGCCTCATCGAAAGATGCGTACCGCACCGAACACACTTCCGGGTCTATCGCATCATTCACGGAAAGACCACGTGGGGCTGACAAGTTATGTATCAGCCGAAACTCACCCGGGTCCTTCTTGGGGACCACCCCTAAAGGGGAACAAACAAAGTTAGCAACCAGTGGCAAATCAAATGGGCCGGCGATACGACCTCGAGTCACCTCTTTCCCAATCTTCACCTGTACCACCGCCGTATGCTGCAAGACCGACAGTTGATTCTTACAGTTTGCTACACCCTGAAAATCCCCCACTGGGATGCGGAAACCATATGAAAACCCGTTCCGCAACACCCCAGCGGAAGCATGATCCGGGTATTCGTTGAGCCAAGGAATCATTGCCATGGTATCAATCGGGGTAGGTAAAGGCGCCCCTCGGACTATATCAGACCTGTTTGGCGCCTCCCTTACCACCGTTATCACCCGTTTTGGCTCTGCACGTGGACTCAGGATGGGATGGCTGCCCACACCCCCCACACTCATGTCTGAATTTGCATGACCCCTGGGGCCTCGTACATTTCCCTCTGTTGAAATTCCAACAAATCCCCCTTTTACCTGTGTTGCCACTCGGCTTCGAGTGGTACTCGTTACCTGTACCCGTCCGAAAGGGCGTCCCCGAGTATTGGCGGGAAGATTCACCCCCGTTACTCCCTAACAATGGTACTTTCAACATTCCTGTACTCTCCATCTTTTGCCATGACACGGAGTCATAACAATCCCAAGTCAAAATTGGGTCGTGTTCTTTAGCTTTTCTGAAAAGGTTGTCATAGCAAAACCACGGATTGCCCCCATACGCTACGGAATACTCCATGATACGTGATTGATAAATAGGCAACTCGGTCAGCAACTCGGGCCTGCGCTCGCCCATAATGGAGGTAAAAATGCCCCATGCTCTGCCCCAAGTACCAATGTTTTCGTCAACCTTAAAGGCGGCCATTTTTGCGCGCCAAACACTCGGATGCATGAGCTCCTTTTGGCTCTTAACATGCTCCATCTCATAATGATCGGTAAGCAAGGAAAAAATGTTCACATACTTATTTGCCCAAATCTTTTCCTTAATTTCCATTGGGACATGCTGAGCCACCTTTTCCCTCCGCGAAGGTATAGACCCCTCCCCCGCCATCGGCAGTGGCCGCTTACCTGAACCAGACGCATTTTCCCCCGACGGAACCGGCGGGGTAACAGGAGACGATGCCTTCGCAGCCTCCCTAGCTTCCCGCATTTTCCTCATCACTGCCCTGGCGTCATCAGCCGTGGTGCCCTCGTTATCTTTTCCCAACCACGCTGCCAATTGTGCCGCTAACTCGGGCGGCATATCTTCCCCGCTCACGGGGGTGACCACCACGGGGATCGGATTCCCCTCTTTCGGCACCGGGGTTGGCTCCTCAAGTGGGATCTCGGGGACCGGGGTCTCCCCCCCGAGTGCCCCTCTTCTGGACCTCTTGCTTCTCCCACCCGGGACTGCTCCCGGCAAAGGCCGTTTCGGTCCTCCCTCCCCGTCCTTAGCCGCCATCTGCTTCTTCAAATCGGCTACTTCCTTCATGAGCATGCGGAGCATCTGATCGGTGCTGACCCGCTTTCCGATTTTCTTGGGCATTCTCAGACGGAATCTCTGTAAGACAAAAAGAAAGATTACAACGCTCAAAATTGCTCTTCGTTCCGTCTCGAGCTCACGTGCAGCGGGGAGGTGCAGCTTCAGAGCACAGGAACAAGAGGATGCTTTCTTGGCTTGTTGCTCCTTTTATCCGTCTTCAGGGCGGGCGTAAACCCGCCCCCGCCTGCCTCCGAGGGCGTGGCCGGTCGCGTCAGTGTCTAGGACAACCCACTCCAGGGCGGGAAAAGGCGCGCCCCGGCTACGCCGCTTCGGGCATACCAGCCGAGACTCGCCTCCCGCCCAAGATGGCTTCCCGGGGGGATCGTGGTACTCCACCATACGTTCGGGGGGACCGAATGGTCGCCCCTTTCCAGAAAATCTGGCAAGATTTAGTGGATGTTTGGAAAGTCAAAAAGGCAACGTTGTATTTGATCAAAAACAATGAGTACTACAAAGATGTAAGTGTTGGAGCAGAGGAAACAGCTACAGAAAAAGACAGTGATTGTTCAGTTGGTCAAATTGAAAAAGTTGATGTGTCTAAAAGTGAAGAAATATATGAACATTATACTGTTCATCCTTTGCATTCCAAAGAAGTAATGGGGAATGCAATTGACTTGTTTCAAATGAAAGCAGCAAAAGGAAGTCCTATTAGTGTATGGGAAGAAAGTTTGGAAGCTCGTTGTTTTCCACAATTATTTCCAACAGGTCGTGGTGGACGATATGATGATCGACCAGTTCAAATTCCTGCAGCTGAATACCGGACTTTAAGATTATATGCTGAAGATCCAAGGTTTCGTCAATGCATTCCGTATTTGTTTCATCTACTGTTTGAAAATGATTTCTCTGGGCTTTCTTATGCAGTTAATCATATACTGAAAAGTGGAGCTCATCTGCAAAATGTTTCTGCAAGGGACTTTATGGAGAAAGTTAATCTGCAAGATAGTATTTTGGAATCTCAGCTAATCAATCTCATGGCATGTCAGCGTGGAACCAATGAGTATTGGTTCCGTCGTCATGGAGAATTGAAATGTATGCTAAGAAACTTAGGAACTCCTACATGGTTCCTCACTCTTAGCTGTGCTGAGTATGCATGGGACGACTTACTTGAATTTCTACGACAGGCAAATGGAAACATACAAAATATAGAATTGAAAACACATGGAGAACTGTGTTCTTTGGATCCAGTAAATGTTTGCAGATATTTTAATCATAGATTTGAAGCTATGATGTCTTTTATTACCAACAAAAAAAATCCTCCCCTTGGAGAGGTTTTGGATATCTTTTGGAGGAAGGAATATCAAGCGAGAGGTGCTCCTCATATACATATGTTGTTATGGATTAAAGATGCACCCAAATTTGGATCAGATTTGGATGAAACAGTGATGAGTATTCAACATGTGCTGTTCCAAAATCTACTGAAGAAAACAGTTTAAGGCAACAAGTTTTACGTTTTCAATGTCATCGTTGTGGAAAGTACTGTCGTCGAAAATTTAAAAACAAGGAAAAGTACTACACGAAATGTCGTTTTGCGTTTCCACGACCAGTGATTTCTTAGGGAAGAGTAAATAATTTGATGTCATCTCTACGACATACTGTGACGAGGAAATCTCTCAACAATACATACAATTTGAAAAAGAAATGAAGAATCTAGGTACATCAACAATTACAACCCAGTGATTTTGTCCATGTGGAATGCTAACATGGATATTCATTTTGTTGCTGACAATTCTATTGCTGTGGCTCAATATGTGACATCTTACATCACCAAAAAAGAAAAGAGAGAACTGAAGGAAATGTGGGAGGACATTTCACATGAAAAGAGTCTAAGCAAGAAATTATACAGTTTCAGTCTGAAGATGTTGTTGCATCGAGAAATTGGAGCATATGAATGTTCTGATCGGTTATCATCAGCAAGTCTCTATGCCAAATCAAGAACAATCATTTGGGTGAGTCTAGGTCTTGCTGCAACACGAAACCGAGTTTTGAAATCTGTACAAGAAATTGAATATTTGGCGGAGAAAGAACCAAACAGTACAGATATTTTGAAGACAAATATGTTGGATACATACTATCCAAATAGAAGTACTTACCTTGAGAACACTTGTTTGTATTATGGCTGAGATACCCGCCACCCCCTCTCGACGCAATCCCCAAGGATGGGAAACTGGAAACGGTTCTGAACTTTTGGAAGGCGGAGGGAGTGACCCTCCCGGCCGTATTTATTAAAATATGAAACAAAATCAAAACATTAAAATAACAGTTTCATATTATGTACAATTTCATTTCCACATTACGATGTTTGGCTAACCTTAACATATTTTCTAATACAAAGGTTCTCCTAGCCGAACTAACATCCTACAAAACATTTAACTTGAAATTGTACATCCTAACGTTAAGGGCCAACGGGCAAGGTCGTAACCGGTGTCAGATCCCTAAACCAGAATTACCCCCCCCCCACTTGGGAGGGGCGACCGCACAGAGGCTGTACCTCAAATGCATCTACAAATTTCCCTTGACTTGACGGGGGCCCCAATGAACTCGACGCCATTTAAAGGTCGTCCGAGGACTCGTGTGAGGTGTCTAGAAGGTAGCGTAAACCCCCTCCCCACCCCACACAACTTACCACATCTGCCGTCGCAGGTGTCCTGGCCCCGGGAAATTCCCCAGGAGGGGCCCATAGCCCCTCCTATCAAGGAAGGGGCCTTGACCGCCTTTCCTTTACTTTCGGCGGCCCATCCTTAGAAGGGACCGCCTCCCCGTTGAGGGGCCAATGGCCACCTCCCCCGTGCGCTCCCATCCGTAATGGGTGACGCCCCCCCATAGGGATCTTCCAATTACTGCTCACCGATCATGACCTTACCGCCCGACCAAAATAAATACGACAATTAACTAAATTACTAAAAAGACAACCATAACTACTTCACGTATGATTACTGATCAACACTAGTGCAAAACTTTATTCAAAAAACATACTCTAGATAATCATTCTCTTTATTGCATACACAAAAAACACGTCCATCATCACCACCTGTAAGAAATAGAGTTACCACATCAAAACTTTATTTAAAAACCACTTGCTGTCTTCAGGGGCTGGTGGGTGGGTCAAAATTGGCTCTTCGTTCCGTCTCGAGCTCACGTGCAGCGGGGAGGTTCAGCTTCAGAGCACAGGAACAAGAGGATGCTTTCTTGGCTTGTTGCTCCTTTTATCCGTCTTCGGGCGGGCGTAAACCCGCCTCCGCCTGCCCCCCGGGGGCGTGGCCGGCGGCGTCAGCGTCTAGGACAACCCACTCCAGGGCGGGAAAAGGCGCGCCCCGGCTACGCTGCTTCGGGCATACCAGCCGAGACTCGCCCCCCACCCAACATGGCCTCCCGGGGGGATCGGGGTACTCCACCATACGTTCGGGGGGACCGAGTGGTCGCCCCTTTCCATATGGCTGAGATACCCGCCACCCCCTCTCGACGCAATCCCCAAGGATGGGAAACTGGAAACGGTTCTGAACTTTTGGAAGGCGGGAGGGAGTGACCCTCCCGGCCGTATTTATTAAAATATGAAACAAAATCAAAACATTAAAATAACAGTTTCATATTATGTACAATTTCATTTCCACATTACGATGTTTGGCTAACCTTAACATATTTTCTAATACAAAGGTTCTCCTAGCTGAACTAACATCCTACAAAACATTTAACTTGAAATTGTACATCCTAACGTTAAGGGCCAACGGCAAGGTCGTAACCGGTGTCAGATCCCTAAACCAGAATTACCCCCCCACTTGGGAGGGGCGACTGCACAGAGGCTGTACCTCAAATGCATCTACAAATTTCCCTTGACTTGACGGGGGCCCCAATGAACTCGACGCCATTTAAAGGTCGTCCGAGGACTCGTGTGAGGTGTCTAGAAGGTAGCATAAACCCCCTCCCCACCCCACACAACTTACCACATCTGCCATCGCAGGTGTCCTGGCCCCGGGAAATTCCCCAGGAGGGGCCCGTAGCCCCTCCTATCAAGGAAGGGGCCTTGACCGCCTTTCCTTTACTTTCGGTGGCCCATCCTTAGAAGGGACCGCCTCCCCGTTGAGGGGCCAATGGCCACCTCCCCCGGGCGCTCCCATCCGTAATGGGTGACGCCCCCCCATAGGGATCTTCCAATTACTGCTCACCGATCATGACCTTACCGCCACAGGCCGGATAGTTGACCGGCTATCCGGACCCCCCACAACAACTCCTGCCTAAAGGTCATGTTTTAAACTCCTTAGCCAGGCTATGAGGTCTCCTATGAGTAACTCGTTCCCCACCCGGGACAAATGGACCCCGTTTCCCAAATACATACTGTCCCCCTTGACACAACCATGCGGGATAGAATGCAGTGTACTTGAACGAAACAATCTACCCAACTTGTTATTTATTTTCTTCACTGAGTGATTCAGAGCAGAAACCGAAATCGCCCCCGCCACACTTTTCGTGGAATCATATGGGACCATGCAATTGTGCACCCTGGAACTCTTCTCGCCAACCAACTTACAGTGGAAAGCATTGCCTCGAGAAGCAGTCGTCTACCAGTGGTTACCAAATCATTACCCCCAAGATGGACTATGATTATAGACGGCGGTGACCTTGTCCGCCCTAACAAACCCTCCATAAAACTTTGAAACTGGTCAATACAGAGCCCGCCCCTTCCGTAGAAGGTCACCCTGTACCCGTATTCCCCAGCCACGTGAATCATGTCACCTGCTTTGAATACGTCCGCGGCGCGCCTCACGTATGAGTGGCCCACGACCCACACCACTTTTTCCGCAGCCGGCGATGTTTGACCGCTGGTTCCCAGGTGTCGGGTCGACTGCACAGTCCGCCCCGCCTCGTAAGCTTGCGAAACTGTAAACCAAACAAAAACAAGAAGCGTGAGTACATGATAGCAGCTTCACAACATGTGCAACCGCACATACCTTTTGTAACAACTCGAGGACCAACGCCCCAAACGTTTCACTTTTTCTACACTCAGACCCCTGGCTGTAGCCTCAGTAGCAGCCCCTATCCGAAAGGAATGGGTCCCAAACTCGCCGGGGTTCAAGCCCGCGGCCGAAATTGCCATTGTAAGCACCCGCTGGAATTGAAACCTCGTCAGTGGGGTGGCATCAGCGTGCCTCAACAAGGTCCCCCCCCATGATGACGCCCTCTGCGCTAAATATTCCTCTACGCAAACAACAGGGCACATGGGAGATCCGGGAATCCGATGTATGACTACACAATCCCCAATCGCACCCTGATCGGCCTTGGACCTGACAAACGAGACAGTCATCGTCTCCCTCTTTACCTGAATGTGCTCTCGGCACAGTCCCCCCACCGTATCCCGTTTGTTCTTTGCCACCAGTTCGCTTACCCGCATTGCCCCATGGAATGCTAACGCAAAGGCGGCCCGGAATAACACTGTTTCATACTGGGATGAACATGTCGAAGGGAGTACGGATAATAACAGGGCCAACCTATCCAGACCTATCAGGTGCCTCTCATCTACTCTGCGACCCTCAAGGCGTTGCCACCCCCGTAGCGCTTTCTGTACCACAAAGGACGCTGTTGGGTCCTGGATCCCATGAGCCTTTGCCATAAATGAAATGGCGGCCCGATGCCTCTGGGCCGTAGCTACTGACTTGCCTGCCCGATGTAAAGACAGCAAGAATTTTACAACAAGCTCTTCCTGACCCCAAAGCTCCCCCCTAGCAGAACCCAAAAAGGACCAATAGGAACGGAACGCCCCTTCATATGCCTTCCTTGTCCTGGGTGCTAAACTCTCTCCCACGAGGTTTTGTAGTTCGGGGCACCGAGAGACCAGAGAGCTTCGGGAAAGGGTGCCGCCACCGGGTCCGCTGTGGGCAGAAAACCCCAGAAGGCCTGCATACGGAAACGAGAAAGCGCATCAGCCGCTTGGTTCAGGACCCCTGGGACATGTCGCGCCCTAAAGATCACATTCAACTGCATACACAACAATACAATTTCTTTGAGCAGTCTCAGAATCCATTTGCAACGTGCTGCCTGACTATTGATACACTCTACCACGGTCATGTTGTCAGACCAGAACACGACAGAATGATCTCGGAACCCCTCAGGCCACGTTTTCAGGGCCACCAAAATAGGGAAAAGTTCGAGAAAAGCAATGTTACTCGTCAGCCCGCTCTCGTGCCACCATGACGGCCATTTTTGAGCCGACCATTGATTACCGAATATGGCGCCAAAACCTATACTCCCCGCCGAATCTGTCCATAGCCCCAGCTCCTCGGATGACACTGCCGGCTTGTTCCAGACAATTCGACCATTGAAATCCGCCAGAAATGCCAACCAAATGCGCATGTCCTGGCGAATCTCTGCCGAGAGCCTTGTGCGGTGATGTCCCTCTTTAAGGCCGACCATGGCTTGAGCAATCGAGCGGGAAAAGGGGCGGGCCATTGGGATCACTCTAAGGGCAAAATTCAACTGGCCCACCGTTTGTTGCAATTGATGCAGGTTCACCTTAGTCTCACGAATACATGTTTCAAGGGATGCCCTGAATTTCAACACCTTCTCTTTGGGCAACCGAAAACAACCTTCCTCCGAGTCGAGCTCGATCCCGAGGAACTCGAGTGAAGTAGAGGGACCCACAGTCTTACCTGGTGCCAATGGCACGCCGAAGTGATTCATTAAGACACAAAACTCTGATAAAGCCTGCCCATATTCTGGATCCCCGGCTGCCCCCAGAAACAGAAAGTCATCGAGATAATGCATCACATGCTGAAAACCCGTCTTTCTTGTGAATACCCATTGCAGAAAACAACTGAACTTCTCAAAATAAGCACAAGATATGGAGCAACCCATTGGCATACATTTATCCATGTAATAGCGACCCTGAAACGTGAAACCAAGGAGACGCTGATCGTCTGGGTGTACCGGGAGCAACCGGAACGCTGACTCGATGTCTGATTTGGCCATCAGCGCTCCGGGCCCCAGGCGATTCAACATGGCGACGGCTTCATCGAAAGATGCGTACCGCACCGAACACACTTCCGGGTCTATCGCATCATTCACGGAAAGACCTCGTGGAGCTGACAAATTATGTATTAGCCTAAACTCACCCGGGTCCTTCTTGGGGACCACCCCTAAGGGAGAACAAACAAAGTTAGCAACCGGCGGTAGATCGAATGGACCGGCAACCCACCCTCGAGTCACCTCTTTCCCAATCTTTACCTGTACCACCGCCGTATGCTGCAGGACCGACAGTTGGTTCTTACAACTTGAGTTACCCCGAAAGTCCCCCACTGGAATGCGAAAACCATACAAAAACCCATCTCGCAACACCCTTGCTGCGACATGATCCGGATATTCATTGAGCCAAGGAATCATTGCCATGGTATCAACCGGGGTAGGTAAAGGCGCCCCTCGGATTATTTCAGACCTGTTTGGCGCTTCCCCTAACACCGTTATCACCCGTTTTGGCTCTGCACATGGTCTCAGGGTGAGAGGACTGTCCACAACCCCCACACTCGTGTCTAAATTTGCATGACCCCTGAGGCCTTGTACATTTCCCCCTGTTAAAACTCCAACAAATCCCCTTTTTCCCTGCGTTGCCACTCGACTTCGAGTGGTGCTCGTTACCTGCACCCGTCCGAAAGGGTGTCCCAGAGGTTTGGCGGGAAGACTCCCCCCCGCTACCCCCCAACAATGGTACCTTTAACATGCCCGAGTTCTCCATTTTTTGCCAAGAAATGGAGTCATAACAATCCCAAGTCAGAGCAGGATCAAGCTCCTTGGCCTTCCTAAAAACATTGTCATAACAAAACCAATGATTGCCCTCATAAGCCTGAGAAAACTCCATAATACGTGTCTGATAAATAGGCAGTTCTGTCAACAACTCAGGCCTTCGCTCACCCATAATGGAGGTGAAAATGCCAAATGCTCTGCCCCAAGTACCTATGTTCTCATCGACTTTAAAGGCGGCCATTTTTGCGCGCCAAACACTTGGATGCATAAGCTCTTTTTGGGCCTTCACATGCTCGATCTCGTAATGGTCAGTAAGCAAAGAAAACATGTTCACATACTTATTAGCCCAAATCTTTTCCTTAACTTCAAGTGGAACATGCTGGGCTACTTTCTCCCTTCGCGAGGGTACAGACCCCTCCCCCGCAATCGGCAGTAGCCGCTTACCTGAACTAGGTGCCGTACTTGCTGCCGAACCTGCGTCTACCGCGATCTCAGCCACCGGAGCCTGCGGGGGAACAAAAGATGGTGCCTTCGCAGCCTGTCTAGATTCCTGCAATTGCCTCATCACGCCCTCGCTATCCTTTCCCAACCATGCTGCCAGTTGTGCAGCCAACTCTGGAGGCATATCTTCTCCGTTCACGGGGGTGACTACCACGGGAATCGGGTGCCCTTCCTTCGGAACCAGGATTGGCTCCTCTATCGGTGTATCGGGAACCGGGGTCTCCCCCCCAGGTGCCCCCCTCTTGGACCTCTTGCCTCTCCCGCTAGGAACTACTCCCGGCAAAGCTGGTCCGACGATTCACTTCGGGCCTCCCTCCCCGTTCTTTTCCGCCATCTGCTTCTTCAAATCAGCAACCTCCTTTATGAGCATGCGGAGCATCTGATTGGTACCGACCCGCTTTCCGACCTTCTTGCCCGGCATTCTCCAACGCAGATATCTGTAAAACAAAGAACAAAATTACAACGCTCAAAATTGGCTCTTCGTTCCGTCTTGAGCTCACGTGCAGCGGGGAGGTGCAGCTTCAGAGCACAGGAACAAGAGGATGCTTTCTTGGCTTGTTGCTCCTTTTATCCGTCTTCGGGCGGGCGTAAACCCGCCTCCGCCTGCCCCCCGGGGGCGTGGCCGGCGGCGTCAGCGTCTAGGACAACCCACTCCAGGGCGGGAAAAGGCGCGCCCCGGCTACGCCGCTTCGGGCATACCAGCCGAGACTCGCCCCCCGCCCAAGATGGCCTCCCGGGGGGGTCGGGGTACTCCACCATACGTTCGGGGGGACCGAGTGGTCGCCCCTTTCCAGAAGTTCTGCAAAACTACAGTTATAAGAGGAACATCACAGAAGATATCAATAATGGAAAATATGCAGTCATTGGCTATGAAGGATGTCTAGTGAAGCAGAAAAAAAGGCCATTTGATTAATCATCGAAAATTGAGTTGTGAAGCTCCTGACAAAAGAGAATTTTACTATTTAGCTATTTTGCAACTCTTTAAGCCATGGCGTACAGAAGAGGAACTACTTGGAGATTTTCTCTGTTATGAAGACTCTTTTAATGCAAGTAAGGATACCATAGAATGTCCTATTTTTCTAAATTATCTGCAAATGTTGAACGAAGAAATAGAGCAAGAAACCACAATTGCTGAAGAGATAGCTCGAGACAGTTCTCAAGACAGTCAGAGTTCTACTTCATTGAGTCAGGATCCACTAGGTGGACCTATTATCCAAAATGAAGCTGCCACTGCCATGGATGAGGTGGAAAGAGCTATGGAACAAGCTCAAGAGGATGGAGTTAACTTAGAAGATTTGGTAAAGCAACTAAACGTTGAGCAGAAAAAGATATATGATGAAGTCACAGAGCAGATTGAACATGGATTCAGACATGAGAAAAAAGAGTGCTCATGTACATCATTTGACCCTGTCCGACTGTACGTAAGTGGAGAAGCGGGGACAGGAAAAAGTTTTCTAATTAAAGCCATTGCAAGTTATCTGCAGAAAAGGACTGATTCACCGCTGTCTTGTGTTGTAACTGCTCCAACTGGTCTGGCAGCACATAACATTAAAGGGATTACTCTACATTGTTTACTGATGCTGCCAGTTGAGCATGATAATAAATTGCATTACAACAAGTTATCTGGAGATGCGTGTTCTGAAGTTTCAAGAGTCTTGAAGAAAATGAAACTTCTTATTATTGATGAAGTAAGCATGGTCTCAAATCTAATGCTTGCTTTTGTGCATTTGAGAATGCAAGAAATTCTTAGAACAGAGTATGATGTGTTATTTGGAGGAAAACACATTATTGTTTTTGGAGATCTATTGCAGTTGACTCCAGTAAAAGGACAACCAGTGTTTAAAATGCTCACGCATGAAGATACTAGGAAGTTCCTTGGAAGCATTGGAAACGTTAATATATGGTTACATTTTAAATATGCTGAACTGCTTCAAAATATGCGACAGGCAATGGATGAAGATTATAAAAATATTCTACAAGATGTAAGAATTGGAAAAGTAAGCGAGTTTGGGAAAGAAGCTTTACATGGTCGATTAATTTCAAATTTGTATCCAAATGAAAACATTCTTCCAGAGAATATTTTTTAAAAAATGACTGAGAAGAAATCTGGGATATGTTTGATGCCAACTCTGCAAGAATGTTCCATCTTCAACAACAAAATGTTAGAGTTTGAAAATGAAGAGATTGTGAAACTGGAAGCAATAGATAAAATAGAGCATATGGGTGCAACAATTGTTTTGTCTGAAAATTTTAAAACTAAATTGGATTCATTAGAGAAAAGTATTTCTAAAACAGCTGGTTTTGAAAACACTCTGAATGTCTGTTTAAATTGTCGTTCCTAGCTTATTTGGAATCATCACAATGAAGTATAGAACACAACAGGCTGCTATACGTGAAAAAACTCCTTGCCCAGCCGGACAAGGATTTTATTTCTGAAACAATGTCAAATATGATTACAATATACTTTTACACAAGTAGAGTGGCACAAGCCTGTGCTGTACTAAAGGAAAAGGAAAAAATAGAACAGAGTGAAAGGGGTGTTTTCAGGCAAGAAAACGGAGCAAAGCAGGGCACTGTAAGTAAATTAAAGAATAGTGACAGTGTCGCCTGGAATGGAACATACACAATTACAATTACAATCTGCTGTATGTATGCCCACTCATTGGTGTCGACGGACGTTTCGATCCCTATTGCTCAATTACATTACTGGGATCATCATCAGGACTTAAAGTTAGATTTCCGTGAATGTAACAAAGCCTGTTGGAAAAAACAAAGAAAGTAAAAGACTTTTTAAAGATTAAAAAATGTCGGAGGGCGGTCATCACATGTCGCACATCTTTGTAACAGAATCCGGAATCGCAGTGTGTGCATTGTGCGGAGTGAGAGTGCTCATTTTAAAATCAATTTACAATTTCTATATAAACAGTAAACCTCGGAATCGCAGTGACATTGGTGCGATTGCAGTGACATTGGTGCAATTGGCGCTAAGGATTGTGTGAGAACGAGTGAGTGATTTGGATCGTGCAGAATGCGTGGATAAGAGCTGCTCAGGGCTCAGTGAATTGGTGGTTGAGCTGAGCACTGTGCCATTATCTATGAGTTTTCTCCCGGGGATTACCTAGAGTGTTTACTTCCTACCAAATTCAACTTCATTCATTACCTCTGCTTATCCACACTCCTTCACTTACCTTTTTTACTGGTTCACTTAGTCCCTTTGTGACACTCCTTCCTTTACTCTCTCTCTTCTTTCTCTCTGTCACTCCCCATGTCTTACCCTTATTCACTTATATCCACCCTCTTTCACTCCACTTAACTTACACTCACTGCTATTTTCTTTCCCTCCGTCACTACTGTTTTTTTTCTCTGGTTCCGTCACTATCTGTCATCCCCCATACTTAAGTCTCCTTCCTTTTACTTTCATCACCCATTCACATTTTCCCAGAACCTCTGCTTTAGTCTTCTTCCTCTTTCTTCTCTTCTTTTGCTCCCTTATTCATTTTCTTTTTGTCAGTTACTTCCTCTTACACCTTTTCTCTGTCTTACTATCTATTACACAGTCCTACTGTGTTCCTCCCTCTAGCTCTCTTTGTCTTAACACAACTCTCTCTGTCCCCATTCCTCATGCTCACTCCTTCATTATTTTTTTTTTGTTGGTGCGCTGATGGGACGCGCACCGGTACGCGCACCGGGGCGTTTACCGGTACGTGCACCGGGAGCGCTCCAGAGTCAAATATAAAAAAAAAAGTAAAATACTATTTTAAAACAAAAATATTATCTTAATATACAATATAGGGTTCATTTATAGAAAAACATACCTTTCTCAGCTATAGACATTTGCGAAAAAATAAGCTTAGAAATTCACTAAAAAGTACATAGGTATGAAGCCCTATAAAAAGTAAAAAATTAGCAGTTAAAAAACCTATGAAATTCACAGAAAAAAACAAAGGTTTCACACCAGTTATAGTTAGAAATTAGCATTAAAAAAACCTATGAAATTCACTGAAAAAACCAGAGGTTTCACACCAGTTATAGTTAGGAATTAGCATTAAAACAACCTATGAAATTCACTGAAAAAACCGGAGGTTTCACACCAGTTATAGTTAGGAATTAGCATTAAAAAACATATAAAATTCACTGAAAAAACCAGAGGTTTTGCACCAGTTATAGTTAGGAATTAGCATTTAAAAAACCTATTAATTTCACTGAAAAAAGCAGAGGTTTCACACCAGTTATAGTTAGCTGGAAATTTTACTGACATAAAACCATCCTTGTGACACAGTGACAGACCTCCTTTCACTGTAAAGTAACCTTTGAAACACATATTCAAAAATAGAAACTAAAATTTTCAAAAAAGTGGATATACACATACCAGTTACAACAACCAATTCAGTAATTTCACCATCTATATACACATTCACACATTCACCAACAGTTTTATATAGTCACTCATACATATACTCACTCATCATATGTAGTGATACCCCTATTCATCCTGTTACACACCGACAATCATCAAAAAGTTACTCACACATATACTCACACATGCAAATAAACTAATAAACATCCATTTATTTGCATATACAGATTTACACACACTACCACCTTACTTCTAAGGAAACTTACACATATGTACTCTCTTAAACAATCCCTTATAGAAACACATACTTATTTAAACAGGAACTCTTACAATCTCTCACTCTCACATATACTGATTTATATACATCAATACTCACATATACTAGATTAAAATATATCTTGTTACTGATAAACACACTAGTGAGACAGGCATTCAATCACTAACACACACATATACACACTCATCCACTCATACAGTCCTGCACATATGCTGTTTTCAAAAAACATACAAACAGTGAGTCAGTCATTGATACATCTATGTGCTAAGTAACACCCCCACCAAACTATACAGACACTCATACTGATACTAAAAAAACATATAATAACCCATATACACACACATGTAGCTACTCACCAACCCATACAGCAACTTAAACACAAAGTGAAACACTGATACATATATTTAAATATTTAAATATTACTCGCCAATATATGTATTCACTAAGATACACTTAATAAGCCAGTTAACCAATCAATTTTTAAAAAAAAAACATTAATTAAGACAATAATTTAAACATTTATTCTTCCATCGACCTTTACATATACATATATAAAACATATTTATTTTTCAGAAAGACACACATTCACTGGATGGTGTCATCAGTGATGTCATGAGTGATGTCACTGACCATGTCATGAGTGATGTAATATGTGATGTCATCAGCAGTGCATTGCACGCGCAAGTTATAGTGAATCCGACTAAATATTACGTGGGAATTTCAATGGTTTTATGTCAGTAAAATTTCCAGCTAACTATAACTGGTGTGAAACCTCTGGTTTGTTCAGTGAATATATATATAAATATATATATATATATGTAAGTATATATATATACTTGCAGGCTTGACCAAAATGCATCAGGCGGATATGTAAAAAATTAATATTCGCCCAATTATTATTATTATTAATGACATTTATTAAGCGCATGGTTGCACAAGGAACAGTGCGTCCCCGCACTGAAAATCCCACTAATCATCTCTTCAGCTTAGCTCAAAAAGCTGGGTCTGTGTCCTGATGTCTCCTAGGTGGGTACTGGAGCATATATCTATATGTTGCACTTGTCACTTTAGGAATTGGTTGAAATAATGGTAGAAAACGCAAAGAGAGGCTGTGGAGCGTGTCATGTGATCAAGGCCCTTTGGGGCTAAAATGTGTAATGGCTGTTGTTTGTTAACGGAAAATAAAGAATCTATACCAGCACCAAATTGATGGTCTGTGCTCCAGTCATTGGGGAATTTTGGCAAGCGGTGAGCGGAGTACTTTCGATTTATAAAGCCCGTTTGGTCTCCTCCACCAACACACTGACCCCCTCTTGTTGTAGAGCAACGCGGGTTTCAAAGGAGCCACAGTCGGACAACAGACTTAAAGAAGAATCTGGGTGGATTATCCGCAAGGTAGCCCCCCAGCAGCGACATCTGCAACCCTCATCCAACTCGATATAGGTGGACACAGGTCAAAGGACGCGAGTTACGCCGACAGTGAGTGAAGGTAGGTCTGCTCTTGCATAACTGGGTAGAAAGGTGTGCTTGGAGTAACTGCACTTGGCAATTTCACGTCTAAAAGTATCTGCTAATATCTCCGTACTATTCACAAAATGTCAGCTGAAGCGCTGAAAGATCGGGAGGCAGCGGGGGCAGCAGAAATGTTCGATGATACAGGCGCACCTAATGTGAACTCACTTATCACTAATGCAACATCAGGCAACAGCAACACCAGCCTAAATTACAAACTTAAGGAATTAGAGAAACTTATGAAACACAAGCAAAGTAAATGGTGGGAAGGGAAATCCCTCCAGCGATATCTAGATGTGGGAAGAATCCCACGGGACTGAGAGTACTCATAGCTACTAGCAATCAAAACCTGGACCCGGGGACGATGAAGGAATGGGCCAAAACCAACTTAGATTCATCAAGGTAACTCGTAACTATTTTTGTCAAATACGTTGAAAAAGACAGAATTAAACTCCAAATCTAATTGAATTAATTAATGAAGAGCTGAGCCAGATGGGGAAAAAGGAGGAAGTGGCTAAATTAAAAGAAGAAATGACAAAGAGACTCCGCAAGGAGGAAGAAACAATTGAGAATAAAGTGGACTATGAGTGTGGCCAGATATTTACATTTTCCAAGAAGTGTGACTTGCTCAAAATTTTGAAATATGGCAGATCAAATGGAGCTAAGACCAGCTCAGTGAGTAACAGAGCAAAACCTGCAAATACATCAAACTCGGATCTGAGCTCAGCAATGGACCCCACTGCAACGCAAGATCAATGTAAATACCATCTTAGCTGTCGCTTGCAGAGGAACTAGATATTTTATGCCTAGATCACAGACTGACATTACGTCTGGACTCAGGCAAACAGACAGTAAAAAACAGATCAACCAGGCCCCGGGAGAGGCGATCAGCGCAACAAAGAAGAACCCAGGAGACAAACAGTGCGCAGGTGGAAACGGAAGTAAGTGGAAAACAAACCACCAACCACACCATAGTCAATCTGGCAAATGTGAACTTAAGTAAAGCAGAAAAACAACGTTTATGCCTCAACCTGTCATACAACCCCGAGAGTACCTTCAACTATGCCACAACAAGAATGCATATCTTTAAAAGTGTGTGCAAGCTCAAATTGAAAAAATACCATCTACCTAGGAATAGAGCAACGGGCAGCTCAGAGGCCAACCAGCACACTGAATCCTCACAAATATCCCCCTGCTCAATCTAATAGCATCCGACCTTCCAACATTAAGAGACCTACAGGAGCAGGCAGAGGAAAATAGAACAACTACAGAGACTATCACTAGTGGAATCAAGCAGGGCATGAACATTACACCTTTTAAATCCCAGTCAACCTTCAACCCCAATACACCGAGAGATGCAATTATATATTCCATGAACAAACAGTGGCAGGAATTAAACAATTGAACCACAAAATAGAAGGAACAAAGAGAGATAAAAACAACAAACAAGAACTACAATGCCATCTACTAATGACCAAACTAAGGAATAACACCCAGATCATCATATTAAATTCAGACAAAGAAGGAAACCTAGTAATCTGGGGCAAAGAGGACTATGTGGATGAAGCAATGGGGCAATTGTCTGATAGGAACTGCTATCGAAAAAGTGGCATACTATCTCTCAAAGCCATGTACAATGAATATTACACAAAATTATTGGCGTGGAAAAGTGCAGGACTAATAACAATTCAAGAATACATTTTTTTGAGCACCGACAACCCGACAATATCCATTATGTACTTCATCCCGAAGATCCATAAGAACCCATTGAAACCCCCAGGATGACAAATTATATCTGCTCGCACCAGTCTACTGGAAAATTCATCTCAGTATGTGCACTTTGTTTTACAAGAACATGTTCAGCAGCTTCCTTCATACATCAGGGACACTGTGGACTTTTTGTGTAAAATTTATGATTTTGGGTGGCAAAAGGTCTTCCTGCTAATAACCTTAGATGTAACAGCACTCTATACGAGTATTAACCACCAAGATGGTTTGAGGGCCTTACAACATTATCTCAAAAGAAGACCGGCCCAGTTTATTCAACATAGTAAGATGCTTCTTAGCACGGTTGAGTTCTGTCTGCATAATAATATCTTTATGTTTCAGAGTGCACTATATCAGCAACTGCGTGGGGTTGCAATGGGGGCCAGCTTCTGCCCCAGCTAGGCCTGTATCCATGTGGGATGGTGGGAGAAGCTGGTACTGCAAAATTGCATGAGGTGTATTTCCACAACAATGTTAAACTGGTTTGGGTTTATTGATGACCTTTTTATTATTTGGCAAGGGACCTTGTCAGAATCAAGAACTTTATTGAGGGTCTCAATAGGAATGATATAAATCTGCAGTTCATGACAACCATTAGTGCTGAGTCAGTGAATTTCCTGGACATCCAGGTATACATAGGCGAGGGCAAGATAGCAACAAAAATACATAGGAAGCTGACTGCAGGCAACTCTGTGTCGCACGCAACCAGCTCCCACCTGTGACATCTAATTCAAAGAATCCCTTATGTTTAAATGCTCAGGCTTAGAAGGGTTTGCAGTAATGAGGATGAATTGAAGGCAGCACAACTAGCATGCAAAACTAGGTTCCTGGCGACAGAATATTCCAACAAATGTATCAATACGACCATTAGCAAAAGCAAGGTATTAGCCAAGTTGGACCTACTCAGGAACCCTAAGCACCGGTAGGCACTAACACCAGCAAGCATCCCGGAGTGGCAGAAGACACCTTCAGAATGATTTTAGGCTATAGCAAACAGGAAAACCAATAGAAAAAATCATCACAAAAAACTGCCCGTTAGTCCTTAATCATCAAACAATCAACCAATCAACATTTGTAAAGTGCACTACATACCCACGAGGATCTCAAGTCGCTGGGGGGGGGGGGGCGCTACTGATTTAATAGCCAGGTCTTGAGTATCCTCCTGAAGGTCAGCAGGTCTTGGGTCTGTCGTAGGCTCAGTGGGAGGGTATTCCATGTCTTGGCGGTGAGGTGGGAGAAGAATCACCCACCGGTGGTTGTTCTTCGGATGCACGGGATGGTGGTGAGTAAGAGGTTAGCGGAGCATAGCTGAAGGTTGGGGATGTAGAAGGAGAGCCGTCTGTTGAGGTAGGCTGGGCTGGTCTTGTGGAGTGCCTTGTGTGCGTGGGTGAGGAGCTTGAAGGATATCCGCTTGTTGACAGGGAGCCAGTGCAGGTTTCTCAGGTGGGGAGTGATGTGGCCATGGTGTGGTATGTCGAGGATCAGTCGTGCCAAGGTGTTTTGGATGTGTTGTAGTCGTTTGATGAGCTTAGTCGGGGATCCCACATAGAGGGCTTTTTCGTAGTCGAGTCTGCTGCTGAAGAGGGCCTGGGTGACTGTCTTTCTTGTAATTGTTGGGATCCATCTGTAGATCTTGCGGAGCATGCGGAGGGTGTTGAAGAAGGAGGAGGAGTTGGTGTTGACTTGCTTGGTCATTGATAGAGTTGAGTCGAGTATGATTCCCAGGTTGCGTGCATGGTCAGTGGGTGTCGGGCTGCCCCCAGTGCCGTCAGCCACCAGAAGTTGTCCCAGGCTGAACGGTTGGAGCTGAGGATGAGGACCTCCGTCTTGTCCGAGTACAGCTTCAGGCGGCTGGTATTCATCCAGTCGGCAACGGCCTTCATTCCTTTGTGGAGGTTCGCTTTGGCAGTGATGAAGTTCTTGGTGAGGGAGAGGATTAGCTGGGTGTCGTCAGCATAGGAGATTATGTTGAGGTCGTGCTGTCGGGCTACGTGTGCGAGCAAAGCCATGTAAATGTTGAACAACGTCGGGCTGAGGGAGGATCCCTGGGGTACGCCGCAGATGATCTCGGAGGCTTTGGAACGGAATAGGGGGAGGCAGGCGCTCTGGCTTCTGCCGGAGAGGAAGGAGGTGGTCCTATCCAGAGCCTTGTCTCGGACTCCTGTGGCGTGGAGGCATGCGCTTAGTGTGCAGTGGCAGATGGTGTAGAAGGTGGCAGAGAGGTCTACGATGATGAGTGCTGCGGTCTCGCCGTTGTCCAGCAGAGTCCAGATGTCATCGGTGGCGGTGATGAGGGTAGTCTTGGTGCTGTGGTTGCTGCGGAACCCTGACTGGGAAGGGTCCAGGATTCTGTTTTCTTCGAGGTATCGGGTTAGCTGTCTGTTGACGGTTTTCTCAATGACCTTGGTTGGGAAGGGGAACAGAGAGATGGGCCGGAAGTTCTTGAGGTCTCTTGGGTCTGCCTTAGGTTTTCTGAGTAGGGCATTGATCTCTGCATGTTTCCAGATCTCTGGGAAGGTCGCGGTCTCGAGGGGGAGATTGATGATGTTGCGCAGGTGGGGTGCGATGGAGCTGCTTGCTCTGTTGACGTGGTGCGGGAATGGGTCCGACGGAGAGCCGGAGTGGATTGTGCGCATGGTCTTCATGGTGTCATCGATGCTCACGCTGGCCCAGGCTAGCAGAGGTTTGTGTCGATGGTGTGCGGAGGGTCTGTTTTGTTGCTGTCTGTTGGGGCTGTCTGGGTGTTGAAGCTGTTGTGGATGTCTGCTATCTTGTGGTGGAAGAAGGTGGTGAGGGAGTCTCACAGGGCTTGCGTTGGCGGGATGTCATTGGTGTTGGAGCTGGGGTTGGAGAGTTCCTTCACGATGTTGAAGAGCTCCTTGCTATTGTGTGTGTTGTTATTGAGGCGGTCTTTGAAGGAGGTCCTCTTGGCCGCCCTGATGAGTTGGTGGTGGTTGCGAATGGCATCATTGTGTGCTGCTTGGCTGACCGGAGTTTGTTCACTGTGCCATTTCTTCTCTAGTTTCCAGCAGGCTTGCTTGGAGGCTAGGAGTTCTGTGGTGAACCAGCTGGCCCTTTTGCTGGTTTCTCTGTGGAGGGGTTTCTTCAGTGGGTGAGGGTATTGGCGCAGTCCTCGATCTAGCGTCTGAGGCTGTGGTAAGCATGGGCGAATTTTGCAGATCTCGCGTTCGCGAATTTTGCGGATTTGCGAATTCGCAATCCGCAAAATCCGCAAATTCCCGCGAATTTGCGGATTTTTTTTTTTTTTGTGTTCGCCCGTGTTTCTGCCAGTTCGCGAGGGTTTTTACAATTTCGCAATTTGCGAACTTACCTGTCGGGTCGCAAGTTTCGCGAACTTGTTGTTTCTACGTGTCCAGCCTGTTTGGGACACTCTTCTTCATCACTGCCACTCTCTGTCACCACTGCCACTCTCTGACTACTCATGCCACCCTCTGGCCCACCCATGCCACCCTCTGTTTCATCACCACACCCTCTGGTTGTCCAGTGTACATTATTTTCGGCAAAGCAAAGCACACCTTCCCTGCCTCAAGTGACCTGAATTAATTTGGGGCTGATTAATGTGTCACAGAATATTTTTTTAGCTGGCACCTGCTTCCTTAGTGCGCCCTGATTAGTGATCTTTTGCACTTGCTAAGTGCTTTCATTGTTGCAAAATTAGTTACAACACCTGCCCTGCCCCAACTGACAATAATGAATTAGGGGCTGATTAATGGATTTTAACTTCCAGCCTGGCTCCTGCTTGTCTCCCTTAGCTGTAATTCAGGACCTTTGTGGCATATGTGTAACTATTCTGAGGTTCAGAGCAGGGTCACATAATAGTTTCAACTGGCAACTGAACTCTGGAGGGGCCCCTCAGGAAGCACTACAGGAAATGGCTACTAATGATGAGCCTGAACTTTTGAACCTGGTAAGTAGTTACTTTCAGTTTTGCTAAGATCGTATTTCTGCAATTTTGCACTTATTCGCGGGGCGCGAACTCACGCGAACTCACGCGAACAGTGCGAGCAGTGCGAGCAAAATCCGCTGCTCGCGGATTTGCGGATTTTGCGGGAGATTCGCAAATCTCGCGGATTGCGGATTTCCCGAAAATCCGCAAAATCCGCGAGCGGAACGGATTTTCCGCCCATGCCTAGGCTGTGGGCAGCATTGTTGATGTTGGAGGGTTCGGTGGGTGGGCTGAGAGCAAGGTTTGCGTGTAGTTGGTCTTTGGTGATTTTGCTCCAGCAGCGGCGGGATATCTGTAGGGTGCGTTGGTGTTTGGTGGGCTTCTGGAAGGCGAAGTGAATGCAGCGGTGGTCAGTCCAGAGGAGTTTGGTTGTGTGGCTGACGGAGACATGCGGGCTTGAGGAGAAGACAGGGTCGAGCGTGTGGCCGGCAGAGTGGGTGGGCGTTGTGACGAGTTGCTTCAGTCCAGGGTTGGCGAGGTTATCGATCAGGGTTGTGTAGTTGTTGTTGTTGTTCTCAAGGTTTAAAGTTCAGGTCTCCGAGGAGGATGTAGTCGCTGGAGATCAGGGCGCGCGTGCTGATCAAGTCGGCGATGGAGTCGCTGAACTGGGGGCAGGATCTGGGGGGTCGGTTGACAAGGGTGCCTCTGAGGGTGGAGTTAGGGTTTGTGTGGATCTGGAAATGCATGTGTTCGGCGTTGCTGAGCGCGTCGGCGGTGCTAGTCAAGACCCTGATGCTGTTCTTGTGGATGATGGTGATTCCTCCTCCGACTCCATTGGTGTGGTCTTTGCAGGTGATATTAAAACCGTCTGGGATGGCTATGGCCATGTCCGGTGCGGAGAAGTCATTAAACCAGGTCTCTGTCAGGAAGGCGATGTCCGGAGAGGTTGTGTCGAGCAGGTTCCGGAGCTCGATGGCATGCTTGTGTGCGTAGCGGGTGTTCAGTAGTATGCATCGGAGGTAGTGGGGGTCTTTCTTGGCGGGTGGTTCGTCGGCTGTGAGGCTGGTGTAGCTGCAGTTCCGGCAGGTGATTGGGCCTTGTTTGCATTTTGGGTGGCCTTGAAGCAGGTGTGGCTCTGTCCGAAGTTGAGAGCGTGCAGAGTCCTGGTGGCGTCATAGTGGCGTTGGTCATCGTGGCAGGTACGGGGGCCAGGGGTTCTGGCACTGGGAGCGGTCCAGGCACGGACGGGCGCAGACGGGCTTGCCTTTGGCACGCCTTCGGAGCACCAGTGGAGCAGAAGGCAAAGGGGGCACAAAAACGAGGGAAAACGAGTGGCACAGAGGGCAGAAGGGCACAAAAAATGAGTGGAACAGAGGGCAGAAGGGCACAAAAAACAAGTGGCACAGAAGGCAGATGGGCACAAAAAACGAGCGAAACAGAAGGCAAAAGGGGCAAAAAAAGAGGGAAAAACGAGTGGCACAGAAGGCAAAAGGGCACAGAAATACCTGAAAAATGAGTGGAACAGAGGCAAATTACAGAACACAGAAATACAGGGGCAGCTAAGTACAGAAGGCAGAATGGGCAGAGAGGCACGGGGGCAGCGAGGGAACAGAAGGGAAAACCGGGCAGAGACACAGGGTAGCAAGGGGAACAGAAGGGAAAACCAGGCATAGACACAGGGGCAGCGAGGGGTACAGAAGGAAAAACCGGGCAGAGGGAGCACGGGGACAGCGAGGGGAACATAGAGAAGAAAAAGGTGCACGGACCACATACAGGCAGCGTTGGAAGACAGCCAACAGCAGTCACAGACACAACAATGAAAATACAGGCAGTACAATAAAAGCAATAAAGCGGAGGATGAACAAACCTACCTACGGCCTACCACTGGCCACCAGGGATGAGGCACAGGTGGTAGCCTGCAGGTGGTGGAGGGCCTCGAACTTCCTCAGCAGCGGCAGGTAGGGCAGGGAGACACAGGCGGTGCTGTGCAGAGGGGGAGCACCCTATTTAGTGGGGTCAGGGGTTGCAGGTCATAAGCCATTTGCTACCAACTAAGGTTGCCATAACCCACAGAAGGGCCCCCTCAATGAAAGATTGCCTAGTAAAAAAACAATCCCAAAAGCCAAACAGGGGTCATGTGGCTAGCACAGCATAAAGGATTCTACAAATACAAATTGTGCACAGCCTGCCTGTTAGAAATGGGGGTCTCTAGTTGGCAAGGGTTTGCACCTTTGTCCAAATAGGGGCCTTTCTTTCTAGTCAGGATAAGGGAGTTACATTCCTAAAATAACCCCTGCTCACCCCCTTGGTAGCTTGGCACAAGCAGTCAGGCTTATCTTAGAGGCAGTTTGTAAAGCATTTGCACATAACAAACAGTAATACAGTATAAGCACTACAAAAGGACACCACACGAGTTTAGAAAAATATCCAATATTTTTATATACTTAAGACAAGAACAAAAACAATAAAAATCCATAATACAGTACTTAAAAATCTTCAGTTCTCAAAATGTGCTTGAAAAACAGTTCCTTGATGTTGATAGCCACGTCCGGGGCTATCATGGCGTCCAAACACGTCTGGCTGACCCTGGAGTCGCAGGCCAGCTACGGTGTTGGGAAGACCGGCAAACAGTACCTTTTAGAAATGCAGGGTGTCAGCGACCTCTCGTTCAGCCTCCAAAAGTATGGTGTCCGCAGGCGTTGGTTTCGGTGGTTGGTGCAGGAGTTGTTGGGGCCCTCGAAGTCACAAGTGTTGCAGATCAAACTCCTCTCTGTTGAAGTCAGGAGCACTGGCGTCGGCAGGAGTCGAGTGCTGCTATGTGAAGTGCAGTGGTGCGGCGTGCGGTGCCCTTAGTCTCGGTGCGAGCAACGGCTCGGTGGCAGTATCAGATGGCATCGTCGGTGAAACCAGGGTCATGGTGTAAAGTAACTGTGGTGCTCGTCGCGGTGCTGGCTGGTCGCAGTGCAAGCACCGTATTCATTGCTGAAGCACTGATGGGGCTAGCGTCAGTAGGTCAAGGCTGTGGTGCTGGATGAGGGCAGTGCATCGTGTTACTTTACGAGCAGTGCCCTAAAATCATGATGCAAGCAGCGGCGTAGATGTCGGCATGGCGCGGCGGCATTGGGGATATCACAGCGTCATCATCAAGCAAGGTGGTGCGAAGATCAGTGCCCATAGGTTGCGGTGTAAGCAATGGCTCAGTGATGGCATCAGCAGGTGTCGCCGGTGAGATCAGGGTCACGGTGTGGCATTGCGGCAGTTCCCCTCTGCGGTGCCTTCAGGACATGGAGTCGGCAGCATAGATGTCATTGGGTTGCTTTTCTTCTGTTACAGCACAAAACATACAGTTACCAGTGCTGAGGGCAGGAGAGCTTGAAGTCTTTGCTGTTCCTGAGACTTCTTGAACAGGGGTCAAGCTCTATCTCAAGCCCTTAGAGAAAGTCACAAAAGTAGATTGCAGAAAGTTCAGTCCAGTCCTTTCACTGCCCAAAACAGAAGCAGCCACTGCAGGCCAACACAGCAAAGCACACAGCAAAGTCATAGTTCCTCCTGACAACTTCTCCAGCTCCTCTTCCTGGAAGTATTATGGATCTAAAAGAGTTCTAAAGTTCAGGGTTCTGGGCCCTGATATTTATATGTGAATCAAGAAGAGAGCAAGGAAGTTATAGGGAACGTCCCTATCCCCAGTTAATGAATGGAAAAACAATGTGGAGGAACCCACTCAAAGAGAAGTCAAGACTCGCTGTTATTATGTACAGTGCCAAAAAACATTAGGTTTTGTTAAAAGACCCCTCACACACCAATCTGGTTGGTGTCATGCTTCATCATTGGGGTCCCAACAGGGTGGCCGAATGCCCCCCGGTTGTGCTACGAAGCCTAATTGCAGCATAGCTGTTGTGATGTATTTTATGTGATTTTATGTAGAGTCTGGGCATCCCTAATAATAGTTTGATTGCAAAGACGGCAGCGGGGAAGGAGCACTAAGACCGAACTCCTGGGCTCCCAAATGTTGACCCCGCTGCCCCCCCTGCAATGACGAGTACCAGTGACTCACCGGAGTACTAACCAAAGGCAAAGATCCAGAATCGCGGCGCATACACCACCGGAACAGACAATCCACAGCTCAACACCTCCAGGATTGTACCTGATGCCGCGGAGGTGATCGTTTTCAGCGGACTCAATACCGGACGAAACCTAGACAGTCCTGCATTAGACCCGCAAGAGTCACACACGACAACCGACTACTGTCTGGCTCGACAACTCCAAGAAATTGACAAAGTGAATATCGTGAAACAAATGCCATTCTCATCAATAATTCTGCCTGTCCCGAAGATGGCCGCCAGCAACGGACTTTCAGTACTTTCCCTCACTGCAAAATTACGCGGATGAAGACAGATCCACAAGAAAGGAGCACCGAATGCACTGTGAAAGGGCCTTTTCATAGACCATCGCAGTACTTTGCCCCAAACACCTCGGATGTCTTAATTTCATCCCAACTCACTGCAAACCTCGGCTGCCTGCCCCCAAGATGGCTGCCTGCGACATAATTTTAGTACTTTCCCTCACCGCAAAATCATGCAGATGAATACGGATCCACAAGAAAGTAGCACCAAATGCACAGTGACATGGAATTTGCACGGACCACCACAGTGATATGCATCCAACGCCTCGGATGCCTTAATTTTTGCCCCAATTCACTGCAAACCTCGGCTACCTTCCCCCAGGATCGCCGCCGCAACTGACTTTTAGCGATTTCCCTGATCGCAAATTCGCACGGATGAAGAACAATCTTTAATAAAAGGGCAATGAAGCTTAGTGAAAGGGCCTTACTTAGAGACCACCGCAGTATTATGCCTCCAATGCCCCTGATGCCGTAATTTCACCCCAACTCAAAGCAAACCCTGGATGCCTGTCCTCAAGATGGTTACCGCAACTCACACTCAAAACTTCTTCCTGGTCACAAACCCACACAGGTGAGCACTGTAAATACATACATAAATAAAAGAAGTACCAAAGCCCCTGCAACCTCAGTGGCCTTATTTTTGCCCAAATTGGCCACAAATCTTGGACGCCTGACCTTAAGATGGTGGTCCGCTGGGACTGACCATGAGATGGCGGACCCCTGAACACACTCACGAATGACAGCCCCCTCCACTCTAGAAATGGCCCCCTCTCACCGTTATTAAGAACAAAAAGTTCTAACACTTATGCTGTAAATAGCCATCTTCCTGTTCCTATCCTATTAACCTCCCCCTAGTGCTCCACCCACAACCAAGGAAGATCCCAAAGGAACCCACATACTTCTAGGCTTACCACCCAATAATGGGTTCTAGCTGTTACCCGGACTCCAGCACCACCACACCTCTTATACCCCAGTTCGGGGGTTCCTCAGAGGGCTACCAACTCTGACCCAACCCAGACCAGGGAACCCCGATCACTGCTGTGATTGCAGATCACATACTGCCTACTTAAAACAGCTGGTCTGGCACCAGACCAACAGCCTGAGAAAAGCTCAGTCGAACCATCCTCCCGACCATCTAACTCAAAATTACATTTACCACCACAGTCCCCCAGCCCCTCCAAATCAATACACCATAAACCACATGGCCCAAACTCCTTGTAAATCACTTTCCCCCACAACCTCTCTTCGAAAGCGAAAAGAAACTTGAAATACGGACTGATTCAATAACACCCAGAAATTCTAGTTGCGGACTCCTACAACTGCAACTCCAAGGGTCAACTGAAAATGGATCTCATTTTCCATACCATAAGACCAGAAAACTGGAATTCCATGCTCAGATCACAGCTCAACATAACCAAATCAACCAACACTTCCTACAGCTGCAAGCTAACGTTTTCTATCCCCAACCACACTAAAGGCGTATAGGCAACATCTCTGCGACCATCTACCACAACAGCACACTCTTGGTTCAAGCCAACAGTGACAACCTCGAATCATTCAACACGCTCTTCCCCTCATTACGTAACACCTCCTCTCACCTGCCCACTCCCATTCTGTGACAGACTGACCCCCAAAGAGACCCTACAAACCAATGCCACACCCTCCGTCAACCCCGTCATCCTTTTCACCCTGGACAACTTCCTCCCCCTGCCCTCCTCACACAAAACACACACAATACACTCTTCCTCTCCAACACACACTGGAATTACGACGCCAAGGATGCTCAACATCCCCCGGACAATCACCACCAACCCCCTACCTCCCCAATACACCTCACCCGACCAACAACTAATGCCCACAACCTGCTATGTACGACACGTAACCTCATATCTCTTTCCACACGCAAGAGGCCGAAGGGATCCACCACGAGAGCCCCAATGCCCCTTGCCCACGGCTTCACACATAGTCAACACCGGCATTAGGAATGCCAAAAGCCAACATATCAACAACAAGCTCTCTCCCCACGGGACGACCCTGCACTGAAACACCCCATCCCCCCTCTCTAGAAATGACACAACGTCTTGCTCTACTGAAAAGCCAGCTAGGAACTGTAATACTAGGCCTTAACGCAATCTTACTAAGCCTCTCCACACTCAGAGAGCCTAGCCAACTCCCTCTCTTGACTCCCACTTTTCCCATCACCAGACAGCAAATGCCTTCCAAGGCTTCATCTCCTAGCTGGATCTCAACCCCCCTCTCAAACAAATTACAGAGACCCAAAAGAACAACTGCGGATATGACCCCAAGTGAAGTGACGGAGTTCGCTGCTTCCTATGACACCCCTACCTTTGCTATGCACTCATACACAAAGATAGAACGGCTCAATGATGTGGGGCATTGTAATCATACACAAGGAAACCCCCAGTGAAGGAAACAGACACCTTCAAATACAACACGTTTGAATGCCCAACTGCCAACATTAAGACAAATGACATCAAATCTCTACTCTGCCACCTCCTCTACCATCCGCCAGGCAACACTACAGCATTCGGGGAACACCTGTCCAATCTGATTACCCACTGCTTACTCTGAGACTCAAACTATTTAATTCTATGTGACCTCAACCTACACTGGAATGAAGAAAACAACCTGCTAATCCAATTTATTTATTTATTTATTTAAATTTATAAGGCGCACAGCTACCCGCAGTGGGTTTCCCGGCGCCGAGGGACCGACTAAAAAAAGAAAGAACTGCCAAGCAAACTACTAGAAAAAAAAACTGCTCTGATCACTGCTGTAAAAGCCAGGTTTTTAATCCCCTGCGGAAACGAAAAAGATCCGTCTCAAACTTCAGTGTCAATGGCAGGGCATTCCAAAACTTAGTACCTAAATGAGAGAAAGAGCGGCTCCCCATCTTCACCAGCTTAAATCTAGGAACAATGAAATAGCCTTTTCCCGAGGATCTCAAACAGCGGCTAGGCTTCTAAGCCTGAATGAGACCCTGTAGGTACTTTGGGGCTGAGCCCTGTTTAATCTTAAAAATGTGGCACAAAGCTTTAAATTTAATTCTGCTTGTTATTCTCAGCCAATGCAGGTCGCGGAGGGCTTGAAAGGCGGATGTTCTCCTGGGAACATTACGTAAAAGCTGTGCGGCCGCATTCTGAACAACCTGAAGTTTATTCACTGTTGTTGAATCAGCACCAAGGTAGAGGACATTACCATAGTCCAGGCGGGAAACTACCAATGCCTGGACCACGGTCCTCTGTGTGGGGGTGGGGAGCATCCACAGAATTTTTTGAAGCCATCTTAAGGTGGCAAAACAGATGGAGGCCACCCTAACAGCCTGTTGCCGCATTGTAAGCTTTTTCGTCCACGAGGAATCCGAGATTGCGAACCTGAGCAACGGGTTGAGGGGTAGGGCCCATACTCTCGGGCCAATGTTGGGGACCCCATAGATCTTTGCCCTTGCCCAGGATCACAACCTCGGTCTTATCCCCATTAAGCTTGAGGAAATTACTCTGCATCCACTCAGACACTCGTGTCAAACCCTGTTTCAAAGCCGAGATGTCATTACCTTCCAGATTTGAAAGGGAGAAAATAATTTGTGTATCATCGGCGTAAGAAAATAAAGTACGACCGGCTTCCTCCACAATAGTGGCCAGGGGTCTAACATTGATGTTAAATAGTAATGGACTAAGTATAGACCCCTGGGGAACGCCGTACGCCGATGAACAAATTATAGAGGATGCTTTAGCTGAGAAAACTTGAAAAGTACGACCACTTAAAAAAGAGGCTATCCAAGCTAAAGCAGAGCCCTCAACTCCCAGAGATTGAAGGGTTACGAGAAGGATGGAATGAGACACGGTATAGAACGCCGCACTTAAGTCTAAAAGAATGAGTGCGGATGTTTCCCCGCAATCGATACCATGCCGTAAACTCTCAGTAACTCCTAAAAGTGTGGTCTCAGTGGAATGGTGCACTCTAAAGCCAGATTGAGATGGGTGCAGGAAGCCCAAACTCTCTACCAGGAGAGTCAGCTGTGAGTTGATATGCCTTTCTAAGATCTTAGAAAAAATGGGCAACAGCGAGATAGGACTAAAGTTGCATAAATTAGAAACATCAGCTCCAACCTTTTTAAGCAGAGGAATAATCATCGCATATTTCCACTCCTGTGAAACATGTGACTCAATCAAGGAGGAGTTAAGGAGTTTCCTCACAATACAACGGGAGTCCAGAGCAAGTTGTTTAAGGATCTTGGCTGGTAGAGGGTTGTGAGGGGAGCCAGAGTTAATGCTCTCCAAGCAGCGAACAAAGGAGGCATAGTCAAAAAGTGTCCAGTCAGTAAGTTTGACTGCCAGGGGAGGCAGACTATTATGGATAGGCATTGTCATAGACGATAATTCCTCATTCAAGGATGAGGGATTCAAAGAATAATAAATGCGTTCCACCTTAACAATAAAGAACTCTGCAGTGGAATTACATTGTGCCTCATCCAAAACAGGAGGGGCGGGAATAGAATCTGCACCTGTCAGTTTTTTTTACCACAGAAAAAAGTGTATGAGAACAGTTCTGAGCATGTGTTACGGTGTTGGCAATATAAGCCGCTCTAGCCATTCCCTGAACAACAACCTTATCCAACACTGCTCTGAAGAAACACACGACAAAGGTTCTACTCTGGATGCCATTATTGCCCAACGAGACATAATCGTTATCAACCACATCCTGCCCGTTGACTGGTCTGATCACCACCTCATCTTATTTCGTATCAGCCAACCAATCCTATGCAACCCCCCCATGCTGAACCCCCCACCCCCCAAATGGATGAGAAACCTTACTCCGATCCTCCTGGAAAACCTGGAGGAAAAGGATTATCTCTCCAAAACTGAAGTCACCTCACACTATAAAGCAACCATGACTTCCTTTTCTGGACCAACTAGACCCCATGAAACTATAAAAAGCCAGAAACATACCATCCAGATCCTGGATCAATATGGACATAAACTCTGAAGGAGACACCTCAGTGCCACAGAAAGACTCTGGCAGAACAACCCAACCTCAATCCTTTGCGAGCAACTCAAATCAACCTGCAGAAAGTACAAAAAACACATCATTAACAAAAAAAAATTCTTCTTCTGCACTGCTCTTGAAACACAAAAAACAGGCCCAAGGAACTCTTCAACCTAATCAAACAACAGACTTCCAACCCCCCCTTCCTCGATTGTGGCCTCAAAGACATGTGCAATAATTTCACCAACTTCTTCAATGACTCTCCCTGGATCTCAATCCCAGTCCCCCTCACAGGAGCCTGTCCACAAGGACAGATGATATTGTATCCAATCACCCACCAAAAATTTGGAAATCCTTCAACCCCATCTCCGAATCGGTGATAATTAAACTAATCTCTACCTCCAAACCCTCTTCACAAATGCTTGATCCTATACCCATCCAACAAGCTAAAAAACTCAAACTCTCCCTAGCCCTTCTCTGGAGAAAACTCATAAACAGCTCCCTGAGAACCGGAACCATTCCAGACTGCCTCAAAGTCGGCCAAGTCACACCACTTCTTAAAACGGGTTTGGACACTAACAATTTGAATAACTTCAGACCTGTTTCCAATCTTCCTCTCCTAACTAAAATCCTGGAAAGTTGTCTACTCCTACAACTGACCTAGCACATGGACGGTATAAAACTCCTGGACCCCCACCAATCGGGCTTCTGACAAGGCTGCAGTACAGAGATAGCAATCATAAATATCATAGACGTCATCCACAAGTCACTAGTCACGGACCAAGGCTGCCTACTCATATTTCTAGCCCTATCGACAGCCTTCGACGTGGTTGACCACAAGCTATTCATCAAAGTACTTAAAAAAAGGATAGGTGCAGAAGAGGTGGTCTTACAACGGTACTCCTCATTTCTCCAGAAACGCACACAAAGAAAAAATTCAAAAACGTATTGTCAGACCTACACCCAGTCAGCAGAGGTGTCACCAAAGGGTCAGTTCTTTCCCCTCAACTTTTCAACATCTACATGGGACCCCTCACCACCATACTAAAAAAAACAACATTCCCTTCCACCTATATGCAGTCGGCACTAATATCTATCTCGAAACATCCTCCATTGACAACATTCAAAGACTCAACGACACTCTTAGTGAAGTCCAACACTGGTTATCTCTAAACCACCCGAAACTTAACCAAGACAAAAGGGAATTCCTTCTCATCGCTAACAAAAAGAGAACCCCCAAATCATAGAATGGCTTAATGCTATTGATGCCCTCAATGGCAACATCACCCTGGCTGACTCCGTAAGATCGTTGGGAATCACTCTTGATCCAAAACTAGACATGGTCAAGCATATCAAGTACTATGCAAAGAGCGCCGTCGTCAACCTGAAACTACTCAACAAAATAAAACCCTTCATCCCGCCCAAGGACCTCAAACAGGCCACTCAATCACTGGTGCTGTCCAGACTAGATTACGGGAACGCAGCCCTCACAAGCACAGTAAATGCCACATTCAGAACAACGCTCAATTCAGAAGCCAGAATGATCACAGGAGCAAAGAAATATGATCACATATCAGCCACACTCAAAGAGCTAAAAAGGCTCCCAGTTGACATGCGTGCCAACTTCAACTGCTTGCCTCATGCACAAAGCCCTGCACAAAGGGGAACCTGCCTGCCCGGCCTCCAAACTGAAGAAGGACGGTAAGACATGGACCCTCAGGAGCGTCAATACACTTCTCCTCATCCCACCGAAAACCTGTAAACAAAGAAACGCAGGCCTCTCATTTTCCATCCCAGTCCACATTAGAACCACCCCATCCTTTACAAAATTTAAAATGCAGCTCAAGGACCTCTTTCTCAATCGTTTGCTCCCGTATCGTTAGCTGCCACCGGAAATCACTAGCTGAAACCTGGCAGCAGCTCGATTTTCTGACATCAAGACATCTACCTCCACCAAGCCAGGGAACACATCCCTCGCCCCCATTCCCTAAAAGAGGTTGGCTTGAGCCAATGTGCACATTGCAAGTACTTTATCAGACATCCTTGACTTAATGCGGTACAGCGCACCCAGACATCCGTAGCACCATGAACCACTATGTATACTACCCCGTTACCATATGTTTTTCCTTAATACTACTGCATTACTGTGTGATTTCCTGACACATATGTTGTAAAGCGCTCAGATACCCTTGGGTCTGGCCAGCGTTATATAAAACCCTTAAAATAAAAAAATAAAAAATTAAATAAATGTGAAGTGCTGTAGTGAAAGTTAAAAGTATCTCTGGGAATCTTTGCCCTTTGTGTTTAATAATGGTGGCTCAGGATACGGTTAAAATATGTGGTGCAACTAATGGAGCAGTTTTACTCTTAGTTGTCAACAATGAGGTCTACATGTTTCAGCTCTTGATAATAAAATGAATGGGCTTTCGCCAGGTCCTGGTGAAAAGTGTGTGAGTGGCAAAAATAAAGCCATGTGAAAGGTGAAATGAACAACACACACACTAAGGTGTGTTGACAGTGTTCAGTAGAGTTTCTATACTTACAAACCCACTGTAAAAACACTGAATGAGTGTGTTGGGCAGGAAATTCAGGGTCCAGCAGGGGTACCGTCTATAATCACACTTTCATCAAGACACATCACCCACTATGACTGGCTGCCATGATCACGGGAGCATAGGTTGTATTGAGTGAAGCGTCTTGACGAAAGTGTGATCTAGCCCAGGGAACCCCCACCTTGCTGGGGCTAAGTTAATGAAATGCAGCCGGGCCACACAGCCCCAGGGACTACCACCCCCCAGGGCTTTATTTTTTCAGAAGTGTGTTGGGGGTCCTACCCCCATGCAGTCTTTGGACCTCTTTATGTACCTCTCTTGCCTCTTTCTGTAGCTCTATTGCCTCTTTCTACACCTTTCTTCTCTTTCTGTACCTTTTTCTTCTTTCTGCACTACTCTTGCGTTTTCTACACCTCTCTTTCTTCTTTCTGTACCTCACTTGCCTATTTATGCACTTTTCTTCCTCTTTCTGTGCCTCTCTTCGTGAACCACTCTTGCAAATTTCTGCACATCTCTTGCTTTTTTCTGTACCTTTAATCTTCTTTTTGCACCTCTCTTGCCTCTTTCTGTACCTTTCTTCACTTTTCTTGCTTCTTTCTACTTGTAGCTTGCCTCTTTCTGCACCTCTTTTGTTTCTTTTGTTACGTTTCTTCCTCTTTCTGTACCTCACTTGCATCATTCTGGACCTCTCCTGCCCATTTATGCATCTCTCATGCCTCTTTCTGTGGCTTTCTTCTTCTTTCTGCAGTTCTTTTGCTTCTTTCTGAATCTCTCTTGCCTCTTTATGACCCTCTCTTGTTTCTTTATGCACGTTTCCTGCTTCTTTCCGCAACCCTCTTCTATCATTCTGCACCTCTCTTGTCTCTTTCTTTACCTTTTTTCCTCTTTCTGTGCCTTTCTTCATCATTCTGTACCTCTCTTGCTTCTTTCTGTACCTCTCTTGCTCTTTCTACACTCTTCTTCCTTTTTTATGCACATATCTTGCCTCTTTCTGTACCTCTCATTTTTCTTTCTGCACTTCTCTTGGTCCTTTCAGAAACTCTCTTTCTTCTTTCTGCACCTCTCTTGCTTCTTTCCGTACTTCTTGTGCATCTTTCTGCACTTCTCTTGCTTCTTTCTGTGCCTTTCTTCCTCTTTCTGTGACTTTCTTCCTCTTTCTGCAGTCTTCCTACCTTTGTCAGTACTTTTTTTTTATACAGAAACACATGAGTCGGTTAGGACAACATCAAAAAAAAGAGAAAAAAAAACCTTGTGTCGGGCACATACAAATTCAAAGCATAACTTTAGACACATACAAAAAAAATGAGTACAGCCAACTATTTTATACATTACATCAGGGCAACCACAATAAAGACCAAAGTAAATTATAGACATTTCCCGCACGTCCATCCTTACATCTCCCAAAAATTTGTGACTAACCCCCATATCTGTTCCCCAATTTTCCTCGTACGGGAGCCCTTTAGAACATACAAGCTGTACTCCATGTTATGTACCATGAAAAACCGAGACCGCCATGCTTCAAAGGTAGGCGGTTCCTGTTGCAGCCATGCAGAAGCAATACACAGCCTATAAACTGCAGTCACTAAAAAGATTAGTTTGACATGCTTCTTCAGAATGTTGGTACTCGGTATACCCATTTCAACCCCAAATAATATCTGTGTTACTGATAACTGTATCTGAGCGCCCACAATTGCCGATATACATTTTTCTATCTGGACCGACAGGGGTGCTACTGTAGTACATGTACAGAAAATGTGGACATCATCCGCTGAAACAAGCCCACTGCGAAAACATTTCCCAACTGCATCGCCCGGCCATTTGGACACTTTGTCTGGGGTGAAATATAAATTGTAAATAGATTTAAAATGTTGCGCCGCCAACTTTGCAGACAGGAATACGTCTTTAGCCATACCTAATGAAATTTCTATTTGAATATCCTATCTGCCGAGTTTAGCGCCCCATTTACTATTCTGTTGATCTATATCATCCTTTTTAGTGTTTAACAAATGATTGTATAGAGCACCAATCTTTACCCCTTTCATGATGTCCTCAATCAAAAGATTTGGTTTGAAGTTGTTCCCCGTACACATTAGGTAGTTTTGAATCTGTAGATATTTCACAAAATGTTGTCTAGGGAGAAGATATTGTTCACATAGTTGTTCAAAAGATTTAAAATAGCTAACATCATACAAATCACCCACCACACTAATACCTTTCTCCCTCCAATTATATACTACTCTATCCCACACATCTACAGGTAGATCAGTCAGTACTTCTGTTGCCGCTTTCTGCACCTCTCTTGCTTCTTTCTATAATTCTCGTGCATCTTTCTGCCCTTCTCTTGCTTCTTTACTGACTTTCTTCCTCTTTCTGTTGCTTTCTTCATCTTTCTTTACTTCTCCTGCCTCTTTCTGCATCTCTATTGCCTCTTTCTACAACCCTCTTCCTTTTTTCTGTTCTTCTCAAGCCTCTTTCTGTACTTTTTTATCTCTTTCTGCACCTCTCTTGCCTATTTCTGCATCTCTCTTGCCTCTTTCTGCATTTCACTTGCTTCTTTCTGTGCCTTTCTTTCTCTTTCTGCGCCTCTCTTGCCTCTTTCTGTACCGTTCTGCACTGTTCTTGCTTCTTTCTACATCTATCTTGCCCCTTTCTGCACCTCTTTTGTTTCTTTTGTTACGTTTCTTCCTCTTTCTGTACCTTACTTGCACCTTTCCGGACCTCTCCTGCCCATTTATGGATTTCTCATGCCTCTTTTTGTGGCTTTCTTCTTTCTGCAGTTCTTCTGCTTATTTCTGAATCTCTCTTGCCTCTTTATGACCCTCTCTTGTTTCTTTATGCACATGTCCTGCTTCTTTCTGCACCTCTCTTGTCTCTTTCTTTACCTTTCTTCCTCTTTCTGTGCCTTTCTTCCTCATTCTGCACCTCTCTTTCCTCTTTGGTACTTCTCTTGCTTCTTTCTGTACCTCTCTTGCTCTTTCTAGACATTTCTTCCATTTTTATGCACCTATCTTGCCCATTTCTGTACCTCTCATTTTTCTTTCTGCATTTCTCTTGCTTCTTTCAGCACCTCTCTTTCTTCTTTCTATACCTCTCTTGCTTCTTTCTGTACTTCTTGTGCATCGTTCTGCACTTCACTTACTTCTTTCTGTGCCGTTCTTCCTCTTTCTGTGACTTTCTTCCTCTTTCTGCAGTCTTCCTGCTTCTTTCTGCACTTCTGTTGCCGCTTTCTGTGACTTTCTTCCTCTTTTTGTTGCTTTCTTCATCTTTTTGTACTTCTCCTGATTCTTTCTGCACCTCTCTTACCTATTTCTGCATCTCTCTTGCCTCTTTCTGTGCCTTTCTTCTTCCTTCTGCAGTTCTTTTGCTTCTTTCTGAATGCCTCTTGCCTCTTTATGCACCTCCCTTGTTTCTTTCTGTACTTTTCCCGCTTCTTTCTGCAACCCTCTTCCATCTTTCTGCACCTCTCTTGTCTCTTTCTGTGCCTTTCTTCCACTGTCTGCACCACTCTTGCCTCTTTCTGCATCACTCTTCCCTCTTTCTGTACCTCTCTTGCCTCTATCTGCACCACTCTTGCCTCTTTCTTTGCCTTTCTTCCTTTTTGTGCCTTTCTTCCTCATTCTGCACCTCTCTTGCCTCTTCGGTACCTCTCTTGCTTCTTTCTGTACCTCTCTTGCTCTTTCTACACTTTTCTTCCTTTTTTATACAACTTTCTTCCCTCTTTCTGTACCTCTCATTTTTATTTCTGTACTTCTCTTGCTTCTTTCAGCACCTCTCTATCTTCTTTCTGCACCTCTCTTGCTTCTTTCTGTACTTCCTGTGCATAGTTCTGCACTTCTCTTGCTTCTTTCTGTGCCGTTATTCCTCTTTCTGTGACTTTCTTCCTCTTTCTGCAGTCTAGCTGCTTCTGTCAGTACTTCTGGTGCCGCTTTCTGCACCTCTCTTGCTTCTTTCTGTACTTCTCGTGCATCTTTCTGCATCAATCTTCCCTCTTTCTGTGCCTTCCTTCTTCCTTCTGCAGTTCTTTTGCTTATTTCTGAATGTCTCTTACCTCTTTATGCACCTCCCTTGTTTCTTTCTGTACTTTTCCTGCTTCTTTCTGCAACCATCTTCCATCTTTCTGCACCTCTCTTGTCTCTTTCTGTGCCTTTCTTCCACTTTCTGCACCTTTCTTGCCTCTTTCTGCATCGCTCTTGCCTCTTTCTGTACCTCTCTTGCCTCTATCTGCACCTCTCTTGCCTCTTCTGTACCTCTCTTGCTCTTTCTACACTTTTCTTCTTTTTTCATGCACCGTTCTTGCCTCTTTCTGCACCTCTCATTTTTCTTACTGCACTTCTCTTGCTTCTTTCAGCACCTCTCTTTCTTCTTTCTGTACCGCTCTTGCTTCTTTCTGTACTTCTTGTGTATCTTTCTGTACTTCTCTAGCTTCTTTCTGTGCCGTTCTTCATCTTTCTGTGACTTTCTTCCTCTTTCTGCAGTCTTCCTGCTTCTTTCTGCACTTCTGTTGCCTCTATCTGCACCTCTCTTGCCTCTTTATTTACCTTTCTTCCTCTTCTTGTGGCTTTTATCCTCATTCTGCACCTCTCTTGCCTCTTCGGTACCTCTCTTGCTTCTTTCTGTACCTCTTTTGCCCTTTGTACACTTTTCTTCATTGTTATGCACATTTCTTGCCTCTTTCTGTTCCTCTCATTTTTCTTTCTGTACTTCTCTTGCTTCTTTCAACACCTCTCTTTCTTCTTTCTGCCCCTGTCTTGCTTCTTTCTGTACTTCTTGTGCATCGTTCTTCACTTCTCTTGCTTCTTTCTGTGCCGTTCTTCCATTTTCTGTGACTTTCTTCCTCTTTCAGCAGTCTTCCTGCTTCTGTCAGTACTTCTGTTGCCACTTTCTGTACCTCTCTTGCTTCTTTCTTTACTTCTTGTGCATCTTCCTGCACTTCTCTTGCTTCTTTTTGTGACTTTCTTCCTCTTTCTGTTGCTTTCTTCATCTTTCTGTACTTCTCCTGCTTCTTTCTGCACCTCTCTTACCTATTTGTCCATCTTTCTTGCCTCTTTATGTGCCTTTCTTTTTCCTTCTGCAGTTCTTTTGCTTCTTTCTGAATGTCTCTTGCCTCTTTATGCACCTCCCTTGTTTCTTTCTGTACTTTTCCTGCTTCTTTCTGCACCCTCTTCCCTCTTTCTGCACCTCTCTTGTCTCTTTCTGTGCCTTTCTTCCTCTTTCTGCACCACTCTTGCCTCTTTCTGCATCACTCTTGCCTCTTTCTGTACCTCTCTTGCCTCTATCTGCACCTCTCTTGCCTCTTCGGTACCTCTCTTGCTTCTTTCTGTACCTCTCTTGCTCTTTCTACACATTTCTACCTTATTTATGCACCTATCTTGCCTCTTTCTGTACCTCTCATTTTTCTTTCTGCACTTCTCTTGCTTCTTTCAGCACCTCTCTTGCTTCTTTCTGTACCTCTCTTGCTCTTTCTACACTTTTCTTCCTTTTTTATGCACCTTTCTTGCCTCTTTCTGTACCTCTAATTTTTCTTTCTGTACTTCTCTTGCTTTTTCAGCACCTCTCTTTCATCTTTCTGCACCTCTCTTGCTTCTTTCTGTACTTCTTGTGCGTTGTTCTGCACTTCTCTTGCTTCTTTCTGTGCTGTTCTTCCTCTTTCTGTGACTTTCATCCTCTTTCTGCAGTCTTCCTGCTTCTGTCAGTATTTCTGTTGCCGCTTTCTGCACCTCTGTTGCATCTTTCTGTACTTCTCATGCATCTTTATGCTCTTCTCTGCTTCTTTCTGCGACTTTCTTCCTCTTACTGTTGCTTTCTTCATCTTTCTTTACTTCTCCTGCTTCTGTCTGTACCTCTCTTACCTATTTCTGCATCTCTCTTGCCTCTTTCTGTGCCTTTCTTCTTCCTTCTGCAGTTCGTTTGCTTCTTTCTGAATGTCTCTTGCCTCCTTATGCACCTCCCTTATTTCTTTCTGTACTTTTCCTGCTTCTTTCTGCAACTCTCTTCCATCTTTCTGCACCTCTCTTGTCTCGTTCTGTTCCTTTCTTTCACTTTCTGCACCTCTCTTGCCTCTTTCTGCATCGCTCTTGCCTCTTTCTGTACCTCTCTTGCCTCTATCTGTACCTCTCTTGCCTCTTCGGTACCTCTCTTGCTTCTTTCTGTACCTCTCTTGCTCCTTCTACACTTTTCTTCCTTTTTTATGTACATATTTTGCCTCTTTCTGTACCTCTCAAGTTTCTTTCTGCACTTCTCTTGCTTCTTTCAGCACCTCTCTTTCTTCTTTCTGCACCTCTCTTGCTTCTTTCTATAATTCTCGTGCATCTTTCTGCCCTTCTCTTGCTTCTTTACGGACTTTCTTCCTCTTTCTCTTGCTTTCTTCATCTTTCTTTACTTCTCCTGCCTCTTTCTGCATCTCTATAGCCTCTTTCTACAACCCTCTTCCTTTTTTCTGCTCTTCTCAAGCCTCTTTCTGTACTTTTTTATCTCTTTCTGCACCTCTCTTGCCTATTTCTGCATCTCTCTTGCCTCTTTCTGCACTTCACTTGCTTCTTTCTGTGCCTTTCTTTCTCTTTCTGCGCCTCTCTTGCCTCTTTCTGTACCGTTCTGCACTGTTCTTGCTTCTTTCTACATCTATCTTGCCCCTTTCTGCACCTCTTTTGTTTCTTTTGTTACGTTTCTTCCTCTTTCTGTACCTTACTTGCACCTTTCCGGACCTCTCCTGCCCATTTATGGATTTCTCATGCCTCTTTTTGTGGCTTTCTTCTTTCTGCAGTTCTTCTGCTTATTTCTGAATCTCTCTTGCCTCTTTATGACCCTCTCTTGTTTCTTTATGCACATGTCCTGCTTCTTTCTGCACCTCTCTTGTCTCTTTCTTTACCTTTCTTCCTCTTTCTGTGCCTTTCTTCCTCATTCTGCACCTCTCTTTCCTCTTTGGTACTTCTCTTGCTTCTTTCTGTACCTCTCTTGCTCTTTCTAGACATTTCTTCCATTTTTATGCACCTATCTTGCCCCTTTCTGTACCTCTCATTTTTCTTTCTGCACTTCTCTTGCTTCTTTCAGCACCTCTCTTTCTTCTTTCTATACCTCTCTTGCTTCTTTCTGTACTTCTTGTGCATCGTTCTGCACTTCACTTACTTCTTTCTGTGCCGTTCTTCCTCTTTCTGTGACTTTCTTCCTCTTTCTGCAGTCTTCCTGCTTCTTTCTGCACTTCTGTTGCCGCTTTCTGTGACTTTCTTCCTCTTTTTGTTGCTTTCTTCATCTTTTTGTACTTCTCCTGATTCTTTCTGCACCTCTCTTACCTATTTCTGCATCTCTCTTGCCTCTTTCTGTGCCTTTCTTCTTCCTTCTGCAGTTCTTTTGCTTCTTTCTGAATGTCTCTTGCCTCTTTATGCACCTCCCTTGTTTCTTTCTGTACTTTTCCCGCTTCTTTCTGCAACCCTCTTCCATCTTTCTGCACCTCTCTTGTCTCTTTCTGTGCCTTTCTTCCACTGTCTGCACCACTCTTGCCTCTTTCTGCATCACTCTTCCCTCTTTCTGTACCTCTCTTGCCTCTATCTGCACCACTCTTGCCTCTTTCTTTGCCTTTCTTCCTTTTTGTGCCTTTCTTCCTCATTCTGCACCTCTCTTGCCTCTTCGGTACCTCTCTTGCTTCTTTCTGTACCTCTCTTGCTCTTTCTACACTTTTCTTCCTTTTTTATACAACTTTCTTCCCTCTTTCTGTACCTCTCATTTTTCTTTCTGTACTTCTCTTGCTTCTTTCAGCACCTCTCTATCTTCTTTCTGCACCTCTCTTGCTTCTTTCTGTACTTCCTGTGCATAGTTCTGCACTTCTCTTGCTTCTTTCTGTGCTGTTATTCCTCTTTCTGTGACTTTCTTCCTCTTTCTGCAGTCTAGCTGCTTCTGTCAGTACTTCTGGTGCCGCTTTCTGCACCTCTCTTGCTTCTTTCTGTACTTCTCGTGCATCTTTCTGCATCAATCTTCCCTCTTTCTGTGCCTTCCTTCTTCCTTCTGCAGTTCTTTTGCTTATTTCTGAATGTCTCTTACCTCTTTATGCACCTCCCTTGTTTCTTTCTGTACTTTTCCTGCTTCTTTCTGCAACCATCTTCCATCTTTCTGCACCTCTCTTGTCTCTTTCTGTGCCTTTCTTCCACTTTCTGCACCTTTCCTGCCTCTTTCTGCATCGCTCTTGCCTCTTTCTGTACCTCTCTTGCCTCTATCTGCACCTCTCTTGCCTCTTCTGTACCTCTCTTGCTCTTTCTACACTTTTCTTCTTTTTTCATGCACCGTTCTTGCCTCTTTCTGCACCTCTCATTTTTCTTACTGCACTTCTCTTGCTTCTTTCAGCACCTCTCTTTCTTCTTTCTGTACCGCTCTTGCTTCTTTCTGTACTTCTTGTGTATCTTTCTGTACTTCTCTTGCTTCTTTCTGTGCCGTTCTTCATCTTTCTGTGACTTTCTTCCTCTTTCTGCAGTCTTCCTGCTTCTTTCTGCACTTCTGTTGCCTCTATCTGCACCTCTCTTGCCTCTTTATTTACCTTTCTTCCTCTTCCTGTGGCTTTTATCCTCATTCTGCACCTCTCTTGCCTCTTCGGTACCTGTCTTGCTTCTTTCTGTACCTCTTTTGCCCTTTGTACACTTTTCTTCATTGTTATGCACCTTTCTTGCCTCTTTCTGTTCCTCTCATTTTTCTTTCTGTACTTCTCTTGCTTCTTTCAACACCTCTCTTTCTTCTTTCTGCCCCTGTCTTGCTTCTTTCTGTACTTCTTGTGCATCGTTCTTCACTTCTCTTGCTTCTTTCTGTGCTGTTCTTCCATTTTCTGTGACTTTCTTCCTCTTTCAGCAGTCTTCCTGCTTCTGTCAGTACTTCTGTTGCCACTTTCTGTACCTCTCTTGCTTCTTTCTTTACTTCTTGTGCATCTTCCTGCACTTCTCTTGCTTCTTTTTGTGACTTTCTTCCTCTTTCTGTTGCTTTCTTCATCTTTCTGTACTTCTCCTGATTCTTTCTGCACCTCTCTTACCTATTTCTGCATCTCTCTTGCCTCTTTCTGTGCCTTTCTTCTTCCTTCTGCAGTTCTTTTGCTTCTTTCTGAATGTCTCTTGCCTCTTTATGCACCTCCCTTGTTTCTTTCTGTACTTTTCCCGCTTCTTTCTGCAACCCTCTTCCATCTTTCTGCACCTCTCTTGTCTCTTTCTGTGCCTTTCTTCCACTGTCTGCACCACTCTTGCCTCTTTCTGCATCACTCTTCCCTCTTTCTGTACCTCTCTTGCCTCTATCTGCACCACTCTTGCCTCTTTCTTTGCCTTTCTTCCTTTTTGTGCCTTTCTTCCTCATTCTGCACCTCTCTTGCCTCTTCGGTACCTCTCTTGCTTCTTTCTGTACCTCTCTTGCTCTTTCTACACTTTTCTTCCTTTTTTATACAACTTTCTTCCCTCTTTCTGTACCTCTCATTTTTCTTTCTGTACTTCTCTTGCTTCTTTCAGCACCTCTCTATCTTCTTTCTGCACCTCTCTTGCTTCTTTCTGTACTTCCTGTGCATAGTTCTGCACTTCTCTTGCTTCTTTCTGTGCCGTTATTCCTCTTTCTGTGACTTTCTTCCTCTTTCTGCAGTCTAGCTGCTTCTGTCAGTACTTCTGGTGCCGCTTTCTGCACCTCTCTTGCTTCTTTCTGTACTTCTCGTGCATCTTTCTGCATCAATCTTCCCTCTTTCTGTGCCTTCCTTCTTCCTTCTGCAGTTCTTTTGCTTATTTCTGAATGTCTCTTACCTCTTTATGCACCTCCCTTGTTTCTTTCTGTACTTTTCCTGCTTCTTTCTGCAACCATCTTCCATCTTTCTGCACCTCTCTTGTCTCTTTCTGTGCCTTTCTTCCACTTTCTGCACCTTTCTTGCCTCTTTCTGCATCGCTCTTGCCTCTTTCTGTACCTCTCTTGCCTCTATCTGCACCTCTCTTGCCTCTTCTGTACCTCTCTTGCTCTTTCTACACTTTTCTTCTTTTTTCATGCACCGTTCTTGCCTCTTTCTGCACCTCTCATTTTTCTTACTGCACTTCTCTTGCTTCTTTCAGCACCTCTCTTTCTTCTTTCTGTACCGCTCTTGCTTCTTTCTGTACTTCTTGTGTATCTTTCTGTACTTCTCTTGCTTCTTTCTGTGCCGTTCTTCATCTTTCTGTGACTTTCTTCCTCTTTCTGCAGTCTTCCTGCTTCTTTCTGCACTTCTGTTGCCTCTATCTGCACCTCTCTTGCCTCTTTATTTACCTTTCTTCCTCTTCCTGTGGCTTTTATCCTCATTCTGCACCTCTCTTGCCTCTTCGGTACCTGTCTTGCTTCTTTCTGTACCTCTTTTGCCCTTTGTACACTTTTCTTCATTGTTATGCACCTTTCTTGCCTCTTTCTGTTCCTCTCATTTTTCTTTCTGTACTTCTCTTGCTTCTTTCAACACCTCTCTTTCTTCTTTCTGCCCCTGTCTTGCTTCTTTCTGTACTTCTTGTGCATCGTTCTTCACTTCTCTTGCTTCTTTCTGTGCTGTTCTTCCATTTTCTGTGACTTTCTTCCTCTTTCAGCAGTCTTCCTGCTTCTGTCAGTACTTCTGTTGCCACTTTCTGTACCTCTCTTGCTTCTTTCTTTACTTCTTGTGCATCTTCCTGCACTTCTCTTGCTTCTTTTTGTGACTTTCTTCCTCTTTCTGTTGCTTTCTTCATCTTTCTGTACTTCTCCTGATTCTTTCTGCACCTCTCTTACCTATTTCTGCATCTCTCTTGCCTCTTTCTGTGCCTTTCTTCTTCCTTCTGCAGTTCTTTTGCTTCTTTCTGAATGTCTCTTGCCTCTTTATGCACCTCCCTTGTTTCTTTCTGTACTTTTCCCGCTTCTTTCTGCAACCCTCTTCCATCTTTCTGCACCTCTCTTGTCTCTTTCTGTGCCTTTCTTCCACTGTCTGCACCACTCTTGCCTCTTTCTGCATCACTCTTCCCTCTTTCTGTACCTCTCTTGCCTCTATCTGCACCACTCTTGCCTCTTTCTTTGCCTTTCTTCCTTTTTGTGCCTTTCTTCCTCATTCTGCACCTCTCTTGCCTCTTCGGTACCTCTCTTGCTTCTTTCTGTACCTCTCTTGCTCTTTCTACACTTTTCTTCCTTTTTTATACAACTTTCTTCCCTCTTTCTGTACCTCTCATTTTTCTTTCTGTACTTCTCTTGCTTCTTTCAGCACCTCTCTATCTTCTTTCTGCACCTCTCTTGCTTCTTTCTGTACTTCCTGTGCATAGTTCTGCACTTCTCTTGCTTCTTTCTGTGCCGTTATTCCTCTTTCTGTGACTTTCTTCCTCTTTCTGCAGTCTAGCTGCTTCTGTCAGTACTTCTGGTGCCGCTTTCTGCACCTCTCTTGCTTCTTTCTGTACTTCTCGTGCATCTTTCTGCATCAATCTTCCCTCTTTCTGTGCCTTCCTTCTTCCTTCTGCAGTTCTTTTGCTTATTTCTGAATGTCTCTTACCTCTTTATGCACCTCCCTTGTTTCTTTCTGTACTTTTCCTGCTTCTTTCTGCAACCATCTTCCATCTTTCTGCACCTCTCTTGTCTCTTTCTGTGCCTTTCTTCCACTTTCTGCACCTTTCTTGCCTCTTTCTGCATCGCTCTTGCCTCTTTCTGTACCTCTCTTGCCTCTATCTGCACCTCTCTTGCCTCTTCTGTACCTCTCTTGCTCTTTCTACACTTTTCTTCTTTTTTCATGCACCGTTCTTGCCTCTTTCTGCACCTCTCATTTTTCTTACTGCACTTCTCTTGCTTCTTTCAGCACCTCTCTTTCTTCTTTCTGTACCGCTCTTGCTTCTTTCTGTACTTCTTGTGTATCTTTCTGTACTTCTCTTGCTTCTTTCTGTGCCGTTCTTCATCTTTCTGTGACTTTCTTCCTCTTTCTGCAGTCTTCCTGCTTCTTTCTGCACTTCTGTTGCCTCTATCTGCACCTCTCTTGCCTCTTTATTTACCTTTCTTCCTCTTCCTGTGGCTTTTATCCTCATTCTGCACCTCTCTTGCCTCTTCGGTACCTGTCTTGCTTCTTTCTGTACCTCTTTTGCCCTTTGTACACTTTTCTTCATTGTTATGCACCTTTCTTGCCTCTTTCTGTTCCTCTCATTTTTCTTTCTGTACTTCTCTTGCTTCTTTCAACACCTCTCTTTCTTCTTTCTGCCCCTGTCTTGCTTCTTTCTGTACTTCTTGTGCATCGTTCTTCACTTCTCTTGCTTCTTTCTGTGCTGTTCTTCCATTTTCTGTGACTTTCTTCCTCTTTCAGCAGTCTTCCTGCTTCTGTCAGTACTTCTGTTGCCACTTTCTGTACCTCTCTTGCTTCTTTCTTTACTTCTTGTGCATCTTCCTGCACTTCTCTTGCTTCTTTTTGTGACTTTCTTCCTCTTTCTGTTGCTTTCTTCATCTTTCTGTACTTCTCCTGCTTCTTTCTGCACCTCTCTTACCTTTTTCTCCATCTCTCTTGCCTCTTTATGTGCCTTTCTTTTTCCTTCTGCAGTTCTTTTGCTTATTTCTGAATGTCTCTTGCCTCTTTATGCACCTCCCTTGTTTCTTTCTGTACTTTTCCTGCTTCTTTCTGCACCCTCTTCCCTCTTTCTGCACCTCTCTTGTCTCTTTCTGTGCCTTTCTTCCTCTTTCTGCACCACTCTTGCCTCTTTCTGCATCACTCTTGCCTCTTTCTGTACCTCTCTTGCCTCTATCTGCACCTCTCTTGCCTCTCCGGTACCTCTCTTGCTTCTTTCTGTACCTCTCTTGCTCTTTCTACACTTTTCTACCTTATTTATGCACCTATCTTGCCTCTTTCTGTACCTCTCATTTTTCTTTCTGCACTTCTCTTGCTTCTTTCAGCACCTCTCTTGCTTCTTTCTGTACCTCTCTTGCTCTTTCTACACCTTTCTTCCTTTTTTATGCACCTTTCTTGCCTCTTTCTGTACCTCTAATTTTTCTTTCTGTACTTCTCTTGCTTTTTCAGCACCTCTCTTTCATCTTTCTGCACCTCTCTTGCTTCTTTCTGTACTTCTTGTGCATTGTTCTGCACTTCTCTTGCTTCTTTCTGTGCTGTTCTTCCTCTTTCTGTGACTTTCATCCTCTTTCTGCAGTCTTCCTGCTTCTGTCAGTATTTCTGTTGCCGCTTTCTGCACCTCTGTTGCATCTTTCTGTACTTCTCATGCATCTTTATGCTCTTCTCTGCTTCTTTCTGCGACTTTCTTCCTCTTACTGTTGCTTTCTTCATCTTTCTTTACTTCTCCTGCTTCTGTCTGCACCTCTCTTACCTTTTTCTGCATCTCTCTTAGCTCTTTCTGTGCCTTTCTTCTTCCTTCTGCAGTTCGTTTGCTTCTTTCTGAATGTCTCTTGCCTCCTTATGCACCTCCCTTATTTCTTTCTGTACTTTTCCTGCTTCTTTCTGCAACTCTCTTCCATCTTTCTGCACCTCTCTTGTCTCGTTCTGTTCCTTTCTTTCACTTTCTGCACCTCTCTTGCCTCTTTCTGCATCGCTCTTGCCTCTTTCTGTACCTCTCTTGCCTCTATCTGTACCTCTCTTGCCTCTTCGGTACCTCTCTTGCTTCTTTCTGTACCTCTCTTGCTCCTTCTACACTTTTCTTCCTTTTTTATGTACATATTTTGCCTCTTTCTGTACCTCTCAAGTTTCTTTCTGCACTTCTCTTGCTTCTTTCAGCACCTCTCTTTCTTCTTTCTGCACCTCTCTTGCTTCTTTCTATAATTCTCGTGCATCTTTCTGCCCTTCTCTTGCTTCTTTACGGACTTTCTTCCTCTTTCTGTTGCTTTCTTCATCTTTCTTTACTTCTCCTGCCTCTTTCTGCATCTCTATTGCCTCTTTCTACAACCCTCTTCCTTTTTTCTGCTCTTCTCAAGCCTCTTTCTGTACTTTTTTTATCTCTTTCTGCACCTCTCTTGCCTATTTCTGCATCTCTCTTGCCTCTTTCTGCACTTCACTTGCTTCTTTCTGTGCCTTTCTTTCTCTTTCTGCGCCTCTCTTGCCTCTTTCTGTACCGTTCTGCACTGTTCTTGCTTCTTTCTACATCTATCTTGCCCCTTTCTGCACCTCTTTTGTTTCTTTTGTTACGTTTCTTCCTCTTTCTGTACCTTACTTGCACCTTTCCGGACCTCTCCTGCCCATTTATGGATTTCTCATGCCTCTTTTTGTGGCTTTCTTCTTTCTGCAGTTCTTCTGCTTATTTCTGAATCTCTCTTGCCTCTTTATGACCCTCTCTTGTTTCTTTATGCACATGTCCTGCTTCTTTCTGCACCTCTCTTGTCTCTTTCTTTACCTTTCTTCCTCTTTCTGTGCCTTTCTTCCTCATTCTGCACCTCTCTTTCCTCTTTGGTACTTCTCTTGCTTCTTTCTGTACCTCTCTTGCTCTTTCTAGACATTTCTTCCATTTTTATGCACCTATCTTGCCCCTTTCTGTACCTCTCAAGTTTCTTTCTGCACTTCTCTTGCTTCTTTCAGCACCTCTCTTTCTTCTTTCTGCACCTCTCTTGTTTCTTTCTGTACTTCTTGTGCATCTTTCTACACTTCTCTTGCTTTTTTCTGCGCCGTTCTTACTTTTTCTGTGACTTTCTTCCTCTTTCTGCAGTCTTCCTGCTTTTTTCTGTACTTCTGTTGCTGCTTTCTGTACCTCTCTTGCTTCTTTCTGTACTTCTTATGCATCTTTCTGCACTTCTATTTCTTTATTCTGCACCTTTTTACCTATTTCTGCACCTCTTTTGCCTCTTTCTGCATCTCTCTTGCCTCTCTCTACATCCCTCTTCCTTTTTTCTGTACTTCTCAAGCTTCTTTCTGTACTTTGTTATCTCTTTCTGCACCTCTCTTGCCTATTTATGCATCTCTCTTGCCTCTTTCTACACTTCACTTGCTTCTTTCTGTGCCTTTCTTTCTCTTTCTGCACCTCTCTTGCCTCTTTCTATATCTTTCTTGCCTCTTTCTGGACTTCTCTTGCTTCTCTCCGCATCTGTCTTCCTCTTTCTGTGCCTTTCTTCATCTTTCTGTACCTCTCTTACTTCTTTTAACTCCTTTCTTGCCTCTTTCTGCACCTTTCTTCCTCTTTCTGAACCTCTCTTGATTCTTTCTGTAGCTCTCTTGCCTCTTTCTGTTCCGTTCTACCTTGTTCTGCACACCACTTGCCTCTTTCTGCACCTTCCTTCCTCTTTCTGAAGTTATCGTGCTTCTTTCGGTACCTATCTTGCCTCTTTCTGCACCTCTCTTGCTTATTTCTGTACTTCTCTTGCTTCTTTCTGTATCTCTCTTGCCTTCCTTCTGTACCTCTCCGGCCTATTCTTTACCTCTCTTGCTTCTTTCTGTATCTCTTTTGCTCGTTCTACACTTTTTTGTTCCTTCTGTATACAACTATCTTGCCTCTATCTCACCTCTCTTGCCTTTCCCTACCATTTTGTATCCTCTTTCTGTACCTTTCTTCCTCTTTCTGCACCTCTCTTGCCTCTTTCTGCACCTCTCACTCTTCTTTCAGCACTTCTCTTGCTTCTTTTAGCACCTCTCGTGCCTTTTTCTGCACCTCTCTTGCCTCTTTCTATACCTGTCTCACCTCTTTCAATACCTTTCTTCTCTTTCTTTACCTTGTTCTTATTTCTGCACTACTCTTGCCTCTTTCTGCACCGTTCTTGCTTCTTTCTACGCCTCTCTTGCTTCTTTCTGTACCTCACTAAGCCTCTCTCTTGCCTCTTTCTGTGCCCTTTTTCCTCTTTCTGCACCTGCCTTGCCTCTTTCTTCATCTTTCTTGCCTCTTTCTGTACGTCTCTTGCCTCTTTCTATACCTGTCTCACCTCTTTCTATACCTTTCTTCTCTTTCTGTACCATGTTCTTATTTCTGCACTACTCTTGCCTCTTTCTGCACCTTTCTATATCTTTCTTGCCTCTTTCTGGACTTCTCTTGCTTCTCTCCGCATCTGTCTTCCTCTTTCTGTGCCTTTCTTCATCTTTCTGTACCTCTCTTACTTCTTTTAACTCCTTTCTTGCCTCTTTCTGCACCTTTCTTCCTCTTTCTGAACCTCTCTTGATTCTTTCTGTAGCTCTCTTGCCTCTTTCTGTTCCGTTCTACCTTGTTCTGCACACCACTTGCCTCTTTCTGCACCTTCCTTCCTCTTTCTGAAGTTATCGTGCTTCTTTCGGTACCTATCTTGCCTCTTTCTGCACCTCTCTTGCTTATTTCTGTACTTCTCTTGCTTCTTTCTGTATCTCTCTTGCCTTCCTTCTGGACCTCTCTGGCCTATTCTTTACCTCTCTTGCTTCTTTCTGTATCTCTTTTGCTCTTTCTACACCTTTTTGTTCCTTCTGTATACAACTATCTTGCCTCTATCTCACCTCTCTTGCCTTTCCCTACCATTTTGTATCCTCTTTCTGTACCTTTCTTCCTCTTTCTGCACCTCTCTTTCCTCTTTCTGCACCTCTCACTCTTCTTTCAGCACTTCTCTTGCTTCTTTTAGCACCTCTCGTGCCTTTTTCTGCACCTCTCTTGCCTCTTTCTATACCTGTCTCACCTCTTTCAATACCTTTCTTCTCTTTCTTTACCTTGTTCTTATTTCTGCACTACTCTTGCCTCTTTCTGCACCGTTCTTGCTTCTTTCTACGCCTCTCTTGCTTCTTTCTGTACCTCACTAAGCCTCTCTCTTGCCTCTTTCTGTGTCCCTTTTCCTCTTTCTGCACCTGCCTTGCCTCTTTCTTCATCTTTCTTGCCTCTTTCTGTACCTCTCTTGCCTCTTTCTATACCTGTCTCACCTCTTTCTATACCTTTCTTCTCTTTCTGTACCATGTTCTTATTTCTGCACTACTCTTGCCTCTTTCTGCACCTTTCTATATCTTTCTTGCCTCTTTCTGGACTTCTCTTGCTTCTCTCCGCATCTGTCTTCCTCTTTCTGTGCCTTTCTTCATCTTTCTGTACCTCTCTTACTTCTTTTAACTCCTTTCTTGCCTCTTTCTGCACCTTTCTTCCTCTTTCTGAACCTCTCTTGATTCTTTCTGTAGCTCTCTTGCCTCTTTCTGTTCCGTTCTACCTTGTTCTGCACATCACTTGCCTCTTTCTGCACCTTCCTTCCTCTTTCTGAAGTTATCGTGCTTCTTTCGGTACCTATCTTGCCTCTTTCTGCACCTCTCTTGCTTATTTCTGTACTTCTCTTGCTTCTTTCTGTATCTCTCTTGCCTTCCTTCTGTACCTCTCTGGCCTATTCTTTACCTCTCTTGCTTCTTTCTGTATCTCTTTTGCTCTTTCTACACTTTCTTGTTCCTTCTGTATACAACTATCTTGCCTCTATCTCACCTCTCTTGCCTTTCCCTACCATTTTGTATCCTCTTTCTGTACCTTTCTTCCTCTTTCTGCACCTCTCTTGCCTCTTTCTGCACCTCTCACTCTTCTTTCAGCCCTTCTCTTGCTTCTTTTAGCACCTCTCGCGCCTTTTTCTGCACCTCTCTTGCCTCTTTCTATACCTGTCTCACCTCTTTCAATACCTTTCTTCTCTTTCTTTACCTTGTTCTTATTTCTGCACTACTCTTGCCTCTTTCTGCACCGTTCTTGCTTCTTTCTACGCCTCTCTTGCTTCTTTCTGTACCTCACTAAGCCTCTCTCTTGCCTCTTTCTGTGCCCTTTTTCCTCTTTCTGCACCTGCCTTGCCTCTTTCTTCATCTTTCTTGCCTCTTTCTGTACCTCTCTTGCCTCTTCCTATACCTGTCTCACCTCTTTCTATACCTTTCTTCTCTTTCTGTACCATGTTCTTATTTCTGCACTACTCTTGCCTCTTTCTGCACCTTTCTTGCTTCTTTCTACACCTCTCTTGCTTCTTTCTGTACCTCACTAAGCCTCTCTCTGGCCTGTTTCTGCACCTCTCTTGCTCCTTTCTGTACCTTTTTTCTTCTTTTTGCACCTCTCTTGCCGCTTTCTGTACCTTTCTGCACTTTTCTTACTTTTTTCTGCATCTCTCTTGCCTCTTTCTGCCCCTCTTTTGTTTCTTTTGTTTCTTTTGTTGTTTCTTCCTCTTTCTGTATCTCGCTTGAGTCTTTCTGTACCTCTCTTGCCCATCTGTGCACCTCTCTTGCCTCTTTATGTACCTTTCTTCCTCTTTCTGCAGTTCCCTTGCTTCTCTCTGAATCTCTCTTGAACCTTTTTTTCACCTCTCTTGTTTCTTTCTGTACTTTTCTTGCTCCTTTCTGCAACCCTCTTCCATCTTTCTGCACCTCTCTTGTCTCTTTCTGCACTTTTCTTCCTCTTTCTCTGCCTTTCTTCCTCTTTATGCACCTACCTTGCCTCTTTCCGCTCCTCTTTTGCCTTTCTCTCCTTTTTTCTCTTCTTTCTGCAACCATCTTCCTCTTTCTGCACCTCTATTGCCTCTTTTTGTACCTTACACACTTCTTTCTAAACCATTATTTCTTCTTTTTACACCTCTCTTGCTTCTTTCTTTACTTCTAGTGCATCTTTCTGCACTTCTCTTGCTTCTTTCTGCACCATCTTCTTTCTGTTGCTTTCTTCATCTTTCTGTACTTCAACTTCTTTCTGTACCTCTCTTGCCTATTTCAGCAACTCCCGTGCCTCTTTCTGCACCACTCTTGTCTGGTTCTGTACCATTTTTGCCTCTTACTGCATCTTTCGTCCTCTTTCTGCACCTCCCTTGCCTCCTTCTGCACCTCTCTTGCCTCTTTCTGTACTTCTCTTGCTTCTTTCTGCACCTCACTTGCCTGTTTTCTCAGCTTTCTTCCTCTTTCTTCACCTTCCTTGTCTCTTTCTGTACCTCTCTTGTCTCTTTCATTACCTCTCTTATCTCTTTCTATACCTTTCTTCCTCTTTCTGCACCTCTATTGCCTCTTTCTGTACCTTACACACTTCTTTCTGCACCATTCTTTCTCCTTTCCACACCTCTCTTGCTTCTTTCTGTACATCTTGTGCATCTTTCTGCACTCCTCTTACTTCTTTCTGTGCCTTTCTTCCTCTTTCTGTTGCTTGTTTCATCTTTCTGTACTTCTACTACTTCTTTCTGCACCTCTCTTGCCTCTTTCTGCATCTTTCTTGCCTCTCTCTACATCCCTCTTCCTTTTTTCTGTACTTCTCAAGCTTCTTTCTGTACTTTGTTATCTCTTTCTGCACCTCTCTTGCCTATTTCTGCATCTCTCTTGCCTCTTTCTGCACTTCACTTGCTTCTTTCTGTGCCTTTCTTTCTCTTTCTGCACCTCTTTTGCCTCTTTCTATATCTTTATTGCCTCTTTCTGCACTTCTCTTGCTTCTCTCGGCATCTGTCTTCCTCTTTCTGTGCCTTTCTTCATCTTTCTGTACCTCTCTTGCTTCTTTTAACTCCTTTCTTGCTTCTTTCTGCATTTTTCTTCCTCTTTCTGAACCTCTCTTGATTCTTTCTGTAGCTCTCTTGCCTCTTTCGGTTCAGTTCTACCTCGTTCTGCACATCACTTGGATCTTTCTGCACCTTCCTTCCTCTTTCTGCAGTTATCGTGCTTCTTTCGGTACCTATCTTGCCTCTTTCTGCACCTCTCTTGCTTATTTCTGTGCATCTCTTGCTTCTTTCTGTATCTCTCTTGCCTCTATCTGTACCTCTCCGGCCTATTCTTTACCTCTCTTGCTTCTTTCTGTATCTCTCTTGCTCTTTCTACACTTTTTTGTTCCTTCTGTATACAACTATCTTGCCTCTATCTCACCTCTCTTGCCTTTCCCTACCATTTTGTATCCTCTTTCTGTACCTTTCTTCCTCTTTCTGCACCTCTCTTGCCTCTTTCTGCACCTCTCACTCTTCTTTCAGCACTTCTCTTGCTTCTTTTAGCACCTCTCGTGCCTCTTTCTGCACCTCTATTGCTTCTTTCTATACCTTCTATACTTCTTTCTGCAACCCCTCTCTTTCTACTTTCTGCACCTCTCTTGCCTCTTTCTGCACCTCTCTTGCTTCTTTCCGTACATCTCTTGCTTTTTTCTGCACCACTCTTGCCTCTTTATACACCTCTCTTGCCTCTTTATGTCCCTTTCTTCTTCCTTCTGCTCCTTTCCTACTCTTTCTGTGCTTCTCTTGCCCCTTTCTGCACCACTCTTGTCTCTTTCTGTACCTCTCTTGCCTCTTTGTGTGCCCTTTTTCCTCTTTCTGCACCTGCCTTGCCTCTTTCTTCACCTTTCTTGCCTCTTTCGGCACCTCTCTTGCCTCTTTCTATACCTCTCTCACCTCTTTCTATACCTTTCTTCTCTTTCTTTACCTTGTTCAGATTTCTGCACTATTCTTGCCTCTTTCTGCACCGTTCTTGCTTCTTTCTACACCTCTCTTGCTTCTTTCTGTACCTCACTAAGCCTCTCTCTTGCCTCTTTCTGTGCCCTTTTTCCTCTTTCTGCATCTGCCTTGCCTCTTTCTTCACCTTTCTTGCCTCTTTCTGTACCTCTCTTGCCTCTTTCTATACCTGTCTCACCTCTTTCTATACCTTTCTTCTCTTTCTGTACCTTGTTCTTATTTCTGCACTACTCTTGCCTCTTTCTGCACCTTTCTTGCTTCTTTCTACAACTCTCGTGCTTCTCTCTGTGCCCCACTAAGACTCTCTCTGGCTTGTTTCTGCACCTCTCTTGCTTCTTTCTTTCTGTACCGTTTTTCTTCTTTTTGCACCTCTCTTGCCTCTTTCTGTACCTTTCTGCATCTCTCTTACCTCTTTCTGCCCCTCTTTTGTTTCTTTTGTTACGTTTCTTCCTCTTTCTGTACCTCGTTTGCGTCTTTCTGTACCTCTCTTGCCCATTTGTGCACCTCTCTTGCCTCTTTATGTACCTTTCTTCCTCTTTCTGCAGTTCCCTTGCTTCTCTCTGAATCTCTCTTGCCTCTTTTTTGCACCTCTCTTGTTTCTTTCTGTACTTTTCTTGCTCCTTTCTGCAACCCTCTTCCATCTTTCTGCACCTCTCTTGTCTCTTTCTGCACTTTTCTTCCTCTTTCTCTGCCTTTCTTCCTCTTTATGCACCTACCTTGCCTCTTTCCGCTCCTCTTTTGCCTTTCTTTACTTTTTTATCTTCTTTCTGCACCTATCTTCCTCTTTCTGCACCTCTATTGCCTCTTTCTGTACCTTACACACTTCTTTCTGCACCATTCTTTCTTCTTTCTACACCTCTCTTGCTTCTTTCTTTACTTCTAGTGTATCTTTCTGCACTTCTCCTGCTTCTTTCTGCACCTTTCTTCTTCTTTCTGTTGCTTTCTTCATCTTTCTGTACTTCAACTTCTTTCTGTACCTCTCTTGCCTATTTCTGCAACTCTCGTGCCTCTTTCTGCACCCTTCTTGTCTCGTTCTGTACCATTTTTGCCTCTTACTGAATCTTTCTTCCTCTTTCTGCACCTCCCTTGCCTCCTTTTGCACCTCTCTTGCCTCTTTCTGTACTTCTCTTGCTTCTTTCTGCACCTCACTTGCCTGTTTTCTCAGCTTTCTTCCTCTTTCTTCACCTTCCTTGTCTCTTTCTGTACCTCTCGTATCTCTTTCTATACCTTTCTTCCTCTTTCTGCACCTCTATTGCCTCTTTCTGTACCTTACACACTTCTTTCTGCACCATTCTTTCTCCTTTCCACACCTCTCTTGCTTCTTTCTGTACATCTTGTACATCTTTCTGCACTCCTCTTACTTCTTTCTGTGCCTTTCTTCCTCTTTCTGTTGCTTTTTTCATCTTTCTGTACTTCTCCTACTTCTTTCTGCACCTCTCTTGCCTATTTCTGCACCTCTCTTGCCTCTTTCTGTACCTCTCTTGCCTCTTTCTGCTACTTTCTTCTTCTTTCTGCTCCTTTCCTCCTCCATCTGGGCTTCTCTTGCCCCTTTCTGCACCACTCTTCTCTCTCTCTGTACCTCTTTTCTTCTTTCTGCATCCTTCTTCCTCTTTCTGCGCCCCCCTTGCCACTTTCTGCACCTCTCTTGCCTCTTTCTGTACCTCTCTTGTCTCTTTCTATACCTGTCTCACCTCTTTCTATACATTTCCTCTCTTTCTGTACCTTTTTCTTCTTTCTGCAAGACTATTGCCTCTTTCTGCACAGCTCTTGCTTCTTTCTACACCTCTCTTGCTTCTTTCTGTACCTCACTTCCCTATTTCTGTACATTTCTTCTTCTTTATGTACCTCTCTTGCCTGCTTTCTCAGCTTTCTTCCCCTTTCTTAACCGTTCTTGCCTCTTTCTGTACCTCTCTTACCTCTTTCTGTACCTTTCTTCTCTTTCTGTACCTTTTTCTTTTTTCTGCGCTACTCTTGCCTCTTTCTGCACTGCTCTTGCTTCTTTATTCACCTCTCTTGCTTCTTTCTGTACCTCACTTACCTATTTCTGTACATTTCTTCTTATTTCTGTATCTCTCTTGCCTCTTTGTGCATTTCTCTGGCCTGTTTCTACACCTCTCATGCCTCTGTCTGCACTTCTCTTGCTTTTTTCTGTACCTTTTTCTTTTTTGTGCACCTCTTTCTGCCCCTCTTTTGTTTCTTTTGTTATGCTTCTTCCTCTTTCTGTATCTCACTTGCATCTTTCTGGACCACTCTTGCCCATTTTTGCACCTCTCTTGCCTCTTTCTGTGCCTTTCTTCCTCTTTCTGCAGTTCTCTTGCTTCTTTCTGAATCTCTCTTGCCTCTTTTTGCACCTCTCTTGTTTCTTTCGGCACTTTTCTTGCTTCCTTCTGCAACCCTCTTCCATCTTTCTGCACCTCTCTTGGCTTTTTCTGCACTTTTCTTCCACTTTCTGTGCCTTTCTTCGTCTTTATGCACCTCTCTTGCCTCTATCTGCACCTCTCTTGCCTCTATCTGCACCTCTCTTGCCTCTTCTGTACCTCTCCTGCTTCTGTCTGTACCTCTCTTGCTCTTTCTGCATTTTCCTTCCTACTTTATGCACCTATCTTGCCTCTTTCCATACCTCTCTTGCCTTTCTCTACCATTTGTATCCTCTTTCAGTACTATTCTTCCTCTTTCTGCACCTCTCTTGCCTTTTTCTGTACCGCTCATTCTTCTTTCTGCACTTCTCTTGCTTCTTTCAGCACCTCTCTTGCCTCTTTCTGCACCTCTATTGCCTCTTTCTGTACCTCACATACTTCTTTCTGCACCTCTCTCTTCTTTCTGCACCTCTCTTGCTTCTTTCTGTACTTCTATTGCTTCTTTCTGTGCCTTTCTTCATCTTTCTGTTGCTTTAATCTTTCTGCACTTCTCATGATTGTTTTGTGCCTTTCTTCCTCTTTCTGTTCCATTCTTCCTCTTTCTATACTTCTCCTGCTTCTTTCTGCACCCCGCTTGCCTATTTCTGCACCTCTCCTGCCTCTTTCTGCACCTCTCTTGCCTCTTTTTACATCCTTCTTCCTTCTTTCTGTTCTTCTCAAGCCTCTTTCTGTATTTTTTACCTCTTTCTGCATATCTCTTGCCTATTTATTTCTGCACCTCTCTTGCCTCTTTTTGCACTTCTCTTGCTCCTGTGTGCTTTTCTTTCTCTTTCTGCACCTCTCTTGCCTCTTTCTATACCTTTCATGCCTCTTTCTGCACCTCTCTTGCTTCTCTCCGTGCCTTTCTTCCTCTTTCTGTGCTTGTCTTCATCTCTCTGCAGTTCTCCTGCTTCTTTCTGCATTTCACTTCAAACTGTGTATATCCCTCATCCTTCTTTCGGTGCCTTCTCAAGCCTCTTTCGGTACTTTTTTACCTCTTTCTGCACCTCTCTTTCCTATTTCTGCCCCCTCTTGCCTCTCTCTGTACTTTTCTTGCTTCTTTCTGTGCCTTTCTTTCTCTTTCTGCACCTCTCTTTCCTCTTTCTACTGCTTTCCTGCCTCTGTATGCACCTTTCTTCCTATTTCTGAACCTCTCTTGATTCTTTCTGTAGCACTCTTGCCTCTTTCTGTACCTTTCTACCTCGTTCTGAACCTCACTTGCCTCTTTCTGCACCTCTCTATCCTCTTTCGGTAACTCATTTGCCTCTTTCTGTCCTTCTCCATCCCCTTTCTGTACTTCTCTTGCTTCAATCTACACCTTTCTTCCTCTTTCTGGACCTCTCTTGCTTATTTCTGCACCTCTCTCTCTTCTTTCTGCATTCCTCTCTTCCCTCTTTCTGTACCTCATTCTCTTCTTTCTGCACCTCTCTTGCTTCTTTCTGCACTTCTCTTGCTTCTTTCTGCACTTCTATTGCCTCTTTCTGCACTTATCTTGCGTCTTCCTCTGCCTTTCTTCCTTTTTCTGCAATTTGTCTTGCCTATGTAGGTTATAGTTAGAAAATAGCGATAAAAAACCTTAGAAATTCACTGAAAAAAACACAGGGACATTATAGTTAGAAATTAGCATTTTAAAAAAACCTTAGAAATTCACTGAAAAAAACACAGGTTTCAGGGATGGTATAGTTAGATATTAGCATTTAAAAAGCCTAGACATTCAAAACCCATAGGTTTCAGGGATGTTATAGTGTGAAATTATCATTTAAAAACGGTATAAATTCACTGGAAAAAAGACAGGTTTCAGGACGTTACAGTTAGGCTGACATTTTAATCACACAAAACTAGAGAAATTCAGCTGGTATAGTTAGCTGAGGTAGCTATAACTGGCGTCCCTGCATGCACTGCTGATGACGTCACACATCACATCTCTCATGACATGGTCAGTCACATCACTGATGACATTACTGATGACATCTCAAATGATATCACTGATGATATCACTCATGAAATCATCCACTTAATCTCTGATGCATCTCCTGGCTAATTAAATAAATATTGTACTGGCTAGTAGACAAAGTTTTTAGCATCCATTTTCTTAGCAGAACTAGCAGTCCATGTGCATCCCCGTTTGCGCCCTCGCTAAGCCGCTTACTGCCTATTTGCCTATGCCAAATACCTTCAAGCACACGTCGAAGTGACTCATGCCTGTTCATTTAGTAATGTCTTGATTAGTATCAGCAGGTAGGGCACATTGCTCCTGGCTCTGCAACAGTTCTGGCATTTCTTGATTAATACTCCACCAATTGCCACTTTGCCACATTGATCATGATGAACTCGTTTTAGTGAACAGGTGCTCTTTTCTTGGAAGTGGTCCCCACGCATTCAATTCTCCAACAATGCTCCTCACGAAGCCTCATAGAGCACTCACAGGTATTTCAAACAACTTTAATAACCGCAGACGTGTTTTGTCGTCCTCGCCTTTTTCAATGTGGATTGTGCAAAGTGATGCAACATTACAGATTTTAAAGACACCCTTAACTGTTCTCATTAGATGGCAGTTCACAGTAATGAAAAACGGACCAGTAACGTCTCCAAATCTTTTTTGCCAGCACGTTGCCATTGTTACATGTAAGATCGTTACACTGTACATACACATATATATATATATATATATATATATATATATATATATATATATATATATATATATATATATATATATGTATATATATATATATATGTATATATATATATGTATATAATGTGAAAGTGAAAAGGGACTCACTGTTTGAATTTTATCGTGATCAAGAACGAAACGTTCGAAATGCGTAGGTGATCGCAGCTGTGAAATAAAACGATGTTGAAAAGTTTCCCGAGTGGAGTGCCATCATTTTCGAATCTTCGAACTTGTGTGGAATATATATATATTGGGAGCTCAATCTGGAATAAACGTTAATATTGCAACACAAGAGGGTTTGTTGTGCGATCCAATTCCTTTCCAAGTGAGAAGAGTTTGATAGATATATATATATACCACAGCCATCAGAACTAGACAGAACTCAATTTCTGAGGTCCCTGAGAGATTGAACATGATCACAACCTATAACAGCGAGGAAAGAAAAGTGAGAGGCATTTTGAGAAAACACTGGCCCTTATTAAAAACTGATATCAGTGTAGCACCGTTACTTCCAGAGGAACCCACTATAACTTTCAGAAGGGCTCCCTCGATGCGAGATGCCCTGGTAAGATCTAGTCCAGAGGTCATGCCCAAAAAAGAGGGGTTATTTGAGAAGTCAGGCTTTTTCAAGTGTGTCTCGTGCAGGGCCTGCAAATTTGGTGTTTCCACTAGGGAATACAAATCTGCATTTGACCTATCTCCTATTGCGATTAGGGGGCATTTCACTTGTCGATCTGACTTTGTAGTTTATGTGCTCCAGTGTACTTGCGGGCTCAAGTACGTTGGGAGCACCAAGCTGCAAGCCTTTAACCGCATACTCCAGCACCTCAGAGCGATAGTCAACTCTGATGAGAAATACCCGGTAGCCCGGCATTTCAGCTTGGTCCATCAGAAAAATGTAAACCATCTAAGCTATTTCATAATTGACGGAGTCCCTAAAAACATCAGAGGGGGCAACCGAGAGAAATGCCTCAGACAGTTAGAGAGCAAATACATTCTGCTTTTAGATTCAAGGATCCCTAATGGATTAAACACAGGGGAGGACCTTCACTGTTTTTTGTAACATCGAGTAAGTGAATTTGATTTTTTCATCTGAACGGTCCAGCCCACTAGATGGGCAGTTGGGAATATTTATGTCCACTGTCTGTGTTTCACTGTTCTCTCCCCCTCTCACAAGAATAACAACTTTTTGACTGTGGATTATAATATTAATATCTCTATTTAAGATAACTAGTTTGATCCATTCTGAGCCGTTACCTCCTGTACACACATAGTATCTTTGTGGGGTATTGCTAAGGCACTATGTCCTAATATGAGTTTCCCACGTTATGTGAAATATACAATATAATTGATAGATACTAGTCTACTGTTCATGTCAGCCACGGTGTTCAGATGGGGTTCCTGGGTAGCCTTTAATAAGTGTTGATAAACATGTAAACCTCCTAATAGGGTGTAACATGGTCCAACTTGAGTTTCTTTTTACCAATTTCCTTATTCACTTCTCAATATTTCAGCCAGTCGTTTATGTGGTATTAGGGGTCAGGGACCTGACTCCTAAGTCGGCTTCATCTGCACTTGGGCACTTTATATACCTTTTCTTGCACTAGGGTTTTGCTAAAGTGGGAATATCTTTTTTAACACTAGCACTTTAGTGGGCAACTTACAGTGGCGAACAATGAATTTTTTACACTATCATCCTGTGAACTAAAGATTCTAAAATTTGAATCAACATCATGTACATATATATCTGAATGTTTGTGAGGACAACAGATTTGCCATTTGTAAATATTGTATAAATATTTGTAAAAAGCATTTGATATCATGTATATATTTAGATATATCGGTTTGTGTACAGTTAGACCTATTTTCTAATTGTATATGTTTAATTTTTAAACCGTTGTAAATATGGATCTGTTTCTTGCACTTTGGATGAACTACAATTCAGTATTTCTTCAGTTTCCATTAATATGTTTGCCCCGCTTTTTGTGTTAATTGGTCACCCTTTATAAGCAATTTCATTGGTTTTGTTTGGCATGTGATCAAGGTCACCGTGTAGTGACCGAAACGCGTCATGCTGGCGATTGCGTGTAAATAAACCACTGTGATCATACTCTTCGCGCTGTGGAGTGGTCTGTACCTGTGGGTTTCGTCTATGCAGATTGGAGTTCTTTCCATGTGCAGATGTAGCGGAGCAGGACTGTGAATCGTATTTCATTTGGAGGGCATTGGATCGTTGCCTTCTTTACGGACCCTCCTTTCGCTTGGGCTGTCTGGTTTCTGCGATCCAAAAGCGGAAGCACCTTTGCAATTGACCCGGAAGGAGTATTGTGAGCCGACAGCCCCCCGTTTGGCGTGAGACAACCCAGCTCGCCGGAGGACCTGGAGCCGCCGTTCGTGAGTCTCTCGTGGGTCGGAGGACGCCGAGGAGACACCGCCGGTGTAACTCTGGGGTAAGCCAGCTGACTGGGGTTTAGTTGCTGATTCAAACAGCAATTCGCCGATAAACGGGGGAAAGGATACGCGCATTTCAGAGCGTGCTCTGGCAGGAGACATATTTTCTTTAGCCGGAGCCCTACAGTATTGGTTCATTAACACGCACAATGACTACGCCGGCAGAAGCCTTACGAAACCGGGAGGCTCTAGCTGATGCCATGTTCGAAAATCTACCCACCCCTCATAAACCTAATGAACCAGTGGCAGTGAAAAATGACAGCACGGATTTAAAAAGTAAATTAAAAAAACTGGAGAAGTTGCTCAGAACGGAAACCACTAAATGGTGGGAAAAACGGTCCTTACAAAAATATCAGGAAGTGGGTCGTGTCCCCAGGGGGTTGAGGATCCTGATTGCACCATCATTTGAGAATCCCAACCCCCTAATGTTAAAAGAATGGGCAACTGGCAATTTGGATGCTTCAATGAATATGGTCAGCTTGCTAATCAAGTATGCTGAAATTGACCGCAATGAAATCTTGCAGGAACTAGAGACGCTCAATAAAGAACTGGAATTGGAAAAAGATCAGGAGCTCATTAAAAAAACGAGAGAAGAAATTGATGTCAGACTCGCTAAACACCAGGAAACCATCAGCACGAGGAAACAATACAAGTTTGCTCGTGACAAACATGACTATTTAATTAACTTCGTGTTGTTAGCTGAGCACCAGACGTGTCAAAGAGCTTATAAGGACGGGTCTCGTCAAGCGAGAGCCTTTCACCTGGTGTCAGCTGATATGCTCGCTGAGGCACTCCATGCACATCCTTGCATTACGTCTGGGAACTTAGAAGTCGACCTGCCGCTAGTCCAGGACTGGCTTCGGACAAGATTCGAGGAGCTTGCCCCTCGGAAACCGGTCAGGACAGCCCCCTGCCAGGATTCCGCTCCTTGGTTTACCGCTACTCTGCGGAAAGCGCGCCAGAACTGTAAAAGATCTGAAAGGCTCTGGCGGCGCAGATATGCGCCTGAGGAGAAACTGAAGTACAGGGGTGCGATAAAATCTTACCACAGACAGATTGCCGAAGCTAAAAAGATCTACTTCGAGCATAGAATAGACCAGGCTGATAACACGAGTCGGGAACTATTCCGAATTGTGAAGGAATTCACAGAGCCGGTGGCGGCCGCTAGGGTTCACTCCCATACTGAGGAGTGGATCAAGCAGCTTGCTGACTTCTTTGTGGACAAGATCCGTAGGATTCAGGACTCTTTCGATCGGGTGGAATCCCTGGAAGTGGCCGCAGCTGTGGAAAGTGATCTGAAGGTCCTTCCATCCGCTGCAGCCGAGCAGGCACCCACTCTTTTGACGTTCCCCCCGTTATCCTGCGAGTCCTCTCTGGAGCTGCTTTCCCGGTTGAAATCTGGATCCCCCTTGGATGCGTGTCCGGCCAAATGCCTGAGCTCGGTGGCACCAGCTATTAACAACTTGCTGAACCCCTTGCTCAACATGTCTCTGAGTTCTGGAGTGGTCCCTAAAGAATGGAAGCATGCTCTTATTCTCCCGCTCATTAAGAAACCTCTGCTCGACCCTTTACAGTGGGCCAACTATAGACCAATCTCCCTCCTCCCTGCTCTGGCGAAGGTGGCGGAGAAACATGTTCAGCTTACTCTTACCACCTTTATAGAGAATAACAAACTGCTGCATGACTCCCAATCTGGTTTCCGTGCTAATTACAGTACGGAGACAGCTCTTGTGGAGGTCACCGATGCCATCAGGGAAACGCTTGATCTTGGGGGAAAGGCTATGTTGGTCTTGCTGGACCTGTCGGCGGCATTCGACACCGTCCCACACGCCGGCCTCCTCCGAAGACTCCGGGAGGTAGGTCTGCGGGGGACGGTGTTGGACTGGTTTCAATCCTTCTTAACCGACCGTCGGCAGGTGATCTGGGCTCCTCCGTTCTCCGCGGAAATGCCTTCGCTAGAGGTGGGGGTGCCTCAAGGATCCATCCTGAGCCCCACCATATTTAACATTTATGTGGCCCCTTTGGCGAAGGTCGCGGAGGCATTTGGAGCCCGGGTCATTTCATACGCTGACGACACCCAGCTCCTGTTTACCTGCAGGAAGGGAGAGGTTTTTAATGGCGACAGAATCAGAGACTGCCTGAGTGCTGTTTTTGCATGGTTTCAGCACCAGAACCTGAAATGTAACTCGGATAAGTCCGAGTTGCTCTTTTTTGGCTGCGCTGAGGACCCTGGCTGGAAATCGTGGTGGCCTTCCGACATGTTCCCCCCTGAGAAACCATCTGCCCAAGTAAAAAATCTGGGTGTGGTATTTGACGACAGTCTATCTTTTCGTCCCCACATCACGGGCCTGGCGGGGAAATGTTTCGGTATCTTGAAGATGGTGAGGAAATTTCTCCCACTGCTTTCCCTTCAATACCGTAAGAACATTGTGCAAGCACTCGTGGGTTCGCGTTTAGATTACGCGAACGCACTTTTCTCTGGTCTGCCTAAATATCTGGTATCCAGATTACAAGTTGTTCAAAACTCGGCGGCCAGAGCCATTTTTGGCCTTCCACGGAGAGCCAGTGCTTCTCTACTGCGCGGCAGGCTGCATTGGCTGTCTATCCCCAGCAGAATTAGTTTCAAGGTCCTCACGTTGGCGTTTAAAGCCCTCCACTGCATTGGCCCAGCTTACCTCAGGAAGCGGATTGTTTTCTACGTTCCCCGGAGGAGTTTGAGATCTGCTGACCTGGCTAAAGTGGAGGTACCAGTGATCAAACGCGTGCGGATGGGAGGCCGGTCCTTCCAGTTTATGGCGGCCAGGTTGTGGAATGAGCTTCCTCTATCACTCCGCAAGGCTAATAATCTTCTGGCCTTTAGAAAGGAGCTCAAGACGCTCCTTTTCTCCGCCTAACCAGTGGGCCTACAGTGTTTCTGCCGCTGGGTTTTTCTTGGTTGTGTTCAGGACTCTCTGCCAAAGCGCCGGGACACCCGATCTGGGTAGCCGTGCGCTCAAGAAATACAGTTCTAACATAACATAACATAACATAACTATGAGACTGGCAGAATTTTTACATTTGCGCGAAAGTTTGACAATGTCAAAAGACAGGCAATGGCGCCCAAGACGAATGCACAAACCACAAGCACTAATCAGTTTGTGGATTTATCTGAACCTGAGATGAGCTCTGTGACGAGTGGAAGTGACACAGAGGAAATTGCAGCAGGGGGGCCTAATCAGGGCCCATTGCCCACTAAGTACACTCCTTCAGAAGAACTGGGTTTTATGGTCGAGGACAGATTCAAAACATTGCGACCACAAACCCGGCAACAAAGGAAGTTAAACGAGCAGCAGCAAACAAAAAACGCAGCGCAAGGAGAAAATGTAGGCGCCAAAGGGAAGCCAAAGAGAGGGAGAGGAAAAGGAAAGAAATGGTAGACCCTCTCTCCTCTATAGTTAACCTTTCATCCACAACTGACTTGAATAATGAGAGATTGTGCAATCCAAACAGCGAAGAACAGACAACGGATAATCTTGAGTGCAACACTGTTATCAACTTGTCTGATGTAGTGCTAGATAAAGCTGAACTGCAACTCTTATCCTTGGGTTTGTCATATTGTCCAAAAAACTCATTTAATTATGTACAAACCCGGGTGGATGTGTTCAAGTTTATAAGAAAGCTAAAACTCAAGAAGCACTTCAAACTATCTAATGCGCAATCCAAAGCCTCTGTTATTGTTAATGAGACCCAACCATCCAGAGTGTTCTCTATTGCTGACACAAAAGCTTTGTTAGTTGCACAAGAATTGGCATTGGAAGAGGAATTTGTCTCTGGGATGACTCAAGAGAATTTGAACAGCGCTGGCATAGCCACCAACCTTCCTTGCACTACAAAGTTTAAACCACCGTCAACATTTTACCCGATAATGCCAAAGGACAACATTGACGCCTTCGGAGATATGGTGGTGGAAGAACTCAAGAAACTGCAACATAACACCTCTCGCAAACAGAAACGCATGAGATTTATGGAAAAACAATATAACAAACTCATGAAAAAGTTGAGAAGTGACTCGAACCTGATAATTAACAAAGCGGACAAAGGAGGCAACACGGTCATCTGGCCTCGGGACCAATATATGGCAGAAGCGGAAAGACATTTGAGCAATGAATCTTGCTACAGGAAGGGCAGTTTTATTGACATCTTACGCCTCAAAGAAAAAGTGCACAAGGATCTTCAGGCTTGGAGACGTGAGGGCCTTTTGAGCAAACAAGAGCTTGCATTCCTGAAAAATGACTTTCCCATCACCCCTTTCTTTTATCTAATTCCTAAGATTCATAAACAAATCTCTCCAGTGCCCGGCCGACCTATCATTTCGGCCCAGGGCAGCTTGCTAGAATCTGTTTCACGGTATGTGGATCATTTCCTGCATGAGTTTGTTGAATCATTACCCTCATATATTAAGGACACGGGACATTTTCTTTCAAAAATTAATGATGTTGTGTGGGACAATGAGTCGATTCTGATAGCGCTAGATATAGATTCTCTTTACACTAGCATAGCCCATAAGGATGGACTGAATGCGGTCAAATACTTTTTGAGTAAGCGTGATATTGCCTATAGTCAACATAGCAATATGCTTTTAAAAATGTTGGATCTTTGTTTAAATAACAATTATTTCCTTTACAATAAGGAAGTTTACCAGCAGCTAAGAGGAGTGGCCATGGGGGCATGTTTTTCCCCCACCTACGCATGTCTCCATGTGGGATGGTGGGAGGAGCATGTCCTCATGGGGTCACTCGCAAGCAAGTTTCCCAACAAAATTTCTCACTTCTGGCGATTTATAGATGATATCTGTTTGGTGTGGAGAGGGTCTGAGGAATCAGCTACTGAGTTTGTGAATACCATCAATGATAACCTTTTAAATCTTAAGTTCACGTCACAGATCAGTAAAGAAATGATCCAATTCTTGGACGTCGAGATCTATGTCCAGAATGGGAAACTTGAAACCAGACTCCATAGAAAGCCCACAGCGGGCAATTCTATATTACACGCTGGAAGTGCACACCCCGGTCACCTCGTGAAAAGCATCCCCTACGGGGAATTCTTGCGTATCCGCAGGATATGCAGCTCGGAGGTTGACCTGGTTAAATGTCAAACTGAGGCATTCAAGAGATTCATTGCTAGGGGCTATGAAGCCACTGCTCTCAAAGAGGCCCTCAAGAAAGCTAATGAGCTGAACCGGGATGAATATTTAAACTCTACCACAGCCATCAGAACTAGACAGAACTCACTTTCTGAGGTCCCTGAGAGATTGAACATGATCACGACCTATAACAGCGAGGAAAGAAAAGTGAGAGGCATTTTGAGAAAACACTGGCCCTTATTAAAAACTGATATCAGTGTAGCACCGTTACTTCCAGAGGAACCCACTATAACTTTCAGAAGGGCTCCCTCGATGCGAGATGCCCTGGTAAGATCTAGTCCAGAGGTCATGCCCAAAAAAGAGGGGTTATTTGAGAAGTCAGGCTTTTTCAAGTGTGTCTCGTGCAGGGCCTGCAAATTTGGTGTTTCCACTAGGGAATACAAATCTGCATTTGACCTATCTCCTATTGCGATTAGGGGGCATTTCACTTGTCGATCTGACTTTGTAGTTTATGTGCTCCAGTGTACTTGCGGGCTCAAGTACGTTGGGAGCACCAAGCTGCAAGCCTTTAACCGCATACTCCAGCACCTCAGAGCGATAGTCAACTCTGATGAGAAATACCCGGTAGCCCGGCATTTCAGCTTGGTCCATCAGAAAAATGTAAACCATCTAAGCTATTTCATAATTGACGGAGTCCCTAAAAACATCAGAGGGGGCAACCGAGAGAAATGCCTCAGACAGTTAGAGAGCAAATACATTCTGCTTTTAGATTCAAGGATCCCTAATGGATTAAACACAGGGGAGGACCTTCACTGTTTTTTGTAACATCGAGTAAGTGAATTTGATTTTTTCATCTGAACGGTCCAGCCCACTAGATGGGCAGTTGGGAATATTTATGTCCACTGTCTGTGTTTCACTGTTCTCTCCCCCTCTCACAAGAATAACAACTTTTTGACTGTGGATTATAATATTAATATCTCTATTTAAGATAACTAGTTTGATCCATTCTGAGCCGTTACCTCCTGTACACACATAGTATCTTTGTGGGGTATTGCTAAGGCACTATGTCCTAATATGAGTTTCCCACGTTATGTGAAATATACAATATAATTGATAGATACTAGTCTACTGTTCATGTCAGCCACGGTGTTCAGATGGGGTTCCTGGGTAGCCTTTAATAAGTGTTGATAAACATGTAAACCTCCTAATAGGGTGTAACATGGTCCAACTTGAGTTTCTTTTTACCAATTTCCTTATTCACTTCTCAATATTTCAGCCAGCCGTTTATGTGGTATTAGGGGTCAGGGACCTGACTCCTAAGTCGGCTTCATCTGCACTTGGGCACTTTATATACCTTTTCTTGCACTAGGGTTTTGCTAAAGTGGGAATATCTTTTTTAACACTAGCACTTTAGCGGGCAACTTACAGTGGCGAACAATGAATTTTTTACACTATCATCCTGTGAACTAAAGATTCTAAAATTTGAATCAACATCATGTACATATATATCTGAATGTTTGTGAGGACAACAGATTTGCCATTTGTAAATATTGTATAAATATTTGTAAAAAGCATTTGATATCATGTATATATTTAGATATTTCGGTTTGTGTACAGTTAGACCTATTTTCTAATTGTATATGTTTAATTTTTAAACCGTTGTAAATATGGATCTGTTTCTTGCACTTTGGATGAACTACAATTCAGTATTTCTTCAGTTTCCATTAATATGTTTGCCCCGCTTTTTGTGTTAATTGGTCACCCTTTATAAGCAATTTCATTGGTTTTGTTTGGCATGTGATCAAGGTCACCGTGTAGTGACCGAAACGCGTCATGCTGGCGATTGCGTGTAAATAAACCACTGTGATCATACTCTTCGCGCTGTGGAGTGGTCTGTACCTGTGGGTTTCGTCTATGCAGATTGGAGTTCTTTCCATGTGCAGCTGTAGCGGAGCAGGACTGTGAATCATATATATATATATATATATATATATAACTTGTGTGAAATGCAATAACGGGATACTGCCTTGATCCCGCTGATGGCACCAGCTCCTGAGTGCTCCCCCTGCGACGAGGCAAGTTGCGAGGTTATATATATATATATAAGCAAGTGCACGTCCGGATCTTACAACATCTACGGGCCATTGTCAATAATGACAGTAGCTACCCGGTTGCAAGACACTTTAAAGCCATCCATAATAACAAACTGGCGGATCTAAAATATTTTGTCATTGCTGCTATAGATGACGATCCGAAAGGTGGCAACCGGGACAAGAACTTACGTCAGCTGGAGTCCAAATTCATTATGGAACTTGACAGCAGACACCCCAATGGACTGAACAACACAGAGGATTTACACCATTTCCTCTGATGTTCCATCCCCCAAAATCCCGTATCCTCTGTGTATCTCCAAACCTGAATAATTTTGAATTCCCCATACATGTAATTTTAGCCTTCCCCTCCCCTTTATATCTCAATACTGTTTTTAGTCTTTCACATTACAAGTAGAAACCTTTTTTTCTCTTGTAAATTTTAAAACTATGAATGAGTTAATATTCTCACCAGTAAATAGTATATTTGAGTGAAATTTAAAAATAATCACTTTTACTTTTTTGCACTTTAACAAGGAAATTCCAGGATGCTGCTATAACATAGATAATTTGCACACAATTTACAATTTTGCACACTGCATAATTTTGCACATACCCCACGTAGTTTTCCACTGGTTGATGATGTTCACCGAATAATGAAATCAGGAATTCATTCCGTAATAATTGTATAGAATTTTAGACTCCATATTTTAATAGTCGATTTCTATTTTTATATTGCATTCTGTACATATATGATGCCTGTTTTTATCAATTGACAATAGATATATATTTATATATGTGCTTTTGATATTAAATGGGTCATATGTATATATATATTTTTCTAATGGTTATATTTATATATTTATTTATATTCATTTTGAAACATATCAAAGGTGATAATATTATACTATGAAAACATCAACCAGAATTATGACTGAAAACCATGGATATAGTTTGTGCATTCTATGCTGCAGCGAGTTATTTTACTGCATTCAGGCGGTAATTATGCTAAATACATATGCTAAATTGTTGGATGAGGTCTTGCAAACTACAAGTCCCAGCATGCATACCTGACCAGTATTTCCTTTCTGTTTATTTTGTCACATGGAGAGGGTGAAAGCATCACATTTTGAAAAAATGGTATAAAAACCAAAAGTGGACTATATGTTTGTACATTGAGAAAGAAAACTACGGTTTTCGAAACGCGTCTGACATAGCATTGAAAAATAAAAGACCTGCATTCCACGTTCTTCAGGTGTCTGTGGTTCATCCTTTGGCAGGGCGCCGGCTGGGTCGTGCAGAGAGGATTGAAGGCATCCATATATATATATATTACCTACTGGCGGTCGCCAGTAGGTATATATAGTTAGGATTTTTTCTCTATGGGACTTTTGAAAATTCTATGTCTAATAACTTTGGCGTTTGTGGACGGAATCGGCAGAAATTTTCAGGAAAATGGCACATTTTGTTACTGAGCAGCCCCTAAAAATTTGGGGGGGTTGTGTCAAGGGGGGGGGCGAGATAAAAGGAGGGTCCCAAAACGCGTTTTTCCCATTCATTTTTCCATAGGGCGTTTGGCCTCACTTTTAGCTCGAACGGCTGAATGGATTTGCACGAAACTTGGCAAAATTGTAGGCCCGATGTGCCTTTGCTGGGTCTCAATATATGTGCTCCAGTGGATTTTGAGAAATTAACGTTTTAAAAAACAGATATATCTGTGACAGCGTCCGGGGTAGCGCTCCGGTTCGCGAACTTTTCGCGTAACGGAGCTTTGCGAAGCGAAGCTGATTGGCTCTCCGGTGTCTGTCAACATTCTGAACAGTCCGGAGCGGCCGCCACCTTGTCTCTCGGTAGGATCGAGAGAAAAGAAGAGGAGAAAAACGAAGGGGGAATTTAATGAAAGGGGGCAAGGGAGACCCTTCTTGACCCCCTAGGAATGATGTTGGGGTTATTAAAGGGTCCAGTGGGGCAAATAAAAAAAATTAGATTTTTTGCGGTAGAAGCGCTTTCCGGTTCGCGAACCGGGTAGCGAATCGGGACGCGAAACGGGAATTCTCCATTTTGTGTTTCGTTTTAATTAAATTACAAGATGGAGGAAAAACAATGTGAGAAATGGGTATAAGGAGGTACGGGAGACGTATCCTGACCCCCCATGTTTTCTGAGGGTGGCTGAGGATGCTCATATATGTTGATACTTGTCTTCCAGCGGCTGCGCATGAGCGTTTTTTTTTTTTTTTTTGCTGCGTGACGTCTGTTAACGTTCGATTCGAAGGAAATCAGGAAGTGTTGACCGGCATTTTGACACTGCGAGTAAATATATTGTTAAAAATAATTGTTATAAATTAATCCGTATTGATAAACATTGTCTGCGCCATCTTGCTTTTTTTCCAATGCCACACTTTTGTCGTGCACGGCAGCCATTTTAGATGCCTTGACCAGACCCACTCTCTGCACGCCGCCGATCGTGACGTCTGTTAACATTCGATTCGAATGAAATCAGGAAGTGTTGACCGCCATTTTGACACTGCGAGTAAATATATTGTTAAAAATAATTGTTATAAATTAATCCGTATTTATAAACATTGTCTGCGCCATCTTGCTTTTTTTCCAATGCCACACTTTTGTTGTGCACGGCAGCCATTTTAGATGCCTTGACCAGACCCACTCTCTGCACGCCACCGATCCTCAGCATGGCTCCCCACCCCCGCAAGCATCTCCCCCACGCACTGGTCACCCCCGCTCTCTGTCTTATGCATGGGCCATAAACCTCCCCCCATCTGCGCTGCTCTTCCCTGAGAATCACACCCTGTGCCCGCCCGACACCTCCCTTTCACCCTATTCACTACCGCACCCTCTGACACTCCTCTTCCTTTGTGTTTGATTGTCCAGGCCGGTCCCAGGCTATCACCTAGCCCTGCGGATGTAGTTTATGGCATCAACTGTAAAGAATCACCCCTCTTCAAAGGAGTTACAGTAAATCAAGGCCCCCACCTCATGAGATCCGTCACACCACACGCGTTCCTACTATCTGATGACGATCCTGTATTGTGATTGGGGAGGGGATTCTCACTGTGAGGGTGTGTGGGACCGAGCCTGAAGCGGAAGATTCCAGGGATGCTTTTTTGTACATCAAAGTCTTCACAATTATGTGTCACATTAAAAATATATAGCACTCCAACAAAGTATTAGGATTATAACACTTTAATAACTTATGAATATATACAACGCACCAAAAACAGTAAACACGTTAAAAAATGTAAACAAAAGCAACAATGGTCAGTAGCGGTCTGTTGTGCGAATAGTCCGAAGGCAGCACAACGCGCCGAGATCTGGACGGCACCCCCTTGCCATTCAGCGGTTTTCCGCCCGCTTTTGCTGCACTGTGTCTCATCAGTAGCGGTTGTTGTGCGAATAGTCCGAAGGCAGCACAACGCACTGAGATCTGGACGGCACCCAGGTGATGTCCTTTACTTGCCGCACTGGTTTTGGCATCCTACAATGCTGCACCGAAAAACAGCGTGGGGCGCCCCGGGGGGGGGGGGGGGGAGGCGGCGTGAACGGGCCTCCCCAGGTGGAGGCTCGTCTGCTGTAGTGGGGCGCCCTTTTACTGTTTCAGTCACCAATCAGCAGTTTTCCGCCCGCTTTTGCTGCACTGTGCCTCATCCGCCATTCAGCTGTTTACCGCCCGCTCTTGCGGCTACAGCGTCTCGCTCACCATCTAGTTGAATTGCGCCCACTCTTGCGGTGCAGCGATAGGCGGCTGCCACAGGACTCTTAAAATGGCGGCCGGCTCTTCGGATTTGGGCCTGGTCCACTAAAATGGCCCTGGGACACCTTGGAACTCGGACGCTTGTCTGCTAGGGCTTGGGCCCCATTCTCGAAAGCGTCCCCTCAGCCTTGAAGATTCTACAAAAGTCTTGGGGGCCCCCGACTCCCGCAGGCTTCCGGTGGGGAGTGGCTGCCATGATTGCTTGCGGAATGGCCACGACGGAGCTACGAGATGGTGGTGCTCTCATGCTGACGCCAGCTTCAGTCTGAAACATCCAGAAACACTGTAGACTATCAATTCGATGACTTCCGGTGGAGCCTCAACGTGACCCGGTAGGGAAGAACTTGCCCTCCCCTCTTTTGACTGATGGTTCTTGTTGCCTGTCCCCTCTGTTGTCATCTAACGGAACCTTTTTGGATTGCCGAGTGAGAAAAAAAAGGTGGGGCTTTCATCGTTTGGGAAAAAAAATGTTTCAATCCAATGAAAAGTGTTATTTTTAGGTCATATGATCAAGCATTTCATCATTAGGAAACCAAAAGTAAAATGAACCAATGAAAAGTTTTATAAACAAGTCACATGACCTGTTATGCGGCTTTGGGCTATAAAAAGCCTACAAAAATCCGTTGGCCTGTGAGGCGGCGTCAGTAGCGGATCGATGTGCGAATAGGCCAAAGGCAGCACAACGCGTCGAGATCCAGATGGCACTGAGGTGGTGTCCAGCAAGTTGCCGCACTGGTGTGGCTATCCTACAATGCTGCGCCGAAAGACGGCGTGGGGTGCCCGGGGGGGGGGGAGGCGGCGCAAACGGCCCTCTCCCGCCTCCACAGGTGGAGGCACCTCATGTGCAGTGTGGAGCCCTTTGCCGTTTCACTCGCCGTTCAGCAGAGTTGCGGCCGCACTTGGGGTACAGTGACTCACCCGCCATCCAGCTGTTTTCCTCCCACTCTTGCGGTACAGTGACTCGAACGCGCTGAGATCCGGATGGCACCGAGGTGGTGTCCAGCAAGTTGCCGCACTGGTGTGGCTATCCTACAATGCTGCGCCGAAAGACGGCGTGGGGTGCCCGGGGGGGAGGCGGTGCAAACGGCCCTCCCCCGCCTCCCCAGGTGGAGGCACCTCATCTGCAGTGGGGCGCCTCTTATTTATTTATTTATTTATTTATTTTTGATATTTGTAGAGCGCATGCAATGGCCCGTGGGCGTCTCGGCGCTAAGTATCTGAATATTTACCCTGAGGAAACTATGGATGATTTATTGATTAAAGAGCCAGGTCTTAAGTTGTTTACGAAAAGACCATAAAGATGGACTGGCTTTAATCATTGGTGGCAGAGTGTTCCACAACTTGGGGGCTGATACCAGGAATCTTCTATCGCCTTCCAGCTGAGTTCCGCCCGCTCTTGCGGCACAGTGCCTCACCCCGCATCCAGCTGAGTTCCGCCCGCTCTTGCGGTACAGTGACTCACCCGCCATCTAGCTGAATTGCGGTTACTCTTGTGGTGCAGCGATAGCCGGCTGCAACAGGACTCTCAAAATGGTGGCCAGCTCTTTGGATTTGGGCCTGGTCCACTAAAATGGCCCTGGGACACTTTGGAACTCGGACGCTTGCCTGCTAGGGCATGGGCCCCATTCACGAAAGCGTCCCCTCTTTTGACTGATTGTTCTTGTTGCCTATTTCTTCTGTTGTCATTTAACGGAACCTTTTTGGGCTGCCGAAAGGTGTTCGGTCCGACCGCTGGTTGGTGGAGACATGTTGACTATATCCTGGACCTGCCCGGCCTCGCACAAAATGGCGCCGGTATAAATGGGACTCGTAACTACTTGTTGTGTACTGGTTGCCCAACCTTGATATCACGAGATACGTATGCAGTTTTGAAGCACATGGCGGGCCGGAACGAGAATTGATTGAACATTTGGACATCCCTATTGATATTAAGTTCTGATGTGTTATTGATTACTGTACTATTGAAAGTTCGAATTAACGTCACTCATGGTACTTGCCCGCAAATGTATATCTAGATAATTTTATTGTAACTGGCCCTGTCGTACTTTAATTATAAAATGTACGTTCCCCGATTCCGCAACTGTTAGACACCTTAGTTCTTGCAACCTAATGGCCCGCTCGTTACGTTCTTCTACAGTGTAAATGTCCCCTCATCATATACGATTCCAGTTTGCTCCGTGGCCGGCCCACGTGGTTATAGGCCCGTATTTGTATACAGACATTTTCACAATAAAGGTTTTTAAAACAAAACATGGTAGTAGTACCTTTTTTGGTATAGTTTTGAATAATAGCCACTGTTTTCGAATGAGTAAAAGGCAAGTGAAATAAAGCAGCCCAATTACATGACGGTTGAAAGGTATAATATGCAGGAACGCAGTAATGATAAATGGTCAAGGGCTGTTGTGTTTTCCACTCCTGCAACATAAAGTGATCGATAAGAATCCGATATTCATGCCTATCAGCGACTAAGACAGCAGGTCGAGCCTCTTTTGCTCAACGGCTCCCTCATGGGACGAAGAAACGCCCTTTTTCTCGAAATAGGAATATTTTACTTGCAGGACAGTTGTAAATTTCCCAGGAAAATACATTAGCCTGGAACATTGTTAGTGATAAACTGTGAATGCATCTGGGTCCTTTGCTTTACAAGTCAGAGCGAGAAAAAAAAAGGTGGGGCTTTCATCATTTAGGAAAAAAAAATGTTCGAAAGCAATGAAAAGCGTTATTTTTAGGTCATATGACCAAGCCTTTCATCATTAGAATAACAAAAGTAAAATGAACCAATGAAAAGTTTTATTAACAAGTCACATGACCTGTTATGCTTACGTTACGCTCTGCGCGCCATGCTCTGGATCGTTTCCGGGAAGCTGCGCCTCGCGCACCGGAGCACTTCTGGGTGCGCTAACGCGGCGCATCATATGACGCATTACGCGACAACGCAGGTCCAGAATATAGTCAAAATGTCTCCACCAACCAGCGGTCGGAACACAACCCCTTTCAGCAGTCCAAAAAGTTCTGTTAAATGACAAGAGAAGGGACAGGCAACAAGAACCATCAGTCAAAGATGGGAGGGCAAGTTCTTCTCTACCGGGTCACGTTGGGGCTCCACCGGAACTGATTGAATTGGTAGTCTACAGTGTTTCTGGATGTTTCAGACTGAAGCTGGCGTCAACATGAGAGCACCACCATCTCGTGGCTACGTCGTGGCCATTCCGCGAGCAATCATGGCAGACGCTCCTCACCGGAAGTCTACGGGAGTCGGGGGTCCTGGTGACTGTTGTAGAATCTTCAAGGCTGAGGGGACTCTTTTGGAAATGGGGCCCATGCCCTAGCAGTCAAGCGTCCGAGTTCCACGGTTGCCTAGAGCCATCTTTGCAGGCCAGGCCCAAGTCTGTGGAGCCGACCGCCATTTCGTGAGCTCCGTAGCAGCCGCCTGTCACTGTACCGCAAGATTGGGTGCAATTCCGTTGGATGGCAGGTGAGACGTTGTAATAGCAAGAGCAGGCGCAATTCAGCTGGCCGAGCGAGGCACTGTGTCGCAAGAGCGGGTGCAAGTCAGCTGGTCGAGTGAAGCGCTGGGGTGTAGCTGAGAAACCTCCACCTGGGGAGGTGGGGGAGGATCGTTCGCGCCGCCTCTCCCTTCTACTGCACCCCATGCCGTCTCCTGGCACAGGTATATGTGATGGTCGGACCAGGGCACCGCAGGACGTGTCTTCAGGTCAAACGGATTGTGGGACAAGGTGTGGAGCAGGCGCAATTATCTCGGGGGCCTCCGTCAAGTGGTTCAGGGAGGCACCGCATCACATTGTTTTCCAATGCAGTCAGGTCCACAAACAGCCCTCATTTACTTTGAGAATAGTGAAGCTGCAGCAGGTGCAAATAAGCTTCAGACAGTGTTATAAGCGTTGCTCGGAACCCTTAACTATGGCACCCAACATCCAGGACTAATGCCATTTGTGCAAGGCAGTGACATCGAAGCATCTCAGGGACCAAGCAACATACCATATCCAGAGTCCTCCCCACAACCTCTGCCTTCCTTCTTACCTAGTTATTGTTCTTTCACTCCCACTCCAGGCTTTTAGTCTGTGGATGGAAAACCATGAACCTACACTCACCTATGAAAATCTTACTATTGATGGTTTATTTTGAGCCCAAAATACAAAGGCTTGTTTGGATCGATGTTGCAGCAGGCTGCCATGTAAATAGTTATTTAATAAAACGTTTTAGCCTGTTACTTTGCTGGTGTGTTGTATATATTTATAATATTTGCATAGTGTTTGTCGTTATTTTGGGTGGGGTGGGTGGCGGGCCGAGCTGTCTTGCAGCCATCATGGTGTCGAGCTCAGTTCCTCTCACTAGTTTCGTATTTGTCATGAGGGGTTGTTCATATTGTTTCTATTTTAGCGAGGTCAAAAAGAGATCCCATTAGTGGCCTACTGATTTTGCTTGATTCCTTTTGTTTTTTTAATGATTTTTCACTATCTGCAAAGACTAAACAGAGTTTTGTGACTCTGTGCTTGTTTGTAAATAGAGAATGAACCAAAGAGAACCAATTCCAAAACAATAAATGCTAGAATAACAATCAATCAAATGGAGAGGGAAGCAGGCACGACGGATTACAACGGGGGCAAAGGCCTGTGTTACCTACCCTTCACTATCTGCAAAGAGAGAATATTCCTAAAAGAAAAGAGGAGGGGGGGGGGGGGTTGCAGCGTTCAAAGCACATCAGCGTGCATAAATACGAAAATGTTTTTACCTTCCACGTACTTGACATTTTACAGCTTTTGATATTTGCTTTTAAAAAACCATTGAAATTCCCTGAAAAAACCATAGGTTATAGACCATATATAGTTAGGAATTAGCATTTACAAAACCTTGAAAATTCACTGAAAAAACCATAGGTTATAGACCATATATAGTTAGGGATTAGCATTTACAAAACCTTAATTTACTCGCACAAAACCATTGAAATTTGCATATATAGTTAGTTGCACTAACTATATATCGCGCACCCGCAATCCACTGCTGATGAAGTCACATATTACCTCATTCATGGCATGGTCAGTGACATCACTGATGACATCACTGATGACATCACTGATGACATCACTGATGACAACACCCAGTAACTGTATGTTTCTGTAAAGTTAAAATATGTCTTACATATTGAAGAATGAGTTGATGTATAAGTGTCTGGATGAAGGATTTAGTAGGTGCATGACTGACTGTATGAGTGAGTGATTTAATGTGTCTCACCGAGTGCGTGGGTTAGTGACTAAACTGTCTTAATTTGTGCATCATTATGTCTGTTGTTCTGTAAACTGCTGCATGTGTTGATCAGTAGCTATATGAGTAACTATATGGGTTATTGATTGGTTGCCCAAGTATTTGTATGGGAGACTGAGTGTGTGTGTGGGTGGCTGGGAGGTGTGTGACTCTGTGCATAGATGTGTGAGCAGTTGATTCACTAGATGTTTGGGTTCAAAAGTGCATGTGGAAACAGCTGTATGGGCGGTTGACTGTCTGCATGAGTGTATTGGTCAGTGAATGGATTTGTAAAACACAGTACATGTGAGAGTTGACATATATAAATAACTGTGCATAAGAGCCAGTGAATGTGTGAGTGGCTGTATGGATCATTGTGAACATGTATCAGGGATTGTATAAGAGACTAAATATGTGTTAGTATATGTTTGAATAAGTAAGGTGTGTATAACTGTATAGTTGAGAAAATGGAGGTGTGATTGATTCTTTGCATGACTAACTAGGTGTGTGAGTAACTCCATGGATAAGTGACAGTCTGTGAGTGTCTGTTTATACTGAATGTATCTAAGGTTATATTAGAGTCTGAAGAGGTTCATCGTATTATCACATAAATGATATCATCAGTGATGTGATCAGTAATGTCAATTGAGATGTCATCAGTGATGTCATGAGTGATGTCATTTGAAATGTCATCAGTGATGTCATCAGTGATGTCATCAGTGATGCCATTTGAGGTGTCATCAGTGATGTCAGCAGTGATGCCATTTGTGATGTCATCAGTGATGTCACTTGAGATGTCATCAGTGATGTTGATGGAGCTGGGATTCGCGTGCAAGCGCCCTGCTCTCATACAAAACCCTTGCCTAAACCGTATAATCATATTAACACTATTGTTCGTCATTTATTGAATGTTTTTCCAAACACGCGGGTGTCCCCAGGATGCTTGCTTGTATGTCTTTTCTCATACTAACGAAGCTTGCACTAAAATCGGCTGCTTCGCTGTAATTCAGTCTGCGCATGCGTCGGTCATACGCATGTGATGTGACGCACTCGCATTCTGGAGGGAGTTTGTGCTCATGCGCACTGTTGCAAACATGGCCGCTTGTCTCTCACCATGCTCTCCGCTTGCTACCGCTGCTTTAGCCTATCTGTTTTTCCGCACTAAACAATAATGCTATAGTCATTATAAAATAAGGGTTGGTTAGTATTTTATCATGGTATACAGTGTGATCATTTTTATATGTGATTTTAATTAGTTCTCGCTTACTTTTCATGTACCGCGTCTTTGTGGGCTGGGGCATACATGAGCGACGCCATGCTGAGGCTCCTCTGAACCCTGTCAGGTGACCGGGGAAAGTCCTAACTGCGCAGAAGCTGAAACCAGCCAGCTGGCCCCAGAAGCCAAATGCGCCTGAGAAACCCAGCACAAGATGAGGACACTCACCTTGAGAATAACTGATTTTGTTGCAATGTCTTGTGCACTCAGATTTTCTATTGTATTCTATGCATGGGAACGTGAACCCAAGGGGCGGGTAGGAAAATTTTAATATTTGGATGAGAAAGTTGAATTCTAGGAGGTGGTAATGACCACACCACCTCTCCTGACCAATCATAATGTGGGAAACTGTCACTTGCAACATTAGTGGGTGGTCTGAGGGACCCCAAAACAGTATAACTGCCCTAGTTTAGCTTAGGAAAATTGTCCGACTTGTCCGAGTAGCAGACCTGTCACTGACCCTACGAACTCTATAGGATTCAATCTGAAGTGCTGCGGAGCACTCTGTCCATACTTTCCACAAACTCCTAAGGGGTGGAAATAATCCTAAGTGCTGGCGAAGCACTTTGCTGGGAAATTCGAAAACCCAATCGGGGTTACTGGCGGATTACTTGCAGAAAGGGGTAACGCTGGCGTTGCTTCTGAAGCTGTGGGTGTTGGTCGTACCTTGGTGAGCCCAGTCCTGATCTCAAATCCTGAGGGGTATCCTGTCCTTACTGTCCGTGAGCTGTACCTGCTCGCATTCTGGCATTCCTTCCTGAGGGTCCTTGTCCCCGTCCTTCCAACTGACCCGTGGCCAGGGTTAGTCGTCTCTCAGACCTAGGTAAATATTAACCTGTGGGTTTGCGTCTCTCTCTCTCTCTCCCTCTCCTCTCATTATATTTCTTAATAAAGCACTCTTGCCTATGATATTGCTCTATCACCTTGAGAACGAGTTATATGCAATTGTTTTAGAATTGTTCCCTTCTCTCCCCTCCTTTAGGAAATTACCAACTGTTATATTGTATTAGTATGTTCCAATTTCCCCCTTACCTTTAGCCTGATTGCGGTGAACTTAGTAAGAATAGTTTAAACACTTAGGTTAAGTACGTGTTCTAGGTCCCATCCACATCCTATGTTCTAGTATAAAGTTGCAGTGACTAGTTTTGTTCTAAAAACTCCTATCTTTTAGTTTTCCCATGTACTCAAATGGTCTTAGCATTAATCTATAGCTATTTTATGGTGTTGATTTTGATGTTAGACGCATTATTCTGCCTATCACTTATTGCCTTGTCATATTCTCTCTAAACTTATATAAAGTTTTAAACATCCTCAGGTGTCTGTGGTCATTTTACAGAATTGTGGAAAGTATTTACTGATTATAAAGAGTATCTGATGTTAGGCCTGTCTACTATTTTCCCTTATAGCTCCAGGTCCGTCGTAAGAATTGTGCCTGTGGTAAGTCAGGTACATGGTATGCAGAAGTGAAACCAAACCTTAATTGCTCATAGCAGCGTGCAGGAGGAAAAATAGTGATCCTCTCCCGGTTCACCCAAATTATTAGTGTGGTGTTTGGAAAATTTGCACGCCAGGGCCCAGTGCGTGTAAAGAATTGGTAACCCAGGTGGCCCGGGAGAACTGCGCGCTCTATCAGTAATTTTCTGGCAGCCAGAGGATGGTTTGGACTAGTTAGATTAGGTAGACAGGATAGGTCATAAACAAACCGTGAAAATTAAATGTGCTGCTGATTTTCTACTGTATTAGGTTCAAATATTTTTGAAATGTTTTAAGGATTTATATGTAAATGTATATGATTTTTGCATTGCTGCTATAAATGTTATATTAACCAGTGTTTGTGAATGTTCAGTGTAGTCCGAATCCCCGGGGAAATATTTAGCTAACGGTGAGCAGAATCCGGTTAGCTGTTGAAGTCACTAGGTTTGAGGTATTAGTGCAGGGTTAAGGATAACTGGAAGCACTAATTAGGACCTTTTTGTTTCTGGAGTGAATGATAGCTACGAGTCCTTTATAAAACTTTCTTTGCGATATCACCTAGTAAGGGTCGCATACGGAAGGAGTAGTAGGGTCTCCGAGGCTTGTCTGGTAAGTAAAATAGTTCGCTGGTGAAATCCTGGCTCAGTACATATCCCCGACTAAGGTGGATGAGTCAGAAGAATAACGGGTTCTATGTTACTAGTGTGAAGGGACAGGCAAGGAAGTCTATCCAGAGTGAATGAAAAGTAGACAGAAGTGGTTTACTAGTAGCGAAAGAAAAGTCTTCTCTCTCTTTAGAACACTCAGACATAGTGGCAAACGTTGTGTGTTGTTGACTAAAACGTGCACTTGCACTTTAGAGAGAGTAAAAAGTTTCCGTTACCTTGTGAAGGAGGGAGTGAGTCGGAGAGCTGCTCTGACGTCACTCCGTGCCGCGCTGGCATTGGTCAAGACAGCGGGTGTGTAGTGGAGCTGAATTTGTAAAGGAGGGGTGAGTGCCCAAGCGTGAGACTCAGTCTTGCGAAAAAGGCCGCGCACCCATTGGTTAACAGTATTTGTATTCTCTGACCTGATTGGGTGGTGCGAAATATAAGTCGCGCTAGCATTGGAAGCACAAAGGTAAACAAAATTAATCAAGCCGAGTTAGAAGCGAGTCTGGAGAGTTGCATGTGGTATCCAGATTTCATACCGAACCCAAAGTACCTAGGATTTCATACGGATCAGCTTAGACGAGGTAGACCGCACATGATGTATGGAGTAAAGAGGAAACTGTCATTTTCTGATAAAGTAAAAAAAAATTTCAAGACTGACAAGCCCATTAGAACGAGGGAAGGCGTGCTCATTCCCCCGCCAAATACCCCTGCTTCTTTCATGCTGTTTGATAAAGGGTACCACACTTGTGTCTGGTTAGAAAATTGGGCAAAGTATACTGTAGATGACGGAGTCCTAGCATTTCCTGTTGAAGGCACATTTAATGGTCGGATTCTGTTTAACCTAAGGACCCGCATGAATGAATTACACCCTAGACCTAGGTTGACACAGTACGAAGCCCTGGAGGAATGGGAGATTGAGGCGGCAGAGCGAGATAAACCCCGGATGGATAAGGGAGTGAGTAAATGGTATCCGAGGGTTCAAGCGCAGACCAAAGAGCAGAAAATGAAACAGTGGAGGCAATCTATGTTGACTGAAGGGCTATTCCCTATGATGGGGGTATTGGAAGAGAGAAAAGGAAAATGTAAAGAAAAGACCCATCACCTAATGCCCGTGGGGGATTCAGAAGATGAGCACCTGGAAGATTTGTTAATGAAAAATCCACCTCCATATGTTGCAGAGTCAGAGCCTATGCATTCTCCAAATCCCTTTGCCAAATATCCCAGAAGTGGGAGGGATAGTGATACAGATGGAACAGGTACAGACAGTAAAACCAGTGAGGGGGATGGGTTTTGCAGACCTAGACCCACGGTCCCAAATTATCAGCCCTTCGGAGAAGGTCCACCCCGATTGGTCACTCCAACTGCCCCAAGTATTTATCCTTCCTTGGTACCTCAGGTATTGCATGGCAATTCTGCAGAAAGGGGGTTGCAGGAAAAAGAGAAAGAAGCCCTGGCTAAACAGCGAGAGGATTTAGTTCGAACCATTGCCCAGATACATCCCCATCCTGATTCCCTGACTATTCCAGTAACTATTGGTCCAGCTATTCCACTGTATAGAAATGACCTGACTAGTCCCCATCCTCCTGTTATCAACCCAATACTGCCTACTCCTAGCATCCCGACCCCGAGGAAGGAAGTATTCATAGATGAGGATCAGGAAAGTGAGTGTGAATCTGTAGTTTTGATGGATTTGCCCATAAGAGAGTCTAGAATTAGTACATCGGGGGCAAGAAGCCAGACAAGACCAAAGGAGGTGTTGATTGAAGGTGCAACTGGGGCTAAGAGTGCCACCTTAGTTTCCCCAGAAGAATTGGACAGATGGACAAAGGATCTGGAGAAGGAGACCACTCCCCAACCTAAAGCATTGGAAATATATAAATTAAGAATAGAAATAGAAGAAATGATGGCTGGAAACGTAGGAGTTGAGCGCCTAAGCTCGTACAGTGAAGAAGAATTACTGTTTATCAGCAAAAACCTTACCCGGAGTGCTAGGTTGCTCCATGAAAGGATAATGGATACAGCCACAGAAATGGGAATTGATGTTAGTCGCTCCAAAATTCTCCAGAAACCCTACAGAGTAGATTTCTCAGACAAGGATTTAGAAAGCCTGAATGTGATGGGAAAACAGATCCAAGTAAAGGAATTGTTGAAGCTCCTGCAAAAGTGGGGAGAGGTGGGGAAGTGGAGAACCAGGTGGGCAAAGAAAAAGGAAGACAGCAGGGCTAAGTCACAGGCTTCAGAATTCGTGTTAAAGGAAGTAACACCAACGGAAAAATTGTGCCCTATGAGAGAGGTCCCGGGAGGAAAATATGTCCATGTCCCTTGGTCCAGACAGGATATTGTGTCATTTACAAATGACTTCCCGAAATTACGTGAGAAGCCAGTTGACTGGTACAGGCAGGTAGAACGCTTCATAAAAGTTCAGAAATGCCTCTTGAAAGACCTGGATGGGTTTTTCGACATTGTGGTCCCTGTAGATTTGTGGACCGACTGTAAAATTGAAATTGATTGGCCCAGTGAGGAATTCCCCAGAGATGAGAAAACAGGAGCTCCCGCACCTGAAGTAATGAGGAAGTATGAGCAAGTCATACAATACCTCAAGAAAAAGGTGACCGCAAAGGAGACAGATTGGACCCGAATAGATAGAACCACCCAGGAACGTGATGAAACGGTGCACTCATTTTATGAGAGATTACTGCAGGTATTCAAAACGTACAGTGGTATCGATAACGTAGACATGAAAGACATGACCCATTTCAGTTACAGATTTGTGCTGGGATTAAGACCTGAAATTTCACAATGGATTCGAGATAATAAAATCAGTTGGCAGGGAAAGCCCATAGATGATGTCCTAAAATATGCAAAATACTGCGAAGATGAAATCGAAAATAAAAAGAAAGCCCTCAAGGAAAAGGTAATGTGGGCACAGGTGAAATTAGCTGAACAGCAGGAAAAGCAGTTAAATAAATTGACTTCCAGTAATAATGTTCAGAATACCACTGCTGGGGGAGGAGGAAAGCCCCGAGCTAAAATGAGTCGGGAAGAAGCCATGAAAAAGTTTCCGTGCCATGGGTGCGGCCAGATAGGGCATTGGCGAGACGAGTGTCCACACCTGCAGGCCGGTAATGCCCCTGTAAATGGTTTAAATCCACAGGTGCCGAAAGAGGGGACAAGAAAGAACCAGCAACAGGTAAAATTACCTCCCGTACCTCGCGCTCCTAGACAGAATTTTAAGAGTCAGGGTCAGCAGAATGAGAGGGCGGAAGTATGGGAAGTTGAGAGTGAAAGAAACGCAATCATTCCACAGTATTTGCTAAATGATACCTTCCTCTGTGAAGATCAAGATTGACGGGGCCTGAGAGGGGAGGATGAGGAGTGCGTGCTTGGCGCCTCCTTACCGGTAGACCAGACTGGACCATACATTGAAGGAAAGGTTGAGGGAAAAGACGTCACCTTTCTGTTGGACACTGGTGCTACCAGATCTACTGTAAGAACAGTGGATGTTCCTAACCTACCCCTCTCGGGAGAAGCGATCCAAGTAGTGGGCGTCTCCAATCAAATAATAAGTACTCCAGTAACCGAACCAATGGAAGTTTCTATAGGAAATTTCAAAGAAATGCACAGATTTGTAGTCTGTGATTCCAGTCCTGTGAACCTGCTAGGACGTGATTTGTTGTGCAAAATGAATTGTACCATCTATTGCACACCAAAAGGCGTCGAAATTCAGACACCCGATGAACATGGTGTGTACAAGCTGATGTTAGTCAGACAAGATTCTGATATCAAACCTTTGACAGTTGTAGATTTACCTGAAGAGCTCCAGTTAAGAGTAGTTCCAGAAGTGTGGGATTTCACAGGAAAGGATGTAGGTTTAATGGCAAATGTGGACCCAGTTAAGATAGCCATAAAAACAAATGCTGTATACCCCAAAACCAGACAGTACAAAATGAGTGCAGAAGTAAAAGCTGGAGTAGCGACTGAAATTACCCGGCTACTCGAAGCAGAGATAATAGAGGAAGTAATGAGCAGTCCCTGTAATTCACCAATCATTGGGATCAAAAAGCCTAGTGGAAAGTACCGGGTGGTGCAAGATTTACGCAAAGTAAACCAAATTGTTGTGCCGTGCTGCCCTATTGTACCCAACCCTGCTGTGATACTATATCAGATTCCCTGGAATGCAGAATGGTTCACTGTCATCGACTTATGCCATGCATTCTTCTCCATCCCACTGCATCCAGAAAGCAAGTTCCTTTTCAGTTTTGAATTTGACAGCCATATCTATGTCTGGAATCGTGTCCCCCAGGGGTACACCGAAAGTCCATCGATTTTCAACCAGATATTAAAAAAGTGCCTTGAATCCCTAGTGCTGCCAAGAGAGTCTGTTTTGGTGCAGTACATAGATGACCTGTTAGTGGCATCTAAAACCCAAAATGACTGCGTCACTGACACCATTGCCTTGTTGAATCACTTAGGAAAGGGAGGACATAAAGTGTCACCTGACAAGTTACAATTTTGTAAAAATTCAGTGAAATATCTGGGGCACCAGATCGAAAAGGGAATAAGGAAAGTTACCACCGAAAGAATCAAAATAATTAAAGCAATGGAACTGCCCAGAACTCAGAAGGAGGTGAGAATGTTCTTGGGAGTGGTGGGTTACTGCAGACAATGGATTGTAGGATTCGCAGCTCTAGCCAGACCCCTGATAAATATGACGAAGAAAGGCGTAGAAGACCCCGTCAGTTGGGACAGTGAGAGCATGAACGCTTGGGTGACTCTGAGAAACTGTCTATGTTCTGCTCCTGCACTGGGTATGCCTGACTACACCAAGCACTTTGAGCTATTCTGTGACACAAGAGAGAATTGTGCTCTTTCAGTCCTGACCCAGGAGCACGGACTAGTTAGAAGACCAGTGGCCTACTTTTCGGCCACCCTAGATCCGGTGGCAGCTGGATTACCTGGATGCTTGAAAGCAGTTGCTGCTACTTGCGTCAGTTTGGAACAGAGTGAGAACATTGTCATGGGACATCATGTCACTGTATATGTTCCTCATTCTGTTGTTATCCTATTGACTAGAACTAAGACCCAGTACCTCACACCTAGTCGGCTGACTAAGTATGAGAGAATTTTAATTGGTGCCGAGAATGTCACTATTTCCCGGTGCAATGTCCTAAACCCTGCGACATTGTTACCTATCCCCCTGGATGTAGAAATTGAAGAGGAAGGGGAGCATAATTGCATCGATCTAACTGAGTTCAGTACCAAGCCCCGTCCTGACATCCGTGAAATAGCGTTACTTGATGGGGATAAGACAATGTTCGTGGATGGCTCGTGTTTGAGACATGAAAGTGGGAGCCTAAGTGCTGCCTATGCTGTGGTTACATTGACAGAAACAATAGAAGCATCTTACATGAGCGAGGTGAAATCTGCACAAGTGGCAGAGCTCATCGCGTTAACCAGAGCATGTAAGAGGGGTAAGAACAAGAGAATAACTGTTTACACAGACAGCCAGTATTGTTTTGGGGTTGTTCATGACTTCGGCCAGTTGTGGCTGCAAAGAGAATTCATGACGTCCTCAGGCACTCCTATCAGAAATGGAAAGGTGGTGCATAACTTACTGGAAGCTATCCAATTGCCCAAAGAATTGGCTGTGGTCAAGTGTGCGGCTCACAAATCTGGAAATGATGATGTGACTGCCGGTAATAGGTACGCTGACCAAATTGCACAGTTTTGTGCCCGATACCATATGTCACTCCAAATTGCGTTGTGGGATGGAACCAGCTGCCAACTTATGTTGTTTGAGAATGTGTCAACGTGGGAAGAATTAAAGGATTTGCAACAGGCGACAGACAGGCAGGAAAAAGGAAGGTGGGCAGCAAATGGATGCAAACTGAGAGATGATGGTGTGGTGGTAAACTCGACTGGGGTGCCTGTACTGCCTGATAGTTTGATTGACCCCATGATCAGAATGATACATGAACCAACACATATGGGAAGGGACGCAATGTGTCGGGTGTTTGACAAGGTGTTCTGTAATTCAAAATTCAGGAACCAGGCGGAAAGGCTTTGCCAGAGGTACCTAGTGTGTCAGCAATTCAATGCAGGGAAAAAGACTGTAGTAGAACAAAGTACAGTTGGAAAGGCAATAGGTCCCTTTGTCAGGATGCAGGCAGACTTCATAACCATGCCTAAATGTAAAGGGTATAGATATATCCTAGTCATAGTTTGCCTATTCTCCAGGTGGGTGGAAGCATATCCAGCTAAGAAAAATGATGCTCTCACCACAGCCAAGTTATTGCTCAGGGAGTTGATACCTAGGTACGGAATTCCAGAGACAATCGAAACGGACCAAGGTGGGCATTTTGCCAACGATGTCTTAGAAGAACTCTGTAAAGCCTTCAAAATGAAGCAAAGATTGCACTGTGCCTACCATCCAGAGGCTTCTGGGGTAGTGGAACAAATAAATGGCACCCTGAAATCCAGATTGGCCAAAATGTGTGATTCCACAAAGATGAACTGGATAGAGGCTTTACCCCTTGTGCTGATGAGTCTGAGAAGTATCCCGAACAGAAAAACTGGCCTAAGTCCCCATGAAGTGTTGATGGGAAGAGTGATGCGACAGGCTTGGGTGCCCGGACACAAACTGCTAAGCATTTCTGATGATATGGTATTAGAATACTGCAAGCAGCTGGGTGACCAAGTGCGTTCTCTCTCTCAGCAGATCGGAGAGACTGAAGACGAGTGGCCAAAGACTCTGGCACATAAACTGCAACCAGGAGATTGGGTGGCGTTAAAGAAACACACCCGGAGCAGTTGCCTGAAACCGAGGTGGGGAAAGCCACGACAAGTGATCCTCGTCACTACAACTGCTGTAAAGTGCGCTGGGGTACCGAAGTGGATCCACGCCAGCCACACAAAGCGGGTATCTGGAGAAAACGCGACTGGAGCTGAAGGCAGCTCAGCTGAAGAAGCTTCCGAGGAGGAGAGTCCGGAGCTAGCTGACATTGAACTGCCGAGCACAAGTCGAGACGTTGAATGGTACCCCGCCGACGACCAGGTTCATGATCCAATACAAACCCGGAAATATTCCTACTTAGACAGTGAGTGGGATAGTCCAGGTGAGTTAGAAATAGAAGAAGAAGGTCAGGTCAACGAAAGCCACAACACACCTGATCAGGACGTAGGCCAAGTAGGGTCAGATCAAGACATCGAAACTTCTCCTGAAACTCCAGAAGTGGGAAAGGGACAGTTAGAAATTAGAGCTGACGTTCATGCAGAAGAAAACGAAGAGATCGAAGAGCATGAACAGGAACAGATAGAACTAGATCAAAGTGCTCAGACAACGGAAACAAAAATAACAAAAAATAAAAAGCGAGTACGATTCGAATCTGAGCAGGGACAGAATAGGGGCCAGGCAGAAGAAATAGACGAAAGACCTGGAACAAGTCAAACAGGCAGGGAAACAGAGGTGCCACATCAAAAAGTAAAGAGAGTGCACGAAGAAGGCCAAGTTTCCTCAACAACTGGGAGGCACGGAGGCAGAAGTGCACCCCGATACGTCAAGAGACTGAGGCTCAGACTAAAAACAGTCGAAGAAAAACTAAAAGACAGAAAAAGGGCTGAAAGCGAAAGAAAGGCAGCCCAAGGCAAATCGCTAAGAAAGAGCGACAGAATAAAGAAACAGAACCGACTGTATCGGAGCCCTGAGTGGACGTACTTTGTGTTGGAGGAAATTGACGAGCCACACCACAGTGGCAACAGTGACGACGAGTCCATTGCTGATCGGAGTTCGGACGAAGACCCTCCTTGAGAGAGCCCCGAAGTGAGCCTTTGGTGCAAAGAAACGAAGAGGGGTAGCAAAAGCCACCTGTAAGCTAAATATGTCTGATCCGAATGTCTCTGGGAGATCCCGGTGTGGGTGTCTTAAAACCTGTTGTAAAATATGCTTGTGTAGTGTAGCCATGTTAATAGTAATGTGGATAGGACTAACCGTTTTTCTACCTTTTATGATAAGTAAAAATCCTAACTTGTCCCCTACTGAACCCGAAGCAGTAGACGTAGGGGTTGTACAGACTGCAGAAACACCACGAAGCCTAGAAAGACGCGACAAACGAGTAGGACTGACACACACACGACCCAATTTAGAAGCACCAGATGAGGATGGACTACATTTTCACAAAATGAGAAACAGGACGCATCTAAATGTTTTTGCTAACTTGTTAGTGCATTACGTAGAAGCTATGAAAATAGAGGACTGTTATGTCTGCATGAAGCTGCCAACTTCAGTGGCTGAAGGTGTGACATACCACCATCTACCTTTGACCTATGGAATCTCCTGTAGTATATTAGCTAGCTTGTTTTATAGAAGCACTTTACAGTACTATTATTCAAATGATGATGTAGTATTTTCTGAACTTCCTATTAGAGGACACCTGAATCGTGTACATACTACAAGTGACGTGACCCGCTATATGGGAGAATATTTCCTGACTATAGGTAACATAGATTTAGATAAAGCAAGAGAAGATAATCTAACCTGTTCTCTGCAAGAGCAGGAAAAGATGTTTATAAAGATGGCAGACAGAAGGAGAGAAAAGTTTCAGAAGAAGGCACATGACGAAAAGGATAGAGTCCCTAGGTGGGCTGAGCACTTGGATAACACCTCGCAAGGCGAAGCTAGTCCTGCCTTGTTGCTGGATTTTGAACGAAAGGGGAAACTTTGTATTCATAGGGAAAAGACAGAGTACTATAACAATGTATTCATCGGTTCCAGCGAGTGTGAACATAATTACAAGGTAATTGGAGGTTGGGGTTTCAAAAATTGGTCAGAACCTGTGTTCCCCGGAATATATTATATATGTGGGAACAAGGCTTATTTCAAATTGCCGGATCACTGGTATGGAAGCTGCTACTTTGGCATTGTTTTCCCGAAAATATACCATGTGAATAATGCAGCTGGAAGCGATGAAGAAACTAATGGCTTAGTGCGTAGTAAACGTGAAAGTGTAGGTGAAATTATAGGTGATATTTTTAGTGCACTGATACCTGGAATGGGGGTAGTTCTGAACACTCATAGAATCTGCAAATTGTCTACAGTAGTGGACCGGTTATCAACGGACACTGCTGCTGGATTCCTGCTGGTCAATACTGAAATGGTTGCGATCAGATCAATGGTTTTGCAAAACCGTCTTGCCCTTGACACCCTATTAGCAAAAGAGGGCGGAGTCTGTAGAATGCTGAAAGCGCAACATTGTTGCACTTACATTCCTGATAAAAGTATCGAACTAAAACAATATGTGAAAAACATAACTAATTTGGAAAAAGAACTCAAACCATTGGAGGTTGACAGTGCCTGGACGAGACTGACTGGAGGTCTCTCCTCTATAGGTAGTTGGTTTACTAACCTAGGTAGAAGTCTTTTGTGGAAAATACTGATGCCAATAGTTATAATAGGTGTAGTTGTATTAATAATTTTTATCTGCTGCAAATGCCAGAGGTGCAAAAAGAAATATACTGTAAATAAGAGGGGGGTGAAAAGAAATATTGATGATTTAGAATTAGAGGAATTAAAGAGTGAAATTTACAAAAAAGTGAAAAATCACCACTCTCATAGAGAAGCTGCAAGAAAACTCAACGATAAATTTGTTGAAATCCAGATGAGTGATATGGATGAATGAGAAAAGTTGGCATCTGTTTCCTTCTATGTGGTGATGATAGTAAATATCATCAAAGAGGGGATTGATGGAGCTGGGATTCGCGTGCAAGCGCCCTGCTCTCATACAAAACCCTTGCCTAAACCGTATAATCATATTAACACTATTGTTCGTCATTTATTGAATGTTTTTCCAAACACGCGGGTGTCCCCAGGATGCTTGCTTGTATGTCTTTTCTCATACTAACGAAGCTTGCACTAAAATCGGCTGCTTCGCTGTAATTCAGTCTGCGCATGCGTCGGTCATACCCATGTGATGTGACGCACTCGCATTCTGGAGGGAGTTTGTGCTCATGCGCACTGTTGCAAACATGGCCGCTTGTCTCTCACCATGCTCTCCGCTTGCTACCGCTGCTTTAGCCTATCTGTTTTTCCGCACTAAACAATAATGCTATAGTCATTATAAAATAAGGGTTGGTTAGTATTTTATCATGGTATACAGTGTGATCATTTTTATATGTGATTTTAATTTGTTCTCGCTTACTTTTCATGTACCGCGTCTTTGTGGGCTGGGGCATACATGAGCGACGCCATGCTGAGGCTCCTCTGAACCCTGTCAGGTGACCGGGGAAAGTCCTAACTGCGCAGAAGCTTAAACCAGCCAGCTGGCCCCAGAAGCCAAATGCGCCTGAGAAACCCAGCACAAGATGAGGACACTCACCTTGAGAATAACTGATTTTGTTGCAATGTCTTGTGCACTCAGATTTTCTATTGTATTCTATGCATGGGAACGTGAACCCAAGGGGCGGGTAGGAAAATTTTAATATTTGGATGAGAAAGTTGAATTCTAGGAGGTGGTAATGACCACACCACCTCTCCTGACCAATCATAATGTGGGAAACTGTCACTTGCAACATTAGTGGGTGGTCTGAGGGACCCCAAAACAGTATAACTGCCCTAGTTTAGCTTAGGAAAATTGTCCGACTTGTCCGAGTAGCAGACCTGTCACTGATCCTACGAACTCTATAGGATTCAATCTGAAGTGCTGCGGAGCACTCTGTCCATACTTTCCACAAACTCCTAAGGGGTGGAAATAATCCTAAGTGCTGGCGAAGCACTTTGCTGGGAAATTCGAAAACCCAATCGGGGTTACTGGCGGATTACTTGCAGAAAGGGGTAACGCTGGCGTTGCTTCTGAAGCTGTGGGTGTTGGTCGTACCTTGGTGAGCCCAGTCCTGATCTCAAATCCTGAGGGGTATCCTGTCCTTACTGTCCGTGAGCTGTACCTGCTCGCATTCTGGCATTCCTTCCTGAGGGTCCTTGTCCCCGTCCTATCAACTGACCCGTGGCCAGGGTTAGTCGTCTCTCAGACCTAGGTAAATATTAACCTGTGGGTTTGCGTCTCTCTCTCTCTCTCCCTCTCCTCTCATTATATTTCTTAATAAAGCACTCTTGCCTATGATATTGCTCTATCACCTTGAGAACGAGTTATATGCAATTGTTTTAGAATTGTTCCCTTCTCTCCCCTCCTTTAGGAAATTACCAACTGTTATATTGTATTAGTATGTTCCAATTTTCCCCTTACCTTTAGCCTGATTGCGGTGAACTTAGTAAGAATAGTTTAAACACTTAGGTTAAGTACGTGTTCTAGGTCCCATCCACATCCTATGTTCTAGTATAAAGTTGCAGTGACTAGTTTTGTTCTAAAAACTCCTATCTTTTAGTTTTCCCATGTACTCAAATGGTCTTAGCATTAATCTATAGCTATTTTATGGTGTTGATTTTGATGTTAGACGCATTATTCTGCCTATCACTTATTGCCTTGTCATATTCTCTCTAAACTTATATAAAGTTTTAAACATCCTCAGGTGTCTGTGGTCATTTTACAGAATTGTGGAAAGTATTTACTGATTATAAAGAGTATCTGATGTTAGGCCTGTCTACTATTTTCCCTTATAGCTCCAGGTCCGTCGTAAGAATTGTGCCTGTGGTAAGTCAGGTACATGGTATGCAGAGGTGAAACCAAACCTTAATTGCTCATAGCAGCGTGCAGGAGGAAAAATAGTGATCCTCTCCCGGTTCACCCAAATTATTAGTGTGGTGTTTGGAAAATTTGCACGCCAGGGCCCAGTGCGTGTAAAGAATTGGTAACCCAGGTGGCCCGGGAGAACTGCGCGCTCTATCAATGTCATCAGTGATGTCATTTGAGGTGTCATCAGTGATGTCATCAGTGATGTCATTTGAGATGTCATCAGTGATGTCACTGACCATGTCATGAATGATGTAATATGTGACATCATCAGCAGTGGATTGCGGGTGCGCGATATATAGTTAGTGCAACTAACTATATATGCAAATTTCAATGGTTTTGTGCGAGTAAATTAAGGTTTTGTAAATGCTAATCCCTAACTATATATGGTATAAAACCTATGGTTTTTTCAGTGAATTTTCAAGGTTTTGTAAATGCTAATTTCTAACTATATATGGTCTATAACCTATGGTTTTTTCAGTGAATATATATATATATATATATATATATATATATATATATATATATATATATATATATATATATATATATATATATATATATATATATATATATATATATATATATATATATATATATATATATATATATATATATATATATATATATATAGGCTTATTCTTTCCTTACTACTGGTTTGTCATTCATTTCATTTCAATAGGCTTTATTCGGTTCATTCAATTCCAGTTCCAATTTGCATGTAAACTCCACGGAATACGTACTGGCTAGTTAGACAAAGTTTTCACCATTAATTTTCTTAGCAGAACTAGCAGTTCATGTGAATCCTCATTTGCGCCCTCATCAGGCTCTTTCTGCCTATTTGCATATGCCAACTACTATGTGGCAATTGGGGAAGCATATATATAATAGTCACAGTGTGTATATACATATGTAGATACACTTAGAAACAAAACAGTCACTGCAATGTACTGCTTGCAATAAAGTGCAAAAAATACTAAGACGATTCAAGTTGTCATAGAAATAGCAAACCTAAAAATTGAGAAACGCTTTAAAAATAAAATTCATTTATGTCTAGTTTATCTCATGCTACTGGCCCAGTTTGCTGAAATTACTTTTGTCATGATGTAGCGATAACAGTTTTCTTCTGCTGTTGTATTAGCGAGCTCGATGTTATCGAAAAATGTGCCTTAGAGAAGAATTCCCACAGCACTATATTTTTATTTCCCAAAGGAGGAACCCCTTTTATTACTTGTCAGTCTATTTGAAATGTCCCACAAGCTATCTTTTGATTTGTAAAATAGAGGAACTTTTTCATTCCATTGCTCAATAACTAGACTGTAAATATCAAAAAGTACTGTCTTCTCATCCACTTTAATTCCAGTGGTTTGCTGATCATAAAACGGATTACAAAACTTCTATTATCACATGAAATTGAATGGAATGATACATTGATAGTCGAGGGGTAAAAGTACTACGGCACAGCATCGTATGGTCCTTTGTCATCCAAAGATCGCTGGAGGGTGTATTATTTGACAGAAATATACACTTGCAGAGTGGAAAGAGATGAAGAAAAGAAGGGAGTTTCAAGAGGCCCCACTAAAAGTAATTGACCGTGCATCGCAATAAATCGCCTGTGCTCTGCAGAACTTTACATTCATATGAAGAGAACACGAGTATGATTATAAACTCGTGAAAAGACTACAGACGCTATGGAACTGACTTCCTCCAATTCCATAAATTCACTTGAAAAAAAGAGTCATCGGCTATAATATTGTTTTTGTCCTTCCAGCAGGTTCATCAAGGGTAATTCGATAGGTTTAGCAACAAAGAAGTATGCAAAAAATGAGAAGGTTAATGTGTCCCCAACGCTCAGGCTTCAATTCATGGAAACAATTTAAAGTGGCAAAATGCACGTCTGCTAGGGGCCATCTACATTTTTATGAAACGAAATATGTGTAAGGTGCGAGATTGATTTGACCAGATGAATGTTTTCACAAAATGCCACCTGGAAACACGGAGAGCACAAAATGCATTTAGTAATTTGAGCAAAATATTTGTGAATGTGGTACTTGCACAGTGCACGTTAAGTATATGCTGGGAATAAAAAATATTTACTTTGGTATGATGTAAATTGTGTGAAGTTCACATAGGAATTGGTTAGGGAGCCTAGTGTGAATATCAATAGTGATTGTGGATCGACAATTGTGAACGCAAAATATTCTGTCTATAACTAATTTACTACACCATTACAATGCAGCAAGCAATGAGTAGGAAAATAGGTTCAAAAGTCCATAAGGTACACACATGGTCACTGAAGGAAAATAAGATGAATTTCAGTGAAGCTAAGTAGAGCAAATTTGCCTTTTAAGAATGGCACCCCTTATTTTTCTCACTTTCCTGAACCCTATTTTTGATGGCATTTAGACTGGGTGCACTGTGGCACTGCCACACGGTGTGTGCCCTGGCCTACTCTTAGCATGGTGTTGGCAACATTGATTTAACCGAATTTAGTCGAATTACCTTTCCTGTAAACCCATGATAAATGTTGGAGAAAATCCACCAATGGCATGGGAGTTAAATGTCATAGTGGGTTGCAGTGTGTATTTATAGTACACATAAATCTGATGCAAATATATAGTAGCTATAAAAAAACAAAAATGGATGGAAGCAAGGTTTAAATTCATCCCAGTCACTGGTGATCACTCGAGCTGCATTCCAGTTCAAATGTTGTGCCTACTTTGAAATTCTAGACAACTACCCGCTTCATCCAAATTAATCTCGGCCCAGATCTATAAGGAATAGTCCATCCAGAGCTTCGAGAGACCATTGCTGACCACAGCCATGGCCCTATCCCTATGGGAAGTATTAGACCTGGCACTTTTGACGAGTTTCTCCCCAGGTTTTTTGCCTTTTGCCTCCTATTTTGTACAAGGAAAATCTACAAAATCATATTTGGTATAAACTAATAAAACACAGCTATTGCCTATATCTATCATAGATAATCTACGCACAGAAACGTGCTTGTTGAATTAGTCACACCAAATGTGTGAAAATCTAGCGTTGACATGCACCAAATCATCTTGTGTATATAAGTGAATCATCTCATGGTGTGCCATGACTCAAAAAAGTAAAGAAGAGCCAAAAGACTGAGGGCCTCATTTATGAGGCCATGCGTCACTTTTACGCCGCCGGTGCGTCACTTTTTGTGACACACCAGCAGCGTAAAAAATGTGCCTTGTTGCACCATATTTACAAAGTGACGCGTCCAGGTAGATGCGTCACTTTGTAAACCCCTGCGCTACATTATACCTATGCCAGGTATAATTTATGCAGAGGGGGCATTCTGACGCAAGAAAGGGTCATAGAAGTGACGCAGTGAAATCTATAAGATTTCACTGCGCCACTTCTAGGACACAAATGCGTCAATTTCTTACGACTGCCTCACAGCAGGCGTAAGACTGACGCAGGCCCTTTCACATGGGGCTTGCCCCATGTGAAAGGACACATTTCTGGAGTTGCGTCACTTTTGTGACACAATCTGGCAATGCGTCACTTTTGCTCCATACAGATACGTCAGAAATACTGACGTATCTGTAACTCCTTGCGTCATGATGCCTCATACTGTAAATATGACTCAGCATTGGTGTCGCAAGGAGGGCGCAGTGAAAAGTGACGCATCACTGTTTTCACGCAGCGATGCATCACTTTTCATAAATGAGGCCCTGAATCTAGTGTGGCCAGCACTGAAAATAACAATTCTACACAGCACGTGCACAAAAGGCTGGTGTCCATCCCAATGTCAGCAGTAAATGTCAAGCAGAGAAGAAGGATCATAAGAGAAACTATCTCAAACCCGAGGGAAATGGAGGGAAGGAAGGAGAAAGGACTAACTTACACCTCCAGGCGGAACACTGGCTGACAACTAGTCTTCGTGTGGGAACTTCTGCAGGAGTGAAAGGATGGAGGTTAAGAACAGTGAAAATGACAGATAGACAGGGAGAGGTGTGGCGTCGCTGCTTTTAGGGCGACTGACGCTGGAATCTGGGGATCACGTTATGAAACCACTAACACATTTCAGGAACGGGCACATAGGAATGATACCTACACTGGTGAATCCACGCTAGTTTTGCATTTCTTCACGGCATTATGAAAAACATGACTAAACTCCCGAATTCGAATGAGAATATCCGTTTGGGTGGTTGGAAGCGTGCTAAAAGAACATAATTAAGACAGGGTGCTGTAAGTGTGGCACCTCCTCCCCTCGAAACTAGTGCTATATGCCAAAAGTGGAAAGCACGTAGCTAATTCTCACCTTGGCTCCTTTGACAGAAAGCAGGCAGATAGCTCTGCACAGCACAAAATGCTGAAACAGCCTTGGACGTGAATTTTCATGAAGATGGCCAGAGGCGTGCTGAAGGACTAAGCATAGTAGACGGGGGATGTAAATGAAATACTTCCTCCCCTAATAGCTAACACTCAAGAATGATAAATGCCTAGCCCAATTAGCCCACTATACCCTTGCACTAAAGGATATCATTATGGCAGATCACTTTCATTATATCCAATGCCTTAAAGAGATAAGGGGCCTATTGAGAAAGTTGGAGCTTGACCACCTATGGGAAGATGCAGACGTCTCAAGGTTACCATCGAAAATAATTCTGAAAAAAAAGTACTGGGAAATGATTTGGATGTCCGCCCAGAGTACCTGTACAAACACTAATCTAACAGGACGTTTCCTTGATTTTAAACCTCGTCCACTCTGTGAGGCTTATTGGGATATTATAGTGGGTCCATTTGACCGAAAGCTGTTTTTCCAGTTTAGAACTGGAACTCTACCTGTAAAAGCCTTCAGCTATAAATGGTCAGCAATCCGGGATGACAAATGTCATAACTGTAAAGATTTGACTGAGAATATAGCCCATATGTTGTTTGTATGCCCCCTTTACACAAGCCCCGTCGTAAGTGGCTAAAACCAACGTGTATCAACTTGGGCACCCGGAGGTATATTGAGGCCCTAAGAATATTAGAGACTGACTGTTCACCCTGTATAGCGATTGCTGTTGCTAAAATTCTAAGGTGGGCTTGGATTATACGCACTTGCACTTTAAACTCTCTAGAAGTTAGCTAAAGAACTCTAAGACATCTAAAAACATATGATTGATCTTGTTCTATGTATAATTTTAACTGTTTTTAAAATACTCTATAAATGACAGCCATAAAGATGTAATAACTTTTTAACATTGTAATTTTTTGGCTATGTAGTATTTATAATGATTGTGATAGGATGTTTATTCTGCTTTTATGACATGCTGTCGAATAAAGCTTTGAAATTGGCTTTTGTTTGATAAGTGCCTAGCCCAATTTCACCTTGGCTCTTCTTCGGTAATGCAAGCATATAGCTCTGCTGTAAGCCACATGCTGGACTGGCAAGAAAGTAGGCGCTGCTCAATCACAGTTACGCGGTCACGTGATGCCAATGAAGGCTGGAAATTTAAAGAGGAAAGTCTATGGAACAGACAAAGTTCCATAGACAAGAAAGAATCTAGACAGAAATGTGTGAAAAAGAAAGACTTCCAAGAAAAAGTACAGTCACCAAGGCATCATGCACACAAAGAGAACGCCCTTATAACTCGATTTAGTAACAACACATTATTATTATTCAAATATCCTTATTGTTTACATGGATTTTTTATATATATATATATATAGACCTTCAGCACAGGTAGAACTTGAAAAGCGATCTGAATAGAATACATAAATGCTAGTCCAGCAATAGTTAAATAAACATGATCTTAGGTTTTAAAACGTGAGTGACAAGTACATGTTTTGAAAATACATAATGGTAGAAAATACATGTGTTATACATAGTTGGGGGGAAAAACATTATCCCCAAGTTTTTTTGCCTTTGGCCTCCTATTTTTGTGATCCTGTTTGTGTTCACTTTAGAATTCTGGGCACTTTACCACTGCTGATCAATGCTAGAGTGCATATGCTCTCTGTATAAAATGTGATTTGATTGGTTTTCCATGATTGGCATATTTGATTTACTTTTAAGTCCCTCGTAAAGTGCACATGTGTGCCAGGGCCTGTAAATCAAATGCTACTAGTGGGCCTGCAAGGCAAACACAAAGAGATGATGGACGGAGTGCTGAAACTTTTCAGACACTAATCGCCAATCATCATTCTTTAGCTCACTTCGCCACCCCAGTTCAGAGACAGCTATATGCAAATCAGTCTTGACCCTGTGCCTCACGGGAACAGTCCAGCCCGAACTGCTTAGCCATGTCTACCTTGCACTGGAAACAAGCATTCTGGGACTGGTTTCGGGCTAACAGCCCTCATCAGAGAGGCTAGCTTGAATCCAGTAGCAAAGTGAGCAATGGACCCACATCTGGGCATACCCTGCCAACTTAGGGCGAACAAAGCAAACACAAGGAGAGGATGGACAGAGCGCTGAAACTTTTCAGACACTCACCCCCAGTCACAGATCTCTGTTGAATCCATCATCATTTTTTAGCTGACTTCGCCACTCCAGTTCAGACCCAGCTATATACAAATCCTTCTTGACCCTGTGCCACATGTGAACAGTCCAGCCTGAACTATCAAGCCAGGTCTTCCCAGGACCGGAAACAAGCCTCCGGGGACCGGTTTCAGGGTAACACCCCTCATCAGTCTCATTAGCCAGGCTAGCATGAATCCAGTGGTAAAGTGAGCAAGGGACCCACGTCTGGGCATATTTTGCCAACTTAGGGCGAAGAAGGCAAACACAGGGAGATGATGGATGGAGTGTAGTGGGCCTGCAGCACTGGTTGTGCCACCCACATGAATAACCCAGTAAATGTGTCTCAGGCCTACCACTGTAGTGTCTGCGAGTGCAGTTGTAAACTGCCATGTTGTCCTGGCAAGTGCACCCACTTGCCAGACTCAAACCATCCCTTTCCTTACATGTAAGGCACCCCTAAGGTAGGCCCAAGGTACTCCATGGGCAGGGCACAGTATATGTGGAAAATAGGACATGTACTGGTGTGTGTGTGTGACATGTCCTGATAGTGAGATACTGTGTATTTCATTTTTCCCTATTGAAAGGCTGTGTGTCCCATAGGCCTATCAGTGAGGCGGCATTGATCTTTCCATGGGGACAAAGATAGAAAAGTTTAGGCTCTCTGAATTCCGAATTTATTAACGCACCATTTGGGGAAGTTGCTTTTTAAATTCTGTGTTTGAAAATGACACTTTTTTAGAAAGTGTGCATTTTCTTACTTTACCCTTCTGTGTGCCTCAGGTTGTTTGTGTATTTTGGGTCTATTATTTGAGTGACAGGAGCTGGGATGTCCATTTACTCTAGACAGTCACTGGGTGGGTTGGGGTATGTCCTGCCCTGCCTGGGTGGCTCATATCTGGGCTGAATAGACCTGATCTGTATTTAGAGAGGTGTAAGGAGTTTTGCTTGCACCTGAATAGGCTGTGTCTCCGTTTTCAGAACCCTGTCTTTGCCCCCTGTGGTCATGCTGCACCAGGAAGGACAGGACTGGTTTGGACTGGGTTCCAAGAGAGCAATGACAAAATGTGGTATAAGTATTGTTCCTAAAACCCCAAGACTTTAGATTGCTTCAGGAAATAAGAGGAACGTGCCAAGTAGAAGCCTGGGAGGACTGCGTTAGACGCACATATTGTTTTGAGTAAGGGGTGGGATGGCCTGCAGTTGCTGCTTCAGTCTGTGGTGGAGGAAAAGGACAGGCTCCTTTTGCCCTGCTCTGGTATTCTGCTTGTAAATGACCTCCAAGGGCTTGTCTGGGCTTGCCTCCTGTTGGAAGTCTCAGGGAGATAAAAGACTTCACCCGATCATAAAATAATATGCCTAAAACGAGGGCTAAAGAGCTGCGTGAGGAGTACTGTTCCTGCTGTTTGGGGGGTTTTGCCAGCAGTTGCTTCTCCTGCAGGAGAAGAACTGGATTGTTCTTCAACTTTTTTTGATAGCGTAAAAGGAAAGTGCAGGGTGAGCACTGTATGGATGCTATTCTTAAAGCATATGTGGAGCACTGGATTTCTGGATCCTAGCTGTAGAAGTGCTCCCAAAATTAAAAAGCATGTGGTGAGCTCTCTTATTAGGTGTCTGAGTGAATCCTTCTGTGTTCTCCACGCAACAGCAATCTGGGCTCTTGTTGTTGGAGAATCACAACAGAGCTGCAGGAACCCCCCTAGCAGGGCCCTACCACCATGAGGGATGCAGTGAGGAGCCAGGAAGGAAGAAAGCATGCTGACCTGGGGCACAGTGTCCTTCTGCCCATGAGAAACCTCCACCTGGAGACCCTTGCAGGAAGAAGCTGCAGCACCCGGGGAGAAGACACTGCACTGAGGGTTAGGATCTGCAGTGCTCTCCCCGCAGCAGCCCGCTGTTGCAATCACTGAGGAGGGCAGCCACCCTCTTCCATATCTGAAGGCATCACGTGGGTCTTCCCCAGAAGGGCACCACATCCCCTGTTGGAACCAAGAGCAGGTTCCTCAGGATCCATTGCAGCTGCACCATGTGTAGGTGGGGGCAGCCGCCTTGCCAGATCCTGTGTGCGAGAGACCCAGGGAGGTCTCCCTGCATGATTTCCAGGGGGAGTGTGCCCCCTCACAGTTCATGGACACACCCGGTTGACGGTAACCAGAGGACCGGGCCTGGAACTGGGCCCAACCTGCTAGTAGCTGTCTCACATGGTAGTAGGCAGCTGCCCAAAGCAGACCGGGAGACGCTGGCCCAATTTCGGGGTCCCAGAGAGGTCTCCCCGCCAGGGGAGTTGGTTAGCCACTTCCCCCCTGTATCTGCACCTACTGTTCTGCATTGTTCTGTTTTGGCATTGTGGCGGAAGACCTCCACAGAGGGTCCTGGTCCTGGGGTAATACAAAACCAGGAAAAAAACGCATTCACTGTTGTAGGCAGACTGGTGGCCCTGTAGCCTATGTTTGGTAACCACATTTCCATAGAGTGTGGATTACAAGCCCAAAAGCACGGTTCTATGAATTTATGGTGATTTATGTGGGAGCTAACTGCGGCAGGTTCATACCGGACAGTAATACCCTAATACACATTGTGCTCAGGAACTGCCTAATATATACTGTGATGGTGTAAGGTGTTGTTATGCCCAGGGTCTTCAGGATGTTTTCTAATCTGTTTAACTTACAAAGTATGTACCACAGTACACTACATGTGATGTGATGACGATTGCCTAGTTGGCAAAGTGATTTATGATCCATGCAATCTTATGACAAGTACCTAGTGGCACAGTGATTAATGTGATGGTGGTCTAATGTGTTTTATGTATAATACAAAGGGTATTTTTATATAACCATGTGTGAAGTCTCTTTTTGTGGTGTGCCTAGTGTATCACTGGTGTGTGTGTGTGTGTCTGTGTGTCTGTGTGTGTGTGTGTGCTGCACAAATGCTTTACACATTGCCACTAGGATAAGCCTGACTGCTCTGTAAAGCTACCAAGGGGGTGATTAGGGGTTATCTTGTGTGTGTGACTCCCTTACCCTGACTAGGGCGGTGGGTTCTGCCTGGCTTAGGTGCATACCGTAGCCAACTAGAAACCCTTTTCAAACAGGAAGATTTTGATTTTTCATTTCAGAGACTTATTCCAAGGTAATGTCTTTGACCCAGTTGACCTGCTTTGTGTATCCAACCACCACTCCATCCTGATATCACACTTTGGTCCAGTCGGTCATGAACTGCTGCTTTTCAATAGCACTGTTCTAGACACATTTGTCCATATAACTATCAAAAATCTGATCTTTGGCTCCCCTTAGCCCATTTTAACGATCATAATCTTATGTCTTCTTGTTTATTTATTTCATCTCTATGCTTCTAAATTGGTTTGGGAATTTTGTAGTTTTTAGTTTTTTTTACTTTACATTTATTGATCCTGCTTGCACTGAACATGCATTACTCTAGAAATTGCCTGCCACATGTGCCAAAGCTACATGGGGTTAAACTGAGATAATTCAAAACTGGGTTTTGGCCTAACCAGATTGTGTTTATTAAGTTGGCTGTTGTCACACTAGCCACATTAATAACCAAATATTTGACAAAAAGGATAATAGCTTTACAGACTACATAGTCCTACAACTTGCAGATAAGGAATGTATTATCTGTGGAGCCTCGCTATTCCAGCCAGAATATACCAGTGCACGCACTTGGTGATGCCGTTCAGTATCTGGTGCAAACACTCAGATTGGTTTTCCTTTGAGATACCCATTATTTCCCCAGTGGTCTTCTAGAAAGATCCACTGGTCAGGAAGTGAAAGAAGGGCATTTTGATTAGATGCATTGTTTCCTAACTGGACGCTAATAACTGGGAAACTGGTGAAACTGGCATCTTTTACTGCCAATAGGACAGCTGTTCTTTGAAGAGTGCTTCGGGACTCTGCCCTCTCCCCACATCTGTTAAATTCAAAGGCTTTAGCAGGAATGGGTTTTATATGTTGATAGATTCAAATGTTGCTGGGTAAATATATGTATATGGCCCTGCACAAGCTTCAAGCCAGTGATATCGGTGGGGAGATCAAAGATGCCTTCAAAATAGTAAGTGTAGCAATTTTTAACACATATATTAGTTCCAAATCATTTTATTCAAGCCCGATTTATTGCATTTCGTTGATGATGAACTCACTTTTCAGAAATACACTTAAATACTAGTCAAAGCATAAAGCGTTTGAGAATCATTTCACTTCCATATCCATACAAGATTATTGTGAAAGAAAGATGTTATGAACAATATAATTTATAGATATTGAAATTCATTAAACTTCAAAAGTGCTTCTTGAAGAACAATTATTTTCACAACCTTCATAAATGTTCTTGAAAGTCAAATAAAAATACAACCAACACATGTTTCGCGTTGTGAGGTCCGCTTCTTCAGGGCTCGTCATTTTCAATTGCAAGACTCATAATTCTACTTAGACCAATGCATGAATAGCCGATACATTCATGACGCTGTAAAACATGAAGGTATAATGTGAAAAACCTCGGACTCAGTCCTTGTTAGATTAACCTTCCAAATAATAATCCATGATCATATTACGAATGTCTCCAATCTTGCTCTCATTTTCATTGGTTAGAAATCCAGTGATAATGTAGATGCGTGGATCAATTACAAATGCGCGCACAGAGATTACTCTCGAAACCCATCCAGGCCAAACAAAGACGGGCATCTTTTACTGCCAAAGAGACACCTGGGGCCTCATTTATGACTTTTTGCCGTAGGGAAGAGCAGCAGGCCTTCCTGCTGCGCATCCCTACGGATGAAAGACGTAGCCGAGTGGATGACGACCAGCCGCCTGAAACTGAACTCAGACAAGACGGAAGTCCTCATCCTGGGCTCCTCGCCCTCCGCCTGGGACGACTCCTGGTGGCCCCCCGCCCTGGGCACCACACCCAAACCGACAGACCACGCACGCAACCTGGGCTTCATCCTGGACTCCTCCCTCTCCATGACCAGACAAGTCAACGCCGTCTCCGCGTCCTGTTTTAACATCCTGCGCATGTTACGGAAGATCTTCCGGTGGATCCCCACCGAGACCAGGAAGACGGTCACCCAGGCCCTCGTCACCAGCCGACTGGACTACGGCAACGCCCTCTACGCCGGAACCACCGCCAAGCTCCAGAAGAGACTCCAGGGGATCCAGAATGCCTCAGCCAGACTCATCCTCGACATCCCCCGAAGCAGCCACATCTCCGGACATCTGAGAGACCTGCACTGGCTCCCCGTCAACAAGAGAGTCACCTTCCGCCTCCTCACCCACGCACACAAAGCTCTACACGACCAAGGCCCGAGCTACCTCAACAACCGCCTCAACTTCTACGCTCCCAAACGCCACCTCCGATCGACCTACCACGCCCTCGCCGCCGTCCCCCGCATCCGAAGAGCGACAACAGGAGGAAGGTCCTTCTCCTACCTGGCCGCCAAGACCTGGAATACCCTCCCGACCGACCTTCGCCTGACCCAAGACCACCTCTCCTTCAGGAAGAAACTCAAGACCTGGCTGTTCGAGCAGTACCGGCACCCCCCCCCTCCCACCCCCCCAAGCGCCTTGAGACCCTCCGGGTAAGTAGTGCGCTCTATAAATGCCTTGATTGATTGATTGAAAAGAAAAGGGCAGAAATGCGCCGTATCTATAAGATACGGCGCATTCCTGTCCTTTTCCCCTCCGCCGGCGCACAATGGGCTGCCTGCGCCAACGCAGGCACCTTTGCACCATGATGCAAGGGTGCCTGCATTGTGGGGATGATTATTTTTGTACAGGAAGGGAAACAGTTCTGTGCAAAAATAATCACAAGAGGTGTTTCCTCTTTCTATGTGTGCTGTAGAATGCAGCACACATAGAAAAAGGAAATACGAGGAGAAATAAAGACATTTCTCCCTGTTGCGCCTCCCTTACACCTCCCCTGGGGAGGCATAAGCTTTTGGCACTGCTTCAGAGTTACGATTTCTCGTAAATCTGGGGCAGTGTCAAAAGGCCATGGATGTTGCTGGGAACGCCCCCAGCAACACCCATTGCACGCCCCTTTAACGCAGTACACTGCGTTAAAGGGACTGATATTTATCAGGCAGCAGTACGCCACAAAAACTGGCGTACTGCTGCCTGATAAATACCACGCAGGCTTCTGCGCCACGGAACTTCATGAAAAGTGAAGTTCCGATGGCCCAAGGGGCCTCATAAATGAGGTCCCTGTACTTTGAGGAGTGCCTCAGGTCTCTGCCCTCTCTCCAAAGCTGTTAAACCTTTATGTAGCACAATTTGCAAAGGCTTTAGCTGAAATGGTGCTGACATCCAAATTATGATTTGTCTTGATAATTCCATGGATTTCCAAGAAGGTTTTTAGAGTTTTATGCGATTCATCTGGATAGGAAGTAACTGCTTAAAGATAAATGGGGAGAAAACAGATATTTTTGTTGTCAACAGAAATTCTGATCTATTGATTAAAGTCTGTGGGGCAGATTTACAAGCCCCCTGCGCCACCAGTACCTCAATGTTCGTGACATACTGGTGGCGCATGGGGCTCCTCCATATTTGCAAGGACAGGAAAAGCCAGCCTGCATGACTTTTCCTCTCCTTGTTAATATCACCCCTTCACACGTAGAACTTTGTATTGAAGGGGCGTTCCATGGGTGTTGCTCTGGATGTTCCCACGCAACACCCATGGAACAAGACTCGTCTCCAGATTTACAAGCAATCGTAAATCTGGAGATGGGTCTGAATGGTACGTCACCCTAGAGGTGGCGTAGCAAGGCCCAACGAGGAGAAATATTTTCATTTTGCCTCATTTTTTTCCTCTTTCAATGCGTGCTGCATTCTACAGCACGCATTGAAAGGGGAAAATGCCTGTAGTGATTGTTATTGTGGAGGAAGGTGCCCCTTCCTGCACAAAAACAACCTCTCCATGATGCAGGCCTCCTTAGTGTAAGGGTGCCTGCACCAGCGCATGGTTGCAGTTTGCGCGCCAGCGCATGGAGAAGCACAGAGATGCAACATATTCTTGAAAATATATCATAGCAGGTGTATTTATAAAGCACACAATTACCCAAATGTGTCCTGCCACTGAATTACAGATGTTTATTGTTACCCAACTCAATGGTACTCATTTTATCAACCTCAAATGGATGAAAGGCTGAGTGGACCCGCCGGCATTTGAACCTGTGCCCATGAGTTCAAACACAGGCCCCTGCAGTGGTTGCTTTAGTCCACTGAGCCACCAGACCCAGCTAAATATGTTGCATCCCTGTGCTTCGGAAGTGCCGCAGAGTGGCGCACCCAAAGGGCTTGCAATGCCACGCTGCGGCACTTCTTTTTGATCTGGCCCTTAGTACCTACTGAAATGGGATCCTTACCCACACCATCTCCAGCAGAGAGAAGCTTCTGTCTAAAGATTGATAAGGCCTTGTTGTTATCAAGTAAGTTATCTTGTGTGGTCTCTTTCTGTATTTTCAGCTCAGAATTTGGAGAAAACCTGCTTTATTTTTCTCACAGAGAATGGGAAAAATCAACAGTTATAGTGCGTATTAGCTCCCGGCTGGACAATGCCATTTCGGTATACTTAAACTTTACCATCTGTACTTCTCAGTAGTACAAAAAATAGTCATAACGAAGCAGGCAGTCTGATCTTATAAGCTTTTAGGTTATCAGCTGGTCATCCTTTATTACAAAGAGTAGATTGGCTTCCTATCATGCAGAGGATTCAGTTTACGTCGCTCTGTATGATACATGAAGGGAAGGTCCCTTCGTTCATTTCAAGCCACTTGAAGAGAGGCCTATCTAGTTTAATATCACACTCTTCTTTTGACAAACTATTGAAGGTCCCTAAGATCAGAAAACTCTCACGCAGTAGACAAAGCTTTACTCTCGCTAATTGAAATAATGGAGCAAATTCTCATCCACTCTCAGAGCTGAGCCACATTTGTTAGGATTAGGTGCACACTGAAGTGCTGGCTGTTCAAGTGGCTCATTATAACTCATTTTCCACTGCCGTCATTCACACTAGCGTGAGTTTCAGTCCTAATAAACTTATTGATAAACATACGTTTAACAAGTAAACTAACATAACAAGTGTAAACGAAAACAGTATTTTGAGATGTACAGAGATGGGCTAGGGAGATGTAGGCTGTAAGTGAGGTTAGTTCCTGCTTTTAAATTTGCAACTATTTCAAGGATGACAGATGGAGAGAAGTAACATCTTGTTTTTAATTTTTTTTAATTTATTTTTTAACTTTATTTTGCAGATTTTAGAGATACAAAACAAAGCACAGAGTTCAATAGTATTACATAGCAGATACATCTCGACAGTGGCAGTTCAATACATTCTTCGCTGCATTATATGCCAGTGTGGCCTAGACACAATACAGTAGATACATTTCAAAAAGAAAAACCTGGCAGTAAGCATAACCAGTTTATAGTCAAGGGCAACCCCATTAAAATCTCCAGAAGACCATTAAGCTTCAACTGTAGGTGCAATATTTCACATTAAGCTACCCAGTGTGTGCAGAGCCATAATTAAGAATGTGATATCCCTCTCAGCCTATCTCCGCTGGCTCCTTGCCCTGGCTGTGCTGCGTAGGGGAGAGTTGCTGCTGTGAGGTCAGGAAAGTGCGGCGAGGGCCCCAAATATCCCTGGGCCTGGAAGATACCGGAATAGTACTGGCATACATATCGCTGTGTGTTGTACAAGTTACCATACTTCGCATCCATCCCTTCTTCTTCGGTGCTCTCCTACCACCCCAAGATATCGCCACTTCCCTTTTGGCTAAGAGTAAAGAAAGAGCCGCAAATCTACAAACTTTTAAGGGACTTGTACCACATACCCCAGTAACGCTATCTCAGGTAGTGGCTCCAATGGAATCTGAATCATTGTACTGAGGAGTTTATGAACTTCCACCCAAAAATAGTGAACCAGTGGGCAGCTCCAGGCCAAGTGTGCGAAGTTTGTGTAGGGTGCTTGACAGCACAAACATGTGTGCGGTCTGGAGGGGTCTATCCTGTGTGCTCTAGCTGGCATAACGTAGAGCCTACAGAGGAATTTAAAGTGCAGCAGCCTATGTTTACTATTTAACAACACCGTTCCAGTGACCCTGCAGCATGATAACCTTTGCTAGTCTGTGATGGAAGTACCCAAATCAGATTCCCAGGCGGAACGGACCCTTGTGTCATCTAATGGCATCACATCTGAGCAGGCCTTATAAAGCTGTGATATGAGGTGAGGTCCCCTATCGCTGTTTATCACCAATGTTAAGGGGGAAAAGGAGGGTGGCTCCAGCGGATAGTCAGGGAACTTGGCACGTAGTGCTGCTCGCAGCCTAGCCAGCACAAACCTGTCCATGAGCGAGGTCTCCAAAAGTGTGGGCATGTCTTCCAGGGTAAAGATATGACCAGCAGGAAAGAGATCTCCCATTGTGGAAGCTAAATTTATCGCAAGTCTTTTGAACTAGTTTTTCGGAGGTAATGGGCAAGAAGGGAGCATTCGGTAGGGGAAGGGAGGAGGAATAGAGCGTGCTCATCTGCGTAATTTTACTTAGCTTCAGCCATGCCCACCTGGTGGTGTAAACGGGCTGTATGACTTTGGGATATCGGGAGATACCCGAGGGTAGAACCAAGGCCAATACATTAAGGAGAACGACGTCTGATTCGGGCGGAGATAGGTGATTCTAGCATCAGGGTGATACCAGGCATGTGCAAAACTGGCTTGTGCAGTCAGATAGTTTAAGCGCAAATCAGGTACTCCATATCCTCCCCGATCGTAAGGAAGAGTCATCACTTGCCATTATACCCTGGGTGTCCCGTTGCCCCAAACCAATTTGATCTGCAAGGACCGCAGAGTACTGAAAAATGTATTGGTCAGGGGAATCGGAATATTGTGGAATAAATACAGAAACTTAGGGAGGACTACCATTTTTATCAGGGCTACGCGTCCCGCCATAGAGAGCGGAAGTTTAAGCCAGGAATCGATTTGTGTCTACAGTTGAGAAATCGCTACGCCGTAGTTCCGGCATACTATCTGCTCAGTATTTCGATGAATGTGGATTCCTAAGTATTTCACTGAGTCAGTGCACCAATCTAGTGGGAATTCCGAGGTCCACCGATTCGTTCCTGTAGTGAGCGGGAAGATAACTGATTTACCCCAATTAATTTTTAGGCCAGAAAAATTGCCAAATCGTAGGATCACTCTGAGTAAAAGGTCAAGATTAGTTTAGGGGTCATATACATACAAAATCGTGTTGTCAGAGTATAGGGAGACTAACAGAGGGCCCAATTGAAATACCAAGCTCTGTGAAGGTGTTTTTACTGGAAGTGCGTAATCAGTGGGTCCATCGCCAGAATAAATAATAAGGGGGAGAGGGGACATCCCTGACGTGTTCCGCGTATTTGACCGAAGGATGCAGAGAGTGTCCCGTTGAAACATAGCCTGGCTATAGGTCACGTGTAAAGCAAAGCTGTGGTAGCTATAAAGCCTTGGGGCATAAGCATGCGCTGCATTATGGAAAGGAAAATGGGCCATTCTAGGGAATCAAAAGACTTCTCAGTGTCCAATAAGATCGCCGCTGCACGTGTTTCTTGATCTAATATATGTAACGTGTTAAATAAGGTTCGAAGATTGAAGGCGGTGGACCGATAAGGAACGGGGGAAATTATGGATTCCACTAGTAGAGATAGGCAGCATGCCAAGGCCTTCACTAGAATTTTATAGTCTAAATTTAGTAATGATAGTGGTCTATAAGAGCTGCATTGGAGGGGGTCTTTGCCAGGTTTTTGGAGCAGTATTATTACGGCCTCTCTCAAAGTGGGAGGGAGTTGCTGGGATTCTAGGGCCTCTGCGTACATATCTAAAAAGTGCGGGGTCAATAGGTCCTTATATGCTTTATAAAACTTGGGCATGAAGCCATCTAATCCCGGGACTGTGGATGTGTTCAAGGCGTCAAAGGCCTTGTGTATGCTATCAGCAGTAATGGAATCTTCCAAAAAGTCTTGCATGCATTTTTCCAAGTCAACTAATGCTATTTCTGAAAGATATTCTTCCTGACCAGATTGGTCAGGTCCCAGCTTGGTAGTGTATAGTGTTTTGAAATAGGACAGGAATTCCTCCTGTATCATCAGGGGATCTGTGAGTGTGTGCCTGACTCTGATTGTAGCTCTGTGACATATGCTTTTGCATAGGGGGTAGGCGTGGGCGGAAAATCCGTTCCGCTCGCGGATTTTGCGGATTTTCGGGAAATCCGCAATCCGCGAGATTTGCGAATTTCCCGCAAAATCCGCAAATCCGCGAGCAGCGGATTTTGCTCGCACTGCTCGCACTGTTCGCGTGAGTTCGCGCCCCGCGAATAAGTGCAAAATTGCAGAAATACGATCTTAGCAAAACTGAAAGTAACTACTTACCAGGTTCAAAAGTTCAGGCTCATCATTAGTAGCCATTTCCTGTAGTGCTTCCTGAGGGGCCCCTCCAGAGTTCAGTTGCCAGTTGAAACTATTATGTGACCCTGCTCTGAACCTCAGAATAGTTACACATATGCCACAAAGGTCCTGAATTACAGCTAAGGGAGACAAGCAGGAGCCAGGCTGGAAGTTAAAATCCATTAATCAGCCCCTAATTCATTATTGTCAGTTGGGGCAGGGCAGGTGTTGTAACTAATTTTGCAACAATGAAAGCACTTAGCAAGTGCAAAAGATCACTAATCAGGGCGCACTAAGGAAGCAGGTGCCAGCTAAAAAAATATTCTGTGACACATGAATCAGCCCCAAATTAATTCAGGTCACTTGAGGCAGGGAAGGTGTGCTTTGCTTTGCCGAAAATAATGTACACTGGACAACCAGAGGGTGTGGTGATGAAACAGAGGGTGGCATGGGTGGGCCAGAGGGTGGCATGAGTAGTCAGAGAGTGGCAGTAGTGACAGAGAGTGGCAGTGATGAAGAAGAGTGTCCCAAACAGGCTGGACACGTAGAAACAACAAGTTCGCGAAACTTGCGACCCGACAGGTAAGTTCGCAATTTGCGAAAGTGTACAAAACCCTCGCGAACTGGCAGAAACACGGGCGAACACAAAAAAATAAAAAATCCGCAAATTCGCGGGAATTCGCGGATTTTGCGGATTGCGAATCCGCAAATCCGCAAAATTCGCGAACGCGAGATCCGCAAAATTCGCTCATGCTTAATAGGGGGTCTAAGCATCTGAGCTAAGATTCTACCGGGACGCTCCCCCTCTCCGTAAACTCTGGCGTAGTGATATGTACCCATATGCAAAATGTCATTTTCAGCCGTGTCTCTATACTGCAGGAGTAAAGCTGTCCTCTCGGCTTCATACCCGGGGCTGGAAGTGGCCTGTTGTGAAGCGTCTAGTGCAGCCAGGTCTATTTCTAATTGGGACAAAGTGGTCCGTAGATCTCTAAGTGTCCCAGCACTCTTTAAAATACATACGCCCCTCATGTAGGGTTTAAAGCCCTCCCACAATACTGCCTCGGAGTCCACCGAGCCCTTGTTTATATCAAAGTAATCTTCAATAGCTACATATAGTTCCTCCCTAAATTGCTCGTCATGTAGTGCACGTGACAGGAACCTCCACTGCCGCTCGTATCCTTCAGGGCGGGAGACAAACATCCTTATCAGTACTGAAGAGTGGTCAGAGTAAGACCTGAGCAACGTATGTATATTGTGGAACCATCTGGAGAACTCGGGGGAGGCTAGCCAATAGTCGAGCCGCGTCCAAGTATTACTAGCACCCGTGTAATGGGTATGTGTGGAGTGGTTTGGGTCGCATGTCCGCCCCAGATCCATCAATGAGAGGCGGTCACACAAAGAATGCAGGGCTTTGCATGCTCTAGGCTTCGGCTCAGGGGCCGTCGATGTGCTGTCCAGGAGCGGGTCAAATGTAACATTAAAATCCCCTCCCAATAACAGAGGAATGGAGCCAAATTTCAATAGCTTCGCATATAGATAATGAAAGAAATAGGGGAAGTCAGTGTTGGGGCCCTATATACATCCTAGTGCAATCTTGTAATAATAAAGAGTGCCCACCACAATAACAAATCTACCAGAGTCGTCAAGTACAACAGAATGGCATTTGAAGTGGAGTCGCTTATGGACCAGAATAGCTGTACCTCTGGCGTAATTGCTATAGTTCGCAAAATAGCAGTTTGGGACCCATGCGGATGCAAACCGGGATCGGTCTATTGAGGGGAGGTGAGTCTCTTGTACCAGTGCAATGTCTATGTTATGTCGATTATAATAATGGAGAACCTGCCGCCTTTCCCGAGTGTCGTTCAAGCCTCTGACATTCCATGTGGCCAGGGTAATATTGGATGGGCCAACAGTGTGTCCTACATGTGGCATAACTGCAGGTGAAGCGCAATATAGAAGAACAGCCTATTTCCATACTCTGCTAATATGCCAATGTTCATATAAAATCTAAACTTGGTGCAATGCAAGAAGAACAATTCCCCTCCCGCCTCCCCCCACCCAGCCTTCCCACCCATTCGGAAAGGCAATATCCAGTTGCTAACAATAACCCACAGTACCCAGAACATACAATCTTTGTGCAAAACTAAACCTTTGGGGTACATGATAATACGATAAACACAGGTCAGAGGTGTACACCAGATAGGGGGACGTTCGCTATCCAGTAGTTAAGTAGCCAAGAACAAGTAATGTCAATGCATCAGAAAATACTGTTAAGGAACACTTGCGGTAACAATGTTCTAAAAGGATACTTGCTCAGCTGAGGCCGGACGTGGAAAACAGGTCCACACTGGCGTCAGACCCACTCAGCAGGGTGGAGGAGGCAACAGCGTCCGGTGAACCTTTGTTGTTGAGCTTGTAAGTGTGGCAGAAGTCCTGCACCTCCGTTGGGCTTTCGAATACACTGGAGCGACCGTTGATGTCCACACATAGTCTGGCGGGATATACCATTCCATACTTCAGTCCTAAGTTCCTAAGAGTAGCTTTTACACCCTGGAATTTCCTCCTGACATCCTGCACCATGGTGGTAAAGTCAGGGTACAATGACAGTTTGGAGCCTTGCCAGTTGAGTTCACCTTTCTCTCTGGCCATCCGCAATGCAGTGTCTCGATCCCGGAAGTTCAGTATACTTGCAATGATGGGCCTTGGAGGGAGGCCAGGGTTGGGTCTTGGGCCAAGCGAACTGTGGACACGTTCTACTTCAAAACTTGGGGTGAACGGCTCACTTCCAAAAAGATCTATTAGGATGGTTTCCACCAGGTTGTCCATACGTACAGTCGCTGTAGATTCCGGCACGCGTACGAGGCGAATTATATTGCGGCGTCTCCTGGCCTCCAAATCCTCGTTCTTTATTGCCACTTCCTTTAATATTCTCTCCATCCTATCGACCCTCTACAGGGATTGGGCCATGCCGTCTTCCAAGTCAGATGTCCGGGACTCCACCACATCCAGGCGGCAGTCGTGTACTTGGAGTTTAGCCCCTAGGTCAGCTATGTGTTTGTCTAGGGTGTCAAATCAGACGACTAATGCCTTGCACCCCGTCCGCATTTCCTGTAACAGGGGGCACAGTTGTCCCGCATCTTCTGCGGGTGTAGGTGGGTGTTGGCCAACCGTCGCCATGGTGGTAGGTGGGCCCTTGCTTGCATCTGCTGGCTTCTCAAAGGAGAGCTGGCTTTGTTTTAAGTCTCTGCGGCCCATGCCGCGACAGCCCACCAAGGAGTGCGCCGGGGGAGTCAGAGGGTTGAAGGAGTGTGTCCACGAGGTCTAGTAAGATGCTGTTTCTGAAACCCTGAATGACAGGGACTCACCCGGTCAGAGTCCGTGAGTTGGCGATGAGCGATAGTCACTCCTAGGCGGGGGCACCATGTGTGGCAAATCAAGCTGGTGTCCACTAGGGCCACGGGCTGGACCCACGGTGGACAGCATGACAAAGGAGTCAGGGGGCCGCTACTGCTCCAGTGTACAGCGCGATTCAAGATGCAGCAGTGTTCTGTTGGCTGCGGGAAGGCGCCCAGCCGTTAGGGGCAGAGAGCGCAGCGTGGATGGTGTCTGTAGGAGCAAGGTCGGCGTGCGGCAGGAGAAGGGAGACCGCCTCCCGGGCAGAGCTGTGGCTAAAGTGAACGGGGGGGACAATACAGGTATTATCCACTCACCGCACCCTGCTGTGGCGGCTATACGCAGGACTGCTGTTGGGCCAATTGCCACCCCTACAATCGCGGCTGTAGCAACATCCGGGCCGATGGATACTCTGCTCGGCTGTCTGTCCTTGTCCGCCGCCAGCAAAATGCACGGCCCCACCAGATGCAGAGCCTCGTAGCCTGTCTCGCTCTCCCGGGCATGGAACTAGCAGCTGCGGGAGATGTCGGGGACACCCACCGGGCCGCTATCTTGGTCTCCTCAATCCTGCGTCCCTCTGGCCACTCCACTCAACCTCACGCCACAGACAGGACAGGGAGCGCAACGTGGAGAAAGCCTGCGGCAGCAAGGTCAGTGTAGAGCGGGGGGAGGGGGGCAGACTCCTGATGGTATCGTGTCCAATGTGGTCAGGGGGTCATATAGGTATCCGCCACTCACCGCACCTCGCTGCAGCAACAACACGGAAGGCAGTTGTTGGTACACTCGCCACCCCCACAATCGCGGTAATCGTGGCACCGGGGCTGTAGGATGATCTGAGTGGCAGCGAGCCGGTGGTCGTACAGGTCGCCCGCCCTCCTCCGCTGCTGGGAGGAAGGGTCGCACAGCCAGTCCCGTTCCACTGGTCGCGGAGCCAGCAGTCAGGAGAGATGCCGGGAACTTTCAACGGGCCGCCATCTTGTTTTCTCTCGGCCGCGCGTCTCTCCGATTACCTCAGCTCTTTTTGTCACGGAGCAGCAGGTCTCCATCGGGTGCTGTAGGATTACGACCCCCAGTGAGAGTAAATTCGGGTCTCAAGCGTGTCCTGTAGCGTCAGATGGGCTGCATAACTCTGGGAGCTTTAGCACAGCGCGGCCATCTCGATCGCCGGCTAAGCCACGCCCCCGAAGTAACATCTTGTTGATACAGCTTCACTGAACATAGAGAGTGGTCCTCTGCCTGTGTACCCTCCCTCTTCTCCACAAGTACTTAATTCACAAAATAGGGATGACGAGAGAAAGACAGGAACCTACATGATGTAAATGATTTGGTAGTGGCTTCCCATTTTATATGACCAGTCTATGCATTATCAGTTGATGGTGTGCAGAATTTCACCTGATGATGGATGTCATGGAGTCATGACTGCTTGATTCCCCTGCCACTTTGCATTAGAATTACTACAAATGTGAAATCACAGCAAGGTGTGGTCATTCTCAAAGTGCAAATGATGATCCATCTTTTCAATTGTTTTAATAAGAAAACATTCTAGGTGAACTTTCTAAACTCCTCCCATGAGAATGGTGGGCCATTGTCTGTCCTTAGAGTTTGCGGGGAGCCCCACGCCATGAAGACGTCGTCCATAGTTAGCAGCGTTGCGCTTGCTGATTTTGACGATACTTGTCACACAATAGGAAATCTGGAGAATTCATCAATTATTACAAGCAGGTAGTTTCCCGTTTCCAGGGGCCCGTAAAAGTCTGCTGCTAGCTCGGTCCACACTACCTTCGGGAGCTCTGACATTTGTAGTGGTTCCGGTTTTGCCCGCTGCCCCATCACTTGGCAGATATGGCAGTGTGCAACTGTAGCTTCCACCATGTTGTCTAAACCCGGGAACCATACTTTCTTCTGTAGCAGTTTCTTTGTTGCTACCATGCCTCTGTGTGACTCATGCGCTAAAATCACCGTCTGTCTTCACAGAGCTCTTAGCATCACTATTCTTGTTCCTCTCATTATTATTCCGTTTTTGGTCTCTGAGAGCTCTTCATGAATATTTTTTAATGCCAGTATTTCTTCTTTGATCACCCTGTTTTCCATGATGCTGTTACTGTTGACATGCCTCCACCTGTGTTGCCTGGTTACCGTTTTGACCGCTTGCATTGTGGCATCCCTCTCTGTTTTTAGTTCCCACTCCTCCATCAATATTGATGCTGGCGTTTTGTGTTTTAGTACAAAGTTCAGGTACTCCTCCACTATAGAAGATGCCTCGGGTGCCTACAGTAGAGGGTGCCGCGACATATAGTCTGCTGGGTTGTGCTCTTTCCCTGGTTTGTGTACGATCTTGAGATTGTAATCCATCAGTCGTATGCTCCATCTCTCTATTCTGGGTGGTATTTTATCATTAGGATTTCCATAGATCGTTACTAGGACTTGATGATCTGCTATGATGATGAATGGTTTCCCATATATGAATATGTGATAGTGCTCACATGCCCACACCACTGCGAGGCTTTCTTTCTCTGGCAGTGAGTACGCCTTTTCAACATCGGGCAGGCTTTTGCTTCCATAGGCCACTATCAATCAATCAATCACTACATCTCTAAAGCGTGCTACATACCTGTGAGGGTTTCAAGGTGCTGGGGGGGAGGGGGGGCGCTGCTACTAATCGATGAGCCAGGTCTTGATAAGTCTTCTGAAGGCCAGCAGGTCCTGGGTCTGTCGTAGGCTGGTAGGGAGAGTGTTCCAGGTCTTGGTGGCGAGGTAGGAGAAGGATTTGCCGCCAGCGGTGGTCTTCCGGAAATGTGGAACTGAGGAGAGGGTGAGGCTGGCTCAGCGGAGGCTGCGGGTGGGGGTGTGGAAGCTGAGTCGGTCGTTGAGGTATGCGGGTCCGGTGTTCTGTAGCACTTTGTGTTCGTGGATGAGGAGTTTGAAGGTGATTCTCTTGTTGACGGGGAGCCAGTGTAGGCCTCTCAGGCGGGGTGTGATGTGGCTGCGTCGGGGTACATCGAGGATCAGTGCCGAGGCATTCTGGATTCGTTGTAGTCATCTCAGGAGCTTGGTTGTTGTTCCTGGGTAGAGGACATTCCCGTAGTCGAGTCTGTTGGTGACGAGGGCCTAGGTGACGTTTTTTCTTGTGTCGGAGGGGGATCCATTTGAAGATGTCGTTGAGGTGTGGTCCAGGGTGTCTTTCACGTTCAATTGCTGTGTTTGGCATTCTCATGTCAACACATATGCGAATCTTAGATGTGTTCTTCTTTGGCACTGCCACTATTGGCGACACCCATGGTGTCGGTCCCTCTGCCGGCTCTATGATGTCCTGACTTAGCAATGCTTGTATTTCTTCCTCCACCTGCGGTTGCAAGTGTATCGGCAGCCGCCTGTGGTGTTGAGCCACTGTTCTTACTGCTTCATTGACTTGCAATGTTATTTGTTGTCCTGTTAGCTTCCCTAATCCATGCAGGATTCCGGGATAAACTCGCAGGATGTTATTCTACTCTGACATGTGGTACGTCATTGCGATTAGGCCCATTACTTGCGCTGTGACATTGCTCAGTAGGCATGGTGCTGGAATGTTACCCTCCAGTACATGTATGTCTTCCTTGCTTGTGTGGCCTTTGTATATCAGTGTCTCTGTAAATGTTCTCATGTTCAACAATGGTTTTCTTGATCCCCACGTGAATAAGTCAACTCTGGATGGCCCCAGCGCTGGCTTTACTTCCATCTTTTCATATTAAAAGACACACATGATGTTGCACGTTGCTCCGCTGTCTAGCACGAAACGCGTTTTGTGTTGTCCCACATCTATAGTCACGGTCTTGGTTTTCTTTACTTGATTCTTCTCCATCAAGTGGATGCTTTCTCGCCCCTTGCCTTTTTCTTCAGATCCAACAACAGCGTAGGACATTAAGTATATCCATCCTACATTCTCTTCCACCGCTTCTCCTTCAGTGTCAGACGATGAGCTGCGGTTTGCCGTTTCCATGTGCCTGGCATACCTGCTCGTCGTCATCCATGGTCTTCCTGGTCTTTCTTTTTCAGTTCTGAATTGCACTAACAAGCACACACTTGCGAGGTGATTGCTCCTATTACATTTCCTGCATGTCTGACCCATTGCCGGGCATGCACCCGTGTGTGGGAATTCAAGTTCGCACCTGTAGCAAGTCTTTGCTTGTTATTTCCTTGCCAGCTGCTCATTATTCCCTTTCTCCCAGGTGTTCGTGTGGCTGCTTCCTACCATGCGGTTTCCTTGTTCTGTTCGCCGTTCCTTACCCAACTCCATCTGTTTTGCTAGCACCGACGCCCTCGCTTCAGCCCTCGCCAATGATAGAATGTTCTCCAGCAAGGTTGGTTCTTTCAGGATTCGTGCTCGGAATTCCTTGCCACAACATACCTCAATGATGCACAGGCAAATCGCTTGTTCATTGTCAAATTTGTCAAACTCACAGTGCGTTACCAGCTTGCGTAGTCGTGTCACAAATTCATCAAGGGATTCATCTGTGTGTTGAAATGCCATTGTGAAGGTGTAGCTCTCAAAATCAATGTTTCTTTGTGGATCAAGTTTGTCTGAAAGGCACTTGGTAGCCCTTTTTATGTAGTCATTTCTTCAGCCAGGAGTGCCACTAGAAGGTCATCTACTTCATCGCCTACAAGGTTTAGAAACAGATCCATTTACTTGGCGTCTGTTACATCCGTTGCACACATGTAACGTTCAAACATGCAAATCCATCGCTCCCATCTGATCTCTATCCCATCTGATCCCTACTCCGTGTCTTTAATAAAATTAAGACTTTCCGTCATAGCAACTAGGAAAATTTACATTTTATGGTAAGACCGGAGGCTCCTATTATGCCTATTTAAAACATATCAACCACTAAAGAAGCCACAGTATCAACAGGTTTGCAGTAAAACATTTGAAAAACACTGTCATTAGTCCAGTCTGTTGATCTCAGAATGTCCTTATGACGGGAGCCAGCCCAAAAGGCTTTAGAAGCCATGGTCCCTCTGGTCTAGAGAGCTCAGAAAACGGAGACGTCAATGCCAGCAAGAGACATAACCCAATGCACCCACCGGGCCAAGTTTGCGGAAGAGACAGGAAGGTGGGGTTTATGGAAAGAAATTAGGAGTTGGGAATGTGTGGGCGCTCTGAGATCAGAAGTCCCTTGTTCGTACATTTTTAAACATTGGCCTTTGCATAACTTAGGATGAGAGGGAAAATAAGAATAGAACACAGTATTCAAATTTGTCTTTGTTCACCTATGAACTTGGAACACAACACCTGTAGGGGAAAATTGACGAGAAGAAATATCCAAAGCTTTAACATCAAAAATACATTTAATTAAAACCAAACCAAACATAAAAGCATGGTAAGCTTAGCTGACAACATTTTTAAAGAAAGTGCTGAATTATCTGGCCAATCTGAAAACAGTTTGAGAACAACAGAAACATCACATAAACTTGAATACTTAGCCAATGTAGGTTTGGAGAAATGAACTCCTCTCAGGAGATGGCAGATTAAAGGATGGATGCCCACTGTCTTGACGTCGATTGGGAAATGATTAAGCAAAATGGCAGACCTGTACAAGTTGACTGTCCTATAAGACTTACCTGCACGAGTTTCAGAGGCCAAGATGTTGACCACGAAATTTAAAGGGGATGAAAGGGGATCAATATGCCTTTCCATACACCAGTTTGCCCCAAGAGACCAAGCGGACTTGTAAGCTTTAGAGGCCCCAGGAGCCCAGGCCTTGCTGATAATGAGAGAAGCCTCTTGCGAAAAGAGGAAGTCAGAAGGGACAGGCTGGAAACTTTCCAAGCCGACAGAACCAGGGAGCTGTTCAGAATGAGGCTGTGAGGACATCCCAATGGATTCAGAAGCAAGTCCTCGCGAGCCGGTAGAAGCACCTGGAAATCCACAGCCATTTCCATCGGGGACTGAAACCAGACTTGGGATGGCCAAAAGGGGGCCACAATGACCAGGGACGTTGACTGACGATGAACTTGGGAAAGTGCTCTGTTGATCATGAGAAAAGGAGGAAACGCGTAATTGAGATGGAGGGACCAGTCCTGAAGGAAAGCATCAGTTGCCATTGTTGAAGGGTGGTTGCTAGCTGAAGAAACGGGGCAAATGGGCATTGAGGGGGGAAGCAAAGAGATCGATATAAAAAAGGACCCCATTTTAGAGAGAGGGATTGGAAGACGCATGGCAGAAGCTTCCGGTCGCTGGAGTCTCGAAGATAGCAAGAGTTCCAATCCGCCACTGCATTGAGATCTCGCTGTCAAGGAAAGTTTGTTTGACAGGCAATACTCCAAAAGACTCTTCGCCAACTCTGTCAGAGGTTTGGACTTGGTACCGTCGAGATGATTGATGTAACGGACTGCAGAAACATTGTCCATACGAAGGAAAAATGGAACATCGCACTCTGTTCTTTGATTGCAAAGGAACCTGCAAGCATCTATGAACAACTGCTTTGATATTTCGATTCCTTACGAGACCATGTACCGCAAGTCGATATTGGTCCACAGCGAGCGCCCCAACCCGACAGGTTTGCATCTGATACAAGATCTGGGGCAGAGTGAAGATAGTATGGCTGTTCCACTCGTCTAAAATGTTTGAGCCACCATTGCAAGTCGCGAGATTCTAGATCTAAAGCGATAAGATCGGCGTATGCTAAACCCTGGCGCAAGTGTCTGATCTTTAAACGTTGAATGGCCTGATAATGAAGGGGGCCCAGAAAAATGGCTTAAATGGAAGTGGAGAGCAGGCTGACTATCCGCGCAGGTGATCTGAGTGAGATTTGAGCGGACCGAAATGAGAGAAATCTCCGGCTTGATGGTCGACACCTTTAATCGAGGAAGAAGGAGGGAAGACGTGGAGGAGTCCACAAGGAATCCCAAGAACTCAATGGTCTGAGACGGAAGAAGCATCGACTTCTCGCGATTGGTAAGGAAACCTAGATCCAGGAGCAGGGATTGAGTGGTGTTGAGATCGGACAGAAGGAGCTGTTTGTCTGTGTTCATGATCAAAATGCCGTCTAAGTATATAATGAGCCTGACCCCGAGAGATCGCAGGAAAGCCACCACCGGTTTCATAAGTTTTGTAAATCACCAAGGTGCTGAGGAGAGGCCGAATGGGAGGGAGGTGATGCGATAAGTCACGCCTAATCACTGGAACTGAAGAAACTTGGAGTGAAAAGGATGAATGGGAACAGTGAGGTATGCGTCCTGTAAATCCAATCTGATCATCCAATTGTTTGGACGAAGAGTATCTTTTAAAAAGAGAATCGTCTCCATCTTGAAGTGGTGATACACCACCAACTGGTTGGACCACGTTAGATTCATTACCCAACGCAATTTTTTGTTCTTTTAATGAACTAGAAAAATTGAACTTAGGGAGCAACTAGAATAGCCTGTTTTCGGAGAAGGGCTAGAACGTCCGACGAGATCAGTTGGGACATCTTGTTTGAAAAAACCAGAGGAGGAGGGAACACAGTTTGGGAAGTCGGCGAGTAAAGCTCTATAAGATAACCTTGAATGGTATTTAGCACCCAAGGATCTGTACTGATAGTTTGCCATTTTGGAAGAAATAATTTTTAAGCGTGGGCGCTTGCCGGCGCCATTCTAAAATAAAACAGGAGAGGGGCAGAGGGCAGAAGGGCACAACAATGAGTGTGGCAGAGGGAAGACGGGCACAACAACGAGTGGGGCAGGGGGCAGAAGGGCACTACAACAAGTGGGGCAGAGGGCAGAATGGCACAAAAACGAGTGGGGCAGAGGGCAGAAGGGTGCAAAAACGAGTCGGGCAGAGGGCAGAATGGCACAAAAACGAGTGGGGCAGAGGGCAGAAGGGCCCAACAATGAGCGGTCTCGCACAAACCTCCCCCGCGAACACGCATAGCACCCCGCGAACACGCAAATTGCCCTGCGAACACGCAAAAAACCCCCGCAAATTCGCAAAAAATCACGAATTTTGCGGATCGCGAATTCGCAAATCTGCAAATTCGCGAATCGCAAATTCGCAAAATTCGCCCATGCTTAATAACTTTAGACGTCCTCCCACAGGGGGAGGCGATAGACATACCTTGCTGGTTGTTGTTGTTGTTGGAGTAGTACTTTTGGCCTCAACCTCTGTATCCTCCACCCCTTTCAGGGTAGAACTGGGGCTTGTATTCCTGGGAGCTGGATTTGAAGGAGCCTCTGGAGCCTTGATTGTGATAGGGACAGCTGGTAGAGCGACCCCTGCCTCTGCCGGCCCGTCTAAAAACCCGAGGAGTAAAAACCTTTTTAATGGATTGCTGTGCCTTATCTAAAGAGGCGAAGGTGGACACAAACCCTGCTGAGATCTTTGACTAGAGAGTCTCCGAAGAGAAGACCATTAGCCTTATTGCCCGGATCCTGAGGACCTGAGTTGGCCAACTTGGGATCTAATTTAATAAGGAGCCCTTTACGGCGTTCATGCGTGATGGCGGCATTGGCGTTACCCAGACAAAAGGCTCACTAAACCCACATTGAAACGTCTTCCACCGACAGGTCAGAACCATCCAGACGGGCAGATTCTGCTGGATAAAAAATAATGGGCCAACCACATCAAGTAGTTTATCTTGACGGGTGGACCAAGCTTTCTCCACTCCTTTACGAGGGTCCTTTCTAAATTTGGAGAAAAAGTAAGTAAAGGCTGATCTATAGCAGGAACCATGGCAATCTTCTCCGCCAAGGAGGGTTTAGGACACTCGGACTTTAACCTTGACCTGACCAAAGGCTCCAAGGAAAGGCACAGTCTGGCCGTTATGTAATCGCCAACATGTGGGGCAGGAAACCATTCGGTGGAGTTAGGATGGCATATTGAGGAAGGGTCGAACATAGGAACACCCACTGCAGCTATAACAGGTTCAAAAGAAAAGAATAAGGTCTGGATTTTTTAGAAGGGTGAAGGAGGGTCGGAAACATCAAAAAGGTCAAAAAGGTCATCTGCATCATCCATGTCATCATCTGTGGCCATAATGGAGGAAATAACCAATTTATTGGGTAACTCTGCATGCTTCGATTTAAATTTGCATTTGCCCTCGGAACCTAACAACCCCTCCTTAGCAGGAGCCTGGGAGGCACTTGGTCCTTATTCAAATGCAAGGAAACCTCGCTAGTCAAAAGTGATGCAGTTTTAGAAGCATGAAAAGGAGCAGAGGAAAACACCTTTCTTTTTCTGCCATCCCCTGCAGACTGGGCCAATGCTTTGGACAAGAGACTCAAAATGGAGTTTTCCATGCCCTTAGACATGCGTTTCATGGACACCTCTACAGCATTCTCAACAGAAGAATTAATAAATGTATTTAAATTGTGTCTGAAGGCTTCGCCTTCCTCATTCATTTGTGTGTGCTCTGGAGAACTATCAATCTCCATGCTGTTACAAAATAGACATTGTAATATCTACACTGGTTCTGTCGGGTTCACAACCTGATTACTGCAAGCTATGTTTTAAATCATTTAACATTTCATTCCGTCATACAGCTAATTAGACCAGAGCTCCAATCATTTGAGCTCTATTCAATGCAAATCCACAATATACACAAGAGGTTCTTTATAAGGGTAAACCTCAGTTTTTTAATTCATCAATGCAATATTCATTGATAAATACGTACCCTATCTATACATGAAAATCACTTCATTAGAATTCATTTCTCAGTTCATCAATAGTGTGATACAATGGCGCATTAAAGAAAAAGGTGATTAAAGTGTGACATAAAGTGCAAAAGTGACATTTAGAATGTACTTAATAAACAGTGAATCTGGGAGGGGGAAAGAGAAAGCAAACAAAGGTTTTGTGGTCAGTTTCAGCATTGATTTAGGATCATTCCAGTGGGTTATTCTAGTTGGATTATTTTACAGCTGGAAATCCTATACTGGTCCAACCGTTAAAAAGCGTCGATGTTTCGGCCCTCTGGACGCCTTAGTGGTGGGTCTAGGTCGGGTCTTCTTCAGGATATAGAGTAGAGGTGTAGCGCCTGAAGGGTCAGAGAAATATACTATTAGTGTGGATATACAAATTAAAAGTGACCGTGGGTAAGGATTAATTACATGTACACTCACCATAAGGTCTCTCTAAACTTGGACCTGGGATGCAGTAGTAGTAGTGGATTTGTTCAAATATGTAAAATCAGTAAGCGTATGAAATCCTTAGTATACATCGCTTTAAGAGGGCTGATTTTTGATTTCCTCAATGTTAAAAACAGGGAATTCCTAGATCGTGCTGTCGATAGTGATTCAGCCAAACAGCTTTTGTAAGTCCGACAATGTTGCGGAGGCTTAAACAAGGTACAAGTCGCCGCGACACTCATGCGACCTATGAAATAATGGGTATGAGTGATTAGCGTTTGCTAACAAAGCAATTAATGTTGAATAATGGTCGGTGTGGGGGACCTCATAGGCATCTTACCTAATGAAACAGATTCAGTCCCTTTAGCAGAGTCTGGCAGCAAAAGTTCGCTCGAGTACAGATCCTTCTGCACTTAAATTGTATGTTTATGGAACACGTCGCCAAGTGATGCGATCGTCTGATAAGTGGGCCGCTTGCTCCAGTACTGGCAGCGAGTTCTGCAACAGTCCGCTCGCTCCCGCGTAGTGAGGCCAGACCTCAGCAAACGCTAAACTCATTCGGCGCAAGGACGCACGGTCACGTTCATGTTGCCTCGTTGCCAAGCAACCTTACGCTATGACGCTGCTACGCAACACCTTGAGTGACAGAAAAGGTGTGCGCCTTACTTTATAATGTTACTCATACTATAGCGTTCACGCTATCATTTTGTGAACAAAGTTATGGAACCTATAAGGAGGACGTAATTACTCCGAGTTTAGCGGGAGCCAATCTGAGTCGTGCTAAAACTAAACCAGTTTGGACATTAAAAAGGGGCTAGGATAAATGACTGGTCATCTATATTTACAAACAAGTGCATGCTGGTGCTCATACTTGAACACGAACGTGACACATATTTGACAAATCATTTCCAGGGTCCTTCCCTGTACAAAAATAGTTAAAAGACATATTTACACAGTAAAATACAGTATACATTATGCGGCATTACAAAATGGACAAGCGAGGGAGGAAGAAAGGGTTTAACTAGCTCACAGGAGGGAGGGGTTCCAAGAAAAACACTCCCTGTAGGGGCGTGCCACAGCCTCTAGACTAACGGACGCTCAGGAAGACGAGCGCGAGGTCTGGGCACTGCTGAAACGGAGGACCAAGAACCGTTCAGTGCGCAGAAAATACGGGAGACAGAAGCCTTTGCGCCCCAAATGACAAAGAGGTACCGGCACTCAAAGACGCCCCGTAAGCAACAGCGCAGACCGGCACAATGCAAAGCTACGCAAAGTGCAAAAAATACGCTGCCACACTACGCAGAGTTCTGCGAGCGGTGGAGTACGGTAGAAAAATGCTGTTCGCTGTGATTGCACAGTGCCAGATGCTTGTCCACACTGTGCAGTCATTGCGAAAAGCACCATTCACAGCGCAAGCTTACCTTTTCTGCCATTCGAGTAGATTTTTCCACAAGCAGCTGCTTTCTCAACGCGAAAGGGGCAGTTTCTCAACACCAGTGGTCGCAAGCATACATGACCACTCGTAATGAGAAACCTGGCCCCTCCCCCCGCGTTGAGAAATCTCACTGGGAAGTTTATTTTCCACGCTCTCGCTCGCCAACTTGATGTTGGGGATCGCGAACGAGGAAAAATATTTCCGGGAGGTGGATTTTCCTCGCTTGCACTAGCCAAATTAATATTGGTGAACGCGACCAAGGAAAAAAACTCTGCTCCGTGGACAAAGCAGAGTTTTTCGGACTCCAGAGCTCTGCAGAACGCTGAGTGCGGGAAACTCCCCAAACTCCCCGAGCGGAGCAGATTTCACCGCCCAGAGTTAGTGTGTATAGTAGATTTGAGTTAAAGTTTCCAGTTAGGATTATTTCCCAGGGCGGTTGTTCAATCTGGAGTTCTGCAATCGTGGCAATACATTTTTAAAATAGTTCTTTTTTGATCGATTGTTTCGGGTGAGCATAAAGATCGATAAAAATAATGGTGCTTACCGCTTGCTGAGATCCCAACTCCATTTTTATTATTTGCATATCTAATGTGGTTCGAAGCTGGACAGAAGAAATGTTTTGTGCTGTAGAAATGTAAACCGTGTGGCCGCCTTTAGGTCTGCCATTCTTCTGCATTTGTGTGGCATTTACATAATGTAGAATATGGCCAGGAACCTCCAGTGGAGCTGTTAGCCAAGTTTCTTGGAGGGCAACAATTTCATAATTATCCCAGCTTTCGGCGGACCCGTTATCCTGCAGGTATCTCTTTGCGCCTGCTATGTTCCATGACAAGATTTTAATTGGGGTGGATCTCTGGTATACGTTGCGCCATTGCGTGTCATTCTCTTTGTAAGTTTTGTCTTTGGGGTCCGAGGTATGTTGTATTTTGTGACTTTTACAGTTGCAAACTTTTGCCATCATTGTCTTTTGTGCCTTGCAATACCGAGAAAACTGGGCTTGCGCTTGGATTATTGCTTATGGAGTTATTTGATGCTAGGAGGGGTAGGGGGTCACATTGTTTCAAAGGAATAAAAAGATACATAACCCATTCTTCAAAGATCGAGGCCGCTTTTAAGTTGGCTGAGACCATTTTATCCATATTCTAAATTGTGAGGGTTTTTTTTCATTCCGTTATTGTTTTCCTGGCCGATGAACTCTATTGCCAACAAGTCCGTAGATGATAAATGCTTTAGAGGTGGTATAGTTGCCATTAGGCACAATATGTTTCCTCTGTTTAAATAATCTGTGAAGAGTAGTGTGGTGTTAAAAGGATTCTATTGTTTGAGTTTAGTTCATGCTCATTTTTTGTGAAAGAATTGTAGACGCTGGGCTAGGGCTTTCATTTCTTAACTGGCCCTCCAGTTCATTGCAGCTCACTTTTTCGCATTGCGAGTTAATTGTTATAAATATCTGGTCTCTCGGCTCACTGCAAGGTTGCTGGCCTCTCTGTATGATCACTTCCCTGTCAACTCTGTAGAGATTAATTGCCTCAGAATTAGTCTGTGGAGCAGGACCTGGATTTATGTTGGAACAGCCATTTTCTCTTGAGCTGATGGTAATTATCGGCTGGAGGCTTGTAGTTCCTTTGCGATTTTTTTTATTTTATTTGAGATGCCCACGGGGCACAATGCTCTGCTCGCTCTGCTCGCTCTGGACTTATTTTCTTTTATTTGAGTTGTGTTTAACAGAAGACCCCTACTCTCAGGATTCAGAATTGCTGTGATTGAGCTGTTTGGCCCTGGAAATTCACTTGGTAGCGAGTCTGGCAACTTAGATGACCTCAGATGATCTCTGCAGCATGTTTCCCCATCCTCTTTGAGATCTTGATTCTGCCCCGAAGTTGCTAGTGACCGGACTTTAACGCTTTGTTATTATGGAGGTGCTTACTAGCTTTCCTGGCACGTTTCTTCAGCTTTTTTGTTAGAGGGGGAGGTTCGGTATTTACTTGGTCGCCCCTGGATGTTGTACGTTGCTCCACTTGAGTTCGGAGGGCATCATTCTGAGTAGCAGATAGTAATGAGGATGATTCTGTAGTGGTTACTTGTCACTTTTTTCAACAGCATTGGTTCTTTTTTTAAATGCTGAGAAGATTTTCTGTTGGGTGTTTAACAGGGCAGGAAGTTGTGGAGCACTTTCCCCACTCAGTGGCTCTTTCCTGGCTGCACTATGTGATGCTGAAAGAACTAATGAATGTTTGCACTCCCGAAGGATGCTTGTCAATATATCTGGAAGTTCACTTAATTTTTCCAGGTTTGGGCAGCACCCACAATTGAGTGTTTGTACCGATGTAGTTGTTTCGTTTTTATTTGTAGATAATTGGCCCAGCATTGAGCCGAGTTTGGTGTTTATACCAGAGATGTAATCTGCTATGACATTCATTTGATTGATTTGGATGTTAAATCTTTCTGACTGCATATTAAGGGCACAAATTGCAGTGTGCAGATTTGAGAGGACTTCCAGTTTTTTGGGGGGATTTTTGGTTCCGCTCCATTAAGTGTTTAGTAGTATTGGGAGACACCTTCTCGTTACGTTTCATTGTGCCGCCAAATAGGTTGTACGTTCTATTTTCGTCCGTTGTATTTTCCGTGTAGGACCGCTGATCCTTGGTGGCTTGGAGGCAGATTTATGTTGGACTTGCGCCACGTTTGCGTCACGCAACGGCGGCGTAAACGTGGCATATCCCTGTGACCTATTTACAACGTGACGCATCTAGGCAGATGCGTCACGTTGTAAAGCCCTGCGCCACATGTGGGCGTTCCGGCGCAGGGTGGGCGTTCCGGGGCAGGTGCGCTTCGCAAAAGTGGCTGAGTGAAATCTACAAGATTTCACTCAGTCACTTTTAGGCCAATGCTGCATCAAAACCCTGCGCCTGCTTGAAGCAGGCGTAAGGCTTGACGCAGCATTGGACTGATAGGGCACCCCCGAGCCTTGCTGGAGCTGCGTCGCGCTTGCGACGCAACTCCAGCAATGCGTCAACTTTACGGCACAGATGCGTCACGCATCTGTGCAGTTTTTGCCCCATGGTGCGCCTCGTTGTAAATGCGGCACACCAAGGGTGGCGGAACTGCGGTGCACAATAACTGGCGCATCCCAGGGGATGCGCCTGTTATTGTAAATCTGCCCCTTTGTTTTTTGTTATTGACTTTATTAGCCAAGTGAGAGACCTCATTACTTGAATACTCAGGTGAACTTGATATATCTATTATTGTGTGCTGTTGGTCTATAAGTCATGGTGTCATCTTGTTCCTTGGTTGAACCTCTTTTGGACTCTTATTAGTTTGACTCATTTCTTGTGCTGAGTTGGTGTATTTTGCCTTTAAGGGCAGAGCCTCACTAACTTTGTCTAGTTTTTCCTCTTGATAACTATACTTAATGTTGTTTTATTTTTGTGGTATTAATATTTATTGAGTTTGTTGTCACAACTTTTGACTGCTCCGGGAACTTAAAATGTCTACTTGGGTTCGTTGCTCTTCCGATCCGGGTGTTGTTGAGTTACCAAGTTGTGCAGAGGGTTTAGAAGTGGTTCTTATTGCCTACAGTATGTCCTTTTGTTCAGTATTGATTGAGACTCGATCCAGGATTCACTGAAATCAACTGTATGTGAGTGTCCTCCTTCTTATAGTGTTTCGGCCACTGTTGTTTTGTGGTGAAATGATCATAGGGCTTTTCTGAGTCACAGATAGTTTCCAGTCTAATGTCTGTCCTTGTTTCAATCCCAGACATGGGATGAGTTTCCATGCTTGGGTGAACTTGTGCTTGCATGGTTTGCACCTTGTTACTATGGCAGTTTAGTTTAATGACCTCTTGTTCTGTGACTGCTGTCACTGGGATAGCATCTATGCTGCTGCTACTTGTTGAGGCTGCATCCTTCAGATGCGCTTCAGTGCTCGAATGAACTTGCGCGTGAATAATTTGCACCTTGTTGCTCCAGCAGATTGGTTTTGTAACCTCCTGTTTGGTGTCTACTATCACTTGGGGGCTTCTTTGCATCCGCTACTGTTTGGAGCTATGTTCTTTGTTGTTACTGTTGCCTTGTGTACTTCTTTGTCTTTCTTGTCTTCGTTCTGTGTAGAGGCTAGTTTATGAGGCGTCAAAGGTTTAAGGAGTCCATTGACTTTAGCTGGTGTATAGTATATTACTGCAGTGGGGTCCTTTAAAAAAGTATATTTCCTAATTGAATTAATTGACCCAAAGATTGAATAAGTTGGTGATATTAGCGTTGCTCCTTGGTTCCGTGGTGATTTTGGTGAGCCACCCGAGAGGGGGGCTGCGCCTTTAGGTTCTGGTTGTGAATTCAGATTGTGCTTTGTTGGGTGAGGTGGATTCTTCCTTGTCCTGCCTGATCTCATTGCCCTACTTAGTTGGTGATGACCGAGCAGGTCGGGGGTAGTATTCAGAGGGAGAGTGTTTGTGAGTTTTGGGGGTTGTGGGATTGGCTGGGTGGGTGGCTGGCTGCAGGACTTGCTTTTATTGCTCAGTTAGCCTTTTTCCACAGTGAGTTTTTGGCACAATAGATTTTGCTGGTTATGTTGTGGTTGCCTTTCTGTTGTGCCTCCGGCAGGGTTATAATGCGGGTGGTAGATGCAGTAGATGCACCAGAGTGGGAGAATCTTGGCTGTTGAGGAGGGTTGTAGGTATTTTACTCTTACTGCTTCTAACAATCTGACAATCAAAAAGCCTGTGGCGCTCTCCTTCGTTGGGAGGCTATGTTATCATGCTGTTACTATGAGAGATGTAGATAGACTAGGGTTGCACTGGGGTGTGTCGTGTCCTGTATGACTGAACACGTTAATACCAAACTTCATACCAGAGGGTTGGGACATAGGTAGCAGTTGGGGATATGCACAAAGAATAGTGTTACAAAGTAATGATTATTTAGGAAAATCAGACAAAGTTAAGCTGTATTTAGCTTGAAGATCATCAAATGAATAAAACATATAATTTCAACATATATCCACGAAAAAGAAAATACCAGCATTTATCCATAAATTCCAAAAAGAAATATGTTTATGATATTGGGGTTTGAGATTGAACCAAAGAGAAACTTTCTAAGTAAATGCAATAGTAGTAGAACATTTTCATCCAATTATAAAAGGGCAATTTTAGAATGTGCAATAATAGGCAATCGTTTGTCAAATGAACTATTGGCCATAGTAAGGAAAGCAGATAATAGATATGGGTTCAATAACATTTTTCTCCAGAATAAGCCATTTGGGTGAATTAGAAGGAGAAACATTTTGAAACCATAATGAACATTGTGCCACAAGAAATGCAAAATGATATTTTTTGCAATCTGGAAGACAACCCACACCTTCACATTTGTTCAACTGCAATGTTTTAAAACTAATGCGTGCAGGTTTATTATTCCAGATAAACTTAGTAAATAATGTATATAGTTTATCATAAAAAGTGGAGGGAGCAGAAAGCGGCAGCATGTACAAAAAATAAAGGGTTTGTGGCGTCATAGACATTTTAATTGCCTCAATATGTCCCCACCAATTTAAATGAAAATTAGACTATCTATCCAGTTTTTCTTTTTTACTAGTTAAAATTGTGGAACAATTAGTTTCAACTGTACTTTTAATTGAATCTGTAAATCTTTTGCCTAGCTATTTGAGTGATTTTGGCGAAAATACTATATTCATATGTGCCAACATTGTAGAATTACAAAACACAATCAGGGGAAAATACCCTGCTTTATTAGTATTCAAGGAGTATCCAGAAACTGCAACATATTTGTGAATATCAATCAATCAATAAGGGGCTTATAAAGTGTGCTACTAATTCGTGAGGGTCTCAAGGCGCTGAGGGGGTGCAGCTCCAATTCAGTGAAAGAGCCAGGTCTTGAGGTGTTGAGGGTGGGGTAGCGTCTGATGTTCACAGGGAGCTCGTTCCAGGCTTTTGCTGCGATGTAGGCAAAAGCTCTTCCTCCTGCTCTGGTTCTGCAGATGCGGGGGTCTCCGCGAGGTCTGCGGAGCAAAGGTTCCTCTTGGGTACCTGGAAGGAGATTCTCTCATTGAGGTATTTGGGTCCGATGTTGTGAAGGGATTTTAGGCGTGGGTGAGCAGTTTGAAGGTAACTCTCTTCTCGACGGGGAGCAAGTGGAAGTCACATAGGTGTTGGGTCATGGGTTCATGCCGCGGGGTACAGAGAACAAGTCTGGCTGCAGCGTTCTGGAAAGTCTGTAGCCTGTGTAGGAGGGTTCTATTGATTCCAATGTACAGGGCATTGCCGTAGTGCAATCTGCTGGTTATGAGTGCGTGGGTGAAGTTTTTTCTGCATCCTGGGGTTATCCATTTGAAGGTCTTATGGAGGATCCGAAGGCAGTTGAAACGAAGCGGAAGCGAAGTGGAAGCGATGGAGTTGATCTGGCGGGTCATGGTGAGGGAGGAGTCGAGGATGATGCTAAGGTTCTGAGCATGGTCCGGTGGGAGGACTCCCGTAGGCAGAGGGCCACCTGGTGTTGTCCTAGGTGGAGGTGGAGGGTCCGAGGATGAGGACACATCCAAGTTGAGCTACATGCAATTGATTTTAATCCAGGTGGCTACATCTCTCATTCCTTCCTGTAAACAGAATCTGATGTCTTCGGGGTTCTTTGTAAGGTAGAGGATGAGCTGGATGTCATCGGCGTATGATACTATGCTGAGCCCGTGTTCTCTGACTATGGCGGCGAGGGGGGCCATGTAGAGGTTGAAGAGCGTGGGGCTGAGAGATGATCCTCGGGGAACTCCACAGTTGATCTGTATGGGTTTGGATAGGAAAGGAGGTAGTCTGATCCTCTGGGTTCTGCCAGAGAGAAAGGTTCAGATCCAGGAGAGGGTGGTTCCTTGTATCACAGCGTCATGGAGTCTGGCTGCAAGAATGCGATGTGAGACAGTGTTGAAGGCTGCAGAGAGGTCTAGCAGGATGAGGGCTGCGGTGTGCCCCTGGTCTAGTAGCATGCGGATGTTGTCGGTGGAAGCGAGGAGGGCCGTTGCAGTGCTGTGGTTTCTGCGGATTCCGGACCGGGAGGCATCTAGGATGGAGTTTTCTCCGATAAATGCAGTCAGCTGGGTGTTTACGGGTCTCTCTGTGACTTTGGCAGTGAAGGGGGGAAGAGAGTTGGGCCAGTAGTTTTTCGGGTCTGTTGGAATAATGTTGAGAACAATAGGGAAGGAGATGAGAGGGTCATTAACATATAATAACACATCATCATCATATGCAGAAACTTTAATGTTAGTATTTTTCAAAACAATATCTGTGTATTTATCATTAATGCAGAGGGAGCACAAGCGGGGTTCCATGGCAATAAGACCCTTGACGTATACCTCTATATAAACAAAATGGAGAGGAACAAGTACCATTGACAAAACTAGAAGTGGAGGGTGCCAAGTACAATGTTTTAATCATGTTGAGAAAAATAAGCCCAAATTGAAAAAAATCCAGAGTATTAAATAAAAATGGCCAGTTTACCTTATAAAATGCTTTTTCTGCATCCAAGGCCAACACATCATTTGGACAGTTGATGTCTTTATCAAGGGAAAAGGCATGACAAGCGAGTGTTATGGGCTGACATTCTACTTTTCACAAAACCACTCTGGTCAGGTTGATTAATGGATGAAATCCATATACTAAAATGCTGGCATATATTTTACAATCCTGATTAATTAGAGAAATTGGACGATGATTTGACACCAAAGTAGGATCTTTATTAGGTTTGGGAGGTCAATGATAGTGGCTTCATTGAAAGAGCCTCCCATCCTAGAAATACGGTGAAAATCCGTAAAAAGAGAAAGTAGGATAGGCGATATTTGGTTTTGAAAACATTTGTAGAATTCAGCCAGACTACCATCGGGCCAGGTGTTTTATTGGAATTTAGTGCTTTAATGGCTGTGAATATTTCTTGAATATGGATGGGACTTTCTCAGGCTAATCTATCAGTATTAGAAATGTGAGGTAGTTGAGAAGTATTGAGGAAGTCAATGATGGCATCACGTTGATGAGCGAGAGGTTCATGATATAAGGAGGAGTAAAAGATAAGAACTCTCTCATTATTTCCCCAACACCTGTCAATAGAGTACCATTATTTGCTTTGATGGCTGGAATTTGAATTATTTCACACTTAATGCGTATATAGTTGGCCAGTAGACAGCCAGTTTTGATTGAATTAAAATGTAATTGTTATTTTTATTTTGAAATAGGTAGTCCTACTCTTTTACTAAGCATACAGTTATATTCATATCTATATTTCTGAAGTTAGCACTTATATTTCGGGTCACAATATGAATTGAAAAGCCTGTCTACAGTTGCTCTTTGTTTCTCTAAATTGGAGAGTTTGGCGTGAAATGATTTATTATCATGCGCCATTATAGAAATTCTAACTCCACGAATATAACCTTTAAATGCATCCCATTGGATCATTTTGGAAGTATCAAATGCATTATTATGTAATAAATATTCACTAATGGCTGAGGCAAGTTTTTTAGAATTAGTTGGATCAAGAACTACAACAAAGTTCATTCTCCATCTTTTTTGGGAAGTATGAGGGTCAGAAATATATAAGGAAAAGGAAATTAGGGCATGAGCGTAAACTAATAGGGTGCATAACAGACTCCACAGTCATGTGGCAAAGATTATGTGAAGTCAAAAGATAATCGATCCTCGAGGAAGAGGAATGAGCATTGTAATAAAAAGTTAATTCTGTGTCTGTAGCATGCTCTAATCTCCAGAAATCAACCAATTTAGTAATGGGAAAAAGGATTTTAATCCCCAAAAATATCTGTTAGGCTGAAATTTAAATGCCGAAAAACAATCTAACAAAGGATCTTTGATGAGATTAAAATCGCCACCCACAATAAGGGGAAAGTTGCCTATCTTTAGTATTTCAGCAGAGATATATGTCAAAAAGCGGGATCATCTGATGGAGAAGCGTATATATTGACAAAGTTTAAAATATGTTTTTCAATTTTGACTTAAGCATAAACAAATCTACAATCTGAGTCATGGTGGTGAGACATTAGTTGTACTTGGGCTATACGGGAAAAAAGCGGCAGGGGATAAAACTATAAGTCCTACCCATTCCTTGTCTGGAGGGGGTGGTGTGGCACTCTGTAAGGTAATCCTAAAGTAAATGCGCTTCTAATAGCTTAGGTGCTGACCGGTTTGCTCCCTCTGACCGTTGGGGAGTTGTCAATTATGTCGATTAGATGCTGTCAAGTTTGACAGATTACCCAGTCGCACTCTTCTGGGGAAATCAATCCCTTCTATTTCGACACAGTTCAAACATGAAGGTATTCATGAACGTATACCAAAGGAAACTGTTGGTTGCTCAAGTTTATTCTTCTAGATCAATAGTTCAATGTTGTTCTCAAAATTAGGCTGTTACATCACAGCTGTACAAGGGTTCATCGTCATTCCAATAAACAAGTTTGTTGTCCACAAATTCAACCAAGTACCCAATGCATTTCGTGCTGTCTGCACTTCATCAGGGGAAATAGATTTCTATAGGGTAAAATCAAAATAAAGTATAATCAATGATAAGGAAGCAGGGCACAGTCTGTTCAGAATGTTAAGACTAAATGATCAGGGGATGACTAAAATGTATCTAAAAACATGCTGTAACGTGGGTGAAGTTATGAAAGTGCGTGAGGAAAATGTGCAACCCAAGTGCTATTAAAAAAGAAAAGGTTTCTAAAGTTAATCCGGCAATGTAAGGGCGCGTGTCCTGAATGTCAATAGACCCAGTGTTACATGTTGCTAACGTACAGTTAACTTGGTAACATTTAAGTCATTAGCGGTTCTGTGAAGGTGGGCGTCGCGGTGGCGTGTGACTCAATGCTCGTTAAGATAGGTAAAAATGCGGTGCTCATTTGGTGCTCAGTGCTCGTGAAAAAATAATAATAAAATACTTTGCACATTTAATGCGTATCGGTACACGCCATATAGAACTCACCGGTCTGGCAGTCGGGTGGAACGCGTCGCTGGTCCGATGTCAGGTTAGTGTGTACTCGCGCATGCGCAGAGAGCGCGTTATAGGAAAGTTCTCCCGTAACCCGGAAGTGCGCAGGATGAGAGGAAGTGTTACTCTATGTGTAGTAAATAAAGAGAATCTCAGAAGAATAAAGAAAGTGTATGACAGCATATCCAGGCTATGTTAAATGAACATCTTCTGGGGGAACATGTGGTACAATCAACACATTAAGATGAACAATAATACTCAGTATATAGTCGGGGTCACGGCCATCTTGGTACAGTCAGTAACATAAGAGTAAATATACAAAACAAATCATAATCAAAGTCAAACATGGTAATGGTGATTTAGGTAGAAGCAGCAATTACATATATATCTGAAGACAAGCTAATTAATGTTAAAGCATGTTTTTTGAAAAAATGATAATGTCAATGTCTGAAATAGTGTGGTATGTTGAATGGCCTGTGGCAGCTAATCAGGATTATAAAAAGCTACTGTATTCAAGACGTTCATTTAACCCCGTGGGGTTGCAGGAATTCAGTTTTTTAATCCAAAATATCTCCCTTTGGAGCAGTCTTTTTTTGTTATCACAGCCTTGCCTCACAGGAACACACTCCAAAACCAAAAAACGGATCTGACTGATGTTGTGGCTATTGGAAATGTAGTGTGCGGCTACTGGGGCCTTGGTAGATTTATTTCTAATGGTACTTTTGTGCTCTGTCATTCGAATTTTGATTTTTCTCTCTGTCTTTCCCACATAAGGGAGTCCACAGGGACATTTAAGTAAGTAAACCACGTTTTTGGAGTCACATGTAGCGTTGGTAAAGAGGTTGATAAGTTTTCCTGTGTTTGGATGATTTATGCTGGTGCCACGAATAATGTTATTACAGTGACCGCAGTTCGCGCATGGAATTGTTCCTGTGTATTTTTCGGATTTGTTGCGTACCTCCTTTTCTATTAAATCCTTTAGATTTTTGGATCTTTGGTAGGCAAACAGCGGTTTGCTGAACAGTCCTTTGAAATCAGGTTCTTTCTCAACCATTTCCCAGTTTTTTAAGATGATTTTCTTAATTTTATGGCTTAAGGTTGAATATTTAGATACAAAAACTGGTCTGCACTGGTTCATATCCTTTGTGTGCGTTTTAAGTAATTCTTCCCTAGGGATGGCTTGTGTTCTTGCTTTGGTTTCTTCTAAAATGTTATCTGGATATTTCTGTTCTCGAAATTTTGTGATCATTAGATTTGCGTTCTTTTCATAGGTTTGATCGTTTGATGATATTCTTTTCATTCTTAGTAACTGCGAGTACGGTAAATGCCGTTTCAATGACATAGGGTGGCAACTGTCAAAGATCAACATATTGTTCCTGTCCGTATTTTTAGAGTATACATCTGTCTTTACACGATTGTTCTGCAAAGAAACTAGCACATCCATGTATGGGATGGACCCAGTGTTAATGGAATGGGTGAACTGAATGTGATCATCAATGCCATTAATCTCTTTAATAAATTCTTCAATGTCAATCGATGGACCTTTCCATATGAGAAAGATGTCATCTATGTATCTCCAAAATTTGTGAATCTTATTCTGCCACCTGGGATTTTCAAGGATGTTCTCAAGTTCCAACCTGTGCATAAAGAGATTCGCGTAGCTGGGGGCTGCACAATTCCCCATGGAAGTTCCTGCCAGCTGTTGAAAATGTTGTGCGTTCCAGGAAAAGTAACTGTGGTACAGCGTAAAGTGTAGCAATTCCAACAGAAATAATTTAAGGTCTTGCTTGATGTCATGGTTGATTAGCAATGACTCTATGGCTTCAATGCCTCTGTTATGGGGGATAGACGTGTACAGTGAACAAACATCAATAGTGCATAATGTTATTTCCATTGTCTCATCTAGTTCAGTTTTATTGAGTTTGGTGAGAAAGTCAGTGGTATCGCGAAGATAGGTTGACATTTTTTGAACAAGTGGTTGTAGGTGTCGGTCTAGGTATTTTCCTATGGGTTCGTGAATTGAGCCCCTTGTAGATACTATAGGTCTAAAGGGTGGTTTCATCAGATCCTTGTGTATCTTCGGTAACATGTGAATGCTTGGACATTTTGGGTGATCTTGAATCAGAAAGCGTTTGTCTTTTTCGGTGATGGTTGCCATCTCAACAGCTTGGTTGATGATGATTGTCAAAGTTTCTTTGAATGTGTTCGTGGGGTCATTCGACAGTATCATATACAGTTTGTCGTCGAACACATGGTTGTTTACACTCTCAATGTAGTACTCCAAATCCATTATGACGAGGGCACCACCTTTGTCTGCTTTACAACATTTAATTTTTCGGTTCTCAGTGATTTAGTTGATTGCTCGAATTTCATGAACTGACACGTTTGAACGCTTAGTAGTTGGTTTCTTAAATAGCTCCTTTATTTCATTAGTTGTGATTGTTTCATAGGAATCCAAAATTTTATGGCTTACTGGGGCCAAAAATGTGCTCTTACTTTTTAATCCCAACAATGTGTCATCCGTTTGTGTTGAGGTTGAAGGTTCAATCACCACATTAGTGAAAAAGTGTCTCAACCGGAGAGTCCTCATGAACTTGAAAAAGCTCACTTCCATTTCCAATTCATTGGGTTTGTAAGTTGGTACAAATGTGAGGCCACGCTGTAAGACGGAAAGTTGGTTCTTGGATAACCTCTCATTCGAAATGTTGATAACTAGGTTGTTTTGCTGCGTGTCGATTGGGCTATTGAGGAACTTGTCTCTCTTTGTGCTCTTGCTCCTCCTGGTTCAACGTGTTGGCTTTGGCCTCTCCCTAAAAAAGGCCTCTCTGATGTTGTGGGAGCGGAGGTGTTAGTGGTGTCAACCCTGTTGTCTGTTTGTTTTCCTCGTCTATCCGTTCTTTGCGTGTCTTTTTGCATGGAGTCAAAAGATGATGAGCTGCCTTCATCTGAAGATGGATTTTGAAATGGCCTTTGTTGTCTTCACTGGGCGTAAACCTCAGCCCAGTTGTAGACCTCCCCAAGCTTGTAATCGATAGTATCGCGCTTGTATTTGCGAATTTTCCAATCGTTTATCTCTCTTGTGTATTTGTCAAGCTGTGTATTGATGTCTGCTAATGCTCGGTCTAAGTCGTCTTTTGACAGATTGCTCTCCAAGTTTACTTGTATTCTTTTAATGTCTTTATCAAGATCTTCTATGACTTTAGATAGCTCATCCACCATAAGTAGAATCAGGTCTAATGAACATTTGTTCAGTATTTCGTACCGCCGTTCTGTGAATTTTGGGTTATTCCTGCAAAGTGACGGCTTAAGGGCAATTCGTAGCTCTCTTGGTATTCTTTGGTCCTTGTGATACCTGATCAAGGTTCCTGCGTGAAGTTTCTGGTTTATAATCCTCTTAGAGGTGTACAACAATTGTTTCAACAGGCTCTGTGATGAGAAGGTGCCCGCAGCTGTGGGATCTGCTTCCTGTATCAAGGCGTACATCCTATTGGTTTCCTCAGTGGAAAAAGCAAAAGTGTTGGCTCTATTTTCCGTCAAATTTGAAATGTCTTCGTAATCCATGTTGTCCACAAATTCAACCAAGTACCCAATGCATTTTGTGCTGTCTGCACTTCATCAGGGGAAATACATTTCTATAGGGTAAAATCAAAATAAAGTATAATCAATGATAAGGAAGCAGGGCGCAGTCTGTTCAGAATGTTAAGACTAAATGATCAGGGGATGACTACAATTTATCTAAAAACATGCTGTAACGTGGGTGAAGTTATGAAAGTGCATGAGGAAAATGTGCAACCCAAGTGCTATTAAAAAGAAAAGGTTTCTAAAGTTAATCCGGCAATGTAAGGGCGCGTGTCCTGAATGTCAATAGACCCAGTGTTACATGTTGCTAACGTACAGTTAACTTGGTAACATTTAAGTCATTAGCGGTTCTGTGAAGGTGGGCGTCGCGGTGGCGTGTGACTCAATGCTCGTGAAGATAGGTAAAAATCCGGTGCGCATTTGGTGCTCAGTGCTTGTGAAAAAATAATAATAAAATACTGTGCGCATTTAATGCGTATCGGTACACGCCATATAGCACTCACCGGTCTGGCAGTCGGGTGGAACGCGTCGCTGGTCCGATGTCGGGTTAGTGTGTACTCGCGCATGCGCAGAGAGCGCGTTATAGGAAAGTTCTCCCGTAACCCGGAAGTGAGCGGGATGAGAGGAAGTGTTACTCTATGTGTAGTAAATAAAGAGAATCTCGGAAGAATAAAGAAGCCATAGAGTCATTCCTAATCAATCATGACATCAAGCAAGACCTTAAAATATTCCTGTTGGAATTGCTACACTTTACGCTGTACCACAGTTACTTTTCTTGGAAGGCACAACAATTTCAACAGCTGGCAGGAACTTCCATGGGGAATTGTGCAGCCCCCAGCTACGCGACTCTCTTTATGCACAGTTTGGAACTTGAGAACATCCTTGAAAATCCCAGATGGCAGAATAAGATTCACAAATTTTGGAGATACATAGATGACATCTTTCTCATATGGGAAGGTCCATCGATTGACATTGAAGAATTTATTAAAGAGATTAATGGCATTGATGATCACATTCAGTTCACCCATTCCATTAACACTGGGTCCATCCCATACCTGGATGTGCTAGTTTCTTTGCAGAACAATCGTTTGCAGACAGATGTATACTCTAAAAATACGGACAGGAACAATATGTTGATCTTTGACAGTTGCCACCCTATGTCATTGAAACGGCATTTACCGTACTCGCAGTTACTAAGAATGAAAACAATATCATCAAACTATCAAACCTATGAAAAGAACGCAAATCTAATGATCACAAAATTTCGAGAACGGAAATATCCAGATAACATTTTAGAAGAAGCCAAAGCAAGAACACAAGCCATCCCTAGGGAAGAATTACTTAAAACGCACACAAAGGATATGAACCAGTGCAGACCAGTTTTTGTATCTAAATATTCAACCTTAAGCCATCAAATTAAGAAAATCGTCTTAAAAAACTGGGAAATGGTTGAGAAAGAACCTGATTTCAAAGGACTCTTCAGCAAACCGCTATTTGCCTACCAAAGATCCAAAAATCTAAAGGATTTAATAGAAAAGGAGGTACGCAACAAATCTGAAAAATACACAGGAACAATTCCATGCGCGAACTGCGGTCACTGTAATAACATTATTCGTGGCACCAGCATAAATCATCCAACCACAGGAAAACTTATCAATCTCTTTACCAACGCTACATGTGACTCCAAAAACGTGGTTTACTTACTTAAATGTCCCTGTGGACTCCCTTATGTGGGAAAGACAGAGAGAAAAATCAAGATTCGAATGACAGAGCACAAAAGTACCATTAGAAATAAATCTACCAAGGCCCCAGTAGCCGCACACTACATTTCCAATAGCCACAACATCAGTCAGATCCGTTTTTTGGTTTTGGAGTGTGTTCCTGTGAGGCAAGGCTGTGATAACAAAAAAAGACTGCTCCAAAGGGAGATATTTTGGATTAAAAAACTGAATTCCTGCAACCCCACGGGGTTAAATGAACGTCTCGGATACAGTAGCTTTTCATAATCCTGATTAGCTGCCACAGGCCATTCAACATACCACAGTATTTCAGACATTGACATTATCATTTTTTCAAAAAAACAGGCTTTAACATTAATTAGCTTGTCTTCAGATATATATGTAATTGCTGCTTCTACCTAAATCATCATTACCATGTTTGACTTTGATTATGATTCGTTTTGTATAATCACTCTTATGTTACTGACTGTACCAAGATGGCCGCGACCCCGACTATATACTGAGTATTATTGTTCATCTTAATGTGTTGATTGTACCACATGTTCCCCCAGAAGATGTTCATTTAACATAGCCTGGATATGCCGTCATACACTTTCTTTATTCTTCCGAGATTCTCTTTATTTACTACACATAGAGTAACACTTCCTCTCATCCCGCTAACTTCCGGGTTACGGGAGAACTTTCCTATAACGCGCTCTCTGCGCATGCGCGAGTACACACTAACCCGACATCGGACCAGCGACGCGTTCCACCCGACTGCCAGACCGGTGAGTGCTATATGGCGTGTACCGATACGCATATAGGGGCCGATTATGATCGCGGACGGACTTGCGTCCGTCCGCGATCATTGAGGAGGAGGGGACATCCGCATGGGCTGCGGAGTCCCCTCCTGTGCAATTAGGATGTGACCGCCAGGGTGGTGGTCACATCATCTATTTTTAACATTGCGGCGGGTGCAGCTTCAAGCTGCACCCGCGGCAATGTTAAAAATGCACGCATTGCATTTGCATGCAGAAAGAGGCAGGCACCGCGCCATGCCTGCCACTTTCTGCATACAAATGCAGGGGGATACCATAGGTACCCCCCATGTGCACCCCCCATCCTCCCTTCACCTAGGGGGCCCGCAACGGGCCCCCGCAGTGAAGTTACACATGCTTTTCCACGGCGGAAAAGCCGCCGCAGAAAAGCATGTTTGCAGGCACATACTAATCTGGCGGACGGTGTCTGAGAGACACCGTCACCAGATTAGTGCTTTTCCTCCGCGGTTGTAAGCCAACCACGGAGGAAAAGCTGCGGACGGAATCCAGGACCCACCAGCCATCCTAATGTGGCGGTGGGTCTTTGGTGGGTCCGCTGCGGATTTTCCGCATCCTCCGGGCCGGCGGTGGCTTCCGCCGGCCCGGAGGATGCGGAAAATCCGCAATCATAATGAGCCCCTAAATGTGCACAGTATTTTATCATTATTTTTTCACGAGCACTGAGCACCAAATGCGCACCGCATTTTTACCTATCTTCACGAGCATTGAGTCACACGCCACCGCGATGCCCACCTTCACAGAACCGCTAATGACTTAAATGTTACCAAGTTAACTGTACGTTAGCAACATGTAACACTGGGTATATTGACATTCAGGACACGCGCCCTTACATTGCCGGATTAACTTTAGAAACCTTTTCTTTTTAATAGCACTTGGGTTGCATATTTTCCTCACGCACTTTCATAAATTCACCCATGTTACAGCATGTTTTTAGATAAATTGTAGTCATCCCCTGATCATTTAGTCTTAACATTCTGAACAGACTGCGCCCTGCTTCCTTATCATTGATTATACTTTATTTAGATTTTACCCTATAGAAATGTATTTCCCCTGATGAAGTGCAGACAGCACGAAATGCATTGGGTACTTGGTTGAATTTGTGGACAACAAACTTGTTTATTGGAATGACGATGAACCCTTGTACAGCTGTGATGTAACAGCCTAATTTTGAGAACAACATTGAACTATTGATCTAGAAGAATAAACTTGAGCAACCAACAGTTTCCTTTGGTATACGTTCATGAATACCTTCATGTTTGAACTGTGTCGAAATAGAAGGGATTGATTTCCCCAGAAGAGTGAGACTGGGTAATCTGTCAAACTTGACAGCATCTAATCTACCCATTCCTTGGACATAGTATGTAGCATTTCATCATTCACATGCGTTTCTCGTAAAAAAACAAACATCTACAATGAACTTTTTAAAATATTCTAGAATTTGGTGTCTTTTAACTGGGTGTCTCAAACATTTGACATTTGATGAAGCAACTACTAACTTTTTTGACCTAGACATACCACGTTGTGAGTAGTAGAACAGGATAAAAGAAACAAGAAAGAGTAAAGAAAAGTAGCCCACATAAAAAAACACAAGACAAGACATACAACATATAAAGAGGTCAACCTCCAAGACTTCATATCCATAAACAGTGGAGATGGGGGTACAAAGCAAGAGTAGCCACCTTTTGTTCACCTGCTATAAGAAAAAGTAGAATAACATCTGTGAATAAGGAGAGTTACCATTAGCCTGTAGATCTGGATGGTTAAGAATCCATAAGGACAGGGTTATGCTGGTCTAAAAATGGTATTAAGTCTGAAGGTGAGGAGAAAGACTTGGAGACATCATTTTTCCAAATGTGCATAACCGAAGGTTCAAAGAGGCCGTATTTGTATCCAGCTTCTCGTAGGCGTGGCCTCAGATCTGAAAATTGTTGTCTTATTTGAACGGTTTCCTTAGCAAATTCCTGGTGAATAAAGACTTTATTTCCTTCACTCAAGAGTGAAGTGATCTCTCTCACTGCTGTCCTTATGAGCACTAGGTGATGATGTCTCAGTACTTTAAATATGATTTGTCTTGGCTTAACTTGATGTGGTTTGCAAATACAGGGGATTCTGTGAGCTTTATCAATCTCAAAACATTCTGGAAATTTGATGTTTAAAAGTTTAGGTAATAGATTTTTCAACAAAAGATGACAACTTTGTCCTTCAATTCCGTCAGGAACATTAAATATGCACAAGTTTTATTGCCTGTTTCTATTTTCCAAATCTAACAATGAATGTTGGCGAGATGCAACCCAAGGGATAAGTGGAGCCATATTCGTAATTGCAGCAGCATTGTCGCAAATATTTATTTCATTGTCTGCTACTCTAATAGATAGGGTGGCAATGTCTCTCTGAATATGCTTAATATCTGAGAAAATGTTATCAGTATTTATAGGAATAGCTTAAATTTCCTGCCAGATTTTTGATAATTAATATTTTTGTGACTCTATAGCTTTGGACTTCGCGGGGGTGGCGAAACAGCTTGTTTAATTTATTTGAATGGTTTGAAGCTAATTGGAACTCCATGTTGCAGTACAAAGAGCACTTAAATAGTTGTATATAAATTAAAAAAGTAAATGGCATTAAAAAAAACTTGAAATATGCTATGGTTTTCCTTGCGAAATAGTAAAAAGGACTTGAATGAAGATATAATAAAGTTTCAATGCAAAAATTGGTGAAAAAGGCCAGATGTATCAACACATTTTGGGATCGCAAACGGGCAGATTCACAGAATCAGCCCGTTTGCGATCTCCAAAAAGCATTTTGCAATGTATCAAGCTTTACATATTCACAATATGGGTAATCACAATTATTTGCGATTACCTTAACTGGGTTTCCAGTTAGCGAATTGCAATTTGCAATTCCCTAAATGCTATTTTTGTAGCCATTGTAAATTGCGATATTGCTTTAAGGAATCACAAATTACCACCAACTGCAAGTTGGTGGTAATTTGCGATTTCCTAGAAAAAAATCACTTTTTAGCATTTTTCAAAGTGCCCTAAGGGCATGTATGTGTGCCACATGTGCACACATGCACATTTAAGGGGTGCAACAGGGTGTCCTTTTGGAACCCTTGCAGCCTTGAAATTGCATGCGCAATTTGCGAGTACCTGTTGGGTACTTGCACATTTCGCATGCAATTCCCATTCATTCCTATGGGTCTCTTGGCCCATAGAAATGAATGGGAAACCATTCCATATTTGTAACTTGCAATTTGCGAGTCGAAAATAAGGAATGCGTAGGAATCACTATTTTTTATGCGAAACCTACATACATTGCATTTTGTGAGTCCTTGATAGCGAATTGGTAAAATTCACTATAAAGGACTAGCAAAATGCAATTTTGATACATCTAGCCTAAAATCCCTTTACACCTGGGAAGGTAAAAGAATTCAGGTAAACCAGGATACACACAATCCCTTTAAGGGGGCGGAAAGCCTCTGAATAGAAGAGGTTCTGAGAGTGAAATGCCCACCTGCTCTACAGTTCACACAAAGCCCTGCAGGTGAAAGAAGCTCTTCATGAGTGGAATTAAAAAGAACCTTACGCTCTTCCTTTGTTTGTTCAAGGCGCCTGAATTTCCATCTGCAGCTTCTCCAAGGTGTGATAAGGAGCTGCTGTAAAGGAGGATTCAAATTAATTCCTCTGTCATCCTGAAAATGTCATCGAAAAAATCAGGTGAGCACTGAGCTTACAACGTGGTGGCCAGGCCATCTTGCGTCGCGCGCACTGCCGACTCAATGGGTGAGTGATTTTAATTATTTGGGCATTGTTGTATCCTGTGTTTGTGTGTACAAGGCCTCTAGTGGTCTTCAGCAGATTCCTTACAAGTATTACATAATCTGTTGGGCGTGGCTGAGTGTGGTTAATAAAGTTTGAGACTCAGTAAGTACAGTTAATGGTTGCATGCTGAAGAATAAAGATATGCAAACCAGAGTTCTGTGTGTGACTTGGTCTTTTGCATGCTCTTGGCTTGGGAGGATGCTACAAGTGGCGACTAGGATGGGGTATGTTCCCCCAAGGATACAAGAATACTCTCCCTGAGAGATTTCAGTGTTTCAGCTTTTGAGAGGCCCTCGAAGAAGGTGACGGCCGTACAGAGGAGCAGTCAGTAAGCTTGCCAGAAGTCTACTGGTAAGACCGAAAGAAGAGCTACTTTGCCACAGCATAACACAAAGTCAGCTTTCATATAAAGCAGAAACACTAAAGACAGTGACAACCAGGTAAGAATAAGTGCTTAAGGTAGTGACAGCCAGGTACAAGAATGTACTAAAAGCAAAGAAGACCAGGCATAGAGAAACGCTTAAGGCAGTAATAGCCAGGTGCAAGAAAATGGTAAAGCAGAGACTACCAGGAAAAGAAAGTACAACTATACTTACCAGGGAAAATGGAAAAAAATTATACCTGACCTCCATTCAAGACTTGGCCATGGGGCAGTGCACTTAAAGTAACAGGTGGAATCCACAACAACCCAAGCATGAGCAAAAGGATTGTGCTAATGAATCCATTGGTCCCCGCAGAAGCAGCCACAGAGGTGGCTGGTGGCACTGAGCACAACTGAAAAGGTCTTCAAGCTTGGAAGCTCTTCATTTGTTGTTGAAAAAGAGCGCCAAATATGGTGCATACTGCAACCACCACCTCCATTTGATACCGCCAAAAAACAGAAGCATTTGATGAATTCATAGATGCTATAGAAGAAGCAGATGACAAGCAACTCATCAAATACTTAAAGAACCTTGCAGGTGATGGAGTAAAAGAAGTGATTAAGAAGATATCACAAGCTGATGAAGTATCATACCGTCATATCAAGAATGTGCTGGAAGCCTTGTTTAATCCAACGCTGAATGTAGACTATGAAAGGTATATCTTCAACCAAGCAAGTCTTCAATCTGGTGAGACGATTAATGAGTTTTTTGAGTGACTTGATATGCTCATAAAGCACTGCAAGTTCAGTGAATTCAATGATAAAGAAGCCATGTATCTGAAAGTCATCGATGGTTGCCCTTCGATTCATTCCAATGACACATGCTACGAGAAACACTTAGGGGTCTATTACGATTGTCCGCCTGCCACCGTAACAGTCAACGGGACCGACCGCAAGAGGTGCGGCGGTCCCGCTATGCCTATCAGGATGCGCCCACCATCATGGTGGTTGCATCCTGTATATTTAACATTGTGGCGGGTGGTGCTGTATTCAGCACCCGCCACATTGGTAAACAGGCATGTTGTGCATTTGCAAATATTACCCCCCATGTACTCCCCGCCAACATCCTGGGGGCACTCAATGGGCCCCTAACTGCGATAACCACATGCCGCCGGGGTAAGGCTGCTTTCCGCCTGCATTATAATATGGATGGCAGCACCATATCAGGCCCCTTTCCCACCCGGTCATGTGTGTGACTGGCGGAAAACCGGCGGACGGTCTTTCCGTCCACCTGGGTTAACCCCTGCCATCCTAATATGGCGGGGGGAAATTGGTGGTGGTTAGGGAATAATGTCAGGCAGATCGCCACCACCATACGGGTGGTGGCAATCCTCTTGACATTATAATAGACCCCTAAGTTTGTCAAAAGTGCTTTTGCCTGCAAGAGGAAAATGCTAATCAACAGGCTGCAGATATGGAAGCTGTGGCAACCCAAAATCAGTATTGAGCACGAAAAGTAAGCAGAAATGCAAGCAGAGGCCCACAGAGTGATGCTTCAGAAGTAAAAGAAATCATGGGGCACATTCTCAAGAACGTGTAATAACCATTGCAAAAGTAACTTAACGCAACTCTCAACATCACAATCTATTGCAGAAAAATGACGCCGTGTTAACTAAGCAAGCTCAACACGGGGGAACCATGCAATAGTTTCCAGATAATGCATCAAATGACCGTGTTAAAATCAATGCCACGCCGCAAAAATGCAAAACACAATTGCAAAAAAGCTGCAATGAGGCCAATTGCGATACAAAAAGCAGCAATAACCAGCAGCAGGCCTGCAAATCCCACGCGTCTGGCGGGAAAATGCACTATATAAGCAACAAAAACAACACATCAGAAACAATCCAATGTGCGTAGCACTATGGATGCATCCGGACCCAGTGCAAAGGCCAACACCAACCCCACAGACCATCAGCAAGGAACCCTGGGGTTGGGGAAGGCCAAGGAGAAGAGGGAGAGGAAGACAGGGAGCAGTCCTCAGCAAAACCAGGTCAGCATCACGGAGGTCTCAGTACACTACCATCAACTGACCCACAATGAGACTAACGTGAATGCAGTTGGAGTGTCGAGGAGGGCAAGAGGCACTGGCATGATGTAAAAACCCACACAAAGCACAAACCAGCTGCCAACAGGAAGGTAGCAACGGCGACAGGAGGTGGGTGTCCTGCACCACAGGAGTAGCCACAGTCATCAGGGTGGAGATAGTGCAAGGCGGTGGGAGTATGGACATAGCTCGATAGGACCTGACACAACATCAACAGGGTATGTAATGACCAGGGACTGGGGGAACGGGGGAGATGGGCACAATGACACACATGCACAACGATGTGTAGCACAGTACACACCCACAATGACCCTCAATCATGCACCTGTTCCCCATGGCACACTGCAGCACAAACAGATAGCAATAACAGCACATCCCACGACAACTGGATCCGCTCATGCGCTGAAACAGGCCAAACACATCGAACAGAGCGTGAAAGCAGTTGATTCATACATACACGTACAACCTCACATCCGTCAAGTAGTAGAAAAGTCCACTGTCCCACATCAAATTGGCTGCCCAAACAGTCACACTGTACATTGTCATACAGTCTGCATTTCAACGAGAACAATGAGCAAACATGCATGTCAACACAATGTCAACATGCACCCCCCTTCACATTGTAGAGGGACCGACAACACCTCCAGCAGACCAGACCGGACATGCCATCAGTGATGCCGGAGATGACCATCACACCTTTGACACCAACACCCTACAACAGCTCATGGACATCCCATGCAACCCACCACCAGGGCGGACAAGCTACATAGAGGAGAGCCCATCCCCTGCACAGACCACACAGCAGGAAGCACTCACAAGCACGGCTTGCACCCAACACACCACTGAGGTACACATCACAGTGAAATTCCAATGCCAGAATGCCGAAAGTATTTGGCTACACAGGTGCGGGTGTGGTCAGGGCTCATGGAAACCTAATGACATTACAAAGAGGGTCTCCAAGTCCCATCAGGCAAACCTGCACCCCACAAAGGAGACCCAGACTGCGACAGACACATGCATTTGCACATTTCTTGAACTGAAGCACACCCAGAGCCCTGTAATTTCGCATTCCCACACCCACGCTGGACCTGCGTATGATGACCTAGTCCACCCCTCTCACGTACTGAGTGGGTGACGACAAAGCAACATGTCCAAGGTCAAACTCGCTGCCTGCATGACAAGTTTGCGTCCTATCATGAAGTCCTTCAAATGGGATCTTGGGCCGGCTTCGTAGCATGGCGTCCTCACTGGTCAAGAGGACTGAGGCGCCACGTACAAAACCATTGTGTGCCATGTTGCCAGGGCTGCGAGCCTTGGGCTTGGAGTGTGCACCGGCACGTGGTGGGCCCTCATTGACACACACCGGTGTCGGCAGGTGAACAGTGATGCCTGGGTTCACAGGGGCAGGCAAGACGGGTTGGGGAACGTGGTGCAGCAGGCGCACAGGATTACAGGAAACTCTGCTCACTGTGGCAGCGTCAGCCTCATGGTGGGGTGAGAGAAACCCTGGCAGAGATTCCAGAGTCACGTGCCTTTTATTATCACACCCCTACACTGGCCTGGCATACGCTGGGCCAGCCCACTCCGCTCACGCCTATGGGGAGGACGTAACAGGCTACAGTTCTGTGCTCCTCCCCACTGGCTGGGGTGTCATGGTTGCGTCCACTGTCCACTGCACTCCAAACACCAGCAGTGTATGTCGACTTGGATATGTGTGTGGTCTGCATACTGCAGTCTGTCCATCACATCCACTCCACACTTGGCATTGCGTACATTCTCATTCATTGGCCACTTGCCTCCTTCGCACATTCCTGGTTCCCTCCTCTTCCCCCAATCTGCTGTTGTGTCGCTGAGGTGCCATGCCATTGATGGCTTCTGTGCATGGATGGCCCTGGCTCCCACAGTGAGTTGTGCTGTTGTGTCTGGTGAGTGGGCATGTTGTTTGGCATGTTGTATGTGAGTTTGTAACGTGTGCATTCCCAAAGTTGTGAGTTGCATGATTGTGGAGTTGAGGTGTGTGCTGTGTTCATTTGGTGCTTGCCATCGAGCAATGCATTTCCTTAGGTGCCATCCTGGTAGTGCTGGATCATGATGGACTGTCGGAAGATGTGGGAATCATGCACACTGCCTGGGTGGTTGGCATTGAGGTTGGTGGAGATTCCCCGGTGGTCCACTATTGCCTGGAAATTGATGGAATATGTGCACTTTCTCTTGCTGGTATTGTGTGCAGTGTTGCCAGGGGGCACAATGAGGACATGTGTGCAGTCAATTGCCCCCTCACATGTGTGGGAAGCTAGCTAAGGCGTAGACACCTTGCTTGGTCTCCAGCTTTTTCTGCGCAGTGTGGGGGAGGCTGTATAGATAGTGGGGTATCAAGCTGATGATGTCTACACGATGGTTGTGTGGAACTTGCATTGGGCTGGCTGTGAGACACCTCCACCTCTGGCGGTTGTTGGTTAGAGGATACCAGGGGCCGACACGTGCAGCACATCCAGCGGCTTTGTCTGAGGTGGGATGTTGGTTGTCCGCTATGTTGGTACCGTCTGCCTTTGAACAATGGTGGTCAGGATGTGGAGGATGGTTATCCTTTTGGGCCTGTAGTGGGCAATGGCATTCTCTGGCATTTTCTGAGGGTTGCTGTCTTTGTCTGTGCTGCCTCGGTATTGGTCCGGGGGGCCTGGTTGTGGTGGCAGTGGGTGTTGTGGCCCTGTAGGGGCTCCACGCTGCATGATAAGTGGCTCCATGGCATCTGTTGTTCTTTTGATGTGGCTCTGGGCTAGGCTCCCTTTTGTGGTGCAGGCTGTCGTCTGACTTTACACCAGGTTGGAGCAGGTGTTAATTTCCTGCTGCTTATGCGCCTTATCATATGTTTTGGGCTCTTATCGCCGATCTGACTGGTTGTTGAGAATGTTGCGGAGTGGTGTTGTTGTGCAGCTTTTAACACAAGAACGCCTACTCTGCATCTCATTAGCAATATTTGCAGGGTTTATCTGCGGCGATGGTTTTTGCAGCTGCTGTCGCAGGTAAACTAGTGATAAAGTGCAGTTAACTCGGCGATAAATCCTTGAGAATATGCCCCTGTGTTTTCTCTGTCGATTCTCCCTTCCACTTGAAGGAAAATGTCACGCCATTGGACAGATATACAAAGGCTGCAGGAAGAAAGGTATTTCATAATGGTTTGCAAATGGCAACATCGACTAAGGCAAGTGGAAATGAAATGAAGTTGCTCATTATCAAATGCATTATCCAAAGGGGTGTTAACATTATCATTGAGTGACATTGAGGAAGATGGATGTGCGAAGAGGATGATGACAGGTGCAGACCGATGTGCACATGTAGGATTTGCCACTTTCAAAAAGGTACGCAAATCTAAAAAGAATCACCACATGAAGCAACAAAGTTTGTTTGGACATTGTCCTAAAATCAAGCTCAAGGTGAATGGTTGCCTTAGAACTCTTATTATAGACAATGGCGCGTTGATCAAAATCATGCAGGCAGAAAGGTTCAAGAAACTATCTCTGACACCATGCATCACAGCATCGAGAATTAAAGTGTACACCAGGGCAGCTTCTATGCCCTTGCAGAGCTAGGGATCCTTTGTAACGACCATTCAGCTCAAATAAACAAGAGTTTAAGCGCTAATTTATATCCTCCAAGGTTCGTCATCGAGTGCATGCTTATTAAGCTTTAATACTGCTGCTGATATGGGATTTATCTCTATAAACTACAACTTCGATGTCCGTTCCAAAATAGTGTGTCAGTCCCTGACATTTTTTCATGGACTTGGGAAGCTCTAGACAATGATGGTGCAACTTCACATTAAGTTACACAAGGATTGGGGATCAAAGCATAGACACATACACCAGTCTTAACGTCCCTGTAGGTTGTATCTAATAGAAACAAGGTGCAGAGGGCTTTGGACACAATCCCCTAGATCCCAAATAGAGAAAACAGAAAAAACCTTCCAGTCACTCTAGTACAATACAGCCAAAACAGCCCAGCACGCTTTCATGTATTAAATGTATATATACATCATTATTAGTCCATATGCACAGTAAAGTAGAATTACAACACACAGTTGTTTTGCCAAGAAAAAAGTCGATACGATCTTGCAATGTTGGAGTTTATTCTTTATTCATGTTATTTTTAAAAATGTGCTACCGCCAATGCGTTTCGTCCTCAATCGGACTTCTTCAGGGCCTAAGGTGTAAAATGTGCTTGTTCATATAGCTGTTGCCAGTGTTTCATGCCAATTAATTTACAGATCATGTGTATTCGAAATTGCAGGTCATATCAATTCATTAAATAAAGTGTATCTTGGAACTATGTATGTCCAAACACATGAATTGTGTCAGTTGAAGGGCTCATTGAAAAAAGTATGTCGGTGAATGTCCCACCTGTCTCCATGCAGTCATTTGGTTTGATGAAGATCTCGAAAGAATGTGAAAGCATGACATCATCGAGTGCTCTACTGGTCCAGTGCCATAGATTTTACCCATTGCAGTAGTGCAAAAATAGGCAAAGGAGCTTCAGTGTGCATTTGTTTTGACATGCAACAGGCCAACAAAGCAATCAAAAGAAAAAGACGTCCATGTCCTCACATTGCAGACAAGATCACGCAGCTGAATGTCACCAAAGTGTTTTCGCCTTGATTTGAACAAAGGTTTCCATCTCCATTTACTGGAAGAAAACAGTAGGTGCATTACTACTTTTTCTACTTATGTTGGTTTGTTCAGATATAAAAGACTCCGTTTTGGTGTGTCGTCAGCTGCAAGAATATTTCTAGATATCAATCATCAAATAATTAAACCTACCACACATGCTTTTATCATAGTGATGATATATTGATGTTTGGGGTTACACTAAAGGTACATGATAGAGCTCCCACACAAGGATGACATCTGCTAGATGATTGATGCAGAGAAGTATAAGTTTCACAAAAAGAGACTTAAATTCTGTAAAAAGTACGACTCCTGAACCAAAAAAGATACAAGCATTGTCGTCTACTTGCCCTCCAGAAGATGTGGCGATGCTGCGATCCTTCTTAAACATGGCCAGCTACAGCTCCAGGTATATTTGTGAATTTGCCACTGTGATTGCACCTCTAAAAGAACTAACAAAGCGAGATGTTCTGATTGTGACCAAAGTTTCAAGAAAATAAAACTGAAAATGCAACCGAAATGGCTTAATTTGATCCAAAATTGCATACAGAGATTATTGTAAATGCAAGCCCAGTGGAATTGGGCTAGGCGTGGGCGGAAAATCCGTTCCGCTCGCGGATTTTGCGGATTTTCGGGAAATCCGCAATCCGCGAGATTTGCGAATTTCCTGCAAAATCCGCAAATCCGCGAGCAGCGGATTTTGCTCGCACTGCTCGCACTGTTCGCGTGAGTTCGCGCCCCGCGAATAAGTGCGAAATTGCAGAAATACGATCTAAGCAAAACTGAAAGTAACTACTTACCAGGTTCAAAAGTTCAGGCACATCATTAGTAGCCATTTCCTGTAGTGCTTCCTGAGGGGCCCCTCCAGAGTTCAGTTGCCAGTTGAAACTATTATGTGACCCTGCTCTGAACCTCAGAATAGTTACACATATGCCACAAAGGTCATGAATTACAGCTAAGGGAGACAAGCAGGAGCCAGGCTGGAAGTTAAAATCCATTAATCAGCCCCTAATTCATTATTGTCAGTTGGGGCAGGGCAGGTGTTGTAACTAATTTTGCAACAATGAAAGCACTTAGCAAGTGCAAAAGATCACTAATCAGGGCGCACTAAGGAAGCAGGTGCCAGCTAAAAAAATATTCTGTGACACATTAATCAGCCCCAAATTAATTCAGGTCACTTGAGGCAGGGAAGGTGTGCTTTGCTTTGCCGAAAATAATGTACACTGGACAACCAGAGGGTGTGGTGATGAAACAGAGGGTGGCATGGGTGGGCCAGAGGGTGGCATGAGTAGTCAGAGAGTGGCAGTGGTGACAGAGAGTGGCAGTGATGAAGAAGAGTGTCCCAAACAGGTTGGACACGTAGAAACAACAAGTTCGCAAAACTTGCGACCCGACAGGTAAGTTCGCAAATTGCGAAATTGTAAAAACCCTCGCGAACTGGCAGAAACACAGGCGAACACAAAAAAAAAAAAAAATTCGCGGGAATTCACGGATTTTGCGGATTGCGAATCCGCAAATCCGCAAAATTCACGAACGCGAGATCCGCAAAATTCGCTCATGCTTAAATTGGGCATGATCCTTGCCCAACACAATGGACAGCCCAATCTCAGATTGAAAGTGGGTATTCTTAACCTGAGAAAGAAAGCTGAGTGGTTGTATGGTTGTATGAACACTTTCACGTTTTTCTGTACAAAAAGCAATTCCCCATTGTCACAGATCATCAGGAACTGCTCCCCATTTTCGGAAACCTGAAAGCCAAAATGCCCCCTTGCATTGACAGGTAGGGGTTGTGTCTGCAGGAGTATGATTGCAATAATGTGCACAAACTGTGGAAGGATCAAAACTCCGTAGACTACTTTTAACAAGTGATGCTACAGCGTCATAGTACAACATACAAAGTGGCTGAGGCCTACATCCATTTCAAAATAAAGTCAAATGCGCCAACAGCTATTTCTATTTAACAGATCCTGACAGCTACTTGTACTGACAAACACATGCTCAAGCTTAATTAAACCATTGCAGTACAATCATGGAGGAAACATACCTGACCACTAACAGCTGTTGTTGAGTACAAGAAATTCAAGCCTGTTCAGGAAGATACTAATAGGAGCGTAAATAGTTATCCCTTAATTCCTGGGCAACAAGGTATTGAACTGGCACACAAACAAAAAGGACATTGTGGCATTTCCACCACTAAAAGAGCCCTCAGGGATCAAGAATGGTCCCCACACCCCATCCTTACTCAGCATCCACCGAATATGTCTGATCTTCCTAAGCAGGCTTCTGAGAGGGGTGCAGTCGACATCTTCAGAACCCTCACTAATGGACATCAACTAATGGTAGTTGTTGATGACACTCATGTTTTGGTCTTTCCTCTAGTGGAAGACTTATCATAACCCACTCATGGGAAATTCATGGAGAGGCTGGATGGAATTTTCACAGAGTAGGGTATTCCTTCAATTCTCAAATCTGACAACTGTACTCACTTCAATAGGAGACAGTCAAAGACTTTCTTAACCCCTTCGATGCTCATGACGGAACAGTTCCATCATGAGCGTCGGTTGGCCAGTGCTCAAGACGGAACCGTTCCGTCATGAGTCCATAAGCCCAATGGAACGTTCAGCAGAGAGCATGAATTTGCGCCGCGCTGATGAGGTTAATCGTTTGAAATTCAAGAATCAGAAAAGTACACCTTCCGGCCACAGGCAAATGGTGTTGTTAAACAATTTATGAGTACTTTATAAAGAGTGGTTTAACATGCTACACTTGAAGGAATCAAATCTCAAGTCAACTTTATGCCCAGCGATCTCTGCATACTGTTGCACTCCTCATTCCACAACAGGAGAAAGTCTTGCCACCTTACTGCACCACTAGTCCTTTCACTGACACCTCTTGCAAATGCAAAATGAAGGCTGATGCACTCGACACCCGGTCTTCGAAAAAAGAGACTGAGTTCTTGTCAAGCAAAAGTGAACATGAAAGACTGATTCTCTGTTTGATGCTGAACCACTAAAAGTTGTGGCAAGCAAAGGACATATGGTAACTTCTCAACGACCTGGAAAATAAATAACCAGAGATTCATCACACACAAGCATTTGCCTTGATGTTCATCGGCTCCAGACCTCATGAGTGAGTCAAGTCCACTTGAGTCCCCAATTCAAGCATACCCCTGCTCTCCAATGATGCCAGATGAGAGCGCCTGTCATACAACTACTTCAGGAAGACTGGTGCGAGCACATTCACAACTCATTGGTATTATAATGTGTATAAGTTTAGATAGTTGTTCATACTTTTTATCTAACATAGGGGGAGATATTGTGTCATGTGTTTCTGTGTACAGGGCCTCTAGTGGTCCTCGGATGACTCCTTGCAAGTATTACGTACTCTGTTGGGTGTGGCTAGGTGTGATTAACAAAGTTTGTTATTCAGTGCCTACAGTTAAAGGCTGCATGCTGACAAATAAAGACATTCAAACCAGAGCTCGATTTGTGGAGTTGTCTGTTACATGCTCCCGGGACTTGAGAGGCAGCTACAGGTATTGGACGGAGTTAAAATGCCAAATGTCACAAACAGTTGATCAACAAATAAAAGTTTACAGTCTGAAGCCATCATTCAATTTACTAAAAGTAAGCATGACAACGTTCAATCTCCCTCCCTAGAGGTCTGTAGGACAACCACTCAATCTTCAGCATTTATGGGAAGAGATTTGGGGATTTACTGATGTTTTGTCTTTCATTAAAATTGAAAATAAATTTCTGAAAGATCTCCTCGGCCTCACAGAGAGCACACTGTTGCAGCTGAAGACATCTCTTCATAAGATAAGCAGGAGTCAGGTAGCCAGTTCAAATATGTAATCAGCCTGTTCCTTATTAAAGATGGTAGTTTTGCAGGCTACTTAGTAAAATGCCCCACCAAGAGCAGCATTCTCTCTACTCATTCCACTCTCTCGCTAACTGCCATCCATCCTGTTCCATTGAGCCTCTGTAACATTCAACGCTGTAATAAGCTTGACTGACCAGAGCAGGGCAGCAAGTGCGCATTTCATTACAAACACAGCTGATTAAAACACATCTTCCTTATAAAACGATACAAATACAAATATAAATATAGGAGTCTTGAGCTTGGATAAGACAGATACATTTTTCACACAAGGGTTGCATCCAACCCCATCCACACCAAACTGAAAGCACACCTATACACAGATCACCTCAAACCCATCTAAATAAAACCTATCCCATGTGAAATTCCAGGGAAACAGCATTTAAACTTTCTACTGTCACAAGATTGCAGTCTACTGCAAACAATCTCCACAACATAGTCTTGCCGGACCAGGGACACACACTCCACACACCCAATATTTCACACACTTGCAGGAACAGGGGCACTTATTCCTCATACCCAATATTGGACACTCTTGCAGGACCAGGGATCATCACATCACATACCCTCTACTTTGAACTCTTGCAATGCCAGGGACATATCCTTCACACTCAATCTACTACATTTAGTCACAGGACCAGAGATAGAAATCACAATCTTTTTTTCTACTGACCACTCATGCAGGACCAGGGACATTATGTACACTCACCTTCCACTGCATACTGTTGCAGGATCAGGGACACACACTACACATGCACTCAACTGCGTTCTCTTGCAGGACTAGAGACAAACACTCAACTGACCCTTAACTGCACACTCTTGCAGGGCTAAGGAAATATACTTCACACTCACCCTTCTGTGGCCCTCGCATGGATCAGGGATATAAACTAAACTCACCCTCTACTACATACTCTCCCAGGACTAGGCAATTGTATTACTTGCTCTTGCTCTATTGCGCATATACACACACAGAAGCCTAGCAAATACTGTAATACTCACACTACAAAAGGTATCTCTCCGAAACTGTGACATCCAGCATTGAGGCATAACATCTGTTTCCATCATTATAGACTTCATGTATTCATGTATATAAACATTCACAGCTGTACATTCAATAACATTATAACTTCAGCACACAACCACAATGTTGCCAGAGAATTATTCTGCTGATCCAAAAAGATTGTCTTGTGACAAACTTGAAGTTAATAGATGCTTATATCCAGTTGCCTATGTTGAAAAGCCAACAACAATTCCTGGGATTTTGTGTTCAAAACCAACATGGGCAGTACACAGTCCTTCCATTTGGTCTAAGATTAACTCTGAGGGTCTTCAGAAAAGTTGAAGCCCAAATTGTGGCTCATCATCATCACCAAGGAATCTTAATTTTCCCATACTTAGACAAACAGGTGATTCAAGCCTCCTTGATTGTGACATTTAATGTCTATCTAGGAAAGACCATAATGACACTAAACCAGCATGGTTTTTGTCTCAGTCTTTCCAAGTGCCAATTACAACTGACAAAATAGCTTTTTTTTATAGAAGAAAAGTTCAATATGCAGAAGGCAAGAGTATTGCCCCAAGAGGAAAGGATCTGCTGCATCCAGAGCTTAGTGAAATACCTGATGTCTCTCAAGGAAGCAATAATCTACAAATTAAGAGAACTTCAAGGGCACATGGCTGCCTCGGTGTTCACTCTTCCATGGGTAAGACTTCACTTGATGCCTTTACTATGAAATCTCCACTGGCATGGGGCACTATCTTTGATGAACTTGGAGAGGCAAATATCTGTTACTTCCAAGATCAAGGGATACCTTAAGTGGTGGGTAAAAACAGACAGTCTATCCAAAGGAGTCTTAATGTGCTCATATCCTGCTCTTATTTTAACAATTGATGCAAACACTCAGGTAGGGGTGCTAAATTGGATAATCTGTCAGTCTAGGCAAAGTGACTTGGACAGAAGCATTGAAGTTGTCAACTGGAGAGAGCTTATAGCTGTAAACAAAACTCTTTGTCACTTCAAGAAACAGTTCTACCTATCCAATGTCCTGGAAAGTCTGACAGCACAGTCACAGTGGCCTATATCACCACTTAGGCAGCACTCACTCGCAATCTTTAGAAACAGTATCTTTCCCATCGGCTTCTTGGGTGGAGAAGCATATTCTGGTAATTGCAGCCTTCCACATCAAGGGACAACATGGAGGCAGACCTCTTGATTAGGACTATTCCCTCTTCCCAGAAAATGAATTGCTCCAGAACAATATTTCAACTAATTTCAAGAAAATTGGCACGCCTTACATATATAACTTTGTATTCAAAGTAAACACTCTACTTCCAAAATTCTGTTCTAGGTTTCCGGAAGAAGGTGTTTTGGGTTGTATGTTTTTGTAAAATGACTAAAACATTGTTTGCATTTCCCCTGTTCCCTCTGATTCAGAAGTTATCTTGGAAGATTTGACAGAAGAAAACATAAATTTGGTTAGTTCTCCCAGAAGAACATAGGGGCATATTATCAAGGGGGTTTATCTCCGCTTTTTTGGCTTTAAAAGCCAAGAAAGCGGAGATAAAATTATCTCCCTATTACCTAGGTGCCGCTAACATCAGTTAGCGACAGCTAGTAGGAGATAGCGACCATCTTGGGCCCCACTTTGCATGTCAGTGATATTTATCACTAATGAGATGCAAAGTGGGCGTGCAAAGATGTTAGAGACTGAAAACAGTCGCTAACATCGCTATCTCCTATTACCAACTTTTGGAGATATTCGGGCTAAGCGGGAATATCTCCAAAAGCTAACACCTGCCCTGAGCAGTTCTTAGCCATGTTATCCAATGGGTGGTGGATAACATGGCTAAGAGCATTAGCTCGCTAATGCATGAATATCGCTGACTTTTCAGCGATATTCATGCTTTGCGGCGATTTTTACCGCATTTGCGTTAAACCTTGGTAATACCAAGGTTTATTTGCGGTAAAAATCGCCGCAGCTCAGCTGTAAATTTTTGTCTCTAACCAAGCAATAGCGATAATTATCGCTATTGCTTGGTAATATGCCCCATAGTTCCCACTTCCCAGAGAGATGGTTCTTCAACCTCCATGGATTCTTCCTTATTTCCCATTACCTCTAAGATCATGCAGCCATCAAATTCCTTTGGCCCTCTCTATATTGGTTTGAGGTTGGAAGGCTAAACCTCAAGAAGCAGGGTTTACCTCCTAAATGTATTAACTTGGTTCAAGGATCAAGGAGATCATCTATGATTAAATCTTGTTAAAGTCACTAGGGCACATTTGAATCATGATGTTGTTCTCAAAATGTCTTTATTATCTTGTTCTCTCTCATCTATCATTCAGTTTCTTCTGCATGGTTTTGAGAAAATTCTGTCCTTGGAAACTCTTAAAGTACAATGGTAAGCCATTGAAACTTTTCATAAACATAATTCTGTCATAAAGGAAGCAGAAGTACTAGTATTACATTTTTTTTAATTCCTTGCCGTACCTCTGCATCTTTCTTGTTCTCTTGTTCTACCTTGGGATCTTCCTCTGGCACTTCAAACTTTACAGAATCCTTCTTTTGAACATTTTGACATGCATGGTGACTCTAATATTTCTCATTTATAAAATGTTGTTTTTGGTGGATCTTACTGCAGCTCAAAGGTTGAGAGAAATATCTGCCTTATTGTGAAATCCTCCCTTTTTAACCTTCTTGGATGATGCAGTAGTTTTAAAGTTGGACCCTTCCATTTTACCTAGGATCAAGTCTAAATTTCCCTCTTCCCAATAACTTATTCTACCTGATTTCTATCCTTCACCTTCTTCTGAGAAGGTATGTATGTTAATTTTGCTGAATGTTAAAAGCGCTCTGTCCATTCATCAAAACAGATGTAACATCTTTAGAAAAACAGATTTGTTATATGTTAGTTTTGGTCCTCCCGGTAAAGGAAAGAAGGTGTCCAAAGTAACCGTGAACCAAAAGATAAAGAAGACAATTCTGGTTGCTTATTCAAACTTTTATCAGCCGTTACCATAAAAAGTTTAAGGCCACTCAATTAGAATTATTGAATCTGCTTGGGCCAAAATTCATGGTGTTGCCCTGGATGAAATTGCAGAGCTGAAACATGGGCATCAGGGCATCATGGTTAAGGACTGAGTCGAGGATGAGGGAAATAGAGGTAATGCTTTGATTACTTGCTGGTAACTTTCATTACTCTAAGTCATTTTCGTTATTGACCAGCCATTACATTGCACCTCCCTCCCTCCGCGTTGAGATTCAACAGTGCTTCGGATTACAGGATGTCCTAGTAGAATGCTGTTTTCTTATTGCACCCACACCCAACCATTTACCATGAGGAGTTTCACCAATCTTGAGAGGAAACAAAACATTAAATGCTTTCACTCACCCCAGGAAGGCATCCCTTCCTGCACGAAAATAAACTTGACTGCAGCTAGCTTGCCACCTTAGCTTTCTTATTGTTTTAAGAGTTGTATTGTTTTAAGAGCCTGATGTGATATTGAATAGGACTTTGAAAACAATATAAGATTACTTTCTGCCTATGTTGACTATAATTAATAGCTAGGGATCGTTAACGCAGTTCTAGAACACATTTAAAAGTGCATGCTATTTATATTTGCTTTTGAAGTATGTACAGATGAGGACTAAAAATACCAGCTTTACATGATTCTGCTTATTTTTGCACCAGCTGGAACATTAAAATACCAGTGGTGCCAGTAGAAAATCTACCAGGTGGCAATCCTACCTGTAACTCAGGCACACTTGCATATGGTGCAAGGTTGCCTGAATTGGTGGTAGGCAGCACACATTTCACAAGCACAAGGAGAGAGCAGAAATGTACCATACCTTTGTCGATATTGGTAATTTCTACTCCCTCCCTTTCAGTTGCCTTGCTCTGTTGAGTTGTGTGGCATGAACAAACTGTCCCTTCTTTGTTAGGCAAAAGTGATTGGATATAGTACAATTATGCTATAAGCATGGTTGGATGTGCAGATATTAATTGATCCATGTCAGGTGAGACCATTTATTAATTTAAAAGCAATTGTACATAACATTTTGCAGTGGTTTCATTCCATTTGCCAGGATTACTTGCCTAAGAAGTTTTTCTAGGCACTCTCAATACTTTTCTCTTTGTTTATATTTTGAGGAATTTGAAGCATATTTCATGGTCTTTTGCTCTTTGCTTAGAAATGCGATCAAGACAAGCTGTTGAATTTCATGTATAATTTAATGTTTTGAAAGCATCGAGCTGGTTTTGCAAATCACACTTTGGAACACTTGAGGTATCCATCTCCTGGTATCTGTTATTTGCACGGATGATCAAGGATGGTTGCTTAAGATTTCCATCCTGAGTGTCTGAGAGTGGTGTTGCTCTGTGATTGTTTGATGTGGGATTGATGTTTTAGTAAAAAAATATATATATGGGTATATATATATATGGGTGTGTGTGTCTATATATTTATATTCACTAAAAAAACAGGTTTCAGGGATGTTATAGTTAGTTGGACATTTCACTCTTACAAAACTAGTGAAATTCAGCTGTTATAGCTGGTTCAGCTAACTATAACTTGTACCACTGCAGTGCACTGCTGATGACATGACACTGACATCACTGATGACATCTCAAATGACATCATCCAGTGTCTGTGTATTTCTGTAAAGTTAAAAACTGTTATATCTGTCTCTCTCTCTATCTCCCTCTCTCTCTCTCTCTCTCTCTCTCTCTCTATATATATATATATATATATATATATATATATATATATATATATTACCTACTGGCGGGCACCAGTAGGTAGTTATAGTTAGGACCTAGTTTCCATAGGAAATCCGCAACTTTCTATTTGGAATAACTTTGGCGACGGTCGACGAATCTTTGCGAAATTCTCCAAGAAAATGGCCTGCTCTGCTCCTTCCCTGAAAAAAGGGGGGTTCCAAAACATGTTTTCCCCCTTGTCCCATGCTGGACAAGGTACCCTTGCTCTTCAGAGCGTTCTGAGGACTCACGTGCTTTAGCGCTGCGCTGAAGGTGCGCTGCGCTGAAGGTGCGCTGCGCTTTTTAATTACCCGTTCTGTATCTTTGTTTATTTTATTTTACTTATCTTTCCTCATATCTGCACCTTAATAGTTGATTGACCGCTGCTTTAGCGGGTCCGGTTCTGGGGGTTCGATACTGTGGAGAATCGGCTGCCATATTGGGAGTGGTTGTGACGTTTTCTGGGCGCCATTCTGAGCGGTCTAGTGGTGCTGCAGACATGCGGTCACCCTTTTTAAGGCGGTTCTTCAAGGGGGTCAGCCTGAACAAGGTACCCTTGCTCTTCAGAGCGTTCTGAGGACTCGCGTGCTTTAGCGCTGTGCTGAAGGTGCGCTGCGCTTTTTAATTACCCGTTCTGTATCTTTGTTTATTTTATTTTATTTTCCCCTGATTTTAACATTGTGCATCTTTCCTCATACCTGCACCTTAAGCATCACTTAGAACTTTATGATCTTATAAGGGATGAGTTACCGGACGTGTTTTTCATGACAGAAATATGGCTTCAGGAAGCTGACATGGCAGCCGTGAATCTTGCACTCCCTTCTGAGTATTCCATCTTCATACACAACCGGGCATCCAGGGGAGGTGGCATTGCTGTAGCCGTAAAGTCCTGCTACCCATGTGAATGGAGGGTGGTGGACTTGGTAGGATGTGAAAGCGCTTTCTTCAGAATTTCTATTAGCCATCATTTTACTTTGTCCGGCCTCTTAATTTATCGCCCTCCCGGCTGTGACACTGCTTTTAGAAAGGCTCTCCCGGAATGTGTCAGCTCTTTGGCAATGGGCTGCGCTAACTTTTGCATTCTTGGAGACCTCAACCTTTATTTTGATTGCGGCCATATGTCTGCTATTAGTAGTACTCTGGCTGATTTGGAGGCCCTTCAGCTTAATCAACTGGTTACCTTCCCCACTCATGTGGGGGGCCACATCCTTGATCCTTTCTTTACGAATTTAACTGGGGCCAAGGTGGCTAGGCCCAGTCCAGTTGCTTGGACCGATCATTTCTTAGTGAAAATTCTTCTTGTGAACAAAGAGCATCCATTTAAGCCCATGGACAGAGTAGTGCTTAAACGCCACTGGAAGAAATTCAAACTGGAGGACTTTCATCATCTCCTGGAGGTCAACCCATTAGGCCCTTTCCTCAATGTAGAATCTGGGCATGACCTATTCTGTGATTGGGTTTCTCGGGCCCTGGGCGCTTTGATCCCCGCTGCCTGGACTAAATGTCGTTCCAGAGAACCCAGCCAATGGTACGACAGTACCCTGGTGCCGTTAAAAAAAGCTTGTAAACAGGCAGAAAGGGACTGGCGGAAATCCTAAGAGGCTGGAAAAAAAACTTTGTATTTCTCTAAAATTAAAACATATCATAGAGCTGTGTGTAGAGCCTGTGCAGCCTACTATTCCCAGGAATTTAGAAATAGCCTCAATCCGCCCAAGTAAATTTTTAAGGTCCTTAAGGACCTGACGGCTAAAATAGCCTCTGCGGCGGAAATCTGTTCAGAGGATCACTGCGAAAATCTGGCTGCTTTTTTCATTGAAAAGGTCTAAGCCATTTATCGAGCCTTTCCCATCACTGAGCCGGTAGCTGAACCTACTTGCCCTACACCGGCCATATGTGAGTCCTTAGCCTCACTCCCCAGTTTGTCGATGGAGACATTTCATAAGCTGGCCTCTAAGATTAAATCGGGCTCGCCAGCGGATCCCTTGAGGCCAGCTCAGTTCAGAGACTCTGATGCTATTTGTCTCCCTCCAGTGTGCCACCTCATCAATCTTTCCCTCGCCTCGGGTGCTGTTCCAATTAAATGGAAACAGGCTGTTGTGACACCCATTTTGAAAAAGACTACACTGGACCCCCTCAAACTTGAGAGCTATCACCCAATTTCTCTCCTTCCCTGGGCTGCTAAAATTGCTGAGGCCCACGTGAGCGGGGTGTTGTCTGAACATCTTGCGAGGGCATGTATTCTGGATCCTTCCCAGAATGGGTTCCGTGCTTGTCACAGCACTGAGACAACCTTGCTCTCTTATGGAACATCTTCGTTCTGTGCTCGACTCTGGTCAGACTGCGGCACTAGTACCACTCGATCTTAGTGCCGCGTTTGATACGGTCTCGCACAGGATCTTACTCCATCGTCTTTGAGAGGCGGGTGTTACAGGCATCGCACTCAACTGCTTTCGCTCCTTCCTTGCTGATCGGACCTTCAAGGTTGCTACCCCACCTTTTTAGTCCAAATTCTATCCGCTGGAGCTGGGTGTGCCTCAGGGTTCGTCGTTGAGCACCACATTATTCAATCTGTATGTGAGGCCGCTGGCAGCTGTCGTCAAGCATTGGGGCATGACTATGGTCTCCTATGCTGAGGACACGCAGCAGGCGGTCGCCCTGAGTGGGGACTCCGACCTTGACGCCCCCAGATTCCGGGATGGACTCTTGGCAGTAGCCAGCTGGATGAATACCAACTGTCTCCAGCTTAATGCTAAAAAAACGGAGGTCATGATTGTGGACAAGTGGACGGATCTCTGGGGTGACATGTGGTGGCCCCCTGAGCTGGGTGTAACTCCTATTCCGGTCTCAGAGGTAAAAAAACAACTGGGGGTCTGGTTAGATCCTGCCCTCAGTTTTTGTGGCCACACTAAAAAAGTGGCGGCCACCTGTTTTGGCATCCTACGAGGGTTGAGACCTATTTTGAGGTTCTTTGATGCTTCTACTAGGCAGTTGGTAATACAGGCATCCATACTATCTCGGCTTGATTACGCCAGTTCGCTCCTGTTGGGGGCCAACCAGGCTGAAATCACCCGGATGCAACATATCCAGATAGCCGCACCCAGAGCCTAGTGGGTTTACCGAGGTTAAGCTCTGCGGAGAGTACCATCCGTTCCTTACACTGGCTGCCTACGGCACAGAGGATCCACTTCAAGACCCTGTGCCTTTCCTTCAAGATCCTCAAGTTGGCCTTCCCCCCAGATTCTCGATAATCTTTTGGTGCCTTATGTGCCCTCGCGCTCCTTGAGATCCTTGGGTCAAAACTTGGTGGTGGTCCCACGGTTCAGGCTGTGCAGGGCTGGAGGTCGTTCCTTCCGAGTTTTGGCTGGAAAACTGGGGAATTCTCTTCCGTCTCCAATTCGTGAAATAGATGAGCTTCTGAAGTTCAGGAGGGCTATTAAAACGCATCTGTTCCCTCATACATCTTAGTATTCTGATCTGTGCGCTTTTGCCCTTGTACTGCTGTGTTGTGTTTGGGTACTCCCTCTGAAGCGCCGGGACGCCCCTTGGCTGGGGTAGCTGTGCGCTATAGAAGTGTTATTAACATAACATAACATAACATAACATTTTCCATAGGGACCTTTAGCCAGGGCTACAGCTCGAACGGCTGAACGTAATTACACCAAATTTGGCAGAGAGCCAGAGTTTAGTTTGCAGATTGTGCTTTTTGTTAAATGGTGTAAATCCGTTCAGTAGTTTCTGAGAAAATTACAAGTAAAATCATAGCAATATTTAGAGACAGAGTTCTACACGCAGACTGAGATCTGTTCAATTACGAGCGTGAGGTGCATGCTGATTGGCTGTCAAGTGTCTGTCAACACTCGAAACCAGGATGTGTTGACGGCCATCTTGTGCCTCGGTAGAACCGAGTCACAGGAAAACAGTAAAACAAAGTTGAGAAATAAGGGAAGGGGGCAGGCTAGAAACATTCTGACCCTCTAGCCTTGCTCAGTGGGTCGCACATGGATGTTTAGGCTTTATTTTTATTTTAAAAAGAAAAATCGTGGCGTACGCATACGGAAATCTGTACAATTACGAGCACGAGCTGCATGCTGATTGGCTGTCAACACTCCTAACCAGGAAGTGTTGGCAGCCATCTTGTTTGTCGCGTGAACAGAGTCACAAGAAAACAGTAAAACAAAGTTGAGAAATTAGGAAAGGGGGCAGGGTAAAAACAATCTGACCCTATAGGCTTGCTCAAGGGTGGTACATAGATCTTTAGGCTCAATGTATAGTTTTTTTTAAATAAAAAATCGCGGGGTACTCGTGCAGTACTCGTACGCAGTGGAAAAGGTGAAAAAAAAACTAGAAGTCTGTTTTATTCATTTGGTCCCAGGGCGCAAATTACGGGGGCATTTTCTTTCCATAATGGGGGCTTGTAAGGTGCCCGGAGCACTGGGGAACGCCACTCGTCTGGTTTTATTTTGAAGTATGCGGGGGGTTACGGTTCTACTCCCCGCAGTCTCAAGGAGCGGCACCCCTCAGGGATTTAAAAAAATATATATGTTTTGAGCTCTCCCTCCCTCTCTCCCCATACACGTGGCAGGGAACGCCACATTTCTGGGGCAGTAATATGTAAAATGACCTTCAAGCTCCGGGTACCTGCACTGTCTGGGGTTTTTTATTAATGTTGGGAGGGCGTCGCGCGGCCCCCTTAGTGGAACCATTGATGGTCCTGGGGAGCACCATTTCTCAGGGCCGGCTCTTGCAGTGTGTCGGGGTGCGTACTCCCAGGACACTGCTGTTGGTATGGTAGGACAGTACCGTCGTCGGTACCGTTCTACCATACCGTCGCCGCTCCCACTTTACCACAGCAAACCGTTTTTCTGTTTTAAAGAGAGAGCAAGTTAAACTGCTCTCTCTTTCAAGTAGGAAAGGAGATTGGTAGGACGTGGGGAGCCGTCTGGGATCGTGGGGGCATTGGGGCTAAAAGAAAAAATAAAAGAGGGCTATATTATCAAGCAAGGGCGATACATTATCGCCGCTTTTATCGGCAGGAAACTGCCGCTAAAGCGGCAATAATGGGCTTGATATTATGGCCTAGTGAGTTCCCATAGAAGCCCAGATTAACACCATAACCTGGGCTTCTATGGGAATTCACAAGGGCATATTATCAAGCCCATTATCGCCGCTTTATCAGCAGTTTCCTGCCGATACAAGCAGCAATAATGTATCGCCTTTGCTTGATAATATGGCTCATGGTTCTTTTTGAGAACTAGGGGCATATTATCAAGGCCCGGTGATAAAATTATTGCTGTTTTATCGGCATGAAATTGCCGATAAAATGGTGATAATGGGCTTGATAATACGTCCTTGTTAATTCCCATTGAAGCTCGTGTTCTGGTGTTAACATGGGTTTCTATGGGAAATACCAAGGCTGTATTATCAAGCTCATTATCGCCATTTTATAGGCAGTTTCCTGCCAATAAAATGGCGATAATTTTAACACCGGTCCTTGATAATTTCCACCTAAGTTTACTGGTCAAAAAAAGAGGTATATTTCTCTGATAGTATGTAAAACTTTCCGTTTTTTTTTTTGCAGCAGTTGTACTCTCTACGCATGCGCACCCTCGTTTCGAAGCCCACATTTTTTTCTTTTTCTTCAAGTTCAACAAGCAAACCTTTCTTTATTTCAGGTATTACATTTGCTGCTTTATTTTACCGGTTCGTGTGTGTCATCCTCTGCTGTACTTTTGTAATATATTAATAATCATACTTTATCTATATTTCTTTGAAACCTAGTGCCGAGGCGCCAAACGTTGATTACGTACTCTGTCCACCACCATTTTAGTAGTTTTTCACCGTTATTTTTATTATATCTGTTACTTTCATTTTACCGTCCTCCTATTTTCTCTGTGATCAATGAGATTTCCTGCCACAGACACCACGGTGTTTGTCCTTGGCGTCTGATGTTATACTCCGTCCACCGCCATTTTAGTAGTTTTCCTCTGTTCTTTTTATTATATCTGTTAATTTCTTTTTACCGTCCTCCTATTTTCTCTGTGATCGATGAGATTTCCTGCCACAGACACAGCGGTGTTTGTCCTTGGCCTCTGATGTTATCAGAATTGGTCACGCGTATACGTAAAAACTCATTTGAAGGACGTAAGCCACAGCCATTACAACGTGTGTCCGTCAACACAAAAACATTATTAAGATTATGTGTTTATCATGCGTGGTGAATGCATAGCAGTTTTAAAAGCATGCGTGGTAAAGGCATGTGTGGTAAAGCTATATGCGTGCTAATGGCTTCGTGGTGATGATCATGCGTGCTTATGACCTCATTGTAATGGCTGTTCCCCCCAGGACACTGCAGCAACCGGGTCTGGGCGTCGTGCACTCCAGGGCAGTAGTCGGAGGGCCACACAGCTCCTCATACAATATAGAAATCTTTGTGGGGTGATTGTTTCCGTGGTTTGAGGGGCGTGATTGAGGTCCACACATTTAATTTTGTAGTGGAGTAAGTTTTGCACGGGAAAATGTGGAATGAGGTTTGTAAATGTGGTACACATTGTTTCGTATTATTTTGATTTCTTTTGTAAGTTGTAGTCTATCCAGAGGAAATATAACTCAGTAGTTTTCAATCCTAGTCTTGAATATCTTACTATAGTATTTCAACATTATTTTTATTGTGGACCGTCATTAGTAGTATGCAGTTTTTTAATTACATTTTATTAAAACAATAACTCTAAACAAAACTTAATTATATCTATTAGAAGCAACTTGAAAAATAATAAAAATATTATAAACAAATTGTGAAATGGACTCCAAAAGATATCCGATTGGTAATCTTCAAAACAAAAAAGAAAATTAGAGTTTAGAATTATGTAGATGTGAGTAAATGAGCTGAAGCATTACAAGTCAAGGTAACTCTACGGTTTTACGTGTGCAGTGTGCCTGGTACAATTCACTTCTGTTATAATCCCGCCTTTAAGTGGTGTCTATATGGAAGTGTCTACTGAGTTACTGACAGAAAAGTGGCACAACGGGATTGTAAAGATGCAGACTTATTTCTAATGCATTGCTATGAAGGCATTGTATATGTAGGTTGCTGTTCTTACCTTGTATAAACAGTGCGGCCATCGGACTTTATAACTTGACTTGAACTCTTCTTCTATACGTCAAAGTATATTCAATACGTTGCAGAGAATTCCATGACTGCTGCTCGATAGGCCGTGATTGCTTCTGAAGGATGTTTGGTGAAGGAAACAAAAGGACATTTTGATTAATCATCGTAAACTCAGTTGCGAAACTACTGTCAAGAGTGAATTTTAATGTGGGTTCTTAATATTCTGAACTTATACTGTTGCAGCCCATTGAGTCGCTGAGTTTGAGTTGAGAGTTTTTCTTGAAAAGTCAGACGCAGGTTTACAAGCTCCTTGCGTCACTTTCCCCATGTTAAAAGTGACAGAAAAGTGGTGTAATAAACTTGTACATCTGTTTGTCAGACTGTTGTAACCTATCAGTTGTCACTTGTTGGAGGTAATTATACATTTCTACAATGTGAAGGTGCTGCAGACTACAGAGTCTTTCCTTTCACAAATAATTTGTTGTTGTTTCGGAAAAAAGGGCCATATTATCAAGCACGGGCGATACATTATCGCCTCTTTTATCGGGAGAAAACTGTCGATAAAGCGGCGATAATGGGCTGGGTGACATGCCCTTGTGAATTCCCATAGTAGCCCAGGTTAACACAAGAAACTGGGCTGCTATGGAAATCACAAGGGCATAATATCAAGCCCATTATCGCCGCTTTATCTGCAGTTTCTTGACGATAAAAGCGGAGATAATGTATAGCCATTGCTTGATAATATGGCCCTCGATTCTTTGTCACCTAGTGGGGTGATTGAAAGATGGTGCTGTACGTGTGGATGAAGTATTCACTGTAATCAAGATAGTTAACTACTTCAATCCAGATAAGGTTGTATACAGCAGAGTGGAGATAGTACTGTCGAAAACTTTAAAAAAGGAAGAGAAACAATGTGAGAGAGGAAGAAAGAGAAAGAGAAAAAGGACTTTAAAACGTGGGAGACACACACACACGGCGTGAAGCCAGAGGCACAACCACAGTCAAAAATATTTTGGGGGGCTTAAGTTCAAAGAAAAAGAAGAGTGGAGCCGCAGGGGCTTATGCAGGGGGATCATCAAAGCCTCATTAACAAGCAAAATGTCTTTAAAAGACCTGTGACGTACTCAGTGCGACTGTGTGGGCGCAGGAAGGTATGTCATCCTAGCTGAAGCCTTGTTAGCCCAGTGTGTGTTTTGCGCGCCTGCTGCATACCATAGATTGTCTCCTTTTACAGATGAGTTGTTGTTTCAGAAACAAGCTTCTTTGCTCACCTTGTGCTATTGCCGTCGTCATTGTTACATGATCCAATGAAGTTGTGCATCTAAAAGGAATTAAAAGAAAGATGTTATGATTGATAATTGTTGCTATAATAATTTAGAGTTAGATGTTATCGCGGTATTATAGACGTTCATTGTCATATTTGTACGTACCAGGGGGACTATTATCAAGAACCGGTGATAAAATATTCGCCGTTTTATCGGCAGGAAACTGGTGTTAACATGGGCTTCTCTGGGAATTAACAAGGGCGAATTATCAAGCAGATTATCGCTGATTTATTGGCAGTTTCCTGCCAATAAAATGGCGATAATGTTAACACCGGTTCTTGATAATATGTCCCTGTTTGTATTGTGAATATATTCCGGACATTTCAGCAATTATAAAAACGTTAGTGCTATTGCGAAAAAAATGATACATGTAAATTAATACATAATATCGGAGTGCGTTCGTCTAAAATATTAAGTCGCATTTTTGTATGTAGTCAGCTACAACCCTTTGACTCCTTCTGGTGCGTACTCAAGTGTCACTGATCACCTTTTGGGGAAACGACAGGTTCTTCATGATGTAGTCACGATCTCCAACAAAGACGTATCATATATGGTGCTGAGTCTTGATATCTCTATGACTAATGACATACTCATGCTCCCATCGTCATCATTCTCGCAAGTTCTTGACCCGCTCAGCGCTTCGGGCACTACTAACTCAGTGACCAAAGAGGCCATGCATTTAGTAGTGGGCCACTTGTTTGGTTGTTTGGGAACAACTCTAAAATGGCGTACAACACGTGTGCTCCGTCTTTTGTATAGATAGGGTCATGTGTGTAGTGACGAATGCGCTGGATGGGTGTGGTGTGGGTAAATACCAGCCATGAGGGAGTGTGTGTCTCTCTGACAACTAGACCTTCAACTAAGAAATCACTACAATGGAAGTTTGGGTCTTGTAATTTTGTTGTGTTTTCCTAGTAGCGTAAGAGTGGCCTTCTTTTTTCTATGTGACGTTATAGAATCAGCATGTATGTAGCCTATTTTGTGACGTATTTTATTGTACAATGTGTTTCAAAAACTAGTTGCGATAGGGTGCTTTTAAATTAAACTGTGTACTCTGCTTACGAGTTTGTTGAGTGTAGAAGTATATATATATTTTTCTATTTTGTATTCTATCATAATTGTGTCAACTTTTCTGCTTTAGCGTGTAGTACTATATTATTTTATAAATAAGAAACTGTTGAAATCATGTTTGAAATTAGAATGGAAGCATGTAAGCTGCTCTCTGTGAGGAATAGCAATGCCGTCTCCCGCAGGAAGTGGGGAGCCGGCTGGGACGTGAAGGCCTTGATTTGAGCCCCGGGAGATGGGAACCTCGGGAATTATAGAAAATTAGTGATAAAGGTTATTTTTTATATGGTAGATTTATCGTACGTGTACCATGTACGTATGGATGACGTGCAACTGGAATATTGGAAGTCGTCCAGTAAGCGTACGTAAGCAAGAAAAATAAAAATAATTTTAGATATTTATGAAGTGTATTTCTTTATGTGTTGTTTGGCTCTAAAAAGAACCCTTGTGTTTATTGGGAGATATTAGTACCTACAAGTAAGTACCGATGCAGAGTCTTAGGTTTATGAGGAAGACTCTGTTCCCCTCATCTGTAAAATGTACACCATCTCGCCTGTAGATGTCATGCATATTGAAATGCAGATTGTTGTGGTAGATGGACCCCATTCGATAGTCTCGGAGAAAGGCAGAAACAGATTTATTCACATGTTTCCTCGCTTTTCAATGTGTTGACAATAGTGGTTGGACCAGTTCCATTTCTGCCTTTTGCATATATTAAATAGACAAAGGCAGTTTTGGGGGAAAAGTGCCATCAATTCTCTAAAGGTGTCCTTCATAAGCATTTGTAGACCTACCCCAGTCAAAGTGCCTAGGTCATTGCCACCACAGTACACAATTATGAGGTCAGGGTGTTGGAGATGTAAAAAGGATTTCACCAATGGCATCAATTGATGCCACTTTAATCCTCTCTGTCCAATCCATTTAATGTCTACATTTGGTAATCATAGGTCTTTGAGAATTCTTTTCTGTTGTGCGTACCGTTGACTCCAGAAAATATAGCTGCGTCCCACAATCCACACTGTAAGCATTTTGAAGAGAGGTCTGGATGCACTCCGATGGTGTCTGTAAATGAAATGGCAGTTTGAAAAGTAGAATTTTTCTAAAATGGTGGACAACATGCAGTTTTGAAAAAAAAAGAAATGATTGGTTGTTTGACAACATTTTAAAGAAAACTAGGGTGCATGTTTCTGTTTTATAAAAGCCTTATTTTAATTGGTTAAGAAAAACTGATAGACCAGAACGTTACATAAGATAAGCTGGTATATTCTCAAGTCAAGCATACTTGCTGTTTACATTTGCAACAATGTATGATGAACTTTTCACCGGTGTGTTGAGTTAGGTGTTCCCTGAAGTGTTTCTATGGTAACTGGCAGATTGTGGAATGGGGGAAGGGTTGAAAGTTTTGTCAGTTTGAAAGGGTGCAAAAGTTCAAGCAATATAAAAGTGTTTTTCTTTTTTAATTTAATGTGTAAATAAATGTTATTTTTTATTTATTTGTATATGTGTGTAGATTGAGTGTTTAGATTGATCAGGAAAGTTTGCTATTTGCTATAGGACTTCCTGATCCCTTAGGACTGCTTAGGGGGATTTATAATGATTCCCAGAGTCAAAATCTTTGATGGCCTTTGTTGAGCCTTTGATGCAGGGCACGGAACGAAATTCGTTTTATTAATGTAATTGTTTACTTACCTGCAATCATCCAGATTCCATTGTTTATCACACCCCACCATGCCCCTCCCCCGCCCCGCCTGCCCACCGCAACTCCCTCCACGGGCCGCGGCTGAAAGATTTGGTAGCAATCTAGTCATTTACCTCAGACTTGTGGGGAATTCTTGCTGAGGCGTGCGCTCACTAACGACTGCGCACTTCACCGAAGACGTTTCGGAATTCAGACTCATTTTCAATTGCTCCTTAGACATTCCTGAAGAGAAAGTGCAAATATTTCTGAGAGAGTTAAAGAATGTTGTATTACAAGTTAGTGAGTAAGTAAACTTACCTGACTTTATAGACAATAATGAATGTATTCAATGTATTTTCTATAACTTAAAACAAGAAACGATAACATTTGTGTTAAGCAAGGTATTAAGGTAAAAGAACACATTGAGTAAGGAATGCTAGACAGACTTTTGAATTAAGAAGGAACATTAGTGAAAAACACAAGATATTCAAGGATTGATAGAATAGATATCAAGCAACTGCATAAAGAAAGGTTAGTAGAAGAACACAAGGAAATTAATAGTATAAAAATTAGACAATAAACTGAGAGGACTAGGTTAATGAATGTTAGGTAATTATAGGTTATAAGCAGTGAGAAAAATAAAGAACCGTAAGCTACAAGGTTGCAGATAAATACTAGAGGGGAGGCTAGTTCGAAAGCCGAAGGGGTAGGTAATTAGTAGGGTTAGACTAAGTTATAGATGAGGAATAGAGATAGAGTAAACACATGAAGTATTCACAAAGTAGTGTGATAATGATGTCTAAATATACACAGATACACAGTGTTATTCTGGACAATGAATAGTATCTTTTGCATTTAGTAAGACATATTTAGTATTTTGGAATGGGTAAGGTGAATAGACATATTATACATTTTTTAGTTGTGTATTTTACTATAACAGCTTGAGTCTTTTCCTATAGTCATAAGGAGTGACTAGTTTCAAAATTTAAGAAAAGCTAAGAACAGGATATCCTTATAAGTAATTATATTTATATAACTTTGCAAAGGACTAAAACTCTTCTAATGGAATGTTATTAGATAATAGTATTTATATAGTATTTTTTGGAGGCCACAATAGGTGAAAACAGTAGTTTTGTATTACATATTACGAAAAGTGATACAATTAACTGTTTATATTTTTATACAAGGAGAGAGAACATAAAGGAAAAATTATGGAAAGAGAACAGCCTCATACTCAGGACATTTTGGTAACTAATCGTATCTGTCACAGGCAATGAGAGTGAAGAAGGAGAAATTAGTGCTGGAGACATGAGGTGTGATTTCGAAGAGGAAAGCTTGGAAGGAGAACTTCTGGAAGTATTAAATTATGTTGAAAGTTTAGAACAAATTAATTCAGAAACTGCTAATGAAGGAATTAATCTGTATGACATATCTGATGAACCTTATTGGAATGTGTGTTAAATTATGAGATGTTAATAGAATAAATATATTGTTTAAACATAATAAAGGTTTGAGCACTATCTGCTAACGTATTTATTGTACTAAAAGTGAAGCACTTATAGATTCAGTTATATATTCTTTAAATGTTTGTATTGATTTCAAATATGCAAAGTGGGTCTGAGGGTAATGGATTGCTTAAAATCCATATGGAGTATACATGCAGTCTTGTATGCACCTGTAAACTTGTGTTTTATGCTTTCAATTCCCTAGTCTGTATTCTTAGACTTCCTCCAAACACTCTGACACTGCTGTTTTAGTATTGTAGTGAACCAGTCAGCAGTATGCTCTTTTCCATTGTACCATGGTAAAACTGAAGCTGTAATGAATTTAGTGAGGAACTTTCTTTGCAGAAGTGTAATGATCCAGTCAGTATCTAGATACTCATGGATTAAAAGAGGCCTTAGTCCATAGGCTGTTTCAAATCTCTATAGATTGTGCATGCACTGTTCTATGCACCAGTAAACTTATGTTTTATATGTTCAATTCCTCAATGTGTATCCTTATACTTCCAGCAAACATTCTCACACAAGTGTTTCAATATTGTAGTGAGCCATTCAGCAGTATGTGTTTATCTGTATACTGTGGTAAAACTGAGGCTCTAATAAATTCAATAGAGGTTCTTTCCTTGCGGAACTATAATCATCCAGTCACTACCTAAGTACTCATTCATTAAAATAGGCCTTAGGGCATAGACTGCTTCAAACCCTTATAGACGATGTTGCAGTCTTCTATGTACTTGCAAATTTGTCTTTTATACGTTCAATTTACCAGTTTGTATCCTTACACTTCCACCAAACACTCTGTCACTGTTGTTTTAGTTTTGTAGTGACTCATTCATCGGGATGTAGTAATCCATTCACTGCATTAAAACACCAATGGGCACATATACAATAACTGGCATATCCCCAGGAATATATCAGTTATTGTGTTCCGTGACACCACCACCATGGAAGTGCTGTATTTACAATGCGGTGTACCATGGGACAAAAATGGCACTATATGTGATGTATCTGTGCTGTAAAGGTGGTGCTTTGTTTGAGTTATGTTGCAAGTGGAACGTATCTCCAGCAATGCTCTAGGGGCCCTATGCTCAGACTGCTTGGTCAATCCTTACACCTGCTTCAAGTTAGTGCAGGGTTTTGACACAGCATGAGCTCAAAAGTGACAAAGTGAAATCTTGTATATTTAAGTCAGCCACTTTTAGGAGGTGTTCCTGCGCCGTAACGCCTATGTAGGAATGTCTCCTTCTGGTACAGGGTTTTACAATGTGACGCACTTCCCAGATATGTCACATTCTAAATACCACTTGCCATGGTATTTAGAATATGACACTTGCACTACCGCTTCGTTAGAAAAGTGATGCAACGGTCGTGTAAAAGAGGCACAAGGGTGTTGTAAATCTGCATCTAACAAACACTTACAAATTCACCCAGGCAGTTTCACTAGCAGTGCATTTTTTTAAATTTAGTTTTGTTAATATTTTACATTAAAAATATGAAATGTAACTTTAAAAATAACATAAATATAAGCATTTATAATTCAAATGTAGGAAATTACTTTAAAAAAGAAAGAAATACAATAACTAGTATATTTTAAAATTATCATTTACAAAACCTTAGAAATTCACTGAAAAAACCATAGGTTTCAGGCACGTTATAGTTAGGAATTAGCATTTAAAAAACTTTAGAAATTCACTGAAAAAACCATAGGTTTCAGGCATGTTATAGTTAGGAATTAGCATTTAAAAAACCTTAGAAATTCACTGAAAAAACCATAGGTTTCAGCCACGTTATAGCTAGGAATTAGCATTTAAAAAACCTCAGAAATTCACTGAAAAAACCTTAGGTTTCACCCATGTTATAGTTAGCTGGACATTTCTCTCATACAAAACCATTGAAATTCCTCCATTATAGTTAGTTCAGCTAACTATAACTTGCGCGCCCGCAATGCACTGCTGATGACGTCAAATATTACATCACTCATGACATGGTCAGTGACATCACTGATGACATCACTGATGACATTCTCCTTGTGAAAGAGTGTCAGACCTCCTCTCAGCGTAATATAACCTTTGATACACATTATGAAAAATAGAAACTTCAATTTCAAAACAATGGAGATACCAATATCAGTTACAACAACCTGTTCAGTAATTCCAACATCTACATATACATCCACTCATTCACCAACAGTTCAATATAGTCACACATACATGTACTCACTCATCATATGTACTCATACACCCATACATCCTGTTACACACGATACTCATCCATAGAGTTACTCACACAAACACATACTCACACATGCAAATAACCTATCAAACATCCATTTACTTGCATATATAGCTATACACACACCACTACACTTACTTCTACAGAAAAATACACATATGTATTCTCTTAAACAATCACTTATAGAAACACATACTTATTTATATAGGAACTCTTCCAATCTCACACTCTCACACATACTCACTTATATACATCAATACTCACATATAATAGTTTAAAACATATGTAGGTATTTATAAAGATACTATTGAGACAGTTGTTCACTCACTAACACACCCATACACACACTCATCCACCCATACAGTGCTGCACACATGCTGTCTTCAAAACATATACAAACAGTGAGTCAGTCATTCATGCATCTGTGCACTAAGTAATACCCCCACCTAACCATACAGAAACTCATTCTCATACTCAAAAAAACAACTAATACCCATATATACACTCATGTATCTACTCACCAACCCATACAGCCACTTATACACAAAGTGAGACACTGATACAGATATTTACATCTTTAAACATTACTCACTAATACATGTTTTCACTAAGATATACTTAATAAGTCAGTTATACAATCAATTTTATAGGAAAGGCACTACTGCATTCCAGTCCCTACCATTTTGCCAAGTTTGGTGTAATTCCGCTCAGCCGTTCGGGCTGTAGCCGTGTCTAAAGGTCCCATAGAAAATGCCATGTGAAAAATGTCAAATTCAGTTTTCTCAAGAACTACTGGAGGGATTTACACCAAACATACAAAAGGCACTGCTGCATACCAGTCCCTACCATTTTGCCAAAACTGGTATAATTCTGTTCAGCCGTTTGAGCTGTAGCCTTGTCAGAATTTTCTTATGGAAATTAATAGGGATCGATCCCAAACTGTTACATCTCGTTCATGCATTATATGTTGTATATGTAAAGGCCGTCTCGTTTTACCAGCGCTCCTAACTATACTGAGAACGTTTTCAGATTGAAGTCCGTCTTCACTTTTTTGCAGTGATGACGTACACAAAAAGAGCTGCGCGCAGTATACTGTTGACACTGAAGAAGGACTTTGCCTGAAACGCGTTTGGCTATATCACTGTTGCTGCTGGCGAAATAAAAACGTTGTCACTTACCAGGAGTGCTTCAATCTTTTTCAAGAATGGAAATTGATTACTGAGCCTGCATTTGTTTGTGGTTACCAGCGCGTTAGAACACCCACCGACGAGTGCCCTGTGATTCCTGGGAGAACGGAGCTTGAATATATATATATATATAGTGCTCGCTCCACCCGCAACTTCTAGTCGGATTCGCACAAAAAGACGAGGCAGACCCAGTTTGGTTCTTTTAAATGTATTTTCTCACAACACCACCAAAATCCTCACAACGCGTTTCGGCAGATCCCTGCCTTGATCACATGACAACATGGTTGTGAAGCACACACCTTTTTAAAGTAACAGTGCAGGTATAAACATAAAAGAAATATTTACATGTGCCCTATGTCTGTCTTTCTGTTTCAGATTACATCAACATTTCAGTTTCTTAATAGCTGTAAAATACAGTTTATAACATCAGTGACATAAAAGTAGATAATATTTGTAAAATACTTTTAAAACCCACTAATTGTAAAATACAATTTGGACGCTACGCGGCATATGAGTAAATTTTTTTTCTATATGTATATATATATACCAAGGTGTATTGAAGAATAAGCAGGTGTATGAGTGTCTGTATGGATGATTTAGTAGGTGCATGACTGACTGTATAAGTAAGTGTTTAAACATGTCTTACTGAGTACATGTGTTAGTGACTAAACTGTGTAATGGTCTGTATCAGTCTGTTAGTTGGTGTGTAAGTGGCTGCATGGGTTGCTGAGTATCTACATGAGTGTTTATATGGGTTATTGATTGATTGTCTGAGTATCTGCATGGGTGCGTGAGTGTCTGTGTGGGTAGGTGGGGGTGTGTGACTCTATGCATAGATGTGTGAGTGGGTGATTCACTGGGTGTATGGGTTCAAGGGTGCATCTGTGATGGACTGTATGGGTAGGTGAGTGTGTGTATGGGTGTGTTGGTGGGTGAATGTAAATGTAAATGTAAATGTAAATGTATAGGCATTTATATAGCGCACTACTTACCCGTAGGGTCCCAAGGCGCTTCGACCGCTGCGAAACCCTTCCTGGCTTCCCTGAGAGATGGTCCCTTAATGGGTATCTCCAGGGTGAGACCAGGCATCCCCGGCGGTCTGGTGGGGCCGTTAGTGAAGATGAGGCAAGCTAATGCCCAGAGTTGCCGAGTGTGATCGCTGATCAGAGTGGGCACCGAGGCGAGAGAATTATCGAGTCCGCTGACCCTGGTCCAGAAACCTGCCGCGCTGGGAATCGAACCCTGGTCCCGGGCCGTCCTCTGCTCTCGGGTCTGCCGCCTCTAACCAGTGAGACTTTACTGTCTCAGTGGTACATATGTGAGTAACTTCATATGAAAAATGCAGTACAAGTGAATATTGGAGTATATAAATGACTATATGTGAGAGTGAGTGATTGTGAAAGTGGCTATATGGAGGAATGTGTGCTTGTATCAGCAATTGTATAAAAGAGTAAGTGTGTTAGTATCTGTATGAATATGTGAGGTGGTGTGTGTTTAACTATATAGGTGAGTAAATGGTAGTGTGGTTGATTCTTTGCATGACGGACTAGGTGTGTGAGTAACTCTATGGGTGAGTGGTGGTGTGTGAGTGTCTGTATAGGTGTATTAGTGCATATGATAGTGCAGTATTCATGAGTGACTGCATGTATGAGTTTCTGTGTGGGTGAATAAGTGGATTGCGATGGGCCCTACTTTCTGCGTCTTCGGCCCGCGATGCCAGTTCTTGCGCCACGACTGTGAGTTTGTTGGCCTTATTCTGCAGAGGCAACACTGTGCCTTCTACTAGGGAGACTCTGGTTTCAGCTTTGGTGATTCTATCTACTGCCTTACGAAGATCTTAATGCAGGAAGGAAATCTCTGATCCTACTGCTCCTATTTGCGTCGCAAGTTCATGGAACAATGTACCCTTTATTTAAAGTATGTATTTATTTATTTTTGCTACCAGGCTGCTTGCTTATCTTGTGTGCATCATCTTGCTCATACCTTGGTTTTGTTTTACCATTCCAAAATGGATGTGGCCACTTATGCTGGTGTATTTGAGTGGTAGACTTGTAGGGAGAGTGGGGGGTTGCATGAATGCTTGTTCTGGGTTTCTCTTGAGTGATGAGCTACATCATATTCCAACAATATGCTGTGCAAGGAAAGCACAAAGGGTGACATCTAAGCATTGTCTAGGGAATGGAACCTGGGTTAAGGTCAAAACGTGTGATATGATGTATTAAATTGTGTCAAAAGTAACATGACAATACAATCTTGTGCAGATCATCAGCAGAGTATCAGATCATTCTACTGTTGTGATCCAATCATCTAAGCTGGGGTCCAATCACCTAAACTGGTATCCAATAGTCGAAATGGCTGCTGAGCGATGCCAAATTATATGGATGTATGCTTGTGTTACCTCTGTTGAAGTACGGTGTGTCGCCAAAATGAGGTCTAGTACTAGTGGTTGAAAGGATATGCATTACTGTACATCATTACTGACACGCACATCTGTCGCTCGGTCTGGCAGCATATGTGCATATTTTCTGTTCCATGCAACGTATGACCCAGAAATTGCTGTTGATGGTCTTGCCCAATTCAAATGCACATTAATTTGCACATGTACAGACACTAAACAATCAGCCACCTCTCACTACATCACCAAGACGCAGTACCGCAACAATAATTGAGATGAAGCTGTCATGTCTTGCACCATGGATGTTGGCATAGTATATATAGTGTCTTTTTGGGTGCCATGATGTTATAGATGATATATATTTTAATTAAATTGTAAGTGATGGCATTTGTGAAACTGTCTTGAAGTCTGTGATAAAAATGCGTGCAGCACATACATCAAGAGCACATGGGAAACAGTTCACAGTGCTTAATATCAGTGCTGCACATGACCTGTCTTCTTTGGACCGAGGAATGATGTATTACATCGTATAGGTGATGGGAAACTGCAAAACCTGTCACAAATTGCAAAGGAAGTGATCGATCGACCATGTCTAGTGGTGGGAACTTTGTGATCCTGTACCCGAATACCCACTGCCTTCTTGTACTTTTTTTGCTGGTCTGAATAACCGAAACCTAGACTTCTGATATTAATATTGTTTCATACTACTCTCTTAACTTCCACTTGTGGTAGACTGCACAGTATTTTCATCAATGTATTTATTTATTCATTTAAAGTGGTTACCAGAATTCTTTAACATACAACCAATCTCATAAAATTAGTTAGGAAAGACCTAAATCTTTCTGAGGGTCTAGGGCTTTTCCCCAAATGATTGGAATAACTGTAGTCAGTGTGGAATGAGCACACAGTATTAAAAATAGTAAAATACTGTGATTTTGAGTAGAAAGTTGTTCTTGCTTCTGAGTGCTCTTTCAGAACAGTCAATTTAACAGCAGTGTGTATAGTCGTTCTGACTTTTTTCGACACAGACGATGACGAGAAACGGGACTGGGTGCCAGATGTAGGAGCAGCATACTCATTGAAATTCGTAATATCCAGGGACACATATCATAGTGTTCGCCAGCGGTAGCTCACTGAAATCTCAGAACGACTATACCTACTGAAGTCTTCTTTTCTCTGAAGCTCCACTTCCACGAAAGACGTACTTATTTGCTCAGCATACACTGCTGTTCGTAGTGAGAATAGGAAGCTCTTGGATACCATAATTTGCAGACAGTTGGAAACTCTGATCCAGAGACCTACTTGCGCCTTCCAAAGAGTGCCTTACCTTTGTGCTTTCGGCTTTTATAAATATTCTGCCCTGAGGAAGCCTGATCTGGGTGAAACGCGTTGGCTGTATTGATCTCAAGATACTTTAAAAAGATTGCAATAAAAATATTTGAAGAACATCAATGAAGGACTACTATTCTTTTGTGAACGCTTATGAACATTGCTCTTGAAAAAATTATTTTGATGTACCGTACTTGATTGTTTGTTGCCTCTCTGTTCTTTCTTTTCTTGTAAAATTGAGGTCCTCAGACAGTGGACCTAAGAGGTGGGCAACTTTGGCAAATAAGGTTTTGCTTTGACTTCTGTGTATATTGGGGGTAGTGCAACCTGCAAATCCTTACTGCCTTCCTTTGTCTGTTTATATAGGTTTCAGAAGAAAAGCCCTGGCGGACCGGGAGTGTCTGTTTCCTCCGGAGAACGCTATTTTCCGGGCGAAACGCTGGGGAGTTAGAGTGTAGTGCTTTGTGTGTGACACAGGCAAATTTGAGCTGTATTCTGACTTCATGCGGGAGCCAGTTCAGCGCTTTGAGGTGCAGAGAGATGTGGTAGAATTTTTTTTATTTTTTTTAGAAAGGGAAAGTGCACACCGGGTTTAGTGTATTGTTAATCTGAGAGTAATTTAGACATGTGTTTTACAATAAATCATTCTTCACTCATGTAATTACATGAGTGAAGAATGATTTATTGTAAAACACATGTCTAAATTACTCTCAGATTAACAATACACTAAACCCGGTGTGCACTTTCCCTTTCTAAAAAACAAATTTACCTTGCCAGGGTTCATCCTATTAGGCAGGGGCCCTATTTTTTCCAAAAAAGGTAGAATTTTTTTTATCCTGTTAGGAATCTTGAGGCTGAGTTGATAAAAGCATTCAGGGGAGCCGTTGAGATCTTGGGTAGTCCAGAGAGTGTAGAGCGTTCATACTCGGTCCTAGAAATAACTGGTGCCTGAACTGCCATTTTAAGGTCCGATGTATCTAGGAATGGTTTTAGTTTTCTCAGGTAGCTCAGGTGAAACCTTGCATTTTTGGCTAGTGTGTTGATGTGGGCTCTCATATTCAAGTTCTTGTCCAATGTGATTCCTAGTGATTTGGCTGAGTTCACTATGGTCAGGGTGCAGTTTAGGGTGGTGATGGAGTTGGTCCATTCCTGAATGTCAGTTGAACTTTTAGGAGGGGGAATTAGCAAGAATTCAGTGTTTTTGCGCATTCAGCTTGAGCTGGTTGCTAGCAAGCCATTGTACAGTTAGCTTTAGAGCCTCATTCATTGTTTTGATCACTTCTAGAGATGAGATTTTGATGTAGATATGCGTGTCATCTGCATACATGTGGAAACTTATTTGTAAGCACAATTGTTTTTGCACAGGAAGGTACGCCTTGCTACACAAAACCAATACAGTGAGGCATTTTCATCTTTCTATATGTGCTGCAGAATTGGAAATAGGAAATAGAAAGATGAAATAAGAAGGATAAATTCATGTATTTCTATTTGTTATGCCTCACCTGGGGAGACGCAACAGTTTTGGTGCATTCTCTGGTCTATCATGGGTATATCTGAGAATGGGTCAAAATCCATGGGTGTTGCATGGGAACAGCCACACACCACCGATGACACACCTCCCTGGGGCAGAGTAAGGCAATACTGTGATTTTCGCTGCATTGAGTTACTCCAGATTTATCACGACACTCAGGAGTGCCTTGATAAATCACACATAGTAGTTGTGTTGCTCCCCGTTGTATGGTGCAAGTGCGACACAACTACTTGATCAATATTGCTCATAAACTCAAAGATGTTACAGGAAACAATGCATTGGGAGGTTGTGCATGAATGCAGCATCTGTTTTGATCGATATATTTTTCATTTTGACCTTCAGTGCTTTTAGTCAGTTAATTAAAAGTTAAAGTTGCATGCTCACAGTTGTGACATCACTAGTCTAAAGAAAATTATTACAAGTGATTGTGTGTGTGGTGACTTTGGAAAGTTCAGAAAGACAATATATGAAGATTCCAGTCTCCCACAGAAACGACATTAAAAAAAATCAGAGCGAGAATGCCAGGAGAAGGGTAATATTTGACATATTTTATGAGACAGTGTTGTTTAAATGAGGCAATGCCCTGATTACATATTGCAGGGTAATACTTAGATGCGTCTGATGCAAACACTGATAAATCACTCCTATATCTGATCTTTCATGTTTGCATGAAAGATACATTGGTAAAAATAGAAGTAAAATGTTTCGCAAATTGTTCTGCTAACTGAATTCATGCCAGCTGCACTGAAAATGAAATGTGTGTGCCAAGAACAATGACAGAGTTTCTATGCAGCTTGCCAGACAGTAGTCATATTTTGACCTAAGCAGGTTCTGCATTGCAAAATCAATGTGAATTTTATCATGCAAAACGAGTACATAAAAACCATTGTATTATAATTATGTATTGAACAGTTGGTTGAACAACTACATCATTTTGATGTGTCAAAGACATTGTTGATACACATTTTGCAACCTTTTCAAGAATTTTAAGCATGGGTTTATATATTTTATATATATATATATATATATATATATATATATATATATATATATATATATATATATATATATATATATATATATATATATATATATATATATATATATATATATATATGAATCCAAGATTCTTGTCCACCCTCCAGGGTACAGAAAAAAGGTCGGGACGCTCCGAGATGTTCAAAAGTGTTTATTTACCAACAAAGGTTAACAAAGCCGACGTCGGCTTTGTTAACCTTTGTTGGTAAAGAAACACTTAACACTTTTGAACATCTCGGAGCGTCCCGACCTTTTTTCTGTACCCTGGAGGGTGGACAGGAATCTTGGATTCATTTCTTCAAAAACGCCGGTTTTGAGGGAGGGACCGCTGTGCAGTTTGAGCCCAGGATTACCGGCACGCTGTGCAAAAAAAAAAAAAAAAATATATATATATATATATATGTTCGCTCCAAAGTGCCCACCTGGCAAGTAGCACTCCAACAACAGCTGTGAAGGTAAGACCTTTATTGGGTATGGGCAGAGTCCCGCTAGCTGCACCCTTGCAGCCCTAAATTGGCATCCGCCTGACGCGTTTCGAAGCAAAGTCTTCTTCCTCAGAGGCGTGGCAAAGGAAGTGCGTGTAGTCCACTAACAGTTCTTTAAATTTTCCATGCCCGAGAGCATTCTGGGAACTGTAGTGTCCTTTTCAAACCCTGGATGGGTGCACGAATCACACTGCTGGATTGTAGAGAACTTGGATAGATCTCCGCTGGCGGAACTTGCCCTCAATCCCAAGCCGCTGTCCCAAATCGCGACCCGGCAGGATACCGAGCTGCGTGGGCCCCAGGAGTATCAGGATGGTGCTTGCTTCACGGCTGGGCGGCCGTGTGAAAATGTTCGCTCCAAAGTGCCCACCTGGCAAGTAGCACTCCGACAACAGCTGTGAAGGTAAGACCTTTATTGGGTATGGGCAGAGTCCCGCTAGCTGCACCCTTGCAGCCCTAAATTGCCATCCGCCTGACGGGTTTCGGAGCAAATTCTTCTTCCTCAGAGGCGTGGCAAAGGAAGTGCGTGTAGTCCACTAACAGTTCTTTAAATTTTCCATGCCCGAGAGCATTCTGGGAACTGTAGTGTCCTTTTCAAACCCTGGATGGGTGCACGAATCACACTGCTGGATTGTAGAGAACTTGGATAGATCTCCGCTGGCGGAACTTGCCCTCAATCCTAAGCCGCTGTCCCAAATCGCGACCCGGCAGGATACCGAGCTGCGTGGCCCCCAGGAGTATCAGGATGGTGCTTGCTTCACGGCTGGGCAGCCGTGTGAAAATGTTCGCTCCAAAGTGCCCACCTGGCAAGTAGCACTCCGACAACAGCTGTGAAGGTAAGACCTTTATTGGGTATGGGCAGAGTCCCGCTAGCTGCACCCTTGCAGCCCTAAATTGCCATCCGCCTGACGCGTTTCGAAGCAAAGTCTTCTTCCTCAGAGGCGTGGCAAAGGAAGTGCGTGTAGTCCACTAACAGTTCTTTAAATTTTCCATGCCCGAGAGCATTCTGGGAACTGTAGTGTCCTTTTCAAACCCTGGATGGGTGCACGAATCACACTGCTGGATTGTAGAGAACTTGGATAGATCTCCGCTGGCGGAACTTGCCCTCAATCCCAAGCCGCTGTCCCAAATCGCGACCCGGCAGGATACCGAGCTGCGTGGCCCCCAGGAGTATCAGGATGGTGCTTGCTTCACGGCTGGGCGGCCGTGTGAAAATGTTCGCTCCAAAGTGCCCACCTGGCAAGTAGCACTCCGACAACAGCTGTGAAGGTAAGACCTTTATTGGGTATGGGCAGAGTCCCGCTAGCTGCACCCTTGCAGCCCTAAATTGCCATCCGCCTGACGCGTTTCGAAGCAAAGTCTTCTTCCTCAGAGGCGTGGCAAAGGAAGTGCGTGTAGTCCACTAACAGTTCTTTAAATTTTCCATGCCCGAGAGCATTCTGGGAACTGTAGTGTCCTTTTCAAACCCTGGATGGGTGCACGAATCACACTGCTGGATTGTAGAGAACTTGGATAGATCTCCGCTGGCGGAACTTGCCCTCAATCCCAAGCCGCTGTCCCAAATCGTGACCCGGCAGGATACCGAGCTGCGTGGCCCCCAGGAGTATCAGGATGGTGCTTGCTTCACGGCTGGGCGGCCGTGTGAAAATGTTCGCTCCAAAGTGCCCACCTGGCAAGTAGCACTCCGACAACAGCTGTGAAGGTAAGACCTTTATTGGGTATGGGCAGAGTCCCGCTAGCTGCACCCTTGCAGCCCTAAATTGCCATCCGCCTGACGCGTTTCGAAGTAAAGTCTTCTTCCTCAGAGGCGTGGCAAAGGAAGTGCGTGTAGTCCACTAACAGTTCTTTAAATTTTCCATGCCCGAGAGCATTCTGGGAACTGTAGTGTCCTTTTCAAACCCTGGATGGGTGCACGAATCACACTGCTGGATTGTAGAGAACTTGGATAGATCTCCGCTGGCGGAACTTGCCCTCAATCCCAAGCCGCTGTCCCAAATCGCGACCCGGCAGGATACCGAGCTGCGTGGCCCCCAGGAGTATCAGGATGGTGCTTGCTTCACGGCCGGGCGGCCGTGTGAAAATGTTCGCTACAGTTCCCAGAATGCTCTCGGGCATGGAAAATTTAAAGAACTGTTAGTGGACTACACGCACTTCCTTTGCCACGCCTCTGAGGAAGAAGACTTTGCTTCGAAACGCGTCAGGCGGATGGCAATTTAGGGCTGCAAGGGTGCAGCTAGCGGGACTCTGCCCATACCCAATAAAGGTCTTACCTTCACAGCTGTTGTCGGAGTGCTACTTGCCAGGTGGGCACTTTGGAGCGAACATTTTCACACGGCCGCCCAGCCGTGAAGCAAGCACCATCCTGATACTCCTGGGGGCCACGCAGCTCGGTATCCTGCCGGGTCGCGATTTGGGACAGCGGCTTGGGATTGAGGGCAAGTTCCGCCAGCGGAGATCTATCCAAGTTATCTACAATCCAGCAGTGTGATTCGTGCACCCATCCAGGGTTTGAAAAGGACACTACAGTTCCCAGAATGCTCTCGGGCATGGAAAATTTAAAGAACTGTTAGTGGACTACACGCACTTCCTTTGCCACGCCTCTGAGGAAGAAGACTTTGCTTCGAAACGCGTCAGGCGGATGGCAATTTAGGGCTGCAAGGGTGCAGCTAGCGGGACTCTGCCCATACCCAATAAAGGTCTTACCTTCACAGCTGTTGTCGGAGTGCTACTTGCCAGGTGGGCACTTTGGAGCGAACATTTTCACACGGCCGCCCAGCCGTGAAGCAAGCACCATCCTGATACTCCTGAGGGCCATGCAGCTCGGTATCCTGCCGGGTCGCGATTTGGGACAGCGGCTTGGGATTGAGGGCAAGTTCCGCCAGTGGAGATCTATCCAAGTTCTCTACAATCCAGCAGTGTGATTCGTGCACCCATCCAGGGTTTGAAAAGGACACTACAGTTCCCAGAATGCTCTCGGGCATGGAAAATTTAAAGAACTGTTAGTGGACTACACGCACTTCCTTTGCCACGCCTCTGAGGAAGAAGACTTTGCTTCGAAACGCGTCAGGCGGATGGCAATTTAGGGCTGCAAGGGTGCAGCTAGCGGGACTCTGCCCATACCCAATAAAGGTCTTACCTTCACAGCTGTTGTCGGAGTGCTACTTGCCAGGTGGGCACTTTGGAGCGAACATTTTCACACGGCCGCCCAGCCGTGAAGCAAGCACCATCCTGATTCTCCTGGGGGCCACGCAGCTCGGTATCCTGCCGGGTCGCGATTTGGGACAGCGGCTTGGGATTGAGGGCAAGTTCCGCCAGCGGAGATCTATCCAAGTTCTCTACAATCCAGCAGTGTGATTCGTGCACCCATCCAGGGTTTGAAAAGGACACTACAGTTCCCAGAATGCTCTCGGGCATGGAAAATTTAAAGAACTGTTAGTGGACTACACGCACTTCCTTTGCCACGCCTCTGAGGAAGAAGACTTTGCTTCGAAACGCGTCAGGCGGATGGCAATTTAGGGCTGCAAGGGTGCAGCTAGCGGGACTCTGCCCATACCCAATAAAGGTCTTACCTTCACAGCTGTTGTCGGAGTGCTACTTGCCAGGTGGGCACTTTGGAGCGAACATTTTCACACGGCCGCCCAGCCGTGAAGCAAGCACCATCCTGATACTCCTGGGGGCCACGCAGCTCGGTATCCTGCCGGGTCGCGATTTGGGACAGCGGCTTGGGATTGAGGGCAAGTTCCGCCAGCGGAGATCTATCCAAGTTCTCTACAATCCAGCAGTGTGATTCGTGCACCCATCCAGGGTTTGAAAAGGACACTACAGTTCCCAGAATGCTCTCGGGCATGGAAAATTTAAAGAACTGTTAGTGGACTACACGCACTTCCTTTGCCACACCTCTGAGGAAGAAGACTTTGCTTCGAAACGCGTCAGGCGGATGGCAATTTAGGGCTGCAAGGGTGCAGCTAGCGGGACTCTGCCCATACCCAATAAAGGTCTTACCTTCACAGATGTTGTCGGAGTGCTACTTGCCAGGTGGGCACTTTGGAGCGAACATTTTCACACGGCCGCCCAGCCGTGAAGCAAGCACCATCCTGATACTCCTGGGGGCCACGCAGCTCGGTATCCTGCCGGGTCGCGATTTGGAACAGCGGCTTGGGATTGAGGGCAAGTTCCGCCAGCGGAGATCTATCCAAGTTCTCTACAATCCAGCAGTGTGATTCGTGCACCCATCCAGGGTTTGAAAAGGACACTACAGTTCCCAGAATGCTCTCGGGCATGGAAAATTTAAAGAACTGTTAGTGGACTACACGCACTTCCTTTGCCACGCCTCTGAGGAAGAAGACTTTGCTTCGAAACGCGTCAGGCGGATGGCAATTTAGGGCTGCAAGGGTGCAGCTAGCGGGACTCTGCCCATACCCAATAAAGGTCTTACCTTCACAGCTGTTGTCGGAGTGCTACTTGCCAGGTGGGCACTTTGGAGCGAACATTTTCACACGGCCGCCCAGCCGTGAAGCAAGCACCATCCTGATACTCCTGGGGGCCACGCAGCTCGGTATCCTGCCGGGTCGTGATTTGGGACAGCGGCTTGGGATTGAGGGCAAGTTCCGCCAGTGGAGATCTATCCAAGTTCTCTACAATCCAGCAGTGTGATTCGTGCACCCATCCAGGGTTTGAAAAGGACACTACAGTTCCCAGAATGCTCTCGGGCATGGAAAATTTAAAGAACTGTTAGTGGACTACACGCACTTCCTTTGCCACGCCTCTGAGGAAGAAGACTTTGCTTCGAAACGCGTCAGGCGGATGCCAATTTAGGGCTGCAAGGGTGCAGCTAGCGGGACTCTGCCCATACCCAATAAAGGTCTTACCTTCACAGCTGTTGTTGGAGTGCTACTTGCCAGGTGGGCACTTTGGAGCGAACATTTTCACACGGCCGCCCAGCCGTGAAGCAAGCACCATCCTGATTCTCCTGGGGGCCACGCAGCTCGGTATCCTGCCGGGTCGCGATTTGGGACAGCGGCTTGGGATTGAGGGCAAGTTCCGCCAGCGGAGATCTATCCAAGTTCTCTACAATCCAGCAGTGTGATTCGTGTACCCATCCAGGGTTTGAAAAGGACACTACAGTTCCCAGAATGCTCTCGGGCATGGAAAATTTAAAGAACTGTTAGTGGACTACACGCACTTCCTTTGCCACGCCTCTGAGGAAGAAGACTTTGCTTCGAAACGCGTCAGGCGGATGGCAATTTAGGGCTGCAAGGGTGCAGCTAGCGGGACTCTGCCCATACCCAATAAAGGTCTTACCTTCACAGCTGTTGTCGGAGTGCTACTTGCCAGGTGGGCACTTTGGAGCGAACACATATATATATATACATATATTCACAGCTCCTCTGCCTGACCAAAGGTGACAAACCAGCACTCCCAATATATATATTTAACGATAACGTGTCGGCCATGTGTGTTCGATTGTTTTTAACACACATGCAACTTCAATAAAAGAAGAACTGCATTGAAATTATACCTTGGAGTGCCCCTTGTGAGTTATGTCCAGGTATGGAGGGGAAGAATGTAATATTACCTTGTGGTGGTCACCACAAGGGAGTTATAGTTAGGTCTGCTTTCCATAGACAGAGTGTTTTTGGTTTGCTAATAGCTTTGGTCCCATTTCACGAATCTTCATGAAATAGTGAGAAAATAAAAGTTCATTCACCACAGCTTCTTCCAGGATAGGTTTGGCATGGTCTGTAAAGCAGGGGCTGAGGAAAAAGGGGTCCCAAAACATAAAATATCCATGCATTTTTCATAGATTTCTTTAAGACAGGTAATAGCAAAAAACTGCTGAATGGAATTACACCAAATTCAGCAGTAAGCTAGATCTTGGTCCACAGATTGTGCTTTTTATGATATGGGATAAATCCATTCAGTAGTTTTTGAGATATTAAGAGTCTAAAATGATTGCAGATTTTGACGGTTGGGCTTGCGAGAGTCCCACGGGCGTCCCGCAAGAGTGTGAATTCAGAAATGGAGCCCTATGAGTATTTGAGAGGCCTGTTTTTACCATGAGCCTTCTCTTATCTCAAGGGAGTGAGAGAAAATGACATACACAAACTAAATGAGGCCTGCAGAAAGGCATGCTGTACCCCTAGATTTAGAGAGGAGGTGTCTAAGGGATAACTGATATGAAGAAAATAAATGTATATTGTTTTAACTAATTTTCATGATCTTGTGGTAGATGAGTTCTCACTACACTCTATTAGTAGGAATGCATGTTGCGTTCCTTGTTTTTGAGAGGAAGTATGTAAGAGGTAAGCACTGTGAAGATTAGACGGTTAATTTTTTAACAAAATGTTATGAACTTGTGAGACTACAGCGGGACTGTGAAAAGTAGAAAGGAGTAGGTGATGTTTGAATGTAATCTGGTTTGCACTCTTGTTACTGTAGAAAGGAGCCTTACTGCAGAAGGTGTTTATCAGAGTCTCTACTATGTATGCCCGTTGCCTTGGTAAGAGTTGTGAATAGAGTTAAGATTCTTCCCACCCTCCACTATGCACACCCATCATCAAAGCCAGGGGTGTTAGTGGGAAGACAGCCCCTAGACACAGCATACTATGCACACCTGTCATTCAAGAGAGAGGTCTTTGCACAGATGCCAGTCTCTTGTCACTCACCCTACTATGCACACCCGTCATCTGAGCGGGAGGTCTGAAAGGAGAGGCCAGTTCATCTACACACCCTACTATGCACACCCATCATCTGAGAGATAGGTCTGAGAGGAGAGGCCAGTCCATGCATACAGCTTGCCATGCTCACCCGTTATCTGGGAGAGAGGCCTGACAAGAGAGGTCTGTTGCTTCTCATACAACCTATAATGCACACCCATCACCTAAAAGAGAGGTCTTAGAGGAGAGACCAGTCCCTTCCCTACTCACTACCACACACAACTGTCATCTGAGAGAGAAGTCTCATAGGAGAGGCCAGTCACTCCTCATACATTCAACTATACCCATCCATCATCTGAGAGAGAGGTCTTAAAGGAGACTCCTGTCCCTCCGCAAGCCCTACAATGCACTACCATCATCTGGGAGAGATGTCTGAAAGGAAAGGTCAGTCCGTCCCACACCATATTATGCACACTCGTCATCTGAGAGGGAGGTCTGAAATAAGAGACCAATCCCTCTCCACACTCTGCTATGCTCACCCCTCATTACAAATAGAGGTTTAAGCAGAAAGGCCACACACCTTACTACAAACACCCGGCATCTGAGAGACAGGACTGAAAGGAGAGGCCAGTCCCTCTCCACATCCTACTATGTACACCCATCCTTAAATATAGAGTTATCACCATAGAGGCCAGTCCCTCCACACACTCTACTATGCCCACTCAGCATCTAAGAGAAATGCCTTAAAGGAGAGGTTAGTCCCTCCCCACACCCAACTAAGTACAATCATCATGTGAGAGAAGGGTCTGCAAGGAGAGGCCAGTCCTTTTCCACACCCTACTACGCACACCTGTCATCAGAGAGAGGGGTCTGAAAGACGAGTCCAGTCCTTTCCCACACCATACTATGTACTCCAAATTATTACAGAGAGATACCAGTCCCTCCACACACCCTACTACACCCACCTGTCATCTGAGAGAGAGGTCTGAAAAGTGAGACCAGCCCCTCCCCCACACCCACTATGCACACTTATCATTAGAGAGATAGATCTCAGCAGAGAGGCCATTCCTTCCACACACTCTACTATGCACACCTGTCATCTGCGAGGGAGGTCTGAAAGGAGAACGCAGTCTCTCCCCACAGCCTACTGTGCACACCTATCATTACAGAGAGAAATCTCAGCAGAGAGCCCAGTCTATCCACACACTCTACTATGCCAGACCGCTGAACATTCTTACATCAAACGTGCAGGAAACTGAATGGGTTACCTTCCTCCAGCTAAGATTTAAAGGAAACATATTAAACATTCCAGGGAATCAACCCTACGTGCAACATCAAAAAAAAAGACAACTGAGGTGAAAAATAGTACACAACAGTCGCCAATCAATCCAAGCAATGCACCTATTTCGAATATATCATCCGGAACCTACTCTACGGAGGAGATTACAAAAGTAATTAGTAAGGGCAAGAGTAACGGGGCCCCGGGGCCTAACAGAATTCCCTAAGCGGTATATAAGCACACACCTGAATACTGGAGCCCCCTTTTAGAGAACCTCTTTGCTGATGTTCAAACACTCAGTCATGTTCCTAAAAGGTGGCGCGGTTCCATAATAACGCCTATATACAAAGGAGGTGACAGAACCAACCCACTTAACTATCGACTAATAACACTGCAGGACGTGGAAGCAAAATACTTTGCATCTCTTTTATTAACAGACCTGGTTACTTGGTCAGGTGACAGAGATTTGATTCCACTCAATGTGGGCATCGGAACTATTTCAAATATTCCATCAATAAGCCTGATAGCTGATAAATGCCAGCGTAACAAACAGGACTGGAACTTATGTTTTATTGATCTGCAAGCCGCATTCGATAGTGTGGATCGGGACCTACTATGGGCTAAATTAAGATCATGAGACATACCTGAGAGCTTACTAAGGGGCCTGTTGCTATTTTACACCGACACATGGACTCAAGTAAAGCTAGGCGATGGCAAGCGACTGTCAAGAAAAGTCTCCACAGGAACCGGATTAAAACAAGGATGCGTCCTGGCGCCTCACTTGTTCAAACTATTTCTTTCGGACCTTTCCGGCAAACTAAACACCTGCAATGCTCACCCCCGAGATTAGGTAACCTGCAACTCTCACATCTTGCATACGCGGATGACATTGTACTTATGAGCCTAACAAAAGACGGTATGACTAGACTACTAACTGAACTTTCTCTTTTTTTGTCTGCAAACAAACTGACTTTGAACTTATCTAAAACCAATAGACTACAATACCTGCATAAAAGGTAAAAGGCTTGAAAGGGTCTCAAATTATAAATATTTGGGATATTTTGTTGACGATAAGATGACTCTAAAAGCCCAGAAACATTACCTTACGCAACGAACCAGAGCCTTGATCTTTGCATTTAGCTCTTTGTACAAAAAACTAGAGGGCCCCTCGTTTAAACCACTACTAATGGTAATTGCAGCTAAAGCCCTTCCCACCTTTACATACGCAAGCGCAGCAATGCACGGTAAGGTTGGTGCCTTGTTAAATACCTTGACTACCAAAATTTATGAGAACGTTTTTCAACTTCCCCGCACTGCTTCACCAGCGCAAATGCGCCTAGAATTTGGTCTCATGAATGAGTCAGTGGGAAGACTATACACGTGCATTAAAACCTGGTACCGCATCTAAATGAGTGCCACTGACAATAACTTAAACACATTTTTGTGGCAAGAAGTCGAAATGGGAACCAGATCAGAGGCAAACAAATTCCTGAATAAAGCACTGGAATTAACACACACCGTCCAGTTATGGGATACAAATTTGCCAGTTAACTCATTTAAACAGGTAATAAACAATGCCGCCAAATTACATTCTCTACTTATTGACAAGGAGATCTTTTCCCATCGTTCACATTCTTGGGTTGCAATTAACAGCTACAAACTTCTTACTCCAGCGCTCTACTTGGACTCTACATACTCAGTTTTTAGTGGCTCTAAGATTTGCAAAATACCCAACGCTGGCTGATGCACCAGCCTGGAAACACACCGGATCCATTGCCGGTCGGCTCTGCGATTATAAAAAAGAGGATATAATCCATATTATTTGTCATTGTACAAAGCTGAAACAGGAGCGAATGCTTCTTTTAAAGAATCACTTTCTGACTAAGGGATTACGCACCAACAGGTCAGCTATTATAGGCTGCTTGGACTCTATGGACACACAAATCAACTGTAAGATTGTAAAGTTTCTGCTTGCCTTTGAAAAACGCTTGATGATTGACTAATACCTCTAATACTGTAGTGTGATTTTCTGAAACCTCATTTTCCTGTCCTTTTAACGAGTATTTGAATTCTATCTTGATGTAAATTTTGAACAGGTATTTTTTAACTAATTAAAATTTTTTAATATTGTGTCACAAGTGCAAAGGAAATTTGTTATGGATTTAATTAACCGAACAATAAAGTTTAAATACCAAAAATACCACTCTACTATGCATACCCTTTATCTGAGAAAATGGTCTAATAGGAGAGGGTAGTCCCTCCCAAGCCCTTCTACGCACACTTATCACGGTAGAGTGAGATCTAAGCAGAAAGGCCAGTCCTTTTCGGGAAACATCCTTAACAACGCGGTCAGTACACCGCAATGCTGTTACATCGCTGTCGTTACAACGATTGCATGTAACAACCCTATGCCATTACAATGCAAGTCTTTACATCGACTTGCGCTAGATGGCATGCTAACATTAAAAATGGTGTAGTTTACTATCCCAACACCTTCCCTACAGATAAGTGGGGTGGAGTTGGAATAGTAAATTACACTTTTTTAATGTTAGCACGCCACCTAGTGCAAGTCGATGTAAAGACTTGAAATGTAAAGGCATAGTGTGGTAACATGCAGTCGTTGCAACGACTACAATGTAACAGCACGCGTTGTAATAACACGCATTGTTACATCATACATCCATCCTTTTCACACACCCTACTATGCATGACCTTAGAGAAAGGTCTAAAAGGAGAGGGTGGTCCCTCCCCACACCCTACTATGCATACCCATCATCTGAGAGAAAAGTGTAGGGAAAGAGGCCTGTCTCTACCCTTACTACGCAGAACAATCATCCAAGAGGGGGGTCTCACTGAGAGGCCATTTACTAGCTATGCTCTACACCAGTCAGTCTTCATCCAAGAGAAAGGTCTCTTTGTAGAGTTCACTTCTTCCACATATCTAGTATCCACACCCATCTTACAAGAAAAAGCCCTTCATACACTCTACTACATACACCTGTGATCTAAGAGAGATGTCTCAGTGAAGAGACCTATCTCTAAACATTCCCTTCTATATATACTTATAATCCAAGAAAGAGGCATCAACCGAGGTGCCAGTCTCTCCCCAAACTCAAGCATGTACACTTGTATTAGAAGAGAGATTTGTTAGTGGAGGGGCCAGTCGGGCCAGTCATCCTACAATGGACACCCGTCATCCAAGAGAGGGATCCCCACACACACTACTACATACACTTGTCAACTGAGACAGAGGTCTGTGTGGAGACGCCAGCCTTTCTGCACACCCTTCTACACTACACACACCTGTCATGTAAGAAATGGGTCTCAGTGGAGAGGATACTTTCTTCCACATACTATTATTTCCCTACAATGTTGTTGCAATTCCGGGAGAATCTTGCAACTGTAGCGCACAGTCTTAAGGGAGTGAAGCTTGCTGTACTGACACTTGAAGGCTCACAAGATTTTACGAATGGAAAAAAGAGTAGCAGTGCAGTGATAATAAAAGTAAAATACTTAATGTCTGATTACAACGTATATTATAAAGTAATTCTACTGTCCATATACTCATAAAAACGAACTAAATTTTGTTAAAAAAAACCTAGAAATTCACAAAAAAACAAAGGTTAAAGTAATGTATTAGTTAGGTAAACTTCCTAGTAACATTTTAAACCAAAACAAACACAGAAATTCAGCAGTTATAGTTATTTGCACTAACTACAACGTGCACCCCTGCATTCCACTGCTTATGAACTCCCATATGTTAGTTTTGGGTATGTTACGTGCTGATACTCTGCATTAGTCATTTTAGCCCTTATCTTTCACTGCCCTAATTGGTTTTTTTATGTTGTGTGCTTTTAACCTTCAAGTTCTTATTGAGGGCATTTTATTTGAAGAAGCTTACCTGGTCAGTAGTGTTGTGTTCAGACTATGTGACAAGGAAGGGGGATGGCATCTTTATGGTTAGTACTCTAGCAGCGATGACACTCGCCAATTTTAGCGAAGGCATAGCAGAGTGATGGTGGGTATGTTACGTGCTGATACTTTGCATTAGGTATTTTAGCCCATATCTTTTATTGATCTAACTGTTTAATTTAGGCTGTGTGCTTTTAAGCTTTAAGTTATATTTGAGGTCATTTTATTTGAAGAAACTTACCCGGTCAGTGGTAGCGTGTTCAGATCATGTTACCAGGAAGGAGGGTAGCCGCTTTAAAGTTAGCACTCTAGCGGCAATGACACTCATCTATTTAAGCAAAAGAGTAGTGCGACGGTGCGACTAGTGCACCAAAGGCGAGCCTAATGCAAGCCTGTCTGTGCCCGTCCATGCCTGGATGCCAATAGGGACCACAACCTCTTATCCTCCCCAGCCAGCACTCATTCAGTACTCTAGAGCTGAAATGTTAAGGTTGTACCCTACTCTTCCTGAAACATGTGGTGCCTCCTTTAATCTAGGCCTGGGGCCTCACACTGTGACATTTGTGGTCTCCTGCCACAGAGTTCTCTCATGTCAGGTGTCAAAAAGTGGTCAAATCTAGGTCCTGCACCTCCTTTACGTTGATGTAATTGAACTGCAGATCATTGGCTAAGCACAGTAGTGAACTTCATGATTTTTTAAAAGATCAGATGCCAGACACTATATTTTTAACAGAGAAATGGCTTCATGATGATTATTTCCCTGATATATTGCAGGCCAGTCCCCAAGACTTTTGTATTGTGAAGGCAAGATAGGCTCGCTAAAAGTGGAGGCAAAATTGCAATTATTTTTAGGAAAATGCTTTAATGCTCCTTTTTGGAACTTGCTGTCAAGGGCCGTCAAGGGCTGCGAAGCTGCAAAGCTGCCTTCTTCTCCCTTGTGCTCTCAAATAATTTTGTCAAATCAGGAGCCTTTATCTTCCACTCTCCAGGACTGCTGATGAATATCTGCACTCTACTGGGAGATACATTGTCTCTGTTAGCCTTCCAATGCTCAAACCTGTTAGTACTAGGAGTCTTTAACTTCCATTTGGATGATATTTGTTGTCCCGCTGTGACAGTTCTAGTTGAAGAAATGGAGAGACTTCAGCTCTCACAGCAAGATTTAGTACCTATGCATAGGCTAGGGCACACACTTGGCCCAGTCTTCAGTAATTTGGGCAGTGCTGAAACCCTGCCCCCATTCCCCTGGTTTGGTCCAATCATTTGAAAAGTTCTATTAGCATGTCCTGTAATAAGGACATACTCCTTAATTCCCTTCTTCTAACATGGAGCTGGGCAAAAGTGACCCCTGGCTATTAGCAACAACTATCCAGTCCTTGACAAGCGTACTGATAAAGCCAGCAGGCAATTTGACAACTGACTTCAGGGAGCATTAGACCAGATTGCTCCTATTACAAAACGAATTGTCAATAGGAGCAAACCATCAGTAGCATGGTTTTCTCTTGAACTTCTTTTAATCAAGAGAGCAGAGACAAATATAAGATTGCCCTTAAATCATATCCTGCACACGTTAAACAGTTGAATCACTGACATAACCTCGACAGACGGAATATCGACTAGACCAAATATGGATGTCAAAATATCGACTACAAAAATATCGACTCCCTATACTTAAACAAGAAATAACAAATATATTGAAACAACAATATCGATTAAAAAAAGTTATCAACTACTAAATTATCGACCATCTATATTATCAAATGTAAAAAACACCGAGCACCATTCCTTAACATTAAACACCGTCAAAATATCGACCATCACTATATAGAATACTACAATATCGAAAAATTATTATTATCGACTTTACGAAAGCCATACAAAATATGCTTTGTAATTAAAAAAACATATTATACACTTCACAAATATACATATTATATTTTTTAAAAAGGATACTACATACAATAAACATTTCTAAAATAATTTTTTTTTACATCAAATATACATTTTAGAATACATATAAAACATTGCAAATAATTATACATTGCTTAATACACATAATAAATATTCTTTCTCTTTAAATATAACAAAACGCCATTAAACATTGAAACAAATTGCTTTACCCATAAAAAAACACTAATTGGCGTCCACCATTTAAGGACAACAATTACCAAAACAAGTAAAAAAATTCAAATAAACCAATAAGAACAAGGTATCAAAGTGGATAACCAAAACACTTTCACAATTAATTTTACACACCCTATAAAAAGACAAATTGCACCTGCTAAAATCGCAATCTAAAACACCAAAAAAAAGAAAGGCGAAACTCTGCCAGTTTGCAGAAAGAAAACGGATGTAGTTCTACAAAAAAGCTGCTACACCTATCTAAAGTAAGTACTACTACTTTTATATCTTCAGAAAACGCAAATCTAAAACTTCTAACTGCTATTTAGAAAACAAGTAACTGAAACATCTCTTTTATTCCTACTCTATTTTCTACAGATAAAAAGAAAATATAGAAAACCTGCACAACATCAACACTTCAAAGAAAAAATATAAAAAGTAGGAATCTAATCTAAAAAATGACTAAAAAACCTAGTAAATAGAAACTTAAGGAAAAACTAGGTAGCTGACCAAAACCAAAGAAACATTAGGAAATAAACATTCTTCTAACACATCTTCTCCATCTTAACAGGTACAGAAAAAATACAGCAAAAAGAAAACTTCGAAGAAAACCACCAACTGCATTCAACAAAGAAATAAACTGGTAAAAAATTAACGTGCAAATCAATGTTATGATAATACTAAATACATGATTGTAATGTAGTGTTTAATCTCTCCTAGCACTAAAAAGCAAAAATGACTGAAGGAGCTAAATTTGTGTATTCTTAAAAAGGCAAAATGCTTCTATGTTACATGGGATATGTATACACTCAAGAGAAACAGAAAGATATGAACGTTTTTTGGAAATGCACCAAATACTATTCTAACAAATGTTATGGGAAAGCTATAACTCAAGAAACTACTGTAACTTATACTAAGGAACATAACCACCCACCCAATGTTACAGAAATAGAAATTAGAGAAGTGCTTGATTGCCTCCGCCAGGGTGGCGGTGGCCACCGCTACCCTGGCGGAGGCAATCCGCCCGCCATCCTAATGGGCCCCTAAGTGTCCAATACACCACAGATAGCACCTTTGCTTATCAAATCAAAAAACGTATCTCTCTAGCCTATGTTCCTGTAAGAGACGTTGCAGAGCACTACAACCTATTACTAGACAGCCCCTACTATAAAAGAAACGAAGAAATATTAAGCCCTATGCTTGACTACTTCGAAGATACATGGGTAGGAAGGCTACACCGATCAGGTCATAGAAGACAACCTAAATATCAAATATCCTGGTGGAATATCTACCTTACCACCCTAAATAAGGAAGCAAAAACGAACAATGCAGTTGAAGGATGGCACTACGCCTTCCAAGGAACCACAAGCAGAGGAACACCTACCCTTTACAAATTAATTCAATCCCTACAAAAAGAACAGAGTTACCAAGAGCTCCGAATGGAGCAATCAGTAACCCTGATAGGACCAAAACTAACTAAACAAACCAAAAAAATGTATAACACACTCCAAAGCCAAGTTACCCCCTGTCCAAGTACCAGAGGACTAGAATATCTCTCAATGATAGCTAAAACGATTCTATAAAATATATAACAACTATACAAACATTAGCCATTTATAAATACACATTTTTCTACCATTACCATATGTACCAAATGAAAACAGATTTCCCACCCAAAAACATTTCCTTATATACTTACAGTTTTTGTCGCTTCTTCAAAAGTAATCCAATGTAAAAAAAATCCATACGAAATAATCCAAAATATCCATACAATCCAAGGAAGCCCAAAATACAAGCAAATCCATGGCGACTCCTCTCCAATGTAATCCGCAAAGTATACCCTTCAAAACCTGAAAATGGTAATTTAAAAAAATAAACGCTCCTGGAAAACGCCAAAAACAAACTATGGGGCCGATCAGGATAGCGGTTTTTCCGCATCCTCGGGGCCGGCGGAAGCCACCGCCGGCCCCGAGGATGCGGAAAAACCGCAGCGGACTGACCAAGGACCCACCGCCACATTAGGATGGCTGGTGGGTCCTGGTTTCCGTCCGCAGCTTTTCCGCCGCGGTTGGCTTACAACCGCGGCGGAAAAGCTCTAATATGGTGACGGTGTCTCTCAGACACCGTCCACCATATTAGGATGGGCAGTGAATTATGCTTTTCCGCGGCGGGTTTCCCGCCGTGGAAAAGCATACGGAACTTCACTGCGGGGGCCCGTTGCGGGCCCCCTAGGTGAAGGGGGGGTGGGGGGTGCACATGGGGGGTACCTATGGTACCCCCCTGCATTTGCATGCAGAAAGCGGCAGGCACCGCACGGTGCCTGCCTCTTTCTGCATGCAAAAGCAATGCGTGCATTTTTAACATTGCCGCGGGTGCAGCTTGAAGCTGCACCCGCCGCAATGTTAAAAATAGAGGATGTGACCGCCAGGGTGGCGGTCACATCCTAATTGCACAGGAGGGAACTCCGCATGCCCATGCGGAGGTTCCCTCCTGCTCTGGGGTCGCGGACGGACGCAAGTCCGTCCGCGATCCTGATCGGCCCCTATGTGTGTAAAAATCTGAGTATATAATACTCGTCACCTCCTCCAAAAACTAAAAGAGCAACAACAACCTAAAAATAGAATAAACACATACCCACCCACACAATATAAAAATACATTTTTATCCTTTGAACATAAGCAATTAGTAACATTAAAACATATAAACATCTTTCACACACTTAGTACTAAAACGCGATAAACACTAAGGGGGTCATTACGATATCGGGCGGATTGCCTCCGCCAGGCTTGCGGTGGCCACCGCATGCCTGGCGGAGGCAATCCGCCCGATTTCGTCTTTCCGTTTCCACCTGCCATATTAGTATGGCTTGGGTGACCGGAGCGGTCAAAAACACCGCCCACTACTTTTCCGCTCCGGCCGCCTTGCGGCCGGGGCGGGAAAGGAATAATATGGTGGCCGTGTCTATCAGACACCGCCAGCCATATTATGATGGGGTTTTCAGCAAGCCTTTCCGTGGCGGCAATGCCGCCACGGAAAGGCAGGTGGTCTTCACTCTGGGGGCCCCCAGCGGGCCCCCAGATTGAAGGTGGGTGGGGGTGTGCACACAGGGGGTACCTGTGGTACCCCCCCTGTATTTGCATAATGAAAGCGGCAGGCACTGTGCGGTGCTTGCCGCTTTCATTATGCAAATGTGTGCATTTACTTTTGACATTGTGGAGGGCGGTGCAGTGAGCACCGCCCGCCACAGTGTTAAATGGAGGATTGGCGGGCGCATCCTAATTGCATCCCCGGGACCCCCACCCTTATGGCGGGCGGTCCCGATTCACGATGGGATGACGGGCGGGCAAAGTCCGCCCGTCATCCTAATGAGGCCCTAAATATCGTACTCTCGAGCTAACACCTAAAACACAATTTACAACATATATATCAATCCTACTCAAGCTAACTACACCACACATACACTTAAATTAAATTTCCTAGCTTATAAAATAAAACAAAAACAAACTTACCCTCTCCAACGCGACGCATCATCCAACCATGAGCTGTTCCAGTACCAAATCAAAGATAATAACATTACGCGGTTAAAAAATAGTCCCTGTATAACTGAAAAGCCTATTTATTTTCTATTTTCTTACACTTTAAAATTTATTATATAGGCTTACATTATATATTATTTCCTCTAATAATTTTTAAAAGTAATCATAAACAGTTTTTGTCGCTTCTTCAAAAGTAATCCAATGTAAAAAAAATGCATACGAAATAATCCAAAATATCCATACAATCCAAGGAAGCCCAAAATAAAATGAAAAAATACAAGCAAATCCATGGCGACTCCTCTCTAATGTAATCCGCAAAGTATTCCCTTCAAAACCTGAAAATGGTAATTTAAAAAATAAACGCTCCTGGAGAACGCCAAAAACAAACTATGGGCTCGATTCCGATCCGGTAAAATGCACTCCGAATCGTCGTATGGAGCAATTTTCCCCGTACGAATCGTACCCGTACACGTCCCCGTACGTACGACGAAGTACGATCCGTACCAGGAGCCAAAGACCGTACGAGTCGTACAGGACTCCATACGACTAAAATATCCGTACGAGTCTCACTCGGAACCCGCTGTACGTGACATCGCTACGGTTCGCGGCTGGTTTTTACGACCCAGCAAGTACGATTCGTATCGGGTACGCAACGTACAACCCTTTTTTTTACGGGAGCTGGAAACAGCCGTAAACGCATAGTTCGCGCCAAAACAAGTACAGAACGCCCCCCCCGGGGATGCCGCGTACCCCCCATGATCGCCGGGGTACGCGCCGTACCCCTGCGATCATGTGGGGTACGCGGCGCACACCCAGCGTACATGGGGTATGCACCGTACCACATGATCGCAGGGGTACGGCGCGTACCCCGGCGATCATGGGGGGTACGCGGAGTACGGTGTGTATGTGATTGAGCGCTTTTCCGTACGAATCGCCCTTACCTGACGCGGACCGTACGAATAGCGTCCTGATCACCCGGTCCGGATCGTACTTGCCGGGTCATACGGTGTGTTTACGAGTCGTACGGAAACTGCTACAAATACGAATCGTACAGTGGATTTTTTTTACGGGATCGGAATCGAGCCCTATGTGTGTAAAAATCTGAGTATATAATACTCGTCACACTACTTTAAAAAAAAACGGACCTCCTCCAAAAACTAAAAGAGCAACAACAATCTAAAAATAGAAAAAACACATATCCACCCAGACAATATAAAAATTCATTTTTATCCTTTGAACATAAGCAATTAGTAACATTAAAACATATAAACATCTTTCACACACTTAGTACTAAAATGCGATAAACACTAAGGGGGTCATTACGATATCGGGCGGATTGCCTCCGCCAGGCTTGCGGTGGCCACCGCATGCCTGGCGGAGGCAATCCGCCCGATTTCGTCTTTCCGTTTCCACCCGCCATATTAGTATGGCTTGGGTGACCGGAGCGGTCAAAAACACCGCCCACTACTTATCCGCTCCGGCCGCCTTGCGGCCGGGGCGGAAAAGGAATAATATGGTGGCGGTGTCTATCAGACACCGCCAGCCATATTATGATGGGGTTTTCAGCAAGCCTTTCTGTGGCGGCAATGCCGCCACGGAAAGGCAGGCGGTCTTCACTCTGGGGGCCCCCAGCGGGCCCCCAGATTGAAGGTGGGTGGGGGTGTGCACACAGGGGGTACCTGTGGTACCCCCCCTGTATTTGCATAATGAAAGCAGCAGGCACTGCGCGGTGCCTGCCGCTTTCATTATGCAAATGTGTGCATTTACTTTAGACATTGTGGAGGGCGGTGCAGTGAGCACCGCCCGCCACAGTGTTAAATGGAGGATTGGCGGGCGCATCCTAATTGCCCCCTCCGGGACCCCCGCCCTTATGGCGGGCGGTCCCGATTCACGATGGGATGACGGGCGGGCAAAGTCCGCCCGTCATCCTAATGAGGCCCTAAATATCGTACACTCGAGCTAACACCTAAAACACAATTTACAACATATATATCAATCCTACTCAAGCTAACTACACCACACATACACTTAAATTAAATTTCCTAGCTTATAAAATAAAACAAAAACAAACTTACCCTCTCCAACGCGACACATCATCCAACCATGAGCTGTTCCAGTACCAAATCAAACATTACGCGGTTAAAAAATAGTCCCTGTATAACTGAAAAGCCTATTTATTTTCTATTTTCTTACACTTTAAAATTTATTATATAGGCTTACATTATATATTATTTCTTCTAATAATTTTTAAAAATAATCATGAATAAATATTTATTTAAAAGAATTATTTACAACATTATTTAATAAAAAATGAAAAAGAAAATATTATTTATATGTACAATTTGTAATTAATTATAATGTTGAAATTACTTTAATCATTCACCTTCTGCTAAACCTTATGCTTATAAATATGTTAATGTGATAATAAAATGTATGTACAATTTAAAAATGTTTTCTCATTATTCACTTTTGTAAAAATTAATATTATCAATATTTTCAATATGAATTTTATTTTATTAATTTATAAAATAAATATTATCATTTTGTAAGCAACAAAAATGTTATTATTTTGAGATCTGTAAAATATGTATCTGTCAATAATTTGTACTAAAAAAGACTAAAAAATGTATGTACAACAAATATAACAATTTCTTTCAACATGTTTACTATTAAAATATATCTATTTTGTATGTGGTTTATAATTATTGTAAAGAAATAAATTGTACACTATGTAATAATATTTGTATTAAAAATTGACATTTGCAATATATGTGAATTAACATAAAAATTGTTTCATTGTAATTTATTAATATTTTTATATAAAAAAATGTACATGCAATTTATTTTTATTTTTTAAAACTATTCATTTACAAAATTAAACTACAAATAAAAACTTTTCCTCTAATTGCCATTTGTTTTTACATCTTAATAAACAGTTTGTAAATGTTTTCACTTAAACATGTGTGTGTCTCCTTTTTTAATATTAAAAATAAAATATAATGCAAATATATTTTAAATGATTTATTAATTATTTTTATTAAATTATAAAAATTGTTAGATCTTTATCAATCTTCTACTAATTTAACAATAATTTAAATTACTACTATAGTTAATTAATTTACAAAAAAATAATAATTGTAATATTCTACCAACCAAAATGTATATCTCTAAAAGGTTTTTGCTATCCCCACTCCCCCAAATATAAAGTCAGGAAAGGTGCTGGACAGTAAACCCATATAAATTACTATTCCCACTACACAAAGTATAAACTCAGGGACGGTGCTGGACAGTAAGCCCATATAAATTACCATTCCCACTCCACCAAATATAAAGTCAGGGAAGGTGCTGGACATTAAACCCATATAAATAACTATTCCCACTCCACCAATTATAAACTCAGAAAAGGTGCTGGACATTCAACCCATTTAAATTACTATTCCTACTCCACCAAGTATAAAGTCTGGGAAGGTGCTGGACATTAAACCCATATAAATTACTATCCCCACTCTACCAAGTATAAACTCAGGGAAGGTGCTGGGCAGTAAACCCATATAAATTACTATTCCAACTCCACAAAAGATAAACTAAGAAAAGATACTGGACATTCACCCCTTACAAATTACCATTCCCACTCCACAAAAAACAAAACAAATTAAACATACTGGACACTAAAACCATTTAACTTAAAAACTCCCATTATTTTATATATTTCACACAATAAAACATTGTTAATTTTATAAATAAATTACATTTTTTTATTATTATTTTGTAAATTATTTAAATTTTAATTTAAAAATGTCACATACATTTTTAATTTAATACAAAATAATCATCTAAAATTAAAATATAATTTGAAAAATTATTTATAAATTAATTTCTATTAAATATTCAAATTTCAAATACTAATTTCGATTTATTTTCTATTTTATTTGAAAATTTCAAAATTTTTAACAATAAATCTATTTATTTTCTAATTTAATTTCTAATCATTTTCTAAATTTAAAAATATATAGAATTAAATTAAAATAAATGTATAATAATTACAATATGTAGTAAAAATGTATGTTTTAGTAGCGGGTTGTGGGTTATTAGGGAAAAGGGTGGGAAGTGTTTTAAAATAATTTAAAATTTAATTTCTAATAGAATTTAGAAATATTTATTTGAAATTTGAAATTGTTTTGAATTTTTTTTCGAAATTATTGTGAAATTTTTTATTGGAATTTCAAAATTAATTTGAAATTAATTTCAAAATTATTTTCAAAATAATTATTTAAATTTAGACAATTATTTGAGAATAATTACTAATTTTATGTGATAATCTTTTTAAATTAAGAAAATAATTAGAAATTAAATTAGAAAATAAATGTATATCTCTTTATTTCACCATTAAATCAAAGTTTCCGGATGACCTCCTGACAATCAGGTTTCCATCCTCTATATAGCACGGAGTCTGCCCTGATACTGGCATCTGAATCAGTGCATCGGATTTTCGATGAGGGGGACACAGTGGCTATCCTGCTGTTGGATCTTAGTGCTGCCTTTGACACTGTGTCACATAATATTCTTTTGAAGAGGCTTTGGAACTGTGGGACTGATGGAACTACGCTGCATTGGTTGTCTTGCTCCTTTCAGGTTGCTCAGAAAACATTCAAGTCCTTGGTGTGCCCTTTGCAACAAGGCTCTTCACTTAGCCTGACACTTCTTAACGTGTATGTCTGCCCCTAACACAGGTCATCTAGTGGTATTGCTTCCTGATAATTTCACACACCGATGACATACAAATTGTCATTAAACTATAAAAGACCTGCAACATTGCGACCTCCTCTCTGGACAAATGCCTCTTGGAAGTTGTTGTATGAATAGCCTCTAGCTGTCTTAGACTTGATGCAGGGAAGACAGAGGCAGTCGTCTTAGGCAAGCACATCAACATCTGGTTCAATGCATTGGTTGCCCAATGATCTTGCCCGCTACCTGTAATCAAGGATAAGGTTAAAAACCAAAGTAGCTGGTTTGATGCCAAGTTATTGTTTGATGCTCAGATCACTGCCCTTGCTGGGAAATATTTTGGGATATTGAGATCCCTGAGGTAAATCCTTGATTTCCTACCAGGGGCAACCCAGAAAACTGTGACCCAGGCACTGGTGAGTTCCAGGCTGGAAAAATTCCTTTATCTGGGTGTGGCTCAGACCCATCTAAAATGATTACAATGGGCCCGGAACTTGGCAGCTCAGGCACTGTTATAGCTTCTTAGGTGGCCTTCAATGAGACCTGCATTGCACAAATTATACTAGCTCCCAAAGAATAGGGTTCTTTTCAAAGCACTTTGTTATTGCTTTAAGGCTTTGTTAGAGACTGGGATCGGTGTTTAGGTGAGGAGACTTGGTTTGTTTTGCAGTGATGTCTTTATTTCTATTTAGTTGTGCTGGAAAACAGATATATAAGGTTGTGTAAAGTCTTCTGGAAATGATGGAGGCTTGGTAATTTTTCTTCTGTGGTGTACTTTCTAGGTCTTCAGAAGTGGCAGCAATCTCAGATAAGAGGAAAAGGTTGTGGTAAGTATTTTATTCAGGGAATACACTCTGACTTTCCTATCACCATTCACATAATTGTTCAATATAATATAAGGAAAAGAGTGCAAAGACATAGCCAAGAGAATCAAGAAAATGGCTAATTAAAATAAATGAGGAGGAGGCGAACAGATATCCTCTCTGTGCTCCTCGGGGCGCTTAGACTGCCCCTTTCTTTTTTTATTTAGTCTTCCTTATGTGTGCTATGTCTTTTACAGACTACTGATATCAAGGAACTAAGGTTTTTAAATTAGGGGCTGACAAAATAAACAAGATAATTGGTCCGCTTTGTTTTAAATCTGACCAAATGCCTTCTGGGAGATGTAGTATCAGTATATGGGCCTTGGGCACTGTTTCTTGGTTGAAACACAACAATATTTACTAGGGTAAACTTTCTCATAAAAAGAAACCTTCTCAAGTGCACCTGTTGCCGCCCAATTCCCCCTCCCTCTTAGTGCAATCCCCAGCGTTCTGGCTCCCGGGTACTCACATGCTATGCCAGCAGCTCTCCAGAGTTGAGGCGGTTACACAGCATTCTCAGGGGAAGTCCATCACTCCTCGGTCCAAGCTTTGTCTTCCTGACCTTCAAGGGTGCTTCAGTCATGGTTCTCCTGACTGACATCCTCACCTTTTGCCTCCTGGGTGATTGGCATTCTTTGTAGCTCCACAACGTCTCCAGTTCTCGGATTCTGTGGATTTCCTAGACCCCCTTGTTCCACAAATCATCACTCTATTCCACTCTCCTCACTTCCTTTCTCTCCAGCCATTTACCCCAGGATTGGTCTTTCTTTGTTATGGTCCTGCCTGCCTGAATTAAAGAGATAGCTGTCTGGTATTGTTTGAGTTATGGCAGAGCTGTTTTAACCCTTCTTTCTTTTCTTTTCCAGGTATCCAGATGTTGATGCCGCTGACTGCAGGGATGGTGTGGCAGTGTACCGGTAAGGAGTGGTACCAATGACTAATCCTCTCACAGGTTCTTTCTTCTCATGGCCCTTGGTACCTTAAGGTGTTGGTGAACTCCTATGGGCCCACCACAAACCTGAGATCAGTGGCAGCTAAACTTGCCACTGTCCCAAAATCCAAAAGGGTAAGATGGGAGGTAGTTCCTTTGCCGTTTTGTCTCCTAAAGCATGGAATGCCTTACCTGTGAAATTCATCAGGAATCTTTTGAACTTCAGTCTGAGAAAAATAGAAACCAGTTTATTCTGTTTAGAGTAAAAGCAGGGCAAGATGGCGGATGCAGCAGTGTCCGTGTGAGCAGCGCTGAAGGAGGCTCCCGTCCCGACCAGCTCTACTCCGTGCTATACCGCTAGCGGATTGAACCAGCACGGTGGTGCTTATGAAGTGAAACTTTTCTAGACCCAGACCCAGACTTTCGATAAAATAAAACAACACTTACGGACTTGGATTCTGTCCCAGGGGCTGTTATGCGACTGGACCTGTGGAAAAGCTACACGCGGTCCTTTCACTCGGCGTGGTTACGCCCGACTCTCTCCTCCCCTTCCAGCGGCACACCTGATCAGAACACACGCCCGGAGCCATCAGAACGCGGAAAGCAGCATTACCGGCGGAATCAAATTGAACAAAAGGATTTTCCGTTTTCCGAATCAGGGATGGCACCGAAAAATCCCACAACCGGCGTTCAAAGGCAACAAAAGCCAAAAACAAGGGCAGCTACTGTGGCTACACAGGAAACAATTCAATCAACGGGGGCAATAGCAGTTTCATCATCTTCTGGCATTGTGAGTACAACTAATGCAGTATGTATTGAAACCCCATGTATTAATATGACTGAAAATTTGATTGAAAATCCTCTTTCTTCTACCGCGGTCTCTATAGAACTTCCAGTAATATCCATTCTACAAGATTCAAACGCGTTGAACTCTGGGAGTTGTAGGCAAGGCGCCATTCTAAAAATACCAGGGATGTTTATAAAAAAAGTGGGTATTACAGTGTTATCCTCTCCGTCCTCAGGATCAGCTTGTGGTACAAGTAGGCCACCTCCAGATCTATCCAAGCCCCGAATGCTGTAATAGCTGTGGGCTAGAGAAGGATCAGGTGAGGGCAAAAATAATAAACAGGAAGGAAAGGAAGGGGGCTGCTGGGAGGGAGAGCTGTGAAGACAGAAACAAACAAGAAATTGGTACGTTGGTTCATGAATGTCTTTTCTATTCACGTTATCCCCACAGTTTACCTTGTTATACCTGTGTATAAAAAGCTGACCGCCTGACCTCAGAAGATGCCTCTCTATACTGAAGTGACTTGAATCAGCCCGTAAATGCCTTCCCCTGTAAGAACAAAACTTAACTGTAAAACATACCCCAATACCCTGATAACCAGCAATCTTATCGTAGGGAAGAATGACACTACGTACCCTAATCTTATTCTTCAGAGCCCTGAAGAGAACGTAGACTAGGTTCCAAGGAAGACGCCTTAGGAATACAGTAACTCCCAGAAAGTAATATGGACTAGGGTTACGTCACCCAATAATAAAGGAAACAAAGGGTACCTGATTTTCACGAAGTTTCAGGTGAAGTACTCTCTTCGTTGAAGCCAGAAAAATAATACAGACCCTCTGCAATAGCCGATGCAAGGAGGCTGTCCAACAGAGGGTCTAGTAACTCGAAAATAAAGTGAATAATCAACAACAGTTTCCTCCGCAATAGCCGTTGCAAAAAGGCTCGCCAACGGAGGAAACGGGAAGCAGCGATAGAGTGTCTACCGCAAGAGTTAGGGCACAGGTGAACTCGTCAGCGGAGCCCCGCTGAACTACACCTGGAAGCTCCCTTACTGTCCTCCGCAATAGCCGATGGCTAGGCTCTCCAACGGAGGACGGAACAACAACTTTGACTTGAACTCAAGACCGTCCTCCGCAATAGCCGTTGGACAGGCTCTCCAACGGAGGACGAGAGGAACACAAGAGCGCCGGAATCAATGCAAAGGGAAGTCGAGGTTAAACCAAACAGCACAGGAAGAACCTCACCGCAACGATCGACAGGAACGCCAGGAAACACGAACCGGAATATCCGACGCCGGCTCCAGGAAGTGGCGTCTATTTATGCTCCGCCTCTCTGCCGCTAAGCCCTCTGGGAAATGTAGTTTTTTCCACTGCGGAGCTCGTTGTTCCTGAAGGCGCGACGAAACCTGACAGTACATCCCCCTTCACCTAGAGCGCCGAAGGGGGCCAGGGCTCTCAGGGAAACGACGATGATAAGCAGCCACCAGTCTGGGAGCATGAACCCCCGATGCAGGTTCCCACGAGTTCTCTTCGGGCCCGTACCCCTTCCATGCCACCAGATATTGCAGGCCACGACCCCTCCACCTGGAGTCTAGAATCCCCTCCACCTCATATTCCAGACCATCGGAAACCACCAAAGGGGGAGGAAGGCGTCGCACCACCGCCGCCACAGGCTTGAGCAGTGACACATGGAAGACAGGATGAATACGCAGATGTCTAGGTAACAGCAACTTCACCGCCACTGGATTGACGCGTTGCACCACCCGAAAGGGACCAATATAACGAGGGTTAAACACACTGTAATGCCTAAACCTAAAGTTCCGGGTAGACAGCCACACCCAATCCCCCACATGATACAAAGGACCAGAGCGACGTTTTTTGTCCGCTGTGTTCTTATAAGCCACTTTGGTGCTTCTCAGGGAGTCCTGTACTTGCTCTAGTATTTTCTTGAGCCGAGAAACCCTTCGGGCGGCTTCGGGCACGGTCTCCTCTCGGTACGGCTGCACAAAAGGGAGGAATCGTGGATGATGCCCATAAGTGCAATAGAATGGAGATACTCTCGTGGCAGAATGCGTAGCGTTGTTGTATGCCACCTCTGCCAGCCAAAGGTGCTCTACCCAATCCTTTTTCCCCTGTGAAACATAGCATCGCAGGAATTGCTTCAATGTCTGATTGAGCCGTTCCGTCTGGCCATCGGTCTGGGGATGGAAGCTCGTGGATAACGCTGTCTTGATGTGGAGAGAAGAGCACCACGCTTTCCAAAATTGGGCGGTAAACTGAGAATCTCTATCCGACACTATGACTGAAGGTAGACCGTGCAGACGAACCACATGTGTCAGAAGAAGATGTGCCAATTGACCTGCCGTCGGTATCTGAGGACAAGCAATGAAATGCCCCATCTTCGTTAGATAATCAATGACCACCAATACCGTGGTGCAACCCTGATCTTTTGGGAGACCTACCACAAAGTCCAACGAAATACGTTCCCAGGGTGTAGACGGGGTAGGCATGGGCTGCAGTAGTCCTGCAGGTCTACGATGATCCGACTTGGCGCGAGCACAGACATCACACTCTGCCGCCCATTTCCGTACATCATCCCTAATCGTGGGCCACCAACACCTACGCTGAATCAAATCCATGGTCTTATCTACTCCGACATGTCCAGCACTTGGTGAAGTGTGACACCACTCATACATTTGTTTACGCAATGTTTCAGAGGGTAACAGCATCCTTCCCTGGTTGATTGGAAAGCCATGATGTAGTCGCCATTCAGGATGTAATTGCAGCCATTTCTTCCACTGATCTGTTCTGATCCCATATCGTATCCCTTGCAGAAATGCATCAGGTTGGATGCTACAAACCACCTTGACAGGGTCCACTATCGCAGATTCGGCTCGGGCCTCCGAGACCTTTGTAGATGATTGACGGGATAAGGCGTCCGCTTTTCGGTTGTCTGCTCCGGGTCTAAAAGTGATAATGAAATTATATCCTGAAAAGAAAAGCATCCACCTTAACTGTCTGGGGGTCAAATGTCTGGCTGCTGACATGAACTGTAGATTGCGATGATCGGTATACACCGTTACCACGTGCTTTGCTCCCATTAGGAAATGCCTCCATTCAGTGAACGCCTGCTTGATCGCTAGAAGTTCTTTTTCAGCTATGCAGTAGTTGCGTTCTGCCCCCGTAAGTTTATGTGACATGAACGCCACTGGATGCAATTGTCCTGTAGTTTCGTGTCTTTGTGACAGTATGGCTCCGGGAGCTACCTCAGAGGCGTCTGCCTCAACTATGAAAGGGATATCCGTATTGGGGTGTGTCAATATCGGAGCAGTGATAAAAGCTTCTTTTAAGGCATCAAAAGCCTCCTGAGCACTCCTATCCCACATGAACCCTTGATCCTTTTTCAACAGGCGAGTTATGGGAGCCACCACTTTTGAAAATTGGTTGATAAAACGTCTGTAGAAATTGGCGAATCCAAGGAAACATTGAACGTCCTTGATGTTTCGAGGACTTGGCCAATCTCGCACTGCTTGGATCTTCCTCTCTGCCATTTCCTGTCCCTGAGGGGTAAGCATCACCCCTAGAAACTCCACTGTAGTGACGTGGAAGTCACATTTGGACAATTTGCAATAAAGATGGTGTTTCTGCAGTATCCTGAGAACAGACTTGACATGTTGTATATGCATATCCTCAGATTCAGAGTAGATGAGGATATCATCTATATATACAATGACGTGTCGGTCCAAGATTTCTCTCAACACGTCGTTCAGAAAAAACTGGCCTGCAATATCTGGTGGCATGGAAGGGGTACGGGCCCGAAGAGAACTCGTGGGAACCTGCATCGGGGGTTCATGCTCCCAGACTGGTGGCTGCTTATCATCGTCGTTTCCCTGAGAGCCCTGGCCCCCTTCGGCGCTCTAGGTGAAGGGGGATGTACTGTCAGGTTTCGTCGCGCCTTCAGGAACAACGAGCTCCGCAGTGGAAAAAACTACATTTCCCAGAGGGCTTAGCGGCAGAGAGGCGGAGCATAAATAGACGCCACTTCCTGGAGCCGGCGTCGGATATTCCGGTTCGTGTTTCCTGGCGTTCCTGTCGATCGTTGCGGTGAGGTTCTTCCTGTGCTGTTTGGTTTAACCTCGACTTCCCTTTGCATTGATTCCGGCGCTCTTCTGTTATCCTCTCCGTCCTCAGGATCAGCTTGTGGTACAAGTAGGCCACCTCCAGATCTATCCAAGCCCCGAATGCTGTAATAGCCGTGGGCTAGAGAAGGATCAGGTGAGGGCAAAAATAATAAACAGGAAGGAAAGGAAGGGGGCTGCTGGGAGGGAGAGCTGTGAAGACAGAAACAAACAAGAAATTGGTATCTTGGTTCATGAATGTCTTTTCTATTCACGTTATCCCCACAGTTTACCTTGTTATACCTGTGTATAAAAAGCTGACCGCCTGACCTCAGAAGATGCCTCTCTATACTGAAGTGACTTGAATCAGCCCGTAAATGCCTTCCCCTGTAAGAACAAAACTTAACTGTAAAACATACCCCAATACCCTGATAACCAGCAATCTTATCGTAGGGAAGAATGACACTACGTACCCTAATCTTATTCTTCAGAGCCCTGAAGAGAACGTAGACTAGGTTCCAAGGAAGACGCCTTAGGAATACAGTAACTCCCAGAAAGTAATATGGACTAGGGTTACGTCACCCAATAATAAAGGAAACAAAGGGTACCTGATTTTCACGAAGTTTCAGGTGAAGTACTCTCTTCGTTGAAGCCAGAAAAATAATACAGACCCTCTGCAATAGCCGATGCAAGGAGGCTGTCCAACAGAGTGAATGAATGAATGAATACTTTCTTTTATAGCGCATGGCTACCCATGGGCATCCCAGCGCTGTAAGACAAAGGAGGGTAAAGACACTATTGGAAAAGGTGCGTCTTTAAGCGCTTCCTGAAAGCAAGATGGTTTGACTCATGCCTAATGGCATCTGGGAGTGCGTTCCATTCTTTAGCTGCATGCACCGAGAGTCGACGGCCACCCATCCGGGCCAGCTTTATCCTGGGAACTACCAGCAAATTCCGCTGGTTGGATCTCAGAGATCTCACTGAATGGTGGCGACGAAAAAGGGGATCCAGGATAGGTGGGCCAGCACCATAGATGGATTTATGCGCCATGCACATGGTCTTAAAAGTTATCCTTCCCTTGATGGATAGCCAGTGCAAAGATTGAAGTGCGGCTTTTGCAGAACATCTTTTTGGGACTTTCATAAGTAGTCGAGCAGCACAATTCTGTACCGATTGCAGAATTTTTATGGTGCCGACCGGGGCCCCCATATAGACGGCATTTGCATAGTCCAGCCGTGACATAATCAATGACTGGACCAGCAATCTTCTGGCTTCGAAGGGCAGAAGGTCAAGCACTTTTTTTAAGACTCTCAGCAGCCCATAACAGGTTCCGGCTACCTTTTTTGCTTGGTGTTGAAATCCTAGAGAGGCGTCTAACCAGATCCCTAAGCTCTTTATGTGAGTCTTAGGTGGTGGGGGAGGTCCTAGGCACTGAGGCCACCAAGGATCAAGATTAATTGGGGCCTTGTAACCTAGGAGCATGATGTCTGTTTTGGCTCCATTTAGCTTTAAAAAGGAAGACGTCATCCATTCCAGAACCTTGGTGAGACATGGGGTCAGATTGTTGATCCCCAGATTTGAAACATCGTTCCTCACCAAGGAAACCACCAGCTGCGTGTCGTCGGCGTAGGTAACAAGTTGGATTCCCCAGGGAAGAACCACCTCAGCCAAAGGTCTCATATAGATATTAAACAGAGTTGGGCTGAGGGAGGAACCCTGGGGCACGCCGTGATTCAGTTGCAGCTGGCTGGATGACACCTCTCCCTCAAAGACAGAAAAGCTTCTGTCGGATAAAAAAGAATGGAGCCATTTAATGGCCAATCCAGAGACTCCTGTAAGATGCAGCCGGTGCAGCAGAAGAGAGTGGTTTACTGTATCGAAGGCTGCGCTGAGGTCCAACAGGACCACCGCAGCACAGCCTCCTGTATCCACTATACCTCTAACTGCTTCCACTACTGCCACCAGGGCTGTCTCCGTTCCCTGTTTTGCTCTGAACCCGGTCTGGGTAGGGTGCAGTCCTTCCGTAGATTCAATGAAGGAAGAAAGGACCCGGTTCACATATTTTTCAGCTATTTTGCTGATAGTTGGTAAAAGTGAAATCGGCCTATAGTTGGCCAGGTCTTCAGAGTCTAAGCTAGGTTTCTTAATCAAAGCTCTGACCTTCGCTTTCTTCCATTTGGGGGGCACTACACCGGAGGCCAGTGACGCGTTAATGACCTGCGTTATCACAGGGCATACTGTCCCTGATACCTGTTTAAGAACTGCCGGGGGGGCAGCGTCTACCGGGGAGCCAGATTTAAGCTTACTAAGGAGACTGTCCACTTCAGCCAAGTCCAGTGGAGGGAAGGCTTTGAGAACTACTGATGGATTGGGGTCCTTATCCAAGTCCTCCTTTTTTTCTCTCTTCCAATTATCTGGGATGTCTGTCACCGCTGCAAAGCCGGAATAGATGTTAGACACCTTAGATGCAAAAAAGATAGCTAGCTCATCGCAATGTTTCTGTGGATTCTCAATAGGACTAATAGTCCTAGGTGTAGTTGCCAGTGATTGAAAGATTTTAAAAATTTCCCTGGGGGCATTAGCTGCTTCCGTAATTTTGCTCTGATAGTATGCGGCTTGTGTAGTTTGTATTAAAGTTTTATAGGATCTCAGGATTGACCTATATTCATTTTTCGCAGCAGCTGCGTAATTCCTTCGCCACCTCCTTTCCGCACGTTTACACAATTGTTTGTGTTCCTTGAGTTCCCTAGAGTACCATGGTTGTTTATTGGGACCCTCTCTATGCCGTAGCTCTTTTTTTGGGAGGATGGGATCTAGTGTGGAGTTGATCCACTGATCAAAGGCTTCATTAGCTGCCACCGGGTCCTCATGGGGTGCAGGAGAGCAGCTTTTGAGGGCTGTCTCCCATTTTTCAGTGGGTAGTCTAGACCATACTCGACTAACCTTTTTTTGAATGGAAGCCTTGTGAGTCTGTGTTACTGGGGACCACAGAAAGGACAGTAGTGCATGGTCTGACCATGGTACAAAAGTGGGCTGAGTGCATACTATATTTCCAAGATTAGTAAAGATGTGGTCTAATAAATGTCCACCTGTATGAGTAGGACTGTCCACTATTTGTTCCAGGTGCACCAATCTCAGGGTCTCCACCAGGCATTGTGATGATCTGGCATTGGCTTCATCTAAGTGGACATTAAGGTCGCCCAAGATGGTAAAATTGGGGGTGCTACTAATAAGGAGGGAGATCTTATCCGAAAGATTGTTGCAAAAATCATGGGAGTCTCCTGGGGGTCTATAAACCAGGATCCCAGAAAAGGTGCAGGTCGGAGAAAAGGAAATAGAGAAACCAATGCTTTCACAGTCCATAAGTGGACTCTCCGAGGTTCTACATCTGAGGTTGTTTTTATAAACAATCGCCACCCCTCCTCCTCTACCAGGCACACGGTCCTGTCTGGCAATGGAGTAATTCGGTGGTAGCGCTTGCACTAAATATGGGTCTGAGTCATCAGTCAGCCATGTTTCTGTTAGGAATAGAACATCCACGTCACGTTCCTCCAGGAGCAAGTTTATTTCAATGGCATGCTTTGGAAGGGAGCGACAATTAATCAGGGCGAGAGAAAAACTATCTGAGTTGCAGCTCCTAAGGTTGGGGGAATTACAGTGGGGGCATGGGACCGTTACCTCCTCAAGGAAAATATCCCCAGGACAGCTCTCCCGAGCCCTTCCTCTAAGTGATCTGAGGAAATCTCCGCTGTACCTTATACTGGAACGAAGGATAGGATCCATGGGAAAAGGTCCTAGTAACTCGAGGGTCTAGTAACTCGAAAATAAAGTGAATAATCAACAACAGTTTCCTCCGCAATAGCCGTTGCAAAAAGGCTCGCCAACGGAGGAAACGGGAAGCAGCGATAGAGTGTCTACCGCAAGAGTTAGGGCACAGGTGAACTCGTCAGCGGAGCCCCGCTGAACTACACCTGGAAGCTCCCTTACTGTCCTCCGCAATAGCCGATGGCTAGGCTCTCCAACGGAGGACAGAACAACAACTTTGACTTGAACTCAAGACCGTCCTCCGCAATAGCCGTTGGACAGGCTCTCCAACGGAGGACGAGAGGAACACAAGAGCGCCGGAATCAATGCAAAGGGAAGTCGAGGTTAAACCAAACAGCACAGGAAGAACCTCACCGCAACGATCGACAGGAACGTCAGGAAACACGAACCGGAATATCCGACGCCGGCTCCAGGAAGTGGCGTCTATTTATGCTCCGCCTCTCTGCCGCTAAGCCCTCTGGGAAATGTAGTTTTTTCCACTGCGGAGCTCGTTGTTCCTGAAGGCGCGACGAAACCTGACATACAGCCAATCCTTCTAAAAGCCCCGATAATACAAATATAACTAAAGATAAAGCACATGTTACGGAGCTATTTAATAATGATACAACTATTGTGGAAAGTGAGCAAACCGAGGGGGTATCAGAGCAGCTGGATTCAGTACCTCTTAACTTAGCTGAAGATTTGGATTCTATAGACTCTGCTGGAAATTTTTATTCCATGACTGATCTCTCTCAAGCCGTAGACTCGGATGGCATGGAAGATTTGGAGGTAGCAAGGGGGCCTCAATCTTTACAAGACTTTGAAAAATCATTTTCTGATACGGGACAAAATGATCTAAGTGATCCGGAACACTCAGATCCTGAAGAGTCTCCTAATAGACTAAGGCAAGATGATAATAGATCTACTCCTCCTTCTATCTCTACTTCACCTAAAGTAACTAAAGAAGGATCTGAAACACGAGAGATAACAGAAGTTCTTTATCAAGTCATGTTGCATCACAGAGAAGAGACAAAAGCAGAGAATCTTCGCACCCAAGGGGCAGTACGAAAACTGCAAAATAATCTGAGGAAGGTGATGAAAGTATCTAATGACAGAGTAGCAAGAGTAACGGAAACAGAAACTAGGATCTCCCAACTGGAAGATTCAATGGTTCAGCAAAAGTCTCAAATAAAGGCAATGGAAGGAATAAAGGAAGAAATCAACTGGAAACTTGTCGATTTGGAAAATAGATCACGCCGGAACAACCTTCGAGTCCTTGGTGTTCCGGGGGGAAATGAAGGGTCAAATCCTCAGCAGTATATTATAGAACTCTTCTCAGAAGCCTTCCCAGATCTAAATCAATGGAGATGGGAGACTGAAATTCAGGGGGCTCATAGATTTCCCTTCCAAAAAAATCGACAAGACTCAGTCCCAAAACCACGTACTATTCTGATCTCCTTGAATAATTTTCTAGCTAGGGAAGCCCTCTATGACTTGGCTAGGCCAAATAGAAAGCGCAAGGGTAAAGGTATTGAATTTTTTGTGCGTCCTGACTATTGTCATGCTACGGTTCAACTTCGCTGGAAACTTCACCAGCTTATTCCTCTATTCCAGGCTAAAGGAGCACAGGCATTTTTGCTAAACCCTGCAAGATAATCTATAAAGAGCGCTCTTATTTCCTAACCTCAGACGGCGCAGCTAAAGAGCTATTACTTTCGCTATGAAAAAAGGGAAAAAATGCTACTGTATCCTAAAAAAAAAAAAAAAAGTGGTGGTCTAATGCGATCTTTAGCGGATTTCTAAGTTAATGTTCCAATTTGTTCCAAAAAGATTCAATATAATATAAGTACAATACCTTTCTATATATAAAGGGTTGGAGAAAAGATAAACTTTTGGTTTCTTTTGGTATTTGTGCTTATGCTCTTTTTTTTTTCTGTAACCAGTATCAACTCTGTTTTTTCGATTCGGACTGTTTTTGTATAACGGTCTTATATTCTTTGCTGTTAATACATTGTTCAGATACTGGGTCTGGTGTGATTTCGATTTGATTTGGAACAATAATCATGACGTGGAGCCACAGGCCGCGAGCCACTAAGCGCCTATCACATCATCAATGAGAGGGACTCGTACGTCCCTTTGCCCTGATAGTTTGGGGGAGGGAAAGGGGTGGGTGGGCTCGGGTTGAGCTCTGGGAGGTTAGGGAGGGAAAAAGGGGTTGCAAACAGAATCAGAAACTACCTAAAGTTGTTCATATGGAAATCTTTCTTTTTCTTTGCTCTTTTTTGTTCTCTAAATCTTTATGATGTTCTGAGACATATAGGGAGATATAAGTTGAATTGCGAAATATATGTTTTTACTTCTATCATATATAGGTTATGCTTGGAGGGGGGAATGAAAAAATATTTACTGAAACGGAAAAATTACGAATATGTTCTTGGAACATATGTGGGATAAATAATTTTTAAAAAAAAGGGGAGTTGCTGCACAAATCATACAGACTATGAAACTTGATATTTTATGTATTCAAGAATCACATATTATGTGGAATGATAGACGATTGTATGAAGACTTGGGGATGAAATTGTTAGTTTGCACATCACAAGGTACAACAACAAAAGTAGTGGCAATTCTAATTAGAAAAGGTCTGGGGACTCCTATTCGTAATAAGGCCCATCAATATGGTAGATGGGCAATCGCGGTATTAAAAATTAATAGCAAAATCTGGACTATTTGTGCTGTATATGCCCCAAATCTAGATAATCCAACTATACTGAACTCTTTAAATTTAGAATTAGCCAATTGGGCTTCATCATTAATACTGTGTGGAGATCTCAACCTTCATATAGACCCTAATAGGAATATAAGTAACACCATAGACTATCAAGGGGGAAAAAAAAATCATTCAAAGCTCTTTGCTCTCTGATAATGTTATGTTATGTTTTGTTATTGTTATTTGTTGTGCGCACAGCTACTCCAGCCAAGGAGCGTCCTGGCGCATAGACAAGGAGGAACATAACACAACAGGAAAAAACGGAAAACTAAAGAGGGCAGCTAAAACAGAAAGGTTTTTATAGCTTTCCGGAAAGTCATGAGATCCTCCAACTGGCGAATTTCAACAGGAAGAGAGTTCCAGGTTGATGCCGCTTTTACGCGGAAGGAGCGTCCCCCCATACGGCTGAGCCTAAATCTAGGGACTACAGCAAAGGCCTGGCCTTGGGAGCGGAGGGCGCGTGTGGGGACATAGAGAGAAAGGAAGCTGGACATGATTTCAGGGCCTATACCTCTCAAGATCTTAAAGGTCAAACAAAGGACCTTGAAGAGAATGCGCTTCCTCACTGGGAGCCAGTGTAGGGAGCGAAGGACACTCGCCACCGGGCAAAGTCTGGGCAGGCCGACAATCGCTCTTGCCGCAGCATTTTGGACTCGTTGCAGGCGAGTAAGCTCAGCCTGATTGGCCCCAACCAGGAGAGAGGTAGCGTAATCCAGGCGAGAGATGACAGTGGCCTGGATTACCAGCTGTCTGGTTGGGGCATCGAAGAATTTGAGGACTGGTCTTAAGCCTCTCAACAGACCAAAGCAACAGGCTGCTGTTTTTTTAGTATGTCCTACAAAGGTAAGACCAGCGTCCAGCCAGACTCCCAGGTTTTTCAGCTCCGACACCGGAGTCGGGGTTGGTCCCAGCTCTGGCGGCCACCATTGGTCACCCCACAGCTCCACTCCCCTTCCGACAATCATTACCTCTGTTTTAGTGGCATTAAGCTGGAGACAGTTTCCCGTCAACCAGCTGGCCACCGCCTTCAGTCCATCCTGAAACCTGGGGGCATCTTGTTCCGCATCCCCGCTGAGAGTAACCGCCAGCTGTGTGTCGTCGGCATATAAGACCAGAGTTAGGCCCCACTGCCTGGCGACATCAGCCAGCGGTCTCACGTATAGATTAAACAACATGGGACTCAGCGAGGACCCCTGCGGAACCCCCATGGCCAGTGGCTGGGATTTGGACTTGAAGGGAGGGATGGCAAAACAGAAGGAACGATTGCCGAGGAAGGAGCGGAACCACTGCAGCGCGTGACCGCCAACACCAATCTCCTTGAGCCGATGCAGAAGGATGCTGTGAGAGACCGTGTCGAAGGCGGCGCTGAGGTCTAACAATATCAGCGCCGCCGTTTGACCAGCATCCAACATCGCACGGAGATGTTCAACCATCACAAGAAGGGCGGTCTCCGTGCTGTGCCCAGCATGGAAGCCATTTTGTGTGGGATCAAGGGCGCTGGTCCGGGCGAGATGTTCTGACAGGGCCAAGTTGACATGGGCCTCTGTTATCTTCGCCGGCAGGGTAGCAGCGAGATGGGACGGTAACTTTCAGGCTTCGACGGGTCCAAGGAGGGTTTTTTGATGATCGGGGACACCACCGCCTGCTTCCACTTAGTTGGAACTACACCCGACTCCAGGGAGAAGTTGACAAGGGAACACACAACAGAGCGTCCCATAAAGGCCTGATCTCTGAAAAGAGCAGGTCTTACTGGATCAGATGGAGAGCCAGATTTAACTTGCAAAGCAAGTTTGTCAAACCCCTCCGGAGAGAGAGGGGGAAATGAGAGCAGGGTAGTATAAAGGGGTGTCCCAATGGGATTTCCCAGGTCAATCCCTGTGCTGGGGAATGCCCGATAGATTGCTTGGACTTTTCCCAGAAAGTAAGAAGCAAGGGATTCACAATGGGAGGGGGAACTCACAGCCACAGAGGTAGTCCGCTTCGCCATAAGATCTTTCACGGCCTTGAAGATAGCCTTCGACGGGTTGGAGCTGTTTCGGAATTCTGCAGCATAGAATGCCGCTCGGGCTCGACAGATAGCCCGATGGTAGAGCCTGACGGACGCAACATACGCAGCTTTTAATTCAGCCCCATATGTCTTCCGCCATGCTCTCTCTGCCCGTCTACAGGTTCCCTTCAGGGCACGTAAGGCGCTATCGTACCAGGGACTCGACTCTCTGGCATTGATTTTACTCGATACGATGGGAATCAGAGTGTCCAGAGCCCTGGTAAGCCAAGAACAGAAGAGGTCATAACCCTCTTCCACGCCATTCAATGGACCGAGCGGCTCCTCTGCTAGAAGACGATGGAAGTCTTCCAGCCTGAGTTTGTTCCAAAGCCTCCTAGGTACCCGTCTAGCCGAAGAAGTGGGAAGAGTGACAGATATAGGACAAAGAATGGACACCAGGAAATGGTCGGTCCACGCTAACGGAGAAATAGATGTAATTTTAGTCTCCGGCAGATTGGTAAAAAAGGGGTCGAGGATATGCCCCCCTAAATGGGTAGGCTGGGAAACCAGCTGGGAGAGTTGAAAGGCCTCTAAGTCTGCGGAGATGCTGCGTACCGTCAGATTGAAAGGGGTGTCGAAATGTAGGTTCAGGTCACCCAAGATGGAATGGTTGGCGCAATCTGTGACCAGAGCGCCCACAGCATCGGGGAAAGAATTTCTGAACACTACATCGCTACCCGGCGGACGATACACAACCATCCCGGAGAACGTGAACTCGGGGCTGACTGAAATCTTAAAAGAGGCACTTTCACACCCGGCAATGTTAAGGCCACTCCACACACAGGTCTATTTGATGTTGCTCATGAAAAAAATGTGTCAATACCCGGGTTTACATTCTTCTCTTTTCCCCATAAAAGTTTGTACGCCTTGATTATTTCTTTATTAAGAAGATACTACTATGTGATACTAAATTTGATCTATATCCACGAATAATTTCGGATCATAATCCAATACTAATTGAAATTAAAACTAATATATCAACTCCCCATGTAAGGACCTGGACATTTGATCGAAAACTATTAGCTGATTCTGAATATTTAGATATGATGGCAAAATGGATAAAAGAATTTCTTGACATTAATAGAGGAACGGCTTCGGTTCAGAATACATGGGGCGCTTTTAAAGCGGGTATTAGAGGGGAGTCACTATCGTATGTTATTAAAAAACAAAAACGTATACGAGAAAAGGTAGATCAAGGTTACAAAAATGTTTTACTCTGGGAAAAAATATTATCAATTGCTATTAGTCAAAAAACATCAACATTAGATATTGAAACAAACCTAGCGATTCATAAAGCCGCCTTATGTGAATCTTTTGCATCTAATCTGGCGGAAAAAATAGCAACCTACAGATCTCAACTGCATGAGATGGCTGAAAATGCAGGGAAAATTCTGGCTAAAAGAACTAGACAAAAAGATGTATTTAATACTATAGATTCAATTCAAGACGAAACAGGACAGATACATAATAATCCTGATTCAATTCTTGAAGTTTTTCGGCAATTTTATCGAAAATTATATCAATACAAAGATGACTGTTACTCGTCACAACAATGTAGGAACTTCGCCAGGGCTAATGCTATACCATCTCTCTCTAATGACCAAAAAATAGCCCTAGAAACAGAAATTACCTGGGAAGAAATCGAAAACGCACTAACTTCGTTACCAATAGGCAAAGCAACAGGACCTGACGGTATCCCATTGGAATTCTATAAGATTTTCAGGAACATCATAAAACAAGACATACTTATTACTTTTCATGAGGCACAGAGAGGTTTTCCACCGGAGTCCTGGGCCCAATCAGTAATAATGACATTTCTTAAAAAAGATAAGGATCCATTAAACCCTGCGTCATATAGACCAATATCATTAATAAATACTAATAGCAAGGTATATTCAAAAAGACTAGCTACACGATTGTCAAAAATAATATCAACAATTGTATCCCGATGGCAACACGGGTTTATCCCAAATAGGGATACAGCAGATCATGTTCGGAGAGTTATTGCTATGATGGACCGGGCTGAGGGTACTAAAACATCAATTGGGATCACCCTATTGGATGCCAAAAAAGCATTCGATAGGGTGGCATGGCCCTATCTTTGGGTTTTGTTAATTATAAAGGGCTTTGGTCAAGGGATTGTAACCGCTTTTAAAGCTTTGTATAAAAATCCAATCTCAGCTGTAAAAATTGGGACTACAAAATCAGCCTTATTCCCTATTCAACGTGGAACACGACAAGGATGTCCATCTTCCCCTCTCCTTTTTGCTATTTATATTGACATTCTCCTTAATCAATTAAATCAAGATGAGCACATTGTTCCGGTGGAAGTGGGCGGTACTAACTATAGAGCCCTTGCATATGCAGAGTTGTCACCAAGGATATCGAAAGGGCTTTCCCTAGAATCGAAGAACTAGCAGCAAATTTTGGTTCCTTTCCATGATATAAATTAAATTTATCCAAAACACAAATAATTTTTGTGGGTCAAAATCCTCCGCTTCTTAATAATATAGGGGCATATTATCAAGGGGGTTTATCTCCGCTTTTTTGGCTTTAAAAGCCAAGAAAGCGGAGATAAAATTATCTCCCTATTAGCAAGCTGTCGCTAACACCAGTTAGTGACAGCTAATAGGAGATAGCGACCAACTTGGGCCCCGCTTTGCATGTCAGTGATATTTATCACTAATGACATGCAAAGTGGGCGTGCCAAGATGTTAGCGACTGGAAACAGTCCCTAACATCGCTATCTCCTATTACCAACTTTTGGAGATATTCGCGCTAAGCGCGAATATCTCCAAAAGCTAACACCTGCCCTGAGCAGTTCTTAGCCATGTTATCCAATGGGAGGTGGATAACATGGCTAAGAGCATTTGCTCGATAATGCATGAATATCGCTGACTTTTCAGCGATATTCATGCATTGCGGCCGTTTTTTATCGCATTTGCGATAAACCTTGCTAATAGCAAGGTTTATCTGCGATAAAAATCGCTGATGTGCGGCGATAATTTTTGTCTCTAAACAAGTTAGAGACAAAAATTATCGCTAGTTGTTGGTAATATGCCCCTCAGTCTCTGAAGCAACTTATCTGGGGATTAAATTAACAACTCCTATCTCGAAGATTACTAATCTTAATTATGTCCCGATCCTGAGGAAAGCCAATTCAACCCTGGAAAGAATAGATCATATACATTTATCATTACATGGCAGGAACAATGTGCTAAAAATGGTGATCCTTCCAAAATTTATATATTTATTTAGAACAGTTCCATTGGAATTCCCGCTTGAATTTTTTAAGCAACTTGAAAGAATGACAGGAAGATTCCTATGGGGTTATAAAGGCATTAGAAGAGTTTACAAAAAAATGATCCCACCAAAGGATAGAGGTGGATGGGCCGATCCATATTTCTTATTCTATTATCTGGCTATAGTGCTACAATTTATATCTCCTTTAATTGTGGGCAATAAAACTCCCATATCATATGCACATTCCCCATCGAAATATGAATTAGTCCTAGGTATGGAAGCTAACAATCAATTTTTAAGAATAATAGAACCAAGTTACTACAATAAAACAAAATGTAAGATTATTTCGGCAGCATATAAAGCATGGAGATTTATTAAAAAACTGGCGGGGATTCCAAAGATTATAAGATATACTCCCTTAAATTCACCACATTGCTTTCCCCCCATATTTAGAGATGCGGTGATGAAAAGGTGGAATCATAATGGTACTCGCTTCCTGAGTGATTTATATTCGGTCAACTCTACCAATATATCTACCTTTTCTGAACTTCAACATAAATTTAGAATCTCTCCTCATGATTACTTCAAATACTTACAGATCTTTAGCTTCTTAAATTTGCTCTCTCTTCATGATCGACAAGGTCTAAAAACGATTCTGACGATAGAGAGTCTTTATATTAAAAGAAAAATAGGTTATTTTTATAACCTTTTCATAACCTTTCTTCCAGACGATCTCTCCTTGATCCAACACAAATGGGAGGAGAAACTGGGTGTAAATGACCTTATGATAAAAGAATCAATGAAGACAGCTAATTCTATTCTAATTTCAGGGCGATCACGAACTCAACATTATATGGCTATGTTTGATCTCTATCACACACCAGCTAAAATCATGAAATCGGGAGCTACTGTTGGTATAACTTGCAATCGATGTACTCTGATTGGAGCAGATGCAATACATATGTTCTTTTCTTGTTCCAAATTACATGGTATTATTTCAGAAATTCAACTATTTATTGAAAAAATCACAGGGAGAACAATAACTTTTTCACCAGAATTGATTTTATTTGAACTATCAATAGAGACTACAGAAAGAGAACAACAACACTTGATCTTTATTATGATGTCCGAATTTCGTGCATGTGTCACTCAGGAATGGATTAATTCGGAACCACCTTCATTTTCTATGTGGAGGGCTCGTTTATTAGCAAAATTTAATTTCGAATTTGCTATATATGCAACAAAAGGAAGAAAGAAGAAACAATTAAGGATGAAAATCTGGGCTCCGATACAACAATGGATCCATGAGGAAATGACTTAAATATCCTTTTGTTTTACTTTTTGGTGTTGTGTTCCTCTTTCCTCTTCTTTAATGCAGAATCTGTTATTGTGTATTCTATCCATGTATATTGTAATCAAACTAATTTGTTTTTATTTGCAAAATAAAATCAATTAAAAAAAAGAAAAAAAAATTGAGTAAATTCCCTCTTAAACTGGATTATTTAGTGCTTATTGTGTCAGCTCCCTACCACTGGGACACTCCATTCTGGAGTAGCCATGCGCTTTATAAATTCTATTATCATTATTATTAATATTCTATGACATTCCTCATGACATGTTCTATGACATCCCTGATGCCATCTTAAATGCCAACATTGTTGACATCATTGATGACATCATCTAAGCTCCATTTCCCGCATACTCAAGCACCCTTGCAACCTAATGCAAGGGTGCCTGCGCTGGAGCATTGCAGCCAATTGTGCTCCAACACAGGGGAAAGCACATGGATGCTTCATATTGTTGTTAATACGATGTATCCCAGTGATTTTAAAATGAGGCAGCTCATGCAGCAAAATGGCTTGCAGTACTACACTGCATCATTGGTTTGTTAAGGAGGCCCAGAATTGTTATGTTTTTTTTTATCATGAACAGCTGATTACATTAAAAAAATAATAATGCTTAGGGGTCAATTACAATAGGGGTGGATTTACTGCCAGCTCGACCCAGCGGTGGTTCAGAAAAAGCTGCCAAGCCAGCGGCATCCTGCCTGCTATATCCTGACTTTACTGCTGATGGTGTGTGGGCGGCAGAGTCATGACAGCACTGTGCTTTGGTTTCAAGCTCCATTTCCTGTATACCCAAATTACTTTCATATTTTTGCGTACTAATTCACCACTAATACCTTTATGGGTTACGGAGTAGCTTGCTATTCTTCGAAAAAAGCGCTTCAACACCCCATCAGGGGTTACAAGCACTATATAAATGCAAACCTTTTTCCCTCTTCTATCCCTCCGCTATCCTGAAAATAAATAATTGACTAACCTATCCACCACTCTAGTTACTTTCATATTTCACTATACTAATTCAACACTTAAAAAGTGCGGATATCAGATTAGAGAATATCCCATTATTTGATTGTTTATTTAGACCTCTAACTAGGATTGGCACGATCTATATTTTAATTGACAGTCAGCGGGATGATGTTGCTTCTGTTGAGCAGGGCTGGTCAAGGAAATTAAACAACCCCAATGTCGATATTGATATGTCACTTACATTGTTTGTGTCTTCCAATTTGAAAGCAGAATTGTATATGACTCTTTATGATTTATATTTTACCCTCGCTAAACTCTTCTCTTGGGGGAAAAGAGCTACCTCAGAATGCCCTAGGTGCGGACAAACTGTGGCACACCTGCTTCATATGCTCTATGAATGTGAAAAATGAGTAGTTTTGAAAAATATGATAACAGGATTTTGGCAGGAAATGTTTGGACATCCAGTGGCCAAAACCCCTACCCTCTACATCTTGGGTTATAATAATACACTGTCACATACCATCAAAGAAGAAACATCTCTCCTTTTGGTGACAGCTGTGTACCATATAATATTAACAGCACGATGGAAAGATACAGATCCCCCTAATTTCCAGATTTGGTTATCTCGACTCTTAGGTATGTTTAATCAAGAGAAGGTGATTTTTGCCTGTAAAGGTGTGAGGGCGAAAGCCCGGGGCATTAAGATTTGAAAACCAATCGAGAACTGGAGTAATAATATCGGAGTGGTTAACTAGATTTTCCCCACTAATGTAAACAATGTCTTGGTCTTTTTCTTTGTATTCCTGATATCTGCTTTTCACTCTAATTGTTGTTTTATTTCTGTTTTTGTTAAATATGATTGAAGACGAAAATGTTTTTTTTATGTCTGTATCCGCAATTATGAGATGCCAAATAAATACATTTTTTAAAAAATAAACTTTATGGGTTCAGGAGTAGCGTGCTACTCACCGAAAAATCGCTTCAATGCCTCGTCTGGGGTAGTAAGCACTATATAAATGCAATTAGAATACAATACAATAGTGTTGTATGAAGTGCTATGGCTTTACATGTATCATAGTTCACATTAACTGTGAGCCACAGATATATGGGAAGCTCTCATTGAGTATGGTATTCAATCTGCATACAACTGTTCATAGAAAGTCAAACAAATGAACGCTCAATTCCAAAACGTATGCCCTACTACAGAGTGCATTTATTTGTATCAAACACCTGCCTTACACACACCATACCTATCATTAAGACATGAAGTTGATATCAGTAGAGAACTAAGTAATGTAAATAGTGTTTTCTATAATGACAGAGTTAAACCTACACCACAATGTTTGCAAACAGTGAACATCTCATGAGAAATAGACCAAAAATTAATCAAAGATTCAAAGTATCAAGGATATATTAAGTATTCAAGTATATCAAGTATTCAAGATATATCAAGCATTCAAGGATTCAAAGAATCAAAGTAATCAAGTATTCAAAGGAATTCTCTGAAATAGTGGTCAAAAAAGAAACTATTTGCTGAAAATAAACAAGATCTGAAAGTGCTAAAGATCATTCTACCTGCACCCTTCCTACTGTGGGTAAAACTTTACAGATAGTCCTTCTTCTGAAGCAAGAATGCATACATAGGTTAGTACTTGATGCACACACTCTTTCATGTGTAGTACAAATTAACAAGCTGACACGATTCTCTCTAATAACTCATGGATCCTTATAGAAGTTTGTATCTACTGCATAGAATCTTTCTCTTGACGGAAACTTTTTCTACACAACCTAAAAAACGTATCTGAAACATAATGAACACAAGTCAACCATCAACTGCACGCAATTACTCTTAAATACAAATAAAGTATATTATGTTTAATTCCTCTGCACAGTTATGAGGCGTTAGGAGCACATGCATTTTGTAAACACTAACATGCAATCAGCTTAATCCAAGGCATACAAAATGATGTAGAAAAGTAATATGACAGATATCCACAACTATGTAAGCTATAAAACAAATTTGCAAACTTAGTGAGTGATGTTTTTAGTGATGTTTTCAGCGGTCATCAATGATGTCTTTTGAGATGTCACCAGTGATGTCATAAATTATGTCATAGAACATGTCATGAGTGATGGCATATGTAAAGTTTTAAGCAGTTCACGACAGGGGTGCAAGTCATATTTAGCACTACTAACTGTAACTACTGAATTTCCAAGTCATGTTTTTGTTTAAAACGCTCTGTGCATCTCCTCATCCTATTTTTGTGCACCTCCCCATTTTCTCTATCTCCTCTCTTCTCACTCTTCCCGCTCTCTCTTATCTCTTTGTCTCTACTACCCTCTCTCCCTTTTTCTCAATCTTGAAGCCCCCTGTGCCTGGGAAATGTGACAGGGGCACCAGAAGTCGCCGTGGACTTCAAAACTGACCTCTGATGTCTTAATCCCACCAGGAAGAAGCTGACGCCTGATTGTTTTCCTTCTGGGGTATGCCATATTCAAGTAGAGAATTCCTTTTTTCTTGGATTAAAATTGTGAGGCTGAACTTTCTCTAGAATCTTTTGGAACTTTATGTGGTTAGTTTATTTTCCCCAGTTGGATACACATTTCCATTGGTTCTTGGTTTCAGTTTGCTTGTACATTTATGGAGGTCTTTTTTGATGCAATGCCTTACATGACTCTCATTAAAGGAAGGAGGGCTGCTTCATCGCATACCTTTACATTGGCAAAACCCAAAGCCAAGATTTCTTTAAAACCACATGGCTTTTGTTATCGATCTGATTTACTTTGTACAGTGATGAGGAGTATTACCATGGTTTAAAGGGATTTATTTCTTACTACTTTTCCTTCTCTGCTATGCCTTCTCTTCTGAGAATGCTACTTTATGGTTTAGGCATACTTTCTACTATTTTCTCTTTCCACTAGACAGGTATTGGATAGCCTTTCTGCATTGTGCCAAACCGTATTTCATAAACAGAATTTACTTAGTGTCTGATTTAGATCTTGGCAGAGGTCGGAGATCTTAATATGGTGGACGGGAGATCCATCATGTTTGTGATGGAGTATTCCATCCGCCGAGATCTAAATAAGGCCCTAAGTCCAATTCTTTATTTTTCATATGAAGGCTGCCTCCAGCCAGTCGGGCGCACTACTTCCTTGCATTGCACTGTGCAAAAAAAACAGTGTGAGCACCTGCCCAAAAGCACTGGAGGGCAAAACATGACAACCAGTCTCAATTCACAAGGGCACATTCACCCTGGAGGCCGTTTTTCCCCTCATTACCTGCCTTTCAACCAAATCTCACATGGTGGTGATCCCACCAGGAAAAGGTTGGCAGAAAGGCAGGTCATAATTTATACAGTGGGAAAAATGCCTGCACCGCCTCTAGACCGCCACCTCCGCAGATATCAGAGGTCCTACAGTTGCAGTGGGAGAGGCAGAGGCAGTGGTCTGAAGGCAGTGTCCCCGCTCACTTCATAATCAGGCGGTCGCACCACCAAGAACCGAAATGCGACAGTTGTTCCCTTACTGCCAAAGTCCAAATTAGAAAGCAACACAAGCGCCTCTGCTGAGAAAGATTATTTGCAAACAAGGGTGAGTCTAACTGGTGTTCAGAATAAAGCATAAACAACCTGCTGAATCATTTAGCAACTAGGGATTTATTCCTTTTTTCAAAAAATATTTTTGTTTATACGTGACACAATGTTTTTAGTGCATGGAAAGAACGACAGGTTTTTTATATATATATATATATGTACAGTGAGCAACAATTACATGTGAAAAAATTATTTACACACTCTCAACATTCGTGGCCTTCCAATCATACAAAACACTTGCATACACAAAAATCAGTAAAACAATACAAACAACAGCTAGGTACAAAAATACAAAAGTACATGAAACCACGTATCGGTCATAAATCAGTCGGATAAATCCCTTGGTGTTTTTTAGAGAAATATTCCTAAAGTCTTTTCAACTGGATTTCTGAAAAGGGGGTATTCTTCTTAGAGAGGTTGATACATAGACTGATTTATAACGCAAGAGATGTAGACCAGATACGTAGGGAAGGTGGTCGACGCGTTTCGAACCCGTACAAGTAATAGGGTTCTCCTCAGGACCTGTACTGGTTCTGTGGAAGTAATCAGAAATGGGGTACTTAGTCTAGCGAACTATTTTGAAAGAGAGAGACACTCACCCTGAGTAAAACCAAAGCCTACCTTTAGCAATTGAACCAGAGTCACATAATTCAAGACTAGAGAAGTCAAGGTTTCAAAGGTTTCACCGTGGTGTGCATACAGGGGCTGTGAATAAAAGAAATAAAACAAGCGCGCTTAGTTTCAAACCTACAGTGTCTTTCCTAACTGCGAGGCGCGGGGTTGGATGTTTACCTGCGCTGACGTCAGCGGCTGTTTTGACGTTTAGTCCATGCTTCTGGTTATCCGCGGAGCGGGCTTGATTTGCGCCTCTACTTCACTGTGAATGAAGCGTGAAAGGGGGAGGCCTAGAGTTAGGTTTGTGATGAGACTTGCGTGAACAGAAGATGACGGTCATCGTGAAAGCTACATACCGGGTGAGACAACGGGTCCTTCGTCCTCGGAGTCGTGCTGCAGAGTGAATCAGAGCTGCAGAGCTGTTTAGACTGGTACTTCCTGGTTGATAAGACTCTCAGAGGCTTCTGGGACTTGTAGTTCACTTCATAGCGAGTCTACGGGATTGAGTGGTTCAAGTGTTGGTTTTATATATCTCTGACATCTCGTTCAGTCCCCGCAAGGCAGTGTTGAACTTCATTATTAGTAATGCCTCACGTTGGGCTAATTTGGCATCCAAATCTCCGCCCCTGGGATCTTTTTCAATTTTCGACAATACTGTCCATCTTAGGTCCGATTGTTTATGTTTCATGTTTGTCCAGTGGTTGACAAGTGGGGCGTTTTCTACGCCTCTCCTTATCCGGGATTTATGCTGAGTGATCCTGTTCCTTACTTCTTGTGTGGTCTTACCTATATAGACCAAAGGGCACGGGCAGATGATAGCGTAGACAACATTTTTAGTTTTACAATTTGTAAATGTTTCGTGCTTCCAATGAATGTTTTCAAATGTGAAGACAGAGTCCTCAATGGTTTCATCGCAGCATATGCACGTGCCGCATTTGTGGTGGCCTTTGGTGGGAGGTAGTCCAAATAGACTTTGTATGGTGGGTGATTTCGCCGGCGGGAGGGCAGCTCTTATGATGTGATTAGCAATGCTTTTTTCTTTTTTGAAAGCAAACAACGGGGGGGCTGACAGATCTTCATGCAGATTTTTAAGTAGATGCCAATTAGATAGAATTAGTTTTTTATGTTGATTTGCCGCTGGGCAAAAGGTAGTGACGCATACCATTCTTCTGAGGTCTTGTTTCACTTTCATTTCAAGTAGGGTCTCTTTGGGAGTCCACCATGCTCTTTTGAGGGAATTTTTTAAGAGTTTTTTGGGGTATCCTCTGAGTGTCAGGCGTTCTTTTAGATGGCCTGCATGTTTGAAATATTCCTCCTTGGTGGAGCAATTCCGTCGGATTCTAAGGAATTGTCCATAGGGCAAGTTCTCTTTTAGATTTCGCGGGTGGTTGCTGGTGAAGTGTAGCGCTTTATTTCTATCGGATGGTTTACGAAATAAAGTTGTGCTGAGTCCCTGTGCTTGTGGTTGGATTTCCACGTCCAGAAATGTAATAGATTCCTTTGATGATGTGGCTGAGAATTGGATATCGGCTGTTCTTGAGTTAAGCCATTCCACAAACTTATTCAGATCTTCTTGGTTTCCTGTCCAGATTAGAAATAGATCATCTATATAGCGCATATAGTTGGAAATATGATGGCCATATGGATTGTTGTTATAAATGAATTTTTCTTCGAATAGCCCCATAAACATTATCGCCAGCTCGGGGGCAAAGGGGCAGCCCATCGCTACCCCTTTTATTTGAAAAAAGAACTCTGAATCAAAAGTGAAAAAGTTCTTTTGTAGAGTCAAACGAGCTAGGTCGAGGATGAAATTAGTTGGGACTCTCATTGGTCGTTCACGATTCTCCAGAAAAAAGGTTAAGGTTTCAAGTGCCTGTTCCTGCGGAATCTGAGTGTATAAGGACACTACATCTAGTGTCACTAGCAGTTGATTCTCACTGTTGAATTTAATCGACGCAATTCAGTTGAGGAACGCCGTGGTGTCTTTCAAGTGGGCTGGGATGGTCTCAATGAAGGGTTTAAGGAAGAAGTCGATGTACTTCGCCACCGGTTCAAAAAGTGAGTCGCAGCCGGATATAATTGGCCGACCCGGAGGATTGATCTCATCTTTATGCATTTTGGGGAGAACATAGAACACCGGGGTTCTGGGGCTTTTATTTTGTAAAAATATAAGTTCCTTGGGCCCGACAAATCCTTGATCGAATCCTTTCTGGATTATGTCAAACACTGTTGTTTGTATTGTTTTACTGATTTTTGTGTATGCAAGTGTTTTGTATGATTGGAAGGCCACGAATGTTGAGAGTGTGTAAATAATTTTTTCACATGTAATTGTTGCTCACTGTACATATATATATATAAAAAAACGGTTGTTCTTTCCATGCACTAAAAACATTGTGTCACGTATAAACAAAAATATTTTTTGAAAAAAGGAATAAATCCCTAGTTGCTAAATGATTCAGCAGGTTGTTTATGCTTTATTCTGAACACCAGTTAGACTCACCCTTGTTTGCAAATAATCTTTCTCAGCAGAGGCGCTTGTGTTGCTTTCTAGTTCAGTTTGGCTCAGCCGTGCTGAGTAACGAGTCAAGACCCTTGTGTGTTTTGAGGTTCTCATAGCGGGCAGATGCTCGCGAGGTCCTGTTAGACAGAAAAAGCCTGTCTCAGGGTAATTGTGCTTTGTTGAACTTGTGTTGTGCCCAGCTGTCGGGCTATCATGCTTGGTCACTTTCACTTCACTTTCATTTTCTAACTATCATTCCTTCACGCACTTCTTATTTATTTTTAACTTTCTTTTTGTTATGGCCGAGAAAGATACAGTTTCCTTTAGTGAGGAACATATACAGAACTTAATGAGAGACCCCCCAGTGTTTGCCTCAGCAACCCTTAGCGTTACAGCCAATACACAAAACGAGTCGGACAAACTAACTCGCTTACGCAAAAAACAGATCCGGACGGATCTACACGGCCACTTTTTACTTCAACACCTTCGGGCTGGAACCATCCCAGCAGGACTAATTGTCCGTAACATCCCTGTCATTTTCACAGAAGACCCAGATTATAAAAAGGATTTCAGCGGAATTGAAACCAAGTGCAGCCGGGACCTTATGGTCCTGACCATCGAAACGGCACACAGGATTTCAGTCAAAGAACTGGAAGAAATATCTACCCTCCAGAGAGAGATTGAAAACAACCAACTAATCTCAGATTCAAAAACACTTTTGGAGAAAATAGATAAAGAAATTTCAGAATTTAAAGACGTCACAGTTGCTCAGAAAAGCAACAAATTCGAAATTGATAAGAAGAGTTTTTCGTTGGAATCTGCTTACCCTTACTTAAATAAGGATTTTTACACACGAGCCGACTCACGTCGATATCTACAGGGCAACCAAGGAAGATCTCGCCAAAAATTCATCACATTTTCTGACACAACTTCATCATCCGGGAGCGAGCCTGATAATACTAATCGCCAATACCAAAACAGAACGGACAACCGACCAGGCCAATATCAACAGCAGCAGAATCAACAGCCTTTTTTAGGACGCGGCCAACCGAATCCCCGCGGCAGGACCCGGTTCACCCAACCATGGGAAATGAGAACACGCCAGAAGTTTTACAAGAACTAACCAAATCCCCCATCTTCAACCTTTCTAACAGAACCCTTACTCCAGCCGAAAGATCCATTTTAACAAAAGGCCTCAATTTTGTTCCATCACGCCCTACGGACTATGTTAAAATGAAATTGGAGACATTAGAATTTTGTCGAAAAATTCGCCTGAAAACCTTCTTTCAAGGATCTGAAGAAGTTCAAACAGAAGAGGTGACAGGACTAAGAAAGAAATCATCGTTCTGCCCAAAAGGACCAAATATCCCCAAGGAAGTTATTACATTTGAACGAACTGTACTTTCAGGAATTTCTGCCCTAGAAAAAAAGAAAACCTTTGTGAAATACAACCTCACAAAAGCAGAGAAGGAAGCCTTATCAACCATTAAGAATGACAACAACATTGTGGTTAAACAGGCCGATAAAGGCGGAGCAATTGTTGTATGGGATGTCAACAAATATAAGAATGAAGTCCTCCCTCAACTCAATGATCAAAACTGCTACAGGCGGATCGGCAAAGATCCTACTCTAGACATAAAAAACCAGATGTTTGACATAATCCAGAAAGGATTCGATCAAGGATTTGTCGGGCCCAAGGAACTTATATTTTTACAAAATAAAAGCCCCAGAACCCCGGTGTTCTATGTTCTCCCCAAAATGCATAAAGATGAGATCAATCCTCCGGGTCGGCCAATTATATCCGGCTGCGACTCACTTTTTGAACCGGTGGCGAAGTACATCGACTTCTTCCTTAAACCCTTCATTGAGACCATCCCAGCCCACTTGAAAGACACCACGGCGTTCCTCAACCGAATTGCGTCGATTAAATTCCACAGTGAGAATCAACTGCTAGTGACACTAGATGTAGTGTCCTTATACACTCAGATTCCGCAGGAACAGGCACTTGAAACCTTAACCTTTTTTCTGGAGAATCGTGAACGACCAATGAGAGTCCCAACTAATTTCATCCTCGACCTAGCTCGTTTGACTCTACAAAAGAACTTTTTCACTTTTGATTCAGAGTTCTTTTTTCAAATAAAAGGGGTAGCGATGGGCTGTCCCTTTGCCCCCGAGCTGGCGATAATGTTTATGGGGCTATTCGAAGAAAAATTCATTTATAACAACAATCCGTATGGCCATCATATTTCCAACTATATGCGCTATATAGATGATCTATTTCTAATCTGGACAGGAAACCAAGAAGATCTGAATAAGTTTGTGGAATGGCTTAACTCAAGAACAGCCGATTTCCAATTCTCAGCCACATCATCAAAGGAATCTATTACATTTCTGGACGTGGAAATCCAACCACAAGCACAGGGACTCAGCACAACTTTATTTCGTAAACCATCCGATAGAAATAAAGCGCTACACTTCACCAGCAACCACCCGCGAAATCTAAAAGAGAACTTGCCCTATGGACAATTCCTTAGAATCCGACAGAATTGCTCCACCAAGGAGGAATATTTCAAACATGCAGGCCATCTAAAAGAACGCCTGACACTCAGAGGATACCCCAAAAAACTCTTAAAAAATTCCCTCAAAAGAGCATGGTGGACTCCCAGAGAGACCCTACTTGAAATGAAAGTGAAACAAGACCTCAGAAGAATGGTATGCGTCACTACCTTTTGCCCAGCGGCAAATCAACATAAAAAACTAATTCTATCTAATTGGCATCTACTTAAAAATCTGCATGAAGATCTGTCAGCCCCCCCGTTGTTTGCTTTCAAAAAAGAAAAAAGAATTGCTAATCACATCATAAGAGCTGCCCTCCCGCCGGCGAAATCACCCACCATACAAAGTCTATTTGGACTACCTCCCACCAAAGGCCACCACAAATGCGGCACGTGCATATGCTGCGATGAAACCATTGAGGACTCTGTCTTCACATTTGAAAACATTCATTGGAAGCACGAAACATTTACAAATTGTAAAACTAAAAATGTTGTCTACGCTATCATCTGCCCGTGCCCTTTGGTCTATATAGGTAAGACCACACAAGAAGTAAGGAACAGGATCACTCAGCATAAATCCCGGATAAGGAGAGGCGTAGAAAACGCCCCACTTGTCAACCACTGGACAAACATGAAACATAAACAATCGGACCTAAGATGGACAGTATTGTCGAAAATTGAAAAAGATCCCAGGGGCGGAGATTTGGATGCCAAATTAGCCCAACGTGAGGCATTACTAATAATGAAGTTCAACACTGCCTTGCGGGGACTGAACGAGATGTCAGAGATATATAAAACCAACACTTGAACCACTCAATTTCGTAGACTCGCTATGAAGTGAACTACAAGTCCCAGAAGCCTCTGAGAGTCTTATCAACCAGGAAGTACCAGTCTAAACAGCTCTGCAGCTCTGATTCACTCTGCAGCACGACTCCGAGGACGAAGGACCCGTTGTCTCACCCGGTATGTAGCTTTCACGATGACCGTCATCTTCTGTTCACGCAAGTCTCATCACAAACCTAACTCTAGGCCTCCCCCTTTCACGCTTCATTCACAGTGAAGTAGAGGCGCAAATCAAGCCCGCTCCGCGGATAACCAGAAGCATGGACTAAACGTCAAAACAGCCGCTGATGTCAGCGCAGGTAAACATCCAACCCCGCGCCTCGCAGTTAGGAAAGACACTGTAGGTTTGAAACTAAGCGCGCTTGTTTTATTTCTTTTATTCACAGCCCCTGTATGCACACCACGGTGAAACCTTTGAAACCTTGACTTCTCTAGTCTTGAATTATGTGACTCTGGTTCAATTGCTAAAGGTAGGCTTTGGTTTTACTCAGGGTGAGTGTCTCTCTCTTTCAAAATAGTTCGCTAGACTAAGTACCCCATTTCTGATTACTTCCACAGAACCAGTACAGGTCCTGAGGAGAACCCTATTACTCGTACGGGTTCGAAACGCGTCGACCACCTTCCCTACGTATCTGGTCTACATCTCTTGCGTTATAAATCAGTCTATGTATCAACCTCTCTAAGAAGAATACCCCCTTTTCAGAAATCCAGTTGAAAAGACTTTAGGAATATTTCTCTAAAAAACACCAAGGGATTTATCTGACTGATTTATGACCGATACGTGGTTTCATGTACTTTTGTATTTTTGTACCTAGCTGTTGTTTGTATTGTTTTACTGATTTTTGTGTATGCAAGTGTTTTGTATGATTGGAAGGCCACGAATGTTGAGAGTGTGTAAATAATTTTTTCACATGTAATTGTTGCTCACTGTACATATATATATATATATAAAAAAACTGTCGTTCTTTCCATGCACTAAAAACATTGTGTCACGTATAAACAAAAATATTTTTTAAAAAAAGGAATAAATCCCTAGTTGCTAAATGATTCAGCAGGTTGTTTATGCTTTATTCTGAACACCAGTTAGACTCACCCTTGTTTGCAAATAATCTTTCTCAGCAGAGGCGCTTGTGTTGCTTTCTAGTTCAGTTTGGCTCAGCCGTGCTGAGTAACGAGTCAAGACCCTTGTGTGTTTTAAAGTCCAAATTAGGCCCTTAGTATCTAAATATTGTGAAAATGCCACCTCAGAGCACAATATGGAATGCTAACTGTTAGAGCATGACCTGTAGATCTGCAGAAGAGATACCTCAGCTGTAGAATGAAGAGGTGACAGGCTTGTATTTCATTACTACTTTGAGAAACAGTAAATCTTAGAATATTAGCACAATCACAGCTTTTTGCATGTAAAGTAGCAAAATATGCATTTAAAATTTTTAATGTTAATTTCATTGCTGAACAGTGACTTAAAAAATATTCTCCAAAATTTTAGTTGGTAGACTAATGAGCAGAACAGGGATGCTACGGCAAGAGTGTATCACAGGTTGTGATTTTTCAATGCATAACAATATGTAAATTAGGGGCTTTGGATTTTACCTCACATCTCTGATGATTGTCAGTATTGTTGATGAACAGGCCTTTGATAGATTATTCTTGATCTTTCCCTGCCACACTTCTCTGAAATGTGGCTTCCCTAATAATTTTTGTAAAATGTAAGCAATATATAGCACTCAGAATACATATCTAGACACAAATTGCCCAAAAGATAATAGGTTTTGAATTACTAAAGAAAGTATTGAAGGCTGCATAATTTCCCATCTTTATTTGTATGATATATTGAGTAAGTATGGGCCGAAAATTCGTTCCGCTCGCGGAATTTGCGGATTTTCTGCAATTTCACAATCCGCGAATGTCGCGAAATTGTGGAAAAATTCACGAATCCGCGAGCGGGATGAAATGTTTTTCAGGAAGCACTTACAGGTTTACAGGAGGTGCCCAAGTCGATGCTAATTTCTTTGTAACCATTTACAAAATGGTTACAAAGAAATTTACTTCAACTTGGGCACCTGCTGTAACCCTGTAAGTGCTCCCTGAGTGGGGCCTCCTTGCCTACTTTTATTTTATTTATTTTATTTAGTATTTTGTAGAGCGCACAGCTACCTCCGACGGAGGTGTCCCGGCGCTGAAGACCTTATCTCAGAAGGGAAAAGGGGGCAAGGAGGAAAGGGGGGAGTTTAGATCTGGGAGAAGAACCAGGTCTTTAATTTTTTTCGGAAAAGGGGTTCTGAAGGGGTGAATCTTAACTCTGTAGGTAGCTGGTTCCAGAGTTTAGAGGTGACAACGGCAAAAGCCCTTCCACCCGTACGTGTAAGACGAAACCGGGGGGTTATGATTAAGCGTAGATGATTGGATCTGAGGTTACGCTGTGACTGAGAGAACCTCAGTCTGCGCCGGAGGTATGCAGGGCCACGGTCATTAAGGGCTCTGAAAGCCAAGGTCAGGGCTTTGAATTGGATCCGCATTTTTATTGGGAGCAGTGGAGTTTGATAAGGTGGGGTGAGATGGAGTGGCGAAAAGGGATATTATTGATTAACCTGGCCGCTGCATTCTGGACTCTCTGTAGCTGGTTGGTGAGATAGGATGGAGCCCCTACATACAGGCTATTCTCGTAGTCTAGATGGGAGGTTATCAAGGCATGGACTACTGTTTTTCGGGAGTCAAGTGGTAGGTAGGGAATGATTTTTTTTAACATACGTAGCTTCCCAAAGCAAGCAGAGGTAACTTTGCTGATTTGTGTTTTACAGGAGAGAGAAGTGTCGAATTGAAATCCTAGGTTTCGGGCCGCTGGGACCGGCACTGGGGGAGGGTTTAGTTCGGACGGCCACCAGATATTAGGGGGTAAAGGAGATTTTTGATTAAAAAATAAGACTTCAGTCTTATCAGTGTTGAGTTTTAAATTGTTCTCAGACATCCATGAGGCGATCTTTAACATGCAGTGGCGGAAGTTGTCAAATTATTTTTCAGCGTGGTCTTTGAAGGAGAACACCAGTTGGGTGTCGTCGGTGTAGAAAGTCACCTTGACTCCACACGATTCGACAATCTTTGCTAATGGTTTAAGGTACACATTGAAGAGGAGAGGGCTTAGGGCGGAGCCCTGTGGGACTCCCCAAGTCAGTGTTTTTTTGGCAGAGAGAAACGATCCCAGAATCACTTGTTGAGTTCTGTTTTTTAAAAATGATTTTACCCACAGGAGGGGGGGGGCCGCCAATCCCTGTCTCTTGTAAGCAAGTCATTAGTATGTCGTGCGAGATGGTGTCGAATGCGGCGGACAGGTCGAGGAGGACCAACATGGCCTCCTCTCCCTTGTCCGCGCATTCTCTAATTGACTCAGAGACTTCAAGTAGTGCAGACTCGGTACTAAAGTCCGGTCTGAAACCAGACTGGGTGTCATGAAACAAGGAGTTAGATTCCAGATAGTCTGATAGTTGTAGTTGAACTGCCTTCTCTAGTACTTTATTTACAAAAAGGGGTGGTGAGGGACAGAGTCTCTGAATTAAGCAGAAAGCTCTCACCCAGTCAAAAGATCAGGGCTAGATCCAACACCGTTTTTTAGCTCACTGCACCATCCCAGTTTCAGAACCTGACTGTATGCAAATTAGTCTGTTCCTGTCCCAGTGCATGATGGGAACAGGACAAACCAAACTACAGAAGCCAATTCTTACAGTGGGAAGGAAACAAGCTCCCGGGGACCGGTTTCTGGCATTACAGCCGTCTTCGGCCCGGTTTGCTTGAATCCTGATGGTGCAATGAGCAAGGGTCTCACATCTGAGAATACCCTTCCACGCTTAGGGTGGACAAAAATATTTACAAAAAGGGGTGGTGAGGGACAGAGTCTCTGAATTAAGCAGAAAGCTCTCACCCAGTCAAAAGATCAGGGCTAGATCCAACACCGTTTTTTAGCTCACTGCACCATCCCAGTTTCAGAACCTGACTGTATGCAAATTAGTCTGTTCCTGTCCCAGTGCATGATGGGAACAGGACAAACCAAACTACAGAAGCCAATTCTTACAGTGGGAAGGAAACAAGCTCCCGGGGACCGGTTTCTGGCATTACAGCCGTCTTCGGCCCGGTTTGCTTGAATCCTGATGGTGCAATGAGCAAGGGTCTCACATCTGAGAATACCCTTCCACGCTTAGGGTGGACAAAAATATTTACAAAAAGGGGTGGTGAGGGACAGAGTCTCTGAATTAAGCAGAAAGCTCTCACCCAGTCAAAAGATCAGGGCTAGATCCAACACCGTTTTTTAGCTCACTGCACCATCCCAGTTTCAGAACCTGACTGTATGCAAATTAGTCTGTTCCTGTCCCAGTGCATGATGGGAACAGGACAAACCAAACTACAGAAGCCAATTCTTACAGTGGGAAGGAAACAAGCTCCCGGGGACCGGTTTCTGGCATTACAGCCGTCTTCGGCCCGGTTTGCTTGAATCCTGATGGTGCAATGAGCAAGGGTCTCACATCTGAGAATACCCTTCCACGCTTAGGGTGGACAAAAATATTTACAAAAAGGGGTGGTGAGGGACAGAGTCTCTGAATTAAGCAGAAAGCTCTCACCCAGTCAAAAGATCAGGGCTAGATCCAACACCGTTTTTTAGCTCACTGCACCATCCCAGTTTCAGAACCTGACTGTATGCAAATTAGTCTGTTCCTGTCCCAGTGCATGATGGGAACAGGACAAACCAAACTACAGAAGCCAATTCTTACAGTGGGAAGGAAACAAGCTCCCGGGGACCGGTTTCTGGCATTACAGCCGTCTTCGGCCCGGTTTGCTTGAATCCTGATGGTGCAATGAGCAAGGGTCTCACATCTGAGAATACCCTTCCACGCTTAGGGTGGACAAAAATATTTACAAAAAGGGGTGGTGAGGGACAGAGTCTCTGAATTAAGCAGAAAGCTCTCACCCAGTCAAAAGATCAGGGCTAGATCCAACACCGTTTTTTAGCTCACTGCACCATCCCAGTTTCAGAACCTGACTGTATGCAAATTAGTCTGTTCCTGTCCCAGTGCATGATGGGAACAGGACAAACCAAACTACAGAAGCCAATTCTTACAGTGGGAAGGAAACAAGCTCCCGGGGACCGGTTTCTGGCATTACAGCCGTCTTCGGCCCGGTTTGCTTGAATCCTGATGGTGCAATGAGCAAGGGTCTCACATCTGAGAATACCCTTCCACGCTTAGGGTGGACAAAAATATTTACAAAAAGGGGTGGTGAGGGACAGAGTCTCTGAATTAAGCAGAAAGCTCTCACCCAGTCAAAAGATCAGGGCTAGATCCAACACCGTTTTTTAGCTCACTGCACCATCCCAGTTTCAGAACCTGACTGTATGCAAATTAGTCTGTTCCTGTCCCAGTGCATGATGGGAACAGGACAAACCAAACTACAGAAGCCAATTCTTACAGTGGGAAGGAAACAAGCTCCCGGGGACCGGTTTCTGGCATTACAGCCGTCTTCGGCCCGGTTTGCTTGAATCCTGATGGTGCAATGAGCAAGGGTCTCACATCTGAGAATACCCTTCCACGCTTAGGGTGGACAAAAATATTTACAAAAAGGGGTGGTGAGGGACAGAGTCTCTGAATTAAGCAGAAAGCTCTCACCCAGTCAAAAGATCAGGGCTAGATCCAACACCGTTTTTTAGCTCACTGCACCATCCCAGTTTCAGAACCTGACTGTATGCAAATTAGTCTGTTCCTGTCCCAGTGCATGATGGGAACAGGACAAACCAAACTACAGAAGCCAATTCTTACAGTGGGAAGGAAACAAGCTCCCGGGGACCGGTTTCTGGCATTACAGCCGTCTTCGGCCCGGTTTGCTTGAATCCTGATGGTGCAATGAGCAAGGGTCTCACATCTGAGAATACCCTTCCACGCTTAGGGTGGACAAAAATATTTACAAAAAGGGGTGGTGAGGGACAGAGTCTCTGAATTAAGCAGAAAGCTCTCACCCAGTCAAAAGATCAGGGCTAGATCCAACACCGTTTTTTAGCTCACTGCACCATCCCAGTTTCAGAACCTGACTGTATGCAAATTAGTCTGTTCCTGTCCCAGTGCATGATGGGAACAGGACAAACCAAACTACAGAAGCCAATTCTTACAGTGGGAAGGAAACAAGCTCCCGGGGACCGGTTTCTGGCATTACAGCCGTCTTCGGCCCGGTTTGCTTGAATCCTGATGGTGCAATGAGCAAGGGTCTCACATCTGAGAATACCCTTCCACGCTTAGGGTGGACAAAAATATTTACAAAAAGGGGTGGTGAGGGACAGAGTCTCTGAATTAAGCAGAAAGCTCTCACCCAGTCAAAAGATCAGGGCTAGATCCAACACCGTTTTTTAGCTCACTGCACCATCCCAGTTTCAGAACCTGACTGTATGCAAATTAGTCTGTTCCTGTCCCAGTGCATGATGGGAACAGGACAAACCAAACTACAGAAGCCAATTCTTACAGTGGGAAGGAAACAAGCTCCCGGGGACCGGTTTCTGGCATTACAGCCGTCTTCGGCCCGGTTTGCTTGAATCCTGATGGTGCAATGAGCAAGGGTCTCACATCTGAGAATACCCTTCCACGCTTAGGGTGGACAAAAATATTTACAAAAAGGGGTGGTGAGGGACAGAGTCTCTGAATTAAGCAGAAAGCTCTCACCCAGTCAAAAGATCAGGGCTAGATCCAACACCGTTTTTTAGCTCACTGCACCATCCCAGTTTCAGAACCTGACTGTATGCAAATTAGTCTGTTCCTGTCCCAGTGCATGATGGGAACAGGACAAACCAAACTACAGAAGCCAATTCTTACAGTGGGAAGGAAACAAGCTCCCGGGGACCGGTTTCTGGCATTACAGCCGTCTTCGGCCCGGTTTGCTTGAATCCTGATGGTGCAATGAGCAAGGGTCTCACATCTGAGAATACCCTTCCACGCTTAGGGTGGACAAAAATATTTACAAAAAGGGGTGGTGAGGGACAGAGTCTCTGAATTAAGCAGAAAGCTCTCACCCAGTCAAAAGATCAGGGCTAGATCCAACACCGTTTTTTAGCTCACTGCACCATCCCAGTTTCAGAACCTGACTGTATGCAAATTAGTCTGTTCCTGTCCCAGTGCATGATGGGAACAGGACAAACCAAACTACAGAAGCCAATTCTTACAGTGGGAAGGAAACAAGCTCCCGGGGACCGGTTTCTGGCATTACAGCCGTCTTCGGCCCGGTTTGCTTGAATCCTGATGGTGCAATGAGCAAGGGTCTCACATCTGAGAATACCCTTCCACGCTTAGGGTGGACAAAAATATTTACAAAAAGGGGTGGTGAGGGACAGAGTCTCTGAATTAAGCAGAAAGCTCTCACCCAGTCAAAAGATCAGGGCTAGATCCAACACCGTTTTTTAGCTCACTGCACCATCCCAGTTTCAGAACCTGACTGTATGCAAATTAGTCTGTTCCTGTCCCAGTGCATGATGGGAACAGGACAAACCAAACTACAGAAGCCAATTCTTACAGTGGGAAGGAAACAAGCTCCCGGGGACCGGTTTCTGGCATTACAGCCGTCTTCGGCCCGGTTTGCTTGAATCCTGATGGTGCAATGAGCAAGGGTCTCACATCTGAGAATACCCTTCCACGCTTAGGGTGGACAAAAATATTTACAAAAAGGGGTGGTGAGGGACAGAGTCTCTGAATTAAGCAGAAAGCTCTCACCCAGTCAAAAGATCAGGGCTAGATCCAACACCGTTTTTTAGCTCACTGCACCATCCCAGTTTCAGAACCTGACTGTATGCAAATTAGTCTGTTCCTGTCCCAGTGCATGATGGGAACAGGACAAACCAAACTACAGAAGCCAATTCTTACAGTGGGAAGGAAACAAGCTCCCGGGGACCGGTTTCTGGCATTACAGCCGTCTTCGGCCCGGTTTGCTCAATTCAGACACTCTGTTCATCACCACCCCCTTTTGTAAATCGATTTTGGCCACTATAGGTGTGGCAGGGTATACTCAGACATGAGTCCCTTTCTCACTGCTCCATCAGGATTCAAGCAAGCCGGGCCGAAGAGGCTGAAATGCCAGAAACCGGTCCCCGGTAGCTTGTCTCCTTTCTGGTAAAGAATTGGCTTGGTAGTTTAGTCTGCCCTGTTCCCATGATGCACTGGGCCAGGGACAGACTGATTTGCATATAGCCATGTTCTGAGCTGGGATGGGGCAGTGAGATAAATAACGGTGATGGATCAAGCCCTGATCTTTGGACTGGGTAAGAGTGGTCTGCTCAATTCAGACACTCTGTTCATCACCACCCCCTTTTGTAAATCGATTCTCTAGTACTTTGGCGGGTTTGGGCAGAAGTGAAATCGGACGGTAATTACTCAGACAAAGAGGGTCCATACCTACTTTTTTTTGGATAGGTATAAGTAATGCATGTTTCCAGGCTGCAGAGACAACACTGGTGGAAAGGGAGGATTTCCAGATTGCGAGTAGGGAGTCGATAATTAAAGGAGCAATAGCATTCAGGATTAAGGCTGGGGCAGGGTCTAGAGGTGAGCCTGATTTGCAATCCAGAAATAATTTTGTGGCTTGTTCCTTAGTAAGAGGTTGGAATGCTGTAAAGGCAAGATTATGATTCGTGCCAGGATCTTCAGTGTTGACCGTACCATTTTGATGGATAGTAGCTGCAATGTTGATAATTTTCTCTTCAAATTTTTTTTAAAGATTGTCACATAATGTTTGCGACATGGGGATTGGGGCAGCAAGAGCATTAGGCTGAGTGAAGTCTTTGACTATATTGAAGAGGGTCTTGGTGGAATTCTTTGCTTTGGCAATGGTGTCAGAGAAGTAAGTGCTCATGGAATGGTGTTTAAGTTTACGAAACTCTTTAAGGCCTTGTCTATAAAGCGCCTTGGCTACTGGGTCATAGTTCTGTCTCCAGAGTCGTTCAAGCTTCTTGCACATGCTTCTATGTGCCCTGAGTTCTTGTGTGAACCATGGAGCAGAAGGTTTTAGTCTGTGGGAGGTGAGAGGACGCAGTGGGGCTATTTTTTCTATTGCAGAAGTGAGGTCATTGTTTACTGTACATACTGCGGCGTCCAGGTCATCCAGAGGCGGGTTGCGACTCGTTGCGTATGTTTGCTCTAAGGCAGTTCGAGAGAGTTTGTGCCATTTTCTGCCTTGAGTTCTTATGGCAGATTCTTGTTTAATAATTTGGGGTAGAGAAATCTCAAAAGGTACTAAGTAGTGGTCAGACCATGCCAGGGGTGAAGGGGGGAAGGTTATAAGTTTCTCATGATTTGAGAATATGAGGTCGAGAGTGTGTCCAGCGACATGAGTAGTGCCTGTTACCCTTTGTGATAGATTAAGATTTTGCATTGATTCCAGGAGGTGGGCAGCGCGATTGCAGCTGCTAACGTCTACATGATGGTTGAAGTCTCCCAGAACAATGAAGTCAGGGTGTTTGAGGGAGAGATCTGCTGTAATTGCCAGTAACTCTTGGATGGCAGGTTGGGAAGAGTTAGGGGGGACGTGGGCCAACATTCCTAAGGAGATGGCAGTGGTGGAATCTACGATAGAGAAGTATAAAGCTTCTATAGGTTTGGCGTTAGTGATTTTTATGGTGGTAATTTTTAGGTGATTCCTTAAAATTACCCCTATTCCTCCTCCTGGTTTGGAGCCTTCGCGGCTAAATCCAGAAAATCTGTAACCCGGTGAAATAGCTAGAGCGATGTCAGGGTTGGAGGAGTCTTTAATCCAGGTCTCAGTTAGAAAAACTATGTCCCAGGGTGTAGAGGACAGTAGCAGCCAGATGTCATTGGCGTGGCCGGGTAGTGAGCGGCAGTTCACTAGTCCCATAGAATAGGTTTTGGTAGGGAGGGGATTGGTGTCAACGGGTTTGCGTGGGCAGGTCCAGGTAGGGTGGAGCGAGAAAGAGCAATTAGGGCATTTGTGTGAAAAGGGGCTGGGTAGGGGAAAGCAGCAGGGCGAGGGGGACGAACAGGATGTCTTACCTATGTCCAGAAGCTGTGATTTGGACCAGGTTAGTATCTGGGCGGCCGGAGAACTGGCAGCATGGCCATAGGCACGGAGCTGGCGCGGACGGGCTTGCCTTAGGCGCGCCTTTGGCGCGCAAACGGCGCGCCCGCTGCGCTCGTCCGCAGCGCGGCCGGGAAGCGCACATGATTGAAGTGTAGGGGGCGTGGCCTAGGGAGGTGGGCGTGGCCTCGAGGTGCCGAGCGAATGGCGGCAAGCCTGGAAGACAATCCACGTCAGCGCTAGAGTCTGCTGGGCGTGGGTGTGCAAAGGAGCATCAAGGAGGCTTTTGTTAAAAACACAGTAAGCAATCAATTTAAAAAGCAGTTTCCCGATTTTACAATCCCTTCTCCCGGCTTCCGCCTCAGGAGATATGCAATCTTCTGGTCACGCTAGTGATCAGCGCGCCTAAAGTACACAGCGCAGGGGGCGTGGCCTAGGGAGGTGGGCGTGGCCTCGAGGTGCCGAGCGAATGGCGGCAAGCCTGGAAGACAATCCACGTCAGGGCTAGAGTCCGCTGGGCGTGGGTGTGCAAAGGAGCATCAAGGAGGCTTTTGTTAAAAACACAGTAAGCAATCAATTTAAAAAGCAGTTTGCCGATTTTACAATCCCTTCTTCCGGCTTCCGCCTCAGGAGATATGCAATCTTCTGGTCGCGCTAGTGATCAGCGCGCCTAAAGTACACAGCTATGGGGGCGTGGCCTAGGGAGGTGGGCGTGGCCTCGAGGTGCCGAGCGAATAGCGGCAAGCCTGGAAGACAATCCACGTCAGCGCTAGAGTCAGCTTGGAGTGGGTGTGCAAAGGAGCATCAAGGAGGCTTTTGTTAAAAACACAGTAAGCAATCAATTTAAAAAGCAGTTTGCCGATTTTGCAATCCCTTCTCCCGGCTTCCGCATCAGGAGATATGCAATCTTCTGGTCGCGCTAGTGATCAGCGGGCCTAAAGTACACAGCGCAGGGGGCGTGGCCTAGGGAGGTGGGCGTGGCCTCGAAGTGCCAAGCGAATGGCGGCAAGCCTGGAAGACAATCCACGTCAGCGCTAGAGTCCGCTGGGCGTGGGTGTGCAAATGAGCATCAAGGAGGCTTTTGTTAAAAACACAGTAAGCAATCAATTAAAAAAGCAGTTTGCCGATTTTACAATCCCTTCTCCCGGCTTCCGCCTCAGGAGATATGCAACTTGCAACTATTCTCTGACCCTGCTCTGACCCTCGAAGCAGGGTGAGAGAATAGTTATAAATATGGCACGAGGCTCCTATCCCAAAAATTAAACCTCAACAGGAAGCACTTACAGATAAGTAACAGATGCCCGAGTTGAGGCTAAAATTCAGTAGCGTTTTAATCAGCCAAAACATTAGTGAGCATGTCGAGGCTGGGCAAGTTTGCTTTAACCCCATCCCTGCCGTTGGAAATTAGTTGTAATACTCGAGGAAGGTCTTTGCATCCATGAGGTTCTCGAGCACTGTCCCCTTGTAGTTCCTGAGGCCAGGAGGCTGCTTTCTCCTCACCAGCTGCCCTGCTCGCTCTCTGACCCTTTACACAAGAAGCATGTGCACACGCATAGAAGCCCCGCACCACACACTAGCAGTAGCAAACGTTTTTCCCACCCTTTCCCAACTATGATGGACAGCTCACTCAAGGGACCTCGGCGCCTTTTGGCGCGGTGGCAAAGTTACAGGCACACATGGTCAGTGGAGACAAATTGTCTGGCCCTTTACGCAGCTGCAGTGTAGGAAAAAAACTATACATTTACACAACGAGGTAGCACTTACTGATTAGCCAGTACTCCAGTTGAGTAGAGGTATTGCACAAAACGATGGCATCTTCATGGATAACTATGCAGGGCAGGATTCATTCTGGCACGAGGCTCCTGTCACAAAAAATAAACCTCAACAGGAAGCACTTACAGATATAGCTGGTGCCCGAGTTGAAGTTCAAATTCAGTAATGTTTTTACTCAGCCCAAAACATTAGTGAGCACGGTCGAGGCTGGGCAAGTGTGCTTGCCTTTAACCCCATATCTGCCGTCGAATATTAGCTGTAATACTCGAGGGAGGTCTTTGCATCCATAAGTTTCTCGAGCGCGATCACATTGTAGTTCCTGTGGCCAGGAGGCTGCTTTCTCCTCACCTGCTGCCCTGCTCGCTTTCTGACCCTTTACACAAGAGGCATGTGCACACACATAGAAGCCACGCACCACACACTAGCAGTATCAAACGTTTTTTCCCGCCCTTTCCCAACTATGATGGACAGCTCACTCAAGGGACCTCTGCGCCTTTTGGCGCGGTGCAAAGTTACAGGCACACATGATCAGTGGAGACACATCTTCTGGCCCTATACGCAGGTGCAGTGTGCGAAAAGCACCATGCATTTACACAACGAGGTAGCACTTACTGTTTAGCCAGTACTCCAGTTGAGTAGAGGTATTGCACAAAACGGTAACATCTTCGTGGATAACTATGCAGGGCAGGATTCATTCTGGCATGAGGCTCCTGTCGCAAAAATTAAACCTCAGCAGGAAGCACTTACAGATATAGCTTGTGCCCGAGTTGAAGTTCAAATTCAGTAGAGTTTTTAATCAGCCCAAAACATTCGTGAGCACGGTCGAGGCTGGGCAAGTGTGCTTTAACCCCATATCTGCAGTTGAAAATTAGTTGTAATACTCGAGGGTGGTCTTTGCATCCATGCGTTTCTCGAGCGCGATCCCATTGTAGTTCCTGTGGCCAGGAGGCTGCTTTCTCCTCACCTGCTGTCCTGCTCGATCTCTGACCCTTTACACAAGAGGCATGTGCACACACATAGAAGCCACGCACCACACACTAGCAGTATCAAACGTTTTTCCCGCCCTTTCCCATCTATGATGGACAGCTCACTCAAGGGACCTTGGCGCCTTTTGGCGCGGTGGCAAAGTTACAGGCACACATGGTCACTGGGGACAAATCATCTGGCCCTTTACACAGCTGCAGTGTAGGAAAAGCACTATACATTTACCCAATGAGGTAGCACTTACTGATTAGCCAGTAGAAAGTACTCCAGTTAAGTATGGTGCAAATCGCAAAAGAAATCCGCGATTTTGCCAGAAAATCTGCGAATTTGCAGATTTTTTTGCGATTTCGCGCAAATTGGCGGACCGCAGATCCGCAAAATTCGCCAATACTTAATATTGAGAAAAAATATCGACAGAGTGTTAGATATGGGTTTTCTGGTTGGCTAAGGTATGCACATAGGCCGGCAGAATTCACCACTCTAATCAGGGTAAGGGGATTACATGTCTAAAATAACCCCTGCTCACCCCCTTTAAAGCTTGGCTCGAGCAGTCAGGCTTATCTTTGATGCAATGTGTAAAGGATTTGCACATAACACATAGTAATACATTGAAAACACTGCAAAGGACACAATACCAGTTTTAGAAAAACATCCAGTATTCATCTGTGTAAAACAAGACCTTAATGATTCAAAACCAACATACAGTAATCTCCAATACAAATAAAGCAAAAATAGACTGTATATACAGTTCCTTGAAGTTAATAGCTCTGTTCATGGCTATCATGGCATTGTGAGCAAACAAATCCAACAGTTTTGGCCAACCACAGGATTTCACAGGCCAGCTAGGGTGTTGGGAGACCCGTAAATTAGTACCTTTGGAGATGCAGAGTTTGAACCTTGCGGTGAGGTCTGGAGGAGTGGCATTGTCAGGCGTTGGTTCCAGGAGTTGGTGTAGGAGTGATTGGGCCCTTGAAGTCACACGGGTTGTAGGTTAAATTCCTTGAGTTTGAAGTCAGTAGTCCAGAGTCGGCAGGTGTGGGGGCTGTAGTGTGAAGTGGAGCAGTGCACCGTGCGGTGCCTTCAGGTAGCGGTGCAGGCAGTGGCTCGGTGATGGTCATCCAGTTGGATCATTGAGACCAGGGCTGCGGTGCGATGCGGGCGGTGCTGGTTGCAATGCTAACAGGTCATGGTGCAGACAGCGGCATTGTCTTACCTGAAGCACTGTTGTTGGCAGACACCAGGCTCTGGTCCAAGATGGGGCAATGAGGAGTGCGGGTCCCACAGGTCACGGTGCAGGCAGTGGAGTCGGTTGAGGAACTGGAGTCAATGGTGCTGGCACCGGTGGGCCAAGGCTGCGGTGTGGGACAGGGCATTGTGTCGGGTAACTTATGAGTGGTGCCTCTAAACCACAGTACAAGCAGTGGCGTTGATGTCAGCTTGAAGAGTCATCATCGGTGAGACCATGGCTGCAGTTAAAGCTGGACAGTGCTCTGTTATCTCCACAAGTGGTATCCATAGGTCATGGTGCAGGCAGCGGTGTTGGTGAGAGCTGAGCGGCAGTGTCGGGGGTGCCAAGGCAGCAGTATGATGCGAGGCAATGTGGAGTGCGGTGCCCAGAGGTCACAGTGCATGCAGTGGCTCTGTGGCAGTGTCAGGTGGCATTGTCGGTGAGACTAAGGTTGTGGTGCAAAGTGCGGTAGCGCTCTATACTGTGCCTTCAGGTCATGGAGTTTGCAGCTGCGTCGTTGACGGCATTGGATTTACTTTTTTCTCTGTGGCAGCTGAAAGATCCATTTCTCTGACACTTCCAACAGGAGGCAAGCTCTATATCAAGCCCTTGGAGATACTTAGAATGTAGAAATAACAGACCAGTGCTTTCCCTGCCCAAGACGGAAGCAGCAACTGCAGGCCACCCCAACAAAGCACCCAACAAAGTGTCAGTCTCTCCTCGTAGCTCCCCCAGCTCTTCTTCCTGGCAGGCTCCTTAGTCCAGTAGTAATCTAAAGTTATGGGGTCAGGGCTCACATATTTATACCACATTTTCCTTTGAAGGTAGTACAAGCAAAGATCCTCTGGCTCACGTAAACTAATTCAGCCTGCATCAGGCCAGGTTCACCACAGGAGGTGGAGAGAGCTTTGTGAGAGGTAGCCACAGTCCATTAAGGTGCAAACGACAACTCCTCTCACTACTCTAAATGCAGCCTGGACTATTTAGGCTGGCAATGAGTCACTCAGGAAAGGAAGAACACACCCTAACCCCCCTTCTTGGGTCTGTCCAGTGTGAATGCACATCCCCTGGTCCTGTCACTCTAAACCCAGACAGGAAATACACAAAAGGCAGAGGCACACAGAATGGTTAGACAAGAAAATACCCACTTTCATTTTCAAGCACACAGCATAAAAATCATCTTTACTAAAAGATATTTTCAAATTCTGAGTTCAGGGATATTAAACTCCACTAGCCAGCTACATGTGTATAAGTGTTACAAAGCAGTGCCCATGTTAACCTAGGGGAGAGATAGCCTTTCAACAGTGAAAATTATATGCACTGTAGTTCACTATCAGGACATGTAATACACACCATTACATTTACAACCTTTCACATACACTGCAACCTGCCCACAGGGGTATCTTGGGCCTTCCTTAAGGGTGTCTTACATGTAAGAAAAGTGAAGGTTAGAGCCTGCCAAGTAGGTGCACTTGCCAGGTCGACATGGCAGTAACGCAGACACTGCAGTGACAGGTCTGAGAACCCTTTGAAAGGCTAATTGTGTAGAGACTGTAATTCAATTATTGACTTTATATTAATTTCTACTGCCAACTCCGGAATTCTGACCTTGTGTGTGGTTGGCAAGGATGTATTTAGTGACCATTACCCCCTTTCTATTAGTGTAAAAACAAAGGAACGTAATTCCAAGAACCCCACCCTTCTGTGGGGAAAGCAGCTAACAGGGAGGTGAAACGCCCTGGGGAGGATCTGCCACGAAGACCTGTCGCCGTGAGGGGAACTGCCGTGGACATACTGACACCAGCGCCAGCACCCTGACCGCCGCGAGGGCAAGGGACTACATCCCCCAGGTGCCCCGGCGGTCAGGTGACGTCAGCGGAGCGCCCGGAGGCGCGGGGTAAAGCCAGGAGAGCCGAGCGCTGGTGGCGAGCGCTGTGGGGAAAGCAGCTAACAGGGAGGTGAAACGCCCTGGGGAGGATCTGCCATGAAGACCTGTCGCCGTGAGGGGAACGGCCGTGGACATACTGACACCAGCGCCAGCACCCTGACCGCCGCGAGGGCAAGGGACTACATCCCCCAGGTGCCCCGGCGGTCAGGTGACGTCAGCGGAGCGCCCGGAGGCGCGGGGTAAAGCCAGGAGAGCCGAGCGCTGGTGGCGAACGCTGTGGGGAAAGCAGCTAACAGGGAGGTGAAACGCCCTGGGGAGGATCTGCCACAAAGACCTGTCGCCGTGAGGGGAACAGCCGTGGACATACTGACACCAGCGCCAGCACCCTGACCGCCGTGAGGGCAAGGGACTACATCCCCCAGGTGCCCCGGTGGTCAGGTGACGTCAGCGGAGCGCCCGGAGGCGCGGGGTAAAGCCAGGAGAGCCGAGCGCTGGTGGCGAGCGCTGTGGGGAAAGCAGCTAACAGGGAGGTGAAACGCCCTGGGGAGGATCTGCCATTAAGACCTGTCGCCGTGAGGGGAACGGCCGTGGACATACTGACACCAGCGCCAGCACCCTGACCGCCGCGAGGGCAAGGGACTACATCCCCCAGGTGCCCCGGCGGTCAGGTGACATCAGCAGAGCGCCCGGAGGCGCGGGGTAAAGCCAGGAGAGCCGAGCGCTGGTGGCGAATGCTGTGGGGAAAGCAGCTAACAGGGAGGTGAAACGCCCTGGGGAGGATCTGCCACAAAGACCTGTCGCCGTGAGGGGAACGGCCGTGGACATACTGACACCAGCGCCAGCACCCTGACCGCCGCGAGGGCAAGGGACTACATCCCCCAGGTGCCCCGGCGGTCAGGTGACGTCAGCGGAGCGCCCAGAGGCGCGGGGTAAAGCCAGGAGAGCCGAGCGCTGGTGGTGAACGCTGTGGGGAAAGCAGCTAACAGGGAGGTGAAATGCCCTGGGGAGGATCTGCCACAAAGACCTGTCGCCGTGAGGGGAACGGCCGTGGACATACTGACACCAGCGCCAGCACCCTGACCGCCGTGAGGGCAAGGGACTACATCCCCCAGGTGCCCCGGCGGTCAGGTGACGTCAGCGGAGCGCCCGGAGGCGCGGGGTAAAGCCAGGAGAACCTTTCACACCGCGAGTCGCGCGCGGGAGCGCCGGGCTAAGCCCGGGCAAAGGGCGGGCCCTCTACGGCCCTCATCGGACAGAGGAGGACGGGGACGGGCTACCCCCCTTTGCAAGTTGTGAGGTATATTACCGACCCGTATTACTGTATCCATGCCTAAGTCCAAATCAGGGGATATGTCCAATCACATCCCGGATGATATATTCGCACATTCCCCATCTAGTTTCCCATGGCTGGATGACCTTAACAGTCTGTGCAAGGTCAAATATGTTCCTGCAGCACCCTCCCCGACGCTAAAACGCCGCAGCTCATTATCATATCCAAGGGAGCAGAAATCTCTTACTGATACAAAACGTACACCTCCCAGGGCTACGCTTGTCAAAAAGAAGATTGTTGGGAACAAAGCCAATGTGAGCTCTACTGAATTTCAAACACCTGATAAACCTTCTCCAAGTCCAATTCCATCCTTAACTAATTCTCTTTTTACCATGCCACCTGGTGTCAATCTGGAGGATTTATCACCACCCTCCCATCAGGCCCTCCTATCTATAGTTGAGCATCTGCTCAAATCTTTAATACACCCCTTGATGGACAAAATCTCTATGCTGGGGAATAAGCTCATAGGGCTGGAGAACTCCATTGAATCCCTCCGGAAACCCTCAGCCCATAACGCAACAGCTCATTGTCCGCCCACAACCGCCCATTCAAATTTACCTAACTTGACTACTCCGTATGAAGCGGCGCCTATCCAATTGCCAACCCCCACCTCCTCTCTGCCTATCAACCCCAAAGCCCCCCTGAAATTGAAAAACCCACGTCATGCTCCACCTAAACTTGTGCGCACCACCCACATACACTTACCTCCAGAAGCAGCGCCTTTTGTCATTGTTCTTTCGGGAGTCCCTGAACTAACAGAAGGCAAAGCTGAGAGACACCACGAACTAATGAACAAGGTCAAATACCGGCTATCAAAAAACAGACCTCTGCCCTACCACCTTGATGGCCGAATAATAAGTGTCCGGAGGGTGGGATGGCTTGGACCTCTTAAAAAAGACATCTCGGGGGATTTGATCTTGATACGTTTTAGGAGTAGATACATTGTGCCATACATGCGGACGTGGCTACCCCAAAATGGAGATGGGCTCATTTCTACCTGGAATCTACATGACTTTTACCCTTATAGGTCCTACACGCTTTCCCCTAGTACCTGGGGCATTGATAGCATCCTGGGGGGTAGAGGAACACATCCAAGCAATTGCAGTAGTTTTCCAGTGGCTTTTAATTATCCCAAACCGCTGTACAATGGTTTTTTTGTGTCATAATTATTAATTCTTGTAGATTACTGTGCCCTACAACGTAGCCTAAAGGTTTCGTAAAGCATGTTTAATGCACTAACTGTGTAACCAAAAGCTATTAGGAGATTTATTTTAAAATGTTTATAAATGTATTTTAGTATTTGTCTGTATGCTTTTATGATTTTAATATCTAAAATCGAATAAAGCTTTCTGATGATGATGACTAATTGTGTGCGTGGCACAATCAGTGCTGCAGGCCCACTAGTAGCATTTGATTTGCAGGCCCTGGACACACCTTTGCACAATGCTAGGGACTTAGTAAATCAAGTATGCCAGTCATGGAAACACCAATCCATAAACACAATTTGCATGGACAGCATATGCTCTTTAGCACTGAATAGCAGTTGTAAAGCGCCCAGGGTCCTAAAACCAACAAAAAATAGATTAAACACAGGAGGCCAAAGAGAAAAACATCTGGGGGTAAGCCCGCTAAATAAGCCAAGCCAATTCTATGTGTGCTGCAGAATGCAGCGTGCATAGAAAGAGGAAATAAACACGGAGAAATTAATACATTGCTCCTTGTTGTGCCTCCCTACGCCTCCCTTGGGGCGGAGTAGCATTCAGACTCATTTCCAGCTTTACAATTTCATGGAAATCTGGAATGGTGTCAGGTTCCATGGGTGTTGCGTTGGAACTCCCACAGCAACACCCACGGAACGCCCCTTTCACGCAAACTGCTAAAGGTAAAGGGGCCATATTTACAAGGACTGGAAAAGTCACGCAGTGTGGCTTTTCCTGTCCTTGTAAATTTGGGGCAGTAAAATGCGCCACCGGCGAGTCACAAAAAGTGACGCACCTGTGGTGCAAGGGGCTTGTAAATAAGCCTCATTAGATTCTTCTTGATGTTTTAATTTTTCTCTGCCTCTCTTCGACAAAGTGCCTCTAAGGCCCTCCTTGTAGCTAATGTAAATAGAGACATGGCACTGTCTGCTGCTAGGTGGTGGGTTGCCCCCATTTCAGTTCTTTTTGATCCTTTAAACTTTGAATCTGAGCCAAAACATCATGTGATATTGGCTTCTCACTCAATCAGTTCCATCCTTTGTTGAGTTGAGTGGTTGACAAGCTCAAAATTACTTGGCAAGTGTTGCCTCTAGGAGTGGTGTTTACAATTTGGCATGAACCCTTTTCTTTGCAAAGGCGTCAATACTTGTTTTGTCTAATTCATCTATGTTTTGCCTCATTCATGTTTGGATTTGTGCTGCTCCAAAATATTCTGGAGAGGGATTTTGTGAACAACTTCTTGAAAGCTGCTCTTATCCTTGTTATCCTGGGGTCTGGTATCATCTGAAATGTGGACTTGCTTCCAGGATATCTATATAAGGAGCCATTCAGTACAAAGGATAAATTCTGATTGCAGAGCAGATTCCTCACTATTAAGAATTTGGGAGCATATCATCAATGGCCAGCGATAACCATTGCTGGCCGTGTTTAGCGTGCAGAAAATTAACGAAGCCTTTCGCCAGATTCTATCGTGCAGTGAGCGCACTATCAGCAACGGGCACTGTCGAGGCAATAGAAATCCAGGCAATATCGTCGATAAGGGGCAATATCACAGGATTACCTGCGATAAAAAAAAGAGTTAGACAAGAACATTGCTGATAGGGAGATGTGGACTCAGCATAATAATCCACCTCCCATTATAGACATAGCCAAGTCAGAAAAGTAGCAGGCTTAGGAAACCTGCGATAAAGCCGGTTAGCGCCAGTTTAAATGTCACTAGGCCGGTTAGCGATTTGATTAGTGATAGGAAGAATGCCTGTTAGCGATTAATATCTCTGTAGTTCACACGGGAACACCTACCTCGCATCTCATTAGCGATGTGAGGCGAGGCAATAAGATTATGGGCACTAAGGCATCGATTCACGCGTTAACGTTAACATTATCGCTGCTTTTCGCCCGAAATGGACTTTGCTTTTTCCTAATTGAATGCCACCAAACAGCGCAGAGAATCTCAAAAAACAGACTTAAAAATCCCTCATTATAAATTGCTGGATTTTGCTTTAGGGATACCAGGAGGGGAAATCTCTGATTCTAGTCGTTATTGGGGTAGGGCAGGGGAGAGAATTGTCTGCCTTCCCGTGCGATTCTGCCGGGATCTGACTAGGACCAGGCTCTACTTCTTGCTGCAGGCCAGGGCCCTTATTTATGAGGCCTTGCGTCAGTTTTGCGCCGCCGGTGCGTCACTTTTTGTGACGCACCAGTGGCGTAAAATATGTGCCTTGTTGCGCCATATTTAAAAAGTACATTAAATATGACGCATCATTGGTGTCGCAAGGAGTGCGCACTGAGAAGTGACGCATCGCTGCTTTCACGCAGCGATGCGTTATTTCTCATAAATGAGGCCCCAGGGGCGTAACACAGGCCCCTGCAGCCCCCGCAGTGCAGGGGCCTCAAGGTCCAGGGGGCCCCCTCAGCACTGCACTCTGGCCAGAGAGCTCCTGATTGAGCCTGGAGGGGGCCTCTCTTCGTACCGTGCAGGGAGGCCCCCTCAATCTTCGTTACACCAGTGCTTCAGGCCTCCCCTGTCCCAGCTGCAGGTTTGCCAGGGTGTGGACGCCCATCCAGTGAAGCTCGGCTAAGTGTCTGCAAAGCTAGAATTATCAGGTCGGGAGAAATCTGGCATACTGTAGTGGATCAGAGACGTAATACAGGTGGAAATAAGCCTAAGAGTGAGATACCACAATTCGTAATGAGAGCCTTACTGGATGGGTAACAAAGCAGTCGAAAATACTACTTGCCTTGAGAGTTTAACGTCTTTGCACCATTCCTTCTTCAAGCAGAGGCACATATGTCTTAAAACAAAGCACTGTAATTGTTTTGGTAACATATTGCAAAATTACATTTATTTCTAACGTGATTATGCACACAAAGCCAAGCCAAGATAACCTAAACGTATCTTCTAATATTTGTTTGGCTTGCAGGATATAGTCGAATTTGTCCTGAAAAAAAGTTGAAATAACTTAAGACAGCCATACACCTCTAAAACATGCTTATTCGTCATGATTAATATCAACGCCACTGTTAGAGCGTGCTCGCCGCCATTTCTCTTCCTCAGAAGTGCCTGCTGAAGGATGTAGAGCAGCTGAACATCACAATGGTTGAACTTTCACAAGTAGGGTTACACATCATTTCATTCCTGGCACAGCTGCAGGGCCCTCCAAAGTCCAACATTATTTAACAAGACTGTCAATTCCAGATTTTTTCAAAGCTTTCATGCTGCACGTGCAGCCCCTTAAGAAATGCTACACACCATTACAGTGCTGTCTTAAAGCGTGGCCAAAAAGGGAAAGAAAACATGTTTCTTCCATCGAATACTTAAGTATGTGTGGAAAAGTACTTATTCAGCTTAGGGAAAACAGAGGGAATTGATTATTAGTACAGTGTACTGTAACGTTATTTCACACTGGGGGGTTCACTAATTTATGCTAAAAGCTGAGTCCCCCGCTGTGCTATTTTATTTGTGAAGACATCTGATCTGTTCTTAAAAATATCTATGCTGAGCTATTTTCTCTTCATGCAGATTAAAACCCATAAACAATCGTGCTGCTTTTGGTAAAAGATAATTCTGTTTCTCAGAATGCATTGTCTTTAAAAACATTCACTTTATTTATTTATTCCTTTCGTTCTTTTCATATGTCTTTTTTCTAATTGTTCTTATTTCATCGGGCTCTCCCCCTACATTTTCGACCACATTATCTCAATTCCTCTCATTTTTTATATCACAATATTTCAACTTGCCCGAGATAATCAAAACAAGTAAAAAATATTAATTACCCTCAATAAGTGCAAACCAAATTTATAATTTAGTATCAGGAGGGGAGCAGTGGCGTAGCTAGGGCTTTTGACGGCCGGGGTGATACCACAGTTTGCTGCCCAGTGCCTGTGAGAGAGGTGCTGGGAAACGACCATGGGGAGCGGTGGTTTCAGGTGCGACAGACGACAACGAGCAGGGGGCGGCAACGAAGGAGAATAATAAAAAAACAACAAGCATTTGCAATGCAATCGGCCCCGTATTTGCTAAAGTTATTGCCTTTGTAAATGTAAATGTTTTTTATTTATTTGTTTTGGAGTGGAGTGGATGTATGTGGTGTGTAGTGGAATTATGTGCGTAGGAGCAGTCAGACCCCACAAAGGCCAGACAACAGACTGTCTAACAGCGCATGCACTGTTTAGGCTGGAACTTAAAAGGGTCACTACTCTTCGTGCAGATACTGGAATATCAAAAAGCAGTCAGGCTTGTTGCAGGACAGAAGAGTTAACAGTAGAGCACAGGCATAAGTAACACAGTATTAATAAAGCACAAACTAATCACCCATAAGGGTCTCAAGACACTCGAGGCCATAGGAGAGATTAAGAAAGCTATTGCCCAGACTCACATGATGCTGAGCAGATCTGCCTCTGGGGATCAAACCATGAGCCCCACGTTCCGGAGTCACTCCGGAGTCTTTTGCCCCTGCAGCACACCTCTCCTGGAGGATGTGCTCTTGTATTTATTTAAAGTGATCGATATAAGCTTTTCTTTCTAACAGATTCAGCTGACGGCTGTTAAAGGGCAGGATTTCACTGGAGACACACATATCTTCCAGTATACAAATGAAAAGGGATAGAACACAGGTGTGAAGACCACAGAATATGTAACTCAATTTAACCCCTTGGGTGCTCATGACGAGCTGGACTCGTTTTGACTTTCTATATTTTTAAAAATCGATATTATATTACTTACCTTCAATTCGATATTTTTCACCACTATATTCTGTCCATTCGTTATTTTGTCCATTCTATATTTTGACTTCGATATTTTGGTAATTCCATATTTAGAATTCGATATTTTGTCTTGTTACCGATGCCAGGTCTAACAGGTATCCATTGACATTTTGTCTGTGATACAGGCCAGTTTTGACTGGGTTTAAAAAAGTGCATTGACAACCGGTTTTGTGTTTATCAAGACTCACAGCACAGTGGGTCCAGGGCTGCAGTTGATTATTGTGTTACTCACCAGTAAGCCAACACTTCGAGTGATAGTATTACAATTTTTGAAGATGGTTTAATAGTGTTGTTGGTACATTGTCATTTTTTAACCAATCATAATAAAATATTTTACTTTGAAGTAAAGAAAATGGCAGAAATAAAAGCCATAACTTCAGTCAAAAGTCTAAGGTTAATAGATAGATAAATGGGTGTATCCATGACGTGCTGAAAACTCCTCATGAAGAGGCTCCTTGGTGAACATCAGTCTGTGATTAGTTAATCTGCTAGAGGTGAAAGGATGTATATATTCCATTTGTTGTAAAACAGAATCGAAAACAACTCATGGTGCAACCCACACATCAATAGGTGCTTCCAGTATATTATGTACAGGTGAAACTGAGCGTAGAAAGCCCATGGTGCTCTTGGCGACCGTAATCACACCTACAACATATTAATGCATTTTTATAGATGTACGTTTAAACAAGAAATGCTCAGGAAATGTAAAAATAGGTGACTTCGTGTTAAATGCTCTCATGTGAATAAGTGGTTAGAAATGGGAGAAAAGCTAACACAAGCACTTTCTTTACTATGAAATCGCGGTTTGAGATACAAGTACGTACGTGTATATCGTAACCATAGGGTGCTCCTTAGATTCAACTATAACAGTGCTGGCACACACAACCTTATCACGTGTTAATGCGATTAGGAAGGAACTTTTGATTTTATCATGCACTCACCATATGAAAATTTCCAAATGTGTCTAACTCTTTGCCGACGGCGTCTGTGACATTTCTTGATGAGAAAGTGTCTCTCAGAAATTGGCTAAACAAGGAGCCATATAAACCAGCAGTGAGTGCAGCGCACAGCTGAAGGGATAGGAGCAGTGATGGGAGATGGTGGTGGGGAGGGCACCACACGGAGAAGGGGTAGCGACGAACGGGGGCATGAAGACACGCAGATGCACCCATGTGGATAGGAGCAGCGAGGGCACACTGAGAGATTAAGTGGTGATGAGCAGGGGCACTGAAAACACGAGTTAGGCCTGTAGTGCAGGGAAGAGCATCAGTAGAAAACAAGATGAAACATGCAAGCAGCTTGCGCATGCCTGCTCTCACCCAGGGCTCCATGGGAGTGAACTTGCGACAAAAGGTGGGCCAGCAATGTAGGATCGACCTAAAAACATACCTTGAACTCATAGCTTGCCGCCGCCCACAAACAAGTGACGCCGGGGGTAGACCTCCCCCACTCCCCCCAGCTTCTCCACTAGTGGGGAGGTTTTATTATGTTGATGGGATGTAATGAAGTTGCATAAGGTTTATATGAAACTGTGTAAAAATACTATTACAGAATGATTAGTTATTCTTAGAGGATGAACAAGGCTTTTCAACGCTCAGACAGAAGGCAAGTGCCTCGATGCAAGTCAACAACAATATAACATTCTCTGTGCAACTGCATCACAAGAGTATTGAACAGCCTTTCAAAAAAAGTAGTTAAGTACTTTCCAATGGCGAAGGCGTTGCAGTCTTCCTCGCTCGGGCCTCTATTCACCAGCCACCCTTCTCCAGAGTTTTCCATTAAGAACACTGCTTGAAGCAGCCATTTTCCACTAAGACCCTGGCCATCCCCTCGGTCCCATCCCCATGTATATAGGAGCACTACACATAGCAACAACAACAAAATGCTCCCATTTGTAAGGTAGAAGGGAAAAAAATGAATAAACAGGGACGGCGGCAGCATAACTTAATCGCCGCAAACCTAAAAACAAAAATATTACCTGACTGTGTGTAATGTAACTGGTACTTTTGTAAAGTGTCAGTCGAGTTCATGATCAATAAACATTTCCCCAAAAATTAATCTAACCTTGAGTAATGTAACTAGTGCTCCATCACCTTCGGGTCGCTTGAGTTCACATTATATAATAATTTAGAGAATGACTCCCAGTCTCTGGGGAGCTGCTGTGAATGTGCTCTGAAATTAGAGCTCTGAAAGGAGGACAACCAGAAGAAGCAGTGGGGAGGGCATGCAGTGACCTGGGAGGGACACTTGCTGCTCCCATTTGCCAAGTAGAGGGGAAATAAAGAATAAACAGTGGTGGTTTCTGCAACACTGAACCTCCGCGCACCTAAAAACAAAGAAATTGCCTGAACTTGTGTAAGGTAAGTGGCGCTTGTTTAAAGCTCTTCAATTCCTTTGGGTCAGTCGAGTTCACGCTCTATAAAAATGCCCCCAAAACATAATCTGACATTTTGTAATGTAACTACCATTCATATAAACTGTTCCAACACCTTCAGGATGCTTGAGTTCACATTATTTGAACATGCATCACAGAAAATGAAAAGGGAGTTTCCCAAGCTTTTCCTTTAACTGTGCTGCAAGGTTGGGCTGCTGGATGTCCGGTGAACGAGGCTCGTTCAATCAACAATCAGCAAAGCGAAAGGGTTTTCGGAGAAATCGATGCACTTTTGGAAAATTAAAAAGGTGATTATGAAAACAGCGTCTGAAGCATCTGATTTGTCATCTCGGTATTTGAACAAGATGGGGAGATTAAGTAATGGGTGCCAAAGCTGAACCAATGAAAACATGCAAATAGTGACACAAGCAGGAATCATAGAAAAAATAGTCCCTCAAATGAACACAGAAAATCAGTTAACAGTAATTGGGCGGTGCACTGTGGGAGGAAAACAAGCACAAAAAGGAGGCACAAAGAGGAAGGATTAATCATTAGCAAGCAAGCATTTTTTAACAACAATCAAAGGGATGAATAAAAAGGCAATCGGTGGGATGTAAGCCCACAGAGTGAATATGGCATGTCTCGAAGAGACAGCGCATGCGATGCCTAACTCATCCTAAAATTTTGAAAACAGATATTATGTACTACGTGGTAGCTTTCAACCCCCCAATAAAAGCCCAGACTTAATTTCCTTATTATGACTTATTTAGTCATATGTAGTACTGAAATGATTTAGCAGTTCAACTGTCATAACTTATTACATTTACGTTCTGACATCACAATGCCTGCTGAAAGTGCCAGCAGCCAAGTGGAAAGGACATGGAGCATATTTAAGGCTGCAGTTTAAACAGAAAAAACGGAAATTGTCTTTTGGTTCGTGTAAGATACTATTTTTAAATAGACAGTGATCAGGAGAAAGGAGACATTTATGACAACAGTATTATTGTTTTGCATTCTATAGACTCTCCGACGTAACTTTCCCCATTTGGGATTTTCACACAAGGCCCAAGCTACCATCTCCCTTGTTCTGTCCAAACTTGATTACGCCAATAGCGTACCACCACGGATCACCTTTAATGACCATGAAAAGACTACAATGGATTCAGACCTCGGCTGCCAGACTACTCTTGCATATCAAACCGCAAGGCCACATCTTCTCGGCCTTGAAAGCTCTGCATTGGTTACCGTTTACAAGAGATCCACGTTCAAACTGCTTTGTTTCACCCACAAAGCGATACATGGAGTGGGACCACTCTTCATCAGTGTTAGAAATGGGATTTCTGGTTGGCTAGGGCATGCGCCTAAGCCAGCCAGAAACCCCCACTCTAGTCAGGGCAAGGGAGTTACACACTGAAGATAGCCCATGTTCCCCCCCTGGTAGCTTGGCTGTGCAGTCAGGCTTATCCCAGAGTCAATGTGTAAAGCATTTACGCAACACACACACACAGCAGCGACACACTAGGCACACCACAAAAGAAACCACACAAGTTTAGAACAAAAATAGCCCTTGTATTACTCATAAAACACATTAGAACGTAATCACATATATACACTGTGCCACCTGGCACTTGGTATGACTTTACTGGGATTATATACAGTACAGTGCTAATCGGGGCCCTGTCATAACCATCAGAACTCAAAATTAGTGAAGACAACCAGTAACTACTGGTTAGGGTGTGTTTAGCATGCCACATTAGGCATCAAGTATGAAGCATGAACATCATGCTAATAACCAGCATATTATGCATATATTATAATTACATCAGGCCCCCCTTAGGCCTAAACCTCATCATCAGCAGACACCTATGATAGTGCTCCTGCGCTCGTTTTATATATATCGTGGGGCCCCTCACAAGGGGATTGGGCACCATATCATCTGTGCTCCCCCCACTGGGATTACCATACTCCCAGTGGCGCTGTCCCCAAATCTGCAGTCACAGCACTCCAGAGCTTAATGTGTGGGATGCATAGCAATTACAGGAAAGAGATATCCGTTGAGGGTTGCTACCCCGTCCTGCTCTTGTGTGCCCCCAAGAAGATAGGTGCCAGAAAGGGGGAAGGGTGGACCACCTCTGGCGGTGGGGTTACCTCGCAGAGTCCCTCACATCTGGCCAGGTTTGACCAATTGGTCCAGGTAGCAGCCCACCACCACTCGGGGCAGCTGCTATTGCTGAGGAGTGGAGTCACACTATCTCCACTTCTCACACAGCCTCTCACCTGAGGCAGGGCTGAGCAGCGCTCCTTTTCACGGGCCTGGGCGCAGGCGAGACTCACTTCTCCCTTCTCCTTTCCTCCACTGGAAAGAACAAAATCCACGTGCCCAAGGCAACTGCCCAACACGAATGAGCCGGGGCTTCCCACCCTGGCTCCTTGAATTGATGAACACGGCGCACAGGGCATGGACCTAAGCCTCTGTTGGCCCCGCCCACAACCGGGCTTTACTCTGCCCGGCTTCCTGCCTCTCCCCTGCCACATAGGAGCTCCGCTCAAGGTCAGGTTACCTCAGCCTGACTTCCTGTTTGCGCTCACCATGCGCTGCGGTGACATAAGCCCACGTCATGGGCTCCACATAGAAGGCTCCAGCAGCGCTCCAATCCCAGGCCCAGGGCAATGTACAGAACACAGCGCTCAGCCCTTGGCCAGGTCTCCAGGGTCCCACAAGGCAGGCCAGCACACAGGGCTTTCCAGCAGAGGGGGGAGTCCTTCTAGCTCCCCCAGCAGGCAGCAGGTCAGTCCATGTGGTAGCTCTTCTTCGCACACTGCAGTCCACGCAGTATCGTAGTCCCCAGGAGGTCCCACGTAAGCCCAGAGCCCTTTTCATGGGGTCACAGCCTCAATATTTATATTGCATACTATCTTTGTTCCACTCTGACACAGGGTCTTGGACCTAGTCCAAATGAGTTCCGGGGTACTTAACAAGTGCACAACAGTCCCCAATGTTAGTGTAGGCTCTAGCCCCAGACACACCACAGGGGGGCAGAGCCAGGATTGTGGAAGGCAGGCACAGTCCTATGCATGGCCCTCTGGAGCCACTGCACCTCTCCAGGCCCTGTTAACCAGAGCCAGACATGCAATAGACATCAGGCAGGCACAAAGACACTTAACACACAGAAATGGCCACTTCTAAAAGTGCCATTTCTAAAATAGTGATAATAAATCTGCATACACCATTATGCAGCATTTATTGCCACTATTCCAAACATGCCAAAATTGATCACGCCACCTCTCTACTATCAGGAATTACCACTGAGGCACATATCAGGGAATCCCCAATGCATTCCTAAGAGAGAGCAACCTCACAGCAGTGAGAAACCAAATAGGCTGTTTGTCAATACCAGGACATGCCACACAGTTAAGGCACATGTCCTACCTTTTACGTACACCGCACCCTGCCCGTAGGGATAGCTAGGGCCTATGTTAGGGGTGACTGATATGTAGAGAAAGCGGAGTCACAGACCTGGCAACCACTTTATGCATCACATTACAGCAGCAGTAAACTGCGCACGCAGGCCCTGCAATGCAGAGGCCTGAGAAAGGTTTGAAAGGCTACTTTGGTGGGTAGCGCAAGGAGCGCTGCAAGCCCACCAGTAGCATTCAATTTACTGGCCCTGGGTAGACAAGATACCACTTTACAAGGGACTGAAAGGTAAATTAAATACACCAAACAGGTGCAGACCAACCATACCACATTTTCTATTGAGAGCACACGCACGTTACACCTGGACAGCAGTGATAAAGTGCCCAGAGTCCTAAAACCACAATCAGGTCAGAAAAAATATCAGGCCAAAGACAAAAAGTTCTGGGATGACCCTGCAAAAAGGGCCAAGTCCAAAAATCAGGAATAAAATCCCCAAACACATTCAACAAAGGAACCTCTGCTCTAGAGTGGCACCTCGCCTCAAAATCCCAAGATAGACATCCTTCTCTGTTCAAGCAGCCAAACCATGGATCTATTTACCCTTCAACATAAGATCCACTGACAACCACCTTATCTTCAGAAAACTATTCAATAATTGCTCTTCCCCCAAATAAGCACCATACACAAACTGAAATATACAGCATATCCCTCTATATATAAACATTTATTTGTACCATAGATATGTACCTATATATGTGTATTGCTTTTTTTACAAACATGTAGAATAATTCTGTTTTAAAAAAATACACTTTTAAGTACAACACTTGAAAACCAGAGTTTACCTAATGCATCTTTTATCTACACATACTTACTTCCTTTATGCATCTATATACCTTCCATGTACTTAGATCTATATCTTTATTACGTTTCTCCTAAAAAAGCAGATTCAATGCACTACCCTATTCCTCACCCTATACCTCTATCAATATATCTTTATTCTACATATAGTTACTTCCTTTATGCATCTGTATACTTTCCATGTACTTATGAATCTATATATTTATTACTTTCTTCTAATTCAGAATATCCAATGCACTACCCTATTTCTCACCCTATACCTCTCTTATTATATCTTCTACCTTAACTCGCTGACTCATCTCAAACCTCTTTCTACTACTCTTTCCAATGCACTACCCTATTTCTCACCCTATGCCTCTATCAATATATCCTCTCCAACCACTCTTTCATTCATCCCAAACCCCACACCACTAATATGATTCCCAAAATAGACTCTCCCCTACTCTACCCCTCCTTGCATCATCTTACACCTCTTTTACTATACCGATCCCCAAAACAAGCCTTTCGAAACACTTGTCTCTGACTCTTCCCCTCCACATCCCTTTTTACTTATCCCAAGCCACCTTCTACTGCTATGACCTCCCAAAAAAAGAAAAATGTCAAAATCCTTAACTCTTGTATCCCTTCACTATCCTTTTCAATCAAAATAACACACTAATATGTCCACTTCTCAAATTTCATATCTCACGAAACTAATTCACCACTAATCTTTTATGGGTTCCTGAGTAGAGTGCTACTCACCGAAAAAGCACTTCAACACCTCATGAGGGGTAGCAAGCACTATTTAAATGCAAACATTTTCCCCTCTTCTATCTCTCCACTACCCTTCTATATCCAAATCACGGAATACCATATCCACCACTCAAATTACTTTCATATTTCACTATACTACTTCACCACTAACCCTTTATGGGTTCCGGAGTAGCGTGCTACTCGCCAAAAAAGCGCTTCAACACCTCATCAGGGGTAACAAGTGCTATATAAATGCAAACCTTAATTCCTCTTATATCCCTCCGCTTTCCTTACGAATCTAAATAACTGACTAACCTACCCACCACTCAAATTACTTTCATATTTCACTATACTAATTCAACACTTAAGCCTTTATGCCGGAGTAGCATGCTACTCGCCAAAAAAGCGATTTGACGCCTCATCAGAGGTAGTTAGTGCTATATAAAAGCAATTACAATACAATACAATAGAATAGACCAGTACAGGAAAGAAAGAATGTACATGCTTCTAAGCTGATCTGAATCATTCTTTTCTGATTTACTTTAAAGTGATTCTGATATCTTTTGTGCTACAAATTACTACGGGTCAGATGTATGAAGCTTTTAGTCAAAAAAAGAAATCTATGGCTAGTATTTTTGCATCCAGAAACATATTTTGCTTACTGACCTGTGTAGATATAGGTCAGTTAGCAAAATAAGAATTTGGATTTGGATTGAGACTCAATCTGATCTTCCTGATTATAATTTATCATGGAGAAAACAAATTACAATGTATTCTGATTGGGCGCAATAACATGGATGGTGGACCGAGTTGCATCGTGCCCTGCATAAGTCAATTGCATAATTCACTTGCTGAAGTCTTAGTCTATTACTAATTGATGTACCTTATCTTTGGAGATTGACAGTTCATGACACACATGGTGGAGGAATTCAAATGCCCACCTGGCCTCTAGAGTTTGCCAGGTCAGTTGTCTATCTAATGGTCAGGGTGAGTTGCCTCTCACGTTTGATGGATAAGTTGGGGAGATACATGTCCATGCGCAACATCACTGCCCCAGGTTGTTTTGGATTTCTTCTGGTGTCTGTAAGCCACTCCGAGGGAGTGGGTCTCTAGACCTGGGCAACTGTGTGATATAATCTGGGGAAAATATTTTCCTTTTTCCGTTTTTGCATGTTTTCATAGCCCATTGTTGTATTCTTCCTGTGCTCATTTTGGCCTGGTGCTTGTTTACATGCGCTAGCCATAAGCACAATGCAGTTGTGTGTTGCCACTCAGCGTAGTAGTCCCAAGTGCCCTCTGGTGGTTTGAAACAAGTCCTTCAATGGGTGGGTATCATGCTGCCTACCTGGCGTCTTAGACTTGTCCTGGAGCAACAGCACCACTACTGTGATTGACCATGCATGTCTTACTATGCAGAGGTATGAGATATGGCAAGAGGCCTGGGGACAGACTTGTAGTACATGGTAAGCAAACCTTGCTGCCTGTTGTTGCACTCTGTGTAGTTCTAGTGCTGTGCATGCATGGTAGTGTGATTAACCACACGGACACAGACCATCTCAGTCCAGATGTCTTACCGAACCATGCGGGCACGCAGCATTTATTCGAATCACTGACATCAGCTAGACCCAACCACTGTCCATACAAAACCGAAGGGAGGCTTAACAGAATACCATGCTCTTGGCCCATACCACCAGTGCTTTGCACAGGGGTGAACAATATAGCATGCAAGGATCAAAAAACTCTTCATGCTTGTAATTGAATGAAATTATACATATTTTTTTTATGTATCCTGATTTCAGTAAAGGAAACAGGGTTGCGTTAAAAAAATCTTTTTTTTTAAATTTATGTTTGAGCGTTTGAACCCCTACTTACACTAACTGATGTTTTTTCTCCAGCATAAGGGCAAAGAGTCCGAAGAGTATTAAGAGTTGCAAACCATTGATATATATGGTACCAAATCACAACTTGGAAGGGATGGCCTAAATAGCCACTTTCAAACTGCAATTTAGTATCCATTTTCAAATCCATGAATGGATTCCACAAAACATTTACTAAATACTAAATGGTTATATTATAAATATGAAAGGAATGTTAGTGTTCACAAAACCTTTGAGTTACCAAATAAAATGGTTTGCAAATGTTAAAATCCTTTGTACATCTGATACTCAGTGTTTGACTTCACAATACAGATTCTACATTTATTGTTAATGTCTTAATTCCTACTGTCTCGTAAATATGGAAGAGCAAGACTCCAAAGATTTAAATGGTTTGTCGGAAGGGCTATGATGTCACCATGTATTATAAGGAATAAAAGTTGACTTGTTATACCTTAAATGAATATTGCAAGTCACTTGGGAGTGTCATTACTCATGACCTTATACAGAAACTTGACCTTTGGCTTCATTCCTCTATGTAATCACAAAACTCCTTGGTCACTTGTAATATCCTTATAATATACAGCAGGGTATACTTTATCCCATACATAGTATGAATCTCACAAATTGAACAGAGTTGTGACTTGACCCACCCTAATCTGGATCTATTGTTGTTAAAGAATTATGCATTGAGTGCATCATAAATGACTGAAATTTACTCACAGGGGCCATTCAGTGGAGGGAAAACATTCTGTGCCCTATTATGATGTCGGTCGGAAAGCCTCTGACCTATGATCGGAGCCTTTCCGACCGACATCCCTGGTTTGACTTCGGACCACTTAATTACAATGTAGGCGGCGGCAATCAAACAGGCCGGTCAGTCCGGTTGGCTTCTGACAGATTCAGGAAGTCATTCGGGCCAGTCGGAACTGCAATGTTATCCCTTTAGGGCGGCGTTTCCGCCGTTGGGATTACGAGGTCAATTTCACACAGACTATCTATGCCGGCCTTCCTGACATGGAAAGGTTGTCGGAAAGCGACCTTTGGGGTCCCTAGCAGGGCCCATTATCTCCGCGGCCTACAGTTGAGGTACCTGCCACAGGGATGGCACAAGCTCTCATTTCTCTATGAGAGCTTGTAATGCGGCCAGTTGGCGACTGCAGCACAAGCTCCAAAAGGGAAATGGGAGAGTGCGACTGCACCATGTGCATTCACTCGTAATAATGCAGTCGGTCTCGATTCCCTGTCAATGTCGGTCGGAGGCAACTCCGACTGACATCGTAATCAAGCCCTCTGTCTTTTCCCAGTCCCAAACCACTAAACGTTACCAACAATAGGCATTCTAGAATGTCTCTTTGTTCAATGACGTCTTCTGGTGTTTTGTGACATATTACGATATAATTTACCACAGGTCCCTTTAAGCTGAACATTAGAGTGCAAATTTATACATTAATTTTATAATTCCAATAAGTAACTGAATTCAGTCTGGCACTTAACAAATGTATCAATATAGATATAGGTATGAGCTACATTAGAGAAATGGGGAGCTGTAAAGTCGCATTTGCAACCCCCATATTCTGGTCACTACACAAAGACGGAAAGAGTTATTTTTACCTAGATACAGAAAAGTACTAATGAAGCAGCAGTTTAGATTGGTTCTGCAAATACATGTTAGTGATATCACTCCTGCTTTGAGGTGTCTGTTGTATTTTCTTACAGTCCTGATTCACTCTCTTCAGACATATTGTCTTCTCAAAGATATTTTTGCTGCTCTACTAAACTTATTCTCTTAGAAATCTAGCGATACCAGGTTACTTCGTTTTATGTTATATCATAGTAAAGTATGTTGGATTAGGTTAGGTGTAGGACATTCCATCAGCGCAATACCCCCCCTGCTACCCCCCCCCCTGATTTTCAGTTTAGTCCTCTAGTATTTGGACCCCTGTTATGGAAACGTGCACGCTGGTAAAGTGATGTGTTTGTTTTCCCTGTGTAGCATTTGCTGCGACGCGACTGTCCTAGATTCATCCAGGCTGGCAGTGGAGAATAATACAGAATAATTGTAAAGCAATAGTAAAATGTCAGGCCTCACTGCCTGCTGCATCTGGGTCAGTATTAACACTTTGGGACATACATTTTCCCAGTGCTTAATTTGTAAAAGAACGGTGCCCAAAGCTCTGGTCAGAAGCCAGCGGCCGGAGCTAATAAATGTGGGCGCAGACTTCAATCCAACTCATGCCATTTTGCTCCACTACCTGACACTCCCTTCCGCTGTATCTCTTGTAGGTACATGCTTTCTCCACTTGAATCGGTTGTCCCTCTTTCCCTTTCTCCGCCTTTCCAAGTTCTCCACCGGGGTTCAGGAAAGTCAGATGAGGAAAAATAAGTCCTGGTCCCCAAAAATGAGTACCGGAGGCAGCCACAGGCAACCACTGGCTAAATTTATGCACCGCAATTACCCTGTAACTAAAATTGAACGCCAAACTATATTGCCTGTGCAAATGCTTCTCTTTCATTCATTTGCGTCTTGCTAATGGAACCCTCTCCATTTTCAACAAGACTGGTGAACGCAGTGTACAGATAATGATTGCAGATTGCCGATGTCCTGGTGGGTACATCAGTTTTTTCCTTCTCCGACAAAGCTAATAAGTCACCCTTTTAAATGCAATAGTTCATAATCTCGGCTTGCCTCGCCTTCCATTCCCCCACGCCAGAATTGGCCACGTTTTCTGCCACACTCTACGTGTATGAAGCCTGAAAAAAATTGAATTCTTGCGAGAGTTCTAATTATTTTTCTGTGACAACATTTATGCTCTTGTTCCATGTTTTTAAAAAGCATCTTCCGTGATATTGCCGGATTGCAGAACTATTCGGCTCAATAAGCAGAGACCTTGGAAGCATGCAGAACAGGAGACACGGAACCGTCAAACTGCATAAATCACATTGTTTTTGTAAATGTGTTATCATTTTTTCATTACATCTTGTCATGTGGTGGCCATAAGCCTTTCAAGGCAGCCTGAATTTAAATCACTCAGTCATGCTTAAAAGACCCCTTCTTAGCACAGGTTAATCCCGGTATCATGCACTGCCACCAGTTTGCTAAGAAGCTTAAGGGGACATGCTGTAACTTTGGCAATGACCTGCTAATGGTTTTATCGTCCTCAAAAGTATTATGAGCTATCCTTGTCACTTTTATCTGCTAATGAGATCAATAAACGAGAAGAGCAAGCCTGGTGCCATGTTAAGGGGGCAGTTAAAGAAAAAAATCTGCAGTGCCAAGGGCACTGTGCTAAACTAAACATAATTATTTGGAATTAACAATTGAACTTGCTGCAGAGAGATAGTGGATATGCATTGCAGCTTAACTAGCATGGATAATTTTCTGCATAATTTAACAGTAAACATAAAGAAATAGAGCAATATCAGTACCAAAAATTAATCTCGTTTTTAAACTTTTCTACTTTAGGGAGCTGATACTGGAAATAATACATGTATTTTATTGTACAATATGCTGGCTCTCTTTACTTGCCAAATTTGACGTTTGCATCTAAATTGCCTAAACTTCCTTGTAAATGTAAGAGTTTAAAAGGGTCTATATTCTACTCTAATATTAGCAGAAAATTCAGTATTAAGCAGTAGCGCAACACTCTTTACTATAACATCTGACTTGTTTCCGGGCCCGATTCACAGGCATTTTGTTGAACAAAAATGCGTGGGTTTTATTTCAAGATCATGATCAGAGGATAAAACCCTGCAAATATTTATGCTCAGAGCTGGACCTTGCGAAATAATAACATTTTTACAAGGATAGCAGTTTGTCTTCAGTTTGACGTTTAGACTTAGAGGCAGTCAACGGTCGTGTATGCAGACGTAGACGTGCAAAACCTATGGGACCCTCCCCTGTGAAAACCGTTAGAATATTTAAAAAAAAAACAGAGCTGGTGCATATGTGCATTTAGCAAAGGAAAGGGGTAGAACATACTTCTGCCAGTTGTGTATGGTTTGATAGCAGTGACCTAACCATTAGAGCGAGAGCCCCTTAGTCCCACACAAGCATTCTAGGCTGGTGAGTTGAATGCTGTGATTAACCATGCTGAACACTGCTTGCCTCTTGCAGATCACTTTATAGTTTGTTTTTGCATGTGCAAACAGAGCTGATAAATTACTGCTGATTCCAGATTTTGTTCAATAACCAGCAATCCTGAGACGGGCCTGTGGTTTCCTGGTATATCTATATCAAGTTATTTCTCACGAAGCATCGTCACAAAGTAGTGTTAAGGTTGATGAAGAATTTCAATAGATTTTTGGAGGGATTGACTAATCTTGTAATTAATATTTTGATGGTAAATTGGGAAAGATTGATAGTTGTAGCATTGGGAACATAAAGGCTGGAGGCACTGGGTGCTCAGAAAATGTCCTCTGTTTTGTTTGGTAAAGTTATGTTGTTCTATTTTGCAGGATATCTGTTGTAAATTAGTTATTAGTGAAAATTGTCTTTAGAATTAAGCCTTATTATGTCTTGCCTTTTAAGTAGCTATTCAGAACCTTTGTACGTTCTAGTGTCTTACCTTAGCCAAGCTGGATTCCAGGCTTGACAGTTAAGGCCTGGTCAGCTGGCGAGGTGCATGTTGTTTCTCTGCTCCGTAAATAAATATTAAATACTTACCAGACGTGACTCCTAGAACCGTGATTTATGCTTGCAACAATTGGCGACGATCCTGAGGGCTGACCAGATGGCGGGGAGCACGAAAAGAACATGAGCGGAAGACTGGAGAAAACAACGAAGGACATCTTGCCCAAAAAGAATCCATGTTGTACATCGGAAAAAGGTTTCTTTGAAGACTTTAACTGAAGAAAAGAGGAACAGTGTGAAAATTTCGTGGAAACATACGTCATCCTCTGAAACTGTAAGTGAGTCTCAAGCGCATGCGTTACGTGACGGTGACGTTACACTTAGAGAAGTGCTGCCAAGCAACTGTGTCTAGTTTCTGTGACACACCACTGCCAGGATGCAGACGCTCATTTACGAGGTAGTATCAGCGTGCAGGTGGACGTAGCGCGACGCAAGAAGAAGCTTCATAGCATTTTTTCATAGCGTACAGTGTCATTCTACTAACGCAGAGACATATCAAGACATTAGCGGCCATATTTATTTAAAAATCAGCAAAATCCTCATCTACGAGCATGTACTCGATGATACGCTCCTCAGAATATTTATTTATTTAGCGAAGTGTTTCCTTCCAGTGGCGTGCATTCAATGATACTGATGGAGCAAGGATTCGCACGAGAAGCAACTTGCACGTATTCATGAACCTCGAATAACGTTAACTATGTAACCAACATGTTTGTTTTACTAATTTTGCACCTTTTACATTGACATGGGGTGTCCGAGTGAAGCTTGCTTATGTGTTTACTAAACCTTAATACCTTTGCATCTAAAATGGCTGCTGCTACGCAGGATTTTCTACTGCGCATGCGTCTGTCATACTCATGTGACATGACATACTCGCAGCTTTGGAGGGAAACTGTCGCTTCTGCGCACCAGTGCTAATATGGCTGCACTGTGTTCTCACATGCGAGAAGCTTGCACTGCTGCTTTTGCTAAGCTGTTCGTTCTGCTTAATCCTAAAGCTATAGTCTAATATAAAGTAATGGGTATAGAGTAGAAATACATGGTATACAGTGTATTTATTTATTCTGTGTTCTAAAACTGTTTCTTTTCCATTTAATGTTACACTTTGAAAACTGGCCTGGCTTGTACTGCTGTACTCCATCTTCGTTGAAACTGAGGCTGCACGAAATTCTCAAGTCTCGGGAACAGTGACCTTTGGACTATAGCCAAGGAGCTGACTGACTAGAAGATGCTACCGGGAAAGTGCACCTATGAACCCAAGTTTATACAATGTTAAACAATGTATTGATCAATAGAACACCCACTGTTGGGTGGAATAAAAACTTCATGAGAACCTGAAATTTGATGGGCGGGAACGAAATTTGAATAGGAGACGGTAAAAGTCTAAAATTTGGTGTGGTGTGATGACCTGTCCTCCTTTTCTGTCTAATAGAAAATCAGGGCTCCTTACACTTGCAACATTGGGGGGGGGGTATACTGACCTGAAAACATTATAACTAGGGTAGGCTTAGCTAGTTAATTTGTCCGACTTGTCCGAATAGCTGACCTGTCACTGACCCAACCCACTCAATAGGTGATTAAGAACAGAGGGCTGCAGAGCACTCTGTCAGAAGATTCGCTGACCCAATCGGGGTTCTGGGAAGCTGAAGTGCTGGCGAATCACTTTGTCGGTGAAATCGATAACCCAATCGGGGTTCTGACAGTTAGCTGGAGAGAGGGAGTAGCGCAGGCATTGCAACTGAACTGCTGGTGCTGGTCTTAACTTTTGGTGGTCCAGTCCTGATCCAAATCTGGGTTTTCCTGTTCTGATTCTGATCTGCACCTGCTGGCCTACTAGCACTGCAACCTTTGGGGGTCTTCTGTCCTTTCAACTGACCCCTGGCCAGGGTTGTTCTTCACACCATTCTAGGTAAATATAAATCTGTGTGGGTAATTGTCAGAATAATTTGCGTCCTTTTCTTTACCCGCTCTTAAAATTGCTAAAGCTTAATTTGCATATGTTCCTCTTTTCTTACCCTCCCTTGGATAAATGATAAATTCATGTTTTTGCTGTTTAATAGTGTGTTCCACTTTCTTACCCTCCTTTTAGTTGAATGCTAAAACGCTTTTTCATGATTGCATAAATGTTTCCTTTTTCTTCACCCTCCCTTTAAAGTAGTTAAATTTGGTTTTCTGATTAAATAGCGTGTTCCAATTTTTACCTTCCCTATAGCTATATGGTCAATTTGGTTTCGTCGTTGCATATTATGTTCCCTCTTTTTACCCACCCTTTGACAATTGTGTAAAGCTGTGTTATTTAGCATGTTCCTTCTTTTCCTACCCTTAGAAATTTGTGCAAAATCTGTTTAATTAAGCATGTTCCTTGTTCTTACCTTCCTGTTATACTTCTGACTAAATGATTGGCATATTATATCTTTTGCATAGTTATACAATATTTCTGATTTTGATTATTGATAGTCTTATTGCTTTCAATCTTTGGATCATGACTTTTGATGAAAATTAGATAAAGAGTTTAAAACTTCCAGAGTCTGTGGTTATTTATGAGTGCAAATGCTATTTGTTTATTGAACTGCCTTTAAAACTAACTCCCTAATCCAATAGGTTATAGGTACTAGTGACAAGGATTGGTAAGTCAATGGTATAGGACCTAGCAGGTAAAAATAGACTGATAGTAGAGCGAAGGTACCTGAATAAGAAAATGAGTAATTGAGTTATGGGCCCAGGTGAGTGTGGTAAATCTATAGTCGGGTGACCTGCGCGCTCTATCAATACGCTCATTAGAAGCTGTCATTCAAAAGCGTTTCATCTAGCGTTCACATTGGATATCGTAATAAGTGACAGATTTGACATTTCTTTAAGTTTTCTTCGAGTGTCATATCGGAAATATGCTCATCAACTTCCACAATCAGTGTCCATTACGGGTAGAGCTTTCAGATTAACTGTTAGGTGAGTCACAGTTACCAAATATTCACCTTCAAGATTCTGAAAATATTTATCTATGTAAACACATGTTCTAAAATAACCGATTTAGAACCCCATCCTCAGACCAACTATTGTAACCTATATTCAACATTATTATTTTTTAAACTAGTATTAGTCCATCTGTATTTATTTATATTATTCAATAGAGTCTGAGCCAGAGTGTATACAAGTACATTTGACAAATTAGTGGTGTTTAATCAATCATGTCTCAACAAGTAGTGGCTATACCTCCACAATTTCTTAGTGAGCCTGGCACACCATCCATTTCATGGGAAGATTGGATAAAAATGTGTGATGATTACATTGAGGCTCTTGATGGACAAGACTTTTTGGCGAAGCGGAAAAATGCTTTATTGTTGATTGCCTTGGGAAAAGAGGGTCAAAGGGTTTTTCAATATCTTTCCCAAGCTCTATAATCAGGACAGTCTACAGTGGATGAATACAAAGAAGCAGTCACAAGACTTGAAGTAAGGTTTGCCAAGGAAGAAAACTTAGTGATGAACAGATATAAGGTCTATATTACCAAACAGCAGAGCGAGGAATCAATAGATGATTTTGTTGCACGTCTTCATGAACTTTCTGTCAAATGCAATTTTGTACAGATGGCGGTTGAGCTGATACGAGATCAGCTTATTGTACAATGTAATAACAGGAAAATACAAAAAAGGTTCTGGGCAGCTAAAAATCTTTCCTTAAAATTGGCTATAGATCTAGCCAAAGTTGTAGAAGAATCAGATAGGTGTATGAAAGAATTGCAAAAATGTAGTTCGCAAAGTCAAATATCTAAAGTGTCTTAGAAGTTGATGGATGAGAGTGAACCTGGTGATGATAACAATGTAGCAATAATAAAAAACTAAGGGAAAGAGTTTACAAAAGAAAATTTATCCAAACAAAATGTCAACTAAGTTTTGCACGAAATGTGGAAGCAATACACATACTTCAGAAGCAAGATTTTGTTATGCTAACACCAAGGAATGTCTCAGTTGTGGTAAGTTAGGCCATTTCTCAAGATTGGGTCGAAATAAGAATAAATAAAAAATAGCTGTAATTGAAGATAACTCTCAAGAAATCAAGAGGGATAAAAACAAGATATTAATATTAGATAGTTCAAATCCAGACATTATCACCTGTAATGAAATGAGAGAGAATAGACCTAAAGCGGATTTGTGATTGATGGCCATACTGTAAGCCTTATGGTGGATACAGGTTTAATGTATACTATTATACCTTAATCAATGTTCAGGAGTGAATGGGGTGATATTTCACTCAAAGATAGCGACAAATGTCCCACAGGATATCAAGGTGAAACCATTGATTTGATAGGATGTTTTGAATCCAATATCATTTTTACGAACAGAGCTACCTATGGCAGAGTGTATGTTTCAGTAGATGGTCTACCAATTCTAGGCTGGTTCCACCAGTATGATTTGCATATAATAGTCAATCCTAGAGCTCCTATGAAGGTCATAGTTGTGGATGAATATTCAATTGAAGACATTCTTCATGATGAAAAGTGTGCATTTAGAGAAGAATTGGGTGAACCTAAAGGTTATGTTCATACAATTCAGATGAAAAGTGATGCCATACCAGTCAAACACAAAGTGAGAAGGGTACCACTGGCTCAAAGTCTAATGAGGAAAAGTAAGAGACGGCCCCCCAAAAAAGTGCAGGTGAGCCCCACCTGTAACCACTGGCTCAAATTAGGCACTGCGTATATACAGTTGACACATACTACAAAACAAGTGTACAGCAAATGTCTGTATTGAAAAGGAATGATTGCAGGCTTTTCCAGATGCATTTGCTGTAATCTGGAATGTTGTGCTCATTATCAAGTCAAAGATACTGACCTGGAGAAAAGCTTGTGAATGCATGAATATTGATTGAAATACCTGATGTTCTGCACAGTGCCATACTGTTCTTTTTTAAATTTTCCCAACACTTCATTTTTACCTCAATGTACTCCACATTCAACAAGTCCAAGGAGAGTTCTTGATGACCCTTTAACAAGCCTGCAGAGTCATGTTTTCCAAAGAGTACAACCACTCATTGTATGGAGGCATGAGGATAACTGCCTAGTGGTTTCAGTAGAAAACTGCACAAGGCCAGCAGTCAAGATTATATTTAAAAATAGCTTCCCATGTTGAGGGTTTGAGGCAGCTGTGTTCGCTCAAGAGTACGTGGCTTTGTAGGGGTAGCAATCAATTGTTCTTTTATGAGACAAGTGTTTGGTTCTTTACTAAATTGGAGTAGAGTTTGGACAGTTCTCAATTATAATAGGGATGATGTCCCAGATCCTCTGTGCATATACAGTAAATTATAATTTCTGTTTTGTTTTTTTACATTTCTTTGCCTTCAGTCTGGTGGTGGCTAGCCCTGAGTCTGTTCTGATACATTCAAATTCGCAGTTGCCATCCACATTGACAGTTCCTGGTGATCTTATTAATGATGTGATTAGTCTTCCTATGAAGTGGCATGCAAGTGGAGCTGCTGAACTTCTCTCTAAGTAGTGGTTTCATGGGCTCATTTTTGATTAGGCATGTGGTGACATTTAAGTCACCTTGCAGTTGAGCCAGTACAGTGTTATGAAATCTGAGGAGCAAGATGTTGCTTCCATCCTGGTGAAAATATACAGAGGCTGAAGTAGCCTTCCTGGTGAAACAGTTTCTTTTTTCTTCAGCAGGTTGAAAAACTACCATGCCTTTTTGCTCATTTGTGTTCCTTGCGGCAGTGATCTCTGTTTAGTGTTAATCCCTTTAGATTGTAAATATGCGTTGTGTTATTAAATGTAATTTTATTAGACATAGTTTATAGTTGGGGTTTAAAGCTGTACAGCTTTGCGAGACATCCCAACTCGATATATATGCTCTGACCTGAAAAAAATGGGTATAACTGGCTAACTCCTAATTAGCACATTTACCCCTTCGCTGCTTTTGGCTATTTGGGGTAGTTCACGCTTAGGCACCTGTAACTTTTTGACCACATAAGGTATCCATGCCAAATTTGCGTTCTTCTCTACTAACATCATGGGGATTCTAAAGGTACTCAGGGTTTATGGATTCCCTTGGAGGGGACACAGAAAATATCCTAAATACAGCAAAATGCTTTTTTTGGGGGGAAAAATGGGAAAAAAGTGCTGCATATGAAAGTGTCTGTTTTTTTCCCTGCCTACAGTATGAACAAAGGGTTTGTGAGGCTGAAATCACAATTTTCCCAGCTTTTAGGGACTGACAGACTTTTGATAGAAAACCAAAATGTTTTACACAGTTTTGGCATTTTACTGGGATATAGCCTATTTTTGCAATTTTTTGTGCTTTCAATATTTTTCCAGTTAATGATAGACATGGGAATGAAAGCAATAATGTATCCTGGAAAACAAAATTCTGAATTCAGCAAGGGGTCTTTGTGTATGTTCCCTCACGGTTTCTTTATAGAAACTAACAGTTAAATATAGGATACATTGAAAATTAGTTTTAAAAAAAGCCATTTGGGCCAACGTTTTCACCTGTAACTTCTTCTACTTGTGACAGCTGTTTGAAAGCAATCTATCATTGCATCCTCTGGGCCTTTCTGGTTGTGGGCATATATATAGGACTTGTAGGTTCACCAAGAACCTTACGAACCCAGAGCCAAAAGCTGATCAGCATCTTGCAATGGTTTTACATTATGTACCGGGTACATAGCAATTCATTTGGGAAAATATACACATTGGAAAATCGGTATAAAAGACACCTATGTATTTCTGAAATGGGAACAAAATATAGAGTTCAGAAACAGTAGATGTTTGCACATTTCCAAAATTGGAAGTACCCACATTTTCCTTCTATTTCTGTGATGGAAAGTTCTGGAACCTGAGAGGATCCACAACATTTCACCCACCCCACATGTCCCTACATCTTAAGAGAAAAATGATACCTCATTTGTTTGGGTAGGCCTAGTGCCCGCGGCAGGAACGGCCCAAAACACAACGTGGACACATCACATTTTCACAGTGAAAACTCACCCTTTTTTTGCAAAGTGCCTAGCTGTGGAATTTTAACCCTAGCTCTGCTGGCACTAATGGAAACCTAGCAAACCTATACATTTCTGAAAACTAGACACCCTGGGCAATCTAGGATGGGGTGACTTGGCTCTCATCAGGTTCTGGTACACAGAATTTCTTGCAAACTAAAATTTGGTCCAAAAAACTAATTTTCCTCACATTTCTGTGGTGGAAAGTTCTGGAATCTGCGTGGATCCACAAAATTCCACCTACCCCGCTTTCCCCAAAGTCTTCTGAGAAAAAAGATACCTCATTTGCATGCGTGACAAATGCAGAATTGGCTAAAAACTTAATTTAAAAAAGATATAGCGCTTAGAATTCTCAGTACTATTCCCTTACTCCCTATGTTTTGGACTCTTCCCAGTCACAGGCTCTTTCCCAACCCACACAAGTGAGGTATCATTTTACTCTGGAGACTGGGTGGAACGCTGCGCTGGCATGGTGATTCCATCCAAAAATATGTGGAAACCGTGTTTTTTTCAGCTAAATTTGAGGTGTGTAGGGCATTCTGGGTAGGGGAACTTTGGAGGGTTCACGCAAGCCATATCACATTGGACTCCCCAGGGTGTCTAGTTTTGAGAAATGTGTGGGTTTTGTAGATTTCTCTAACTGAAGGTGACCCGGGTCCAAAACCCCAGAAACCACCCCACCCCAAAACCAGGTAGTTTTGTTATAGGTAATTTTGAAGTCCTCACAGCGTGATTTGGGCCATTTCCTGTTGCACAAAACAAAACAAGAGTGTCATATGCAAGGTGTCTCAATGGAGTGACACAGAGGCAAAGACTGTAAAGAAAAGCCTATAGAAAGATACCCCCTTGTTGACACATTGGAAACCTTCAAGGGTGTTATGAGAAGCCCTCACTCACCAACCTGGTTGGTGACATGCTTCATCATCGGGCCCACCAGGAGAAGCCGAGTGCCTCCCTGGTGTGCTACAATGCCAGATTACTGCGGAGCTGGATTTTGTGACAGTGATGTGAAAAGTAAAGTTTAAAAATGTCCAATACTGTACCAATCAAAATGATTTATTTTCTGGTCAGTTTGGACATGGTTAAAACAAGTTATGTGTGGAAAACTACGCAAATTATGATGGGAGTTTCCACTTAAAGTGGGGTCAACATGTTTCTGCCCTTTCTAGGTGTAAGAATTATGTGAGCATTCGTCAGGACCGTGTAGCGTGCACCTTGGTGGTATGGGCGCGCTAAGGCCCACCCTAACCAAAGGACGTGAAAGTAAAAAATTGTGCTATGTGTAAAAAGGTGCAAAACAAAACACAAACCACAAGTTTTCTCCTGCTCACGGGGTCCGGAGCAGGAGAAGCTAGGTGCCGAGCGGGTGCCAGGCGTTGCGGGCGGTGTGCCATTTTCGCCTCCACCCCCTCCCGAGACCCATGGGGCGTGGATCTTTTTCTACACAAACTATACAGGTTCCTCTGAGTGGAGGTAAATCCCACAACTTGTGGTTTGTGTTTTGTTTTGCACCTTTTTACACATAGCACAATTTTTAACTTTCACGTCCTTTGGTTAGGGTGGGCCTTAGCGCGCCCATACCGCTGAGGTACACGCCACACGGTCCTGACGAATGCCCACATAATTCTTACAGGTAGAAAGGGCAGAAACAAGTTGACCGCACTTTAAGTGGAAACTCCCATCATAATTTGCGTAGTTTTCCACAAATAACTTTTTTTAACCATGTCCAAACTGACCAGTAAATAAATCATTTTGATTGGTACAGTATTTGAAATTTTTAAACTTCACTTTTCACCTCACTGTCACAAAATCCAGCTCCGCAGTAATCTGGCGTTGTAGCACACCAGGGAGGCACTCAGCTTCTCCTGAAGGGCCCGATGATGAAGCATGTCACCAACCAGGTTGGTGAGTGAGGGGTTCTCATAACAACCTTGAAGGTTTCCAATGTGTCAACAAGGGGGTATCTTTCTATAGTCTTTTCTTTACAGTCTTTGCCTCTGTGTCACTCCATTGAGACACCTTGCATATGACACTCTTGTTTTGTTTTGTATAACTAACCTGGGGGACTAAGAGTGTCTCCAACCCTCTCTCTCTCTGATTGTTTTTTGCCATTTCCTGTTGCAGCCACTATGCCTACCCACACTAGTGAGGTACCATTTTTATCGGGAGACCTGGTGGAACGCTGGGTGAGAGGAAATTTATGGATCCCTGCAAATTCCAGAACTTTCCCACACAGACATTTGAGAAAAAAGGGATTTTTTCAGCTAAATTTGAGGTTTGCAGGGGATTCTGGGTAGAAAAACATTGGGGGACCCATGCAAGCCACATCTCGCTAAACTTCCCCGGGTGTCTCGGACCCACCTTGAAAAATCAGGTTGTTTTGCAATAAGTAATTTTGATGTCGCCTTAATAGGTTTTGGGCCCTTGCTTGTTGCGGGTAGTTGACCCACCCACGCAAGTGAGGTACCATTTTTATCGGGAGACCTGGGGGAATGCTGTGTGGGAGGAAATTTGTGGCTCCACACAGATTACAGAACTTTCCCACACAGACATTTGAGATAAAAGTCATTTTTTTCGGCTGCATTTCAGGATTGCGGTGGATTCTGGGTAGGAAAACATTGTGGGACCCATGCAAGCTATACCTAACAGGTGTTTTTCAGAAATGTGTGGGTTGGTAGGTTTTCTTAGATGGCCCCTGAGCCCGGGGCCAACCACTCATGGGACCCCCCTTGCAAAACCTGGTTGCTTTCCAATAGGTAATTTTGATGTCCCCTCAATAGGTTTTGGGCCCTTGCCTGTCGCGGGTGCATGACCCACCCACGCGAGTGAGTTACCATTTTTATCTGGAGACCTGGGGGAACGCTGGGTGGGAGGAAATTTGTGGATCCACACAGATTCCAGAACTTTCCCACAAAGTGATTTTTTCAGCTAAATTTGAGGTTTGCAGGGGATTCTGGGTAGGTATGTTGTGAGACTCATGCAAGCCATACATCGCTGGACTCCCCCAGGTGTCTAGTTTTCAGAAATATGTGGGTTTGGTAGGTTTCCCTAGATGGCCGCCGAGCCCGGGGCCAAACACTCATGGGACCCCCCTTGCAAAACCAGGTTGTTTTGCTATAGGTAATTTTGATGTCACCTCAATAGATTTTGGGCCCTTACCTGTCATGGGTACTTGACCCACCCACGCGAGGGAGGTTCCATTTTTATCAGGAGACCTGGGGGAATTCAGGGTGGTAGGAAAATTGTGGTTTTTCTGACAACAGAATATTATGACACAGTAATGCAAGGAAAATTAGTGACTATAGTCAAATTTTGATATTTGCATGGCGTGAGTGAAAAAACATGTTTGGATCCATGAGAGGCACTCCACCCAGCACTCCCCATTTTCTTTTTACTTTGTAAATTTAGCGTGTAAAGTTGGTAAATTTTCCCTAGAGACAGACTACACCTTAGCACAGAAATACTAATGAGACTGCCTATCCACCTGTTCCTCAAGTACACACTCATACTCGTTGGATTTGGCCCGAGGGTGATGGAAAGTTTCAAAATGTATATTTTATTAACAAGAGATTTCACATAAACAAAATGCACTGTCAATAATTAAAAGGTTCGAAACCAGAACCAATGACTCACAGCTCGTGAGCTGTAAAGTCACGGCAAGGCACCACCCTTTTTACAGGCCATTCACACACCCTTCATACTTGCAACACACTTTGACACCACCAGCTGCGGCCCCAGCACTTTACAACACTCACATTCATAGACAATGTGGTGAAAATGTAGACCCTTGCAGAAACAGACAAAAAAGCAGATATTCCTTCAAAATGAACAATTTCTAAGTACTCGCACATACTGGTTGGATTTGGCATCAGGGTGAGTGAAGGTTCAGACCGTAAAATTCTATTAACAAGAGATTTCCCAAAAACTAAAAACACTGTTGATATTTAAAAGGTTAAAAACCTGAACCCATGACTCACAGCTCATGAGCTGTAAATCCACGGCAAGGCACCAACCTCTTTACAGGCCATTTACACACCTTTCATACTTGACACACAAGACAATTCACACCACCAAGTGTGGCCCCAGCACATTACAACACTCACATTCAAAGACAATGTGGAGACAATGTACACCCTGGCTGAGAGAGACAAAAAAGACAAATATTCCTTTAAAGTGAACAATTCCTTAAGTACTCACACATACTGGTTAGGTTTGGCATGATGGTGAGTGAAGGTTCAGAGAGTAAACTTCTATTAACAAGAGATTTCACAAAAACAAAATGCACTGTTAATATTTAAAAGGTTAAAAACCTGAACCAATGACTCACAGCTCGTGAGCCTGTAAAGCCACAGCAAGGCACTAACCTTTTTACAGGCCATTCACACACTTTTCATATGTGACACACATCACCATTCACACCGCTGGCGCAGCACATTACAACCTTCACATCAACAGATAGCGCCATTCAATGGCCCATCACTTTCAAACGCTAACATAACTGTCACAGCAATCACACCGGCTAGTGGTTGACATAGTGTCTGCAGTGGCATTTGACTAGCAGAGTGTGTAATGACCAGCAGCAAGTCAATACTCACACACTGCCATCCAAATGCCAGCCCACGAACACTGCCAGCCAAGTACCAGCCCACCCACACTTCCAGCCAAGCGCCAGCCCACTCACACTGCCAGTCAAGCGCCAGCCCATGCACACAGCCAGCCAAACGCCAGTCGACGCACACCGCCAGCCAAGTACCAGTCCACGCACACAGCCAGCCAAGCACCAGTCCACACACACCGCCAGCAAAGCATCAGTCCACACACACCACCAGCCAAGTACCAGTCCACGCACACCTCCAGCCAAGCACAAGTCCACGCACACCGCCAGCCAAGCACCAGTCCACGCACACCACCTGCCAAGCACCAGTCCACTCACACTGTCTTTACATTTTTTTTACAGGAAAGAAAACACAAACCAATTGCAACTAGATACAAAACTATAACAACAAAAACAACAGCAGTAACTAAAGATATCATTACATTGCCAAATGTGAAACAGAATAACAACTATATAAAACCATACAGACCAGGCAGTACACTATTAGACTCACAGTTGCTCCCAAAAACTCTTTTGAGTGTGATACAATCTGAAACATGTGGGCACACACAGCCCCGGATTAGAAGGACAATCTGCACAGTGCATACGAGTCTCCTTTCGCACACCTCTTCACAAGCAGACTCTACATCTCTTACAGGGATTGTTTTTTGGGGCGCGGAGGAATTAAATCAGGAAAGTGGTGATCTTTCTACCTCGCCGCCAAGACCTGTAACACTCTCCCAACCAACCTACGACAGACTCAGGACCTACTGGCCTTCAGAAGATTCCTCAAGACCTGGCTCTTCGATCAGTGGCGACCACCCCTAATGCCTTGGGAGCTTCACGGGTATGTAGCTCGCTTTAGAAATGTAATGATTGATCGATTGATCTTTCAATCTAGCCACATCCTCCACCACTCCAACTCTAGGAACACTTGCCTGTTTCACAACAACAAGGTTGACTATCACAGACTCCTGAAACTGAACAAAAGTCATCTTTGACGCATGAGCACACTCCTTGAACACAACAAAAGCAGTTAAAGTTGATAAATTGAAGAGATGGATGGCCAACTTCTTATACCAAATGGAAGCCTTACGAACAGCAATGTAAGGCTCCAACCTCTGATCTACTCTATCAACATCGCCCATGTGCTTATTGTAGTCTACAATGCACACAGGTTTGCGCACTTCAGGAACCTGACCCCAAATAGTCACAGGTGAAGTACTCTCATCATGAATGGTAGTTAGCATGTACACATCCCTCCTCTCCACAAATTTCACAGCTAGCAGTTTCTCACTACGCAAGGCCCTGTACTCTCCCCTTTGAAGCTTTTTGAAAACAAGCTCTTTTTTGTAACTTTTGCGGTTAGAGCGGATTGTGCCACAAGCAAAAGAGTCCACTTTGAACAATTCCTTAAACAATTGCACAGCAGTGTAGAAATGGAGGCCTCTATTAAAGAGTCCCCGCACAATTTTCTCAGAAACCCCAAAAGTGTGCGGACAACCAGGGAGGTCAATAGTGGAATACCTTCCACTATATAAAGCCGGAAATTATAGACATATCCTGTCCTACTCTGAGACAACATATACAATTCCATAATGTGCGCTCTTGCTAGGAATGTACTGCCTAACAACCAAACAGCCCTTTAACAGGAACAAAGACTTATCAACCACTATTTCTTTCCCTGGGGTATAGATCTTTGAAAATCGATCTACAAAGTGATCAAGAACAGGCCGAATCTTAAAAAGACGGTCACAGTCAGGGTGATCTTGTGGCAATGCCAAAGCATTATCAACAAAATGCAGTATCCGAAGCAAAAGTAAATACCGATAATGACTAATGCCATCAAGGGACTGGTAGACCAATATGAAGCCATGGACGGTTTCCTTATAAAGCACATTAAAAAACTCAAAGCCAAAAACTTCTTCATCTAATCTAGATTTGTGGGAGTCCTCCGGGTAGCTCTAGAGCGGGGCTTAAGTCGGGCACTGTTGTCCTTCAAAAACTGTTCAGCATACAAATTAGTCTGCTCAACAATCTCAGCCAAAAATACATCATCCATAAAAAACTGAAAAAACTGTATAGGCAAAACATTTTCACAATCCACTCTACACCTGGCATCCCCACTAAAGGGAGGCAACACTGGCTGCACCATGTTTGGATCAACCCAGAGTCCAGCACCTTATAACCTCAGGTTGCAATACAAATGTCACTTGCTGCACCATCGGCACATCAGTGTCCTCCTCTAAAACAGGCACTTTATCGGCACTGAGAGTAGCTTTATCCACACTGAGAGTAGCTTCATCATCAAAGGATTCCTCGTGGACAAAAAACTCACTGCCAGAATCTTGTGCTCCCTCCTCTCCCTCAGACGCACTGTCAGTTTCATAATCCTGCTCAGAGGAAGATTCAAAAAGCATACCAACCACCTGCTGAGCAGGAATTCTACGGCTAGCCATAATCCTTACTAATAAAGGTAACTTGTCAAAAAAATCCACAACAACAAATACTATCTAAAATTAGTACTAAACAAAATGTGGCCTTATCACACAGACCTACATAATCCAACATCATACCACTCACTTGCCGGAAGCAGCTAGACTCACCACCACCTACTCTGCACAGACACAGTAAGGACCACGAGTATCCCACTAAAAAGAAAATTACACATAAGACAACGCAAAACACATCGCAAAGAATTTCATGCTGAAAACACTAACTAAATATGCTGGTATTAAGACACCAGTTACAAAAAAATAATTAATGCATGGCATTAATACTCATTTGGAATAAACAGAACAAACATGTTTTTCTTAACAAAAAAATGCAACTACGCAAAACTGCAGGTCAACCACTGCCAAAACCACAAACAAGAATCAAAAGCATTGGACTAGAATAAAAAGGAGAAATAAAATAAAACATTACAATCACATATGCAAATAATGCACTAGTCCACACACTATCCACTAGCCAAGCAAAGGTGGTAGATCAGTCTAAAAGCATAAGGCATATCTGCCCCCACAGGGAGCAGAAACAGCCCAAAAATGTACCCTCATAAAGGGGGAGTGACCCTTGCCCAAGAAGTCACTCCCCAACACCAACATTTAAAAAGCCCTGGTGTCTGGTGTCCTAGGGGATAGATGGGCCTGAAAACAAATGGCTGATCTGCAAAAATGGCCACAAAATTCACCCCATAAAGGGGAGAGACCCTTTCCCAAGGCACAGCTCCCAACAACACTAAAACAATCTTTGGTGACCTAGGGGGCATTCAATAAAATGAATTGTTTATTTGGGTCCATCTGGCCTTCCGAGGCGTCAGAAATGGCCTAAATAAATGCTCCCCATAGGGGAGAGACCCTTGCCCAAGGGGGCCGCTTCCCAAAACCATATTGCTCCCCCACCCAAGGGAAATGAGCCTTGCCCAAGGGTACACTCCTCAACAACACTATAACACTCCCTGGTGTCTAATGGCTTCTGCCCCCCCTGGGGGCATATTGGCCTAGACTCACAAGGCTGATCTGCCCCCAAGGGGGGCAGAAACAGCCAAAATAGATGATTCCCAAAGGAGAGCGACCCTTGCCTAAGGGGCCACTCCCCAAAAACATAATAAAAAGAAAAATCCCTGGTGGCCTAGTGGGCACACAGCTACTTTTTTATTTCTTTTAAATTCGATCTGCTCCTTCCAATGGGGGCAGACCCATCGAAACAAATTGCATTTAAAAAATAAACCCTGGTGGCCTAGTGGGCACACACCTACATTTTTTTAAAATCAGATCTGCCCCCCTAGCCCCCCAAGGGGGACAGGACCAAAAAACAAATCGCACCCCCAAGGGGAGAAACCCTTGCCCAAGGGGCTGGTCCCTGACACATAAATGACATTTAAAAAAAATCGCTGGTGGCCCAGTGGAACACACATACTTCTAAAAAATACTCTGATCTTCACCCCCAAGAGGGGCACAACCAAATAAACACATTTCTCGCACAGGGGAAGCGACCCTTGCCCAAGGGGCCACCCCCACACAAAATGGGCAAAGAAAAAAAACAGGCATTCCTGCAGGAATGCTTTGAAAAAGACATTGGAGGTAAGGAAAACCCTGTCCTTTCCTCTGAAGCCTTTTAAAACAAACCCCCACCCTCCCTGAGGAGAAACTCACCTTCTCTCCCCTGGATGCACTGGAAGCAAATGGCTTCCAGTGCATCCGGTATCCTCAAATGACGTCAGAGTGAATTGCACGGTGATGTTATTAGATGACGTGGAGGGGCACAGGGGAAGGGCTTTCCCTGTCTTTCCCAGCGGGGCAGCTTTAAGGGCAGCACATGGGGAGCGCCAGTGCTTCCCCATGGGTGGGAGCTAGGACGGGCAGGAGCCGTCCGTCGCACACGCCCACTGTGATGTTTGACGGCTCCCGGCCGCCCGACGCATGGAAGGGGCTAACCTCTCACTAAGGCTTTATAGTTTATTTCTTTATTTGATTTAGTTCTCATTTGAGAACAACAAATATTTGATGATTAAAATTACAGTTTTGCTAATAAAATTGTCGTTCTAATATAATAATATATATATAATACATTGATACACACAAATTCGTTAGGTGGTACCTTGCAGTGGGAAATCAAGTTCTAAACAGAGTTAATTTAACATTTTGTTCTGATTGGTATTACAATTCTCTTCCTAGCTGCTACTACAGTCTTATTTGGGCAAGCAAATAAAACATGTTCTAAATCTTGCACCCCACTTTTACATAAGTCACAGAGGTTAGACGCTCTTTCTTTTGGGAACCAGTTAAAAGTATATGATTTCAAAGGCAGTATCCCAATACGGAGTAATATAATACTTCGCCTGACTCCGTGATTTAGATGAAAAAAGATATACTGTTGCATTTTCTTAAAAACTATAGGGGCATATTATCAAGGACAGGCGATACATTATCGCCGCTTTTATAGGCAGGAAATTGCCGATAAAGCGGCGATAATGGCCTTGATAATATGCTCTATGAATTCCAATCGAAGCCCATGTTAGATGTGAACAAATCTAACATGGGCTTCGATTGGAATTCATAGAGCATATTATCAAGGCCATTATCGCCGCTTTATCGGCAGTTTCCTGCCGATAAAAGCGGCGAAAATGTATCGCCTGTCCTTGATAATATGCCCCATAGTTTCCACATATTGTTTGTACGTTGATAGTTCAGAGCAATGTTGAATGTCAAGGTCTATACTTAACCTTGGTGTTAGGTGTTTAAAAAAAAGTTTCAGATGTGCTAGTGTCCAAGATTTAAACATGCCAAAAGTAGCATTTGCAAATTTAAAAGCAATAGATAGATTTTTGCAAAACACATACTTCGGTGATTCTTGCTCAAATGTCTCAGTTTTTAGCAAGGATCTTAAAGTCCCTTGATCCGCATGAACCAAATTATATGCCCACCTTATCATGTTTGTGATCCCTCTAGCAATGGAGCTGACTAGTGATAATTCTACTTGAAGAGCTTGGACTGACACAGCTTGCGACATCCTGGTTAATTTCTGAAGGATTTTCCCTTCTTTCATGTCGATTTGTTTCCATTCATTTATTGGAATATATTCAATTGCGTATGATAGTACGGAGGATATCTTTGAGCTATATACCTGTAGAAGAGAAGAGGAGTGTCTTTGGCCAGTGGAGGAATAAAGTCGTTGGAGAGCTCCTAGGTGGACATCGGCTTTTCGGACAATATTTTTCAAGTGGGGCAGATTGTGCAAAGATTGAGTGAAAATTCTCCCAAGATATATATATTCTTTGACAATTTCCAGTGGTTTTCCCCTTTGTGACCAGTTGTATTTGACATAACTCTTCATTCCTGTGAATGGGACGATTTTTGTTTTAGTGACGTTTGGTATTAGATAGTTTTCTTCTGTATATTTGGTGTGTGCCTGCAGATTTCTTTGGATACCAAATGGAGTCAGATCTAAGATTACGACATTGTCATCATAAAATGGATTTTAAAAGCTGCAATGTTAGGTAGGAAGTTAATAACCTGGTCAAGGGCCAGCTATTGGTAGGCAAATACCGGTCGGTAATGGCCGAAAATCGGTAATTTTGGCCGTTACCGACCGGTATTTGGAAAATGAGATGTAGGTAGGCATTTTAATGATTCGGTAATTTACCGAATCAGTATTTTAAGGAATCTGTAAATTACCGATTCCTTAAAATACCGAATCAGTAAATTACCAATTTTGCATGTAGGGAGCACTCAAATGAGTGCTTTTCCCCTTTTAGGATTCGTTATTTACCACCAACTACAAGTTGGTGGTAAATAATGAAAACCTTGGAAAAAGCATTTCTTTTGCGTTTCCAACAGTTCCATGTTGCAGACATACATGCCCTTAGGGCATGTATGTCTGCAACATGTGCACCCATACACAATTGAGTGGTGCAACAGGGTGTCAAAGTGACACACTGCCACCCTTCAATGTTTCCCTCTTTTACCGAATCGGTAAATACCAATTCGGTAATTGGCATTCATTCCTATGGGCCTCCAGGCCGATAGGAATGAATGCCAATTACCGAATCGGTATTTACCGATTCGCTAATTACCCAAACTTACAGATTCGGTAACTTTTTCTGTAAAATTACCTACATCCCATTTGCCTGTTCTTAAATACCGAATCGGTATGATTCAGTATTTAAGAATCGGTAATCTGGGATTACCTACATCGGGCCCCAAGTGTTTCCAGTAGGTCACTGAGGTATAGAAAAAACAGTAAGGGAGCTAGGAGGCACCCTTGAACCAGGCCGTTAGGTATAGATATTGGGCAGGTAAGACCCTTCTCCCTCCCCATTTGGACTTGACACCATGTCTCAGAGTACAGTGATATTATTAGATGGAGAAGATTTTGTGGAATTCCCATTTTTTAAAGTTTTTTCCAAAGTTGTCTCTGTCTACCCTATCAAATGCAGCCGTGAAGTGGGCAAAGACTGCATACACTACCTGCGACTTATTGATCACATATTTTTCCATTATTGTTTGCAGTACTGCGATATTGTCTATAACCGAGTGTTTAAAACTAAACCCAGCTTGGTTAAGCAGAATGAAGCCAGTTGAAAATGCCCATTCTTTTAGATGAATTAAGACAGCTGCCGGGAATATCTTCCCAGTTGCGTCCAGGAGAACTATCTGCAGGTAGTTGCAGGGGATTGGAATTATAATGCTCCCCTTCCAGAACTTTGGAATTTCCCCTGCTCTAATGCAAAAACCACAGTTGATGGACAGAATGCAGAACAATGTCATACATTCACCCCAGTACAGAGATCTGGGCCTAGCAAGCTGGGCTGAAGACGGCTGGAATGCCAGAAACCGGTCCTCTGTAGCTTGTTTCCGGTCCAGGGAAGGCATGGCTTGGCAGTTCGGGCTGGACTGTTCCCATGAGGCACAGGGTCAGACTGATTTGCATATGGCCATGTCTGAACTGGGGTGGAGTGGAGTGCAAAAAAACTATGGATTTAGGCCCAGATCTCTGTACTGGGGTGAATGTCTGACATTGTTCTGCATTCTGTCCATCAATTGTGGTTTTTGCACTTATGGCAAAAAAGGCGTGCTAGGGTCTTGCTCTACTCTTTAGGGTTGTTTTTTAGGGCCTTAATAGGAATTTGGTCAGGACCCATTGCAGCCGACGATCTTGCCTTTTTTATGTAATATTCTATTTGGAGAGGCGATGGGGCCTCTTTGTATGTCATTTTTTCCTGTTCTCTCTTGTGTTCATTAGAGTCTCGCTTTCAATCTTTTGATTTATTTTGTATAAGTTGGTTATATATGTTTCCCATTCTGAAGGCGGAATGTGAGCGCCAGGTTGTAGAGTGTCTATTATTTAAAAGCGATTCCTGCAGTACATGCAAGAATTTGATGATGGAATGTAGCCACAGTGACCAGCCCCCAAACACTATTTTTATTAAGAAGGGTAGTAGCTGTCCTTTAAGGAAAAGTAAAGGGCATACTAGGTATATAAATGTGAGAAATTGGGTTGTTGGGTGACTGGGGATTAGTCCTGCTCAAGCAACAGTCACAGTCCCTCGCAGGACGAATAACAAATAGTCACAAAATAAGCCTGTGCAGCTTGGCACAAAAAGCAGTCAGGCTGAACTTAAAAGAAGTGTGTGAAGTATTTGTGCAGTACACCAACAGCAATAAAGTGGAAACACAATATGAGAAATGCCCCAAACCAATCTAGAAACATAGAGTAAATCGTACTGAACCATTTGAAACCAAAACAACAAACATCCAAACAGTAGAATCAGAGATATGAATTTTGAAAGATTTTAGTGAAAATAGCGCCACAAGGCACAAAGGCCCATCTATGGCTATCAGGTCTCGCTAGGCTGGGTCAAAGACACAATGTCCAGGTCAACCACATAGGAGCGCAGGTCAGCTACAGTCACCAGGTTAGGCCAACTGAATGTTACCTTCTTAAATCCATGCCAAGTGTCCCATTTGCAATGGAGGGGGCCACAAGGAGCAGGGAGACCATTGGAAAAGGATGCTGGCCTTGCATGAAGTGCAGGCCAGGGGGTCACATGGGTGTTGTTGAAGCTACATGTCAGCAGTCCCCATGAGAGGTCAAAGCCGCAATGTGAAGGATCATGCTGACTTTTACCATTGAGGAGCTTGACAAACACAAATAGGAGCAACATTGAGGGATTTTCTTTCAATAATTTTTCTCCCCCGCTAGGTCTTGCTCAGTAAGTGTTCGCTCCCAATCGGCAGCATCCCAAAATATTAGAACCATATAAAATATTTGATCTGGGTTTGCTGCAAGTATGAACACTTTGCAAAAAATGACTGGTGTAAATGTAAAAGTATCATTATAGTTCTTTATGTTTAATTCATGTGTTTAATGTATTGTCGTTTATTTTATGTCTCAACAATGTAAAGTATTGTGTTGCAATCAAAAGAGTTTGCTAAAAGTGGCATTTTGAAAATTGTAATGAAAAATCCGACTTTACCATTAAAGAGGGTACATCATTTCAATTTCACATATACCAAACATGTCAGGGCTACCTGTTCCCAATTGGAAATTACAGCTTAATACATGTAATAAGGAATCCCTAATGTTATCCTATGGAAGGGGTATGCCTCACAGTAGTGAAAAACGAATATAGACGTTTTTCACTACCATAAAATGTGAAACTCAAAAGTAGATGTATAGGTGGCTAGAGTAGGTGGTGGCAGCTCCTACTTGACCCCGTTTGCACTTCAGTGGTAGTCGGTGTTCTGATCGTTTTTATTTTTAACTCTGTTATCATTACTGTTGCATTTTAATCTGTGGTTGAGTCTCATTAAGGCGTTCGCGCTCATTTTAAAATAATTTTTTCTCGACTGCCAACATTATCTGCCAGTGTTAACTTTGTTTACCTGTTGTGGTGCTGAAGGTGTGCCTCCCCTGCCCCGTTCCATCGCGGCTTGCTGTGCCGATTGTGTGGAGGGCAGGCGGCCATCTTGGGAGAAGTCCTGGATCCCGGCTCGAGTGGTGGCAGCGCTCTAGCTGGGGGAGGGATGGTCTCGCATAAATTGACTGCCGGACTGTGTCACTTGCGGCTTGAGTAGGTGGTGGCAGCTCCTACTTAACCCCGTTTGCACTTCAGTGGTAGTCAGTGTTCTGATCATTTTTATTTTTAAATCTGTTATCATTACTGTTGCATTTTAATCTGTGCTTGATATTCACGCTAAGGCGCTCGCGCTCATTCTTAAATAATTCATTCTCGACTGCCAACATTATCTGCCAGTGTTAACTTTGTTTACCTGTGCGCCCCATATTGTGGTGCTGAAGGTGTGCTTCCCCTCCCCCGTTCCACCGCGGCTTGCTGTGCTGATTGTGTAGAGGGCAGGTGGCCATCTTGAGAGAAGTCCCGATTCCCGGCTCAATTGGTGGCAGCGCTCTAGCTGGGGGAGGGAGGGTCTTGCATAAATTGCACATGCCATCCCAGACACGCAGTGGACGCGCTCAGCGGGCGCGCCGCTGGCACGCCGAATGTGTGCCAAAGGCAAGCCCGTTTGAGCCCATCCACACCCTGGGCGCGCCTAGCACCAGCCATGCTGCCCGGTTTACCTCCGAGTTATTGGGAGGTAAGAGAGTGTATAACTGTGTAGAAATTATGGCACTCAATGCCATGGAATGCAGGGGCGTTACTCGGTGGGAAGTTCTGGATAGTTCTTAGAGAGTGTGCCCCTCCTGTAAATTCTGCTTTCAGTAAACGATTGCGGCTGTTCCTGCCCCCCAAGCTAGCAACAAGATCTTGATCTCAGCTGCACTTATAAATACCCGGTCCATGATCAAACATTCTGCCGATATTTTTGAGCTTCTGTCGGATGGCAGAATTGATATTCTATTCATCACTAAGACAAGGCTAAATAACTTGTGTGCCCCGGTGGTGGATCTTGCCATTCCTAGAGGCTTTAAAATCATCCAGGCTGATCGCCTAGCTGGGAGAGGAGAGGGATCAGCAGTGGTGTTTAGGGACATTTGGTTCTTTTCTAGTGAAGTGTCCGAGGAACTGGGTGAGGGTGAGGTTTTACATTTCTCGCTCATTCTCTCCCCCCACTTCACGCTGGGAGGCACGCTGGTGTATCATCCCCCTGGTCCACCTGGGGCCTTCCTCGATGTTTTGGAGGATGTTATCATGCCGCGTGCCCTGCGCTTTCCTAAGTTTTTACTACTGGGGGACTTTAATGTTCACCTGGATGCTTATGAAGCACCAGATTCAAGAGATCTGCTGGCCTCTTTAAATTTAGCTCAGCTAACTCAGTGTGTTAAGATGCCAACACACTCAGGGGGCCACCTACTGGATTTAGTCTGCTCTAATTTTGACTTATCTCAATCTGATCCAGAATATGTGACCTGGTCCGATCACCATCTGATTAGGTTTTTCTGAACTTTAGAGAAGCCTTCTTGTTCCTCTGCTACCTTTCTTGGCGTCCGTTCCCTTGAAGATTAGTCTCCCAGCACTCTCCGATGCTTTACTTCAAACCCGTCTAACATTGGGCTCGGATTTGACTGGGGCAGTGCATAGCTTTCACTCCTGGATTGGTTGTGGGGTTAGTTCTTCCATTAAGCCTGCTGCCAGCATCAAAAAGTGCTCTCCCCCCTCAAAGCCCTGGTTTTCGAATGCTCTAAAAGAACTGAAACTGGGTTGTAAAAAACTGGAACGCTGCTGGAGGCGCAAATATTGCCCCCTGGCCAAGGAGGCTCTTTGTGCTGCCCAGAGGGAATATTATTCTGCTATCAGGATGGCTAAAAGTAGCTATTATGCGAGTAGGATAACTAAGGCCAATAATAACAGCAAGGAACTTTTTGCCATTGCTTTCTCTCCCCCTGTGCCGAGCAATCAATGCTACCGTCTACGGAGCAGTGGTGTGAGGACCTGTCTTCCTTTTTTGTTGACAAAATAGCTGGGATTCAGGATAGTCTGTGCACTGCTTTTTCCAATCAAAGGAACGCTTCCTTGGCATCCCCACTGTCCCTTGTCAACTTGTGTAGGGAATTTTCGCCGCCAGCTGAGTCTGACATCCTAGCTGTTCTGAAATCCCTAAAGCCCGGGTCCCCCACTGACCCTGGCCCAGCTCGTGTTTTAGGAGGGGTGGCAGAGGTGGTCAACCCAGAGGTTACCGAGATTATCAATTTCTCCCTTCAGACGGCCACCGTTCCTACTTGCTGGAAGCAGGCCAAACTTTTACCACTTCTCAAAAAGTCGGGGCTAGATCCATTGGTTCCATCTAACTATCGACCGATTTCTCTCCTGCCAGTATTGGCAAAAGTTTGTGAGAAGGTGGTATTTCTCCAGTTGGAGGCCTTTGTGAAGGCATCAAATGCTTTGCACTCTGCTCAATCTGGGTTTTGTGCTTCATACAGCACTGAAGCAGCTCTGGTCGAAATGTGTGAGGCTATCAGGGAGTGTCTAGACAGAGGTGGAGAAGTGTGGCTCAATGGTTAGAGCGGCAGACCCTGATGCAGAGGTCTAACCCGGGACCAGGGTTCAATTCCCCGCCTCGGCGGGTCTTGGGCTCAAAAATTCCACGGATCTGATAATTCTCGCCTCAGTGCCTATTCCAATCATGGAGTCCTACTCTGCAACTCTGGGCAATAGCTTGCTTAATCTCCACAGCGGCCCCCACAACGCTAAGGATGCCTGACCTCCACCTTGGGGGTGCCCAGGAGTGGACGCCTCACAGGGAAAGCCAGGATGGGTTCCACAGCGGTATTCGTACAAGCGCCTTGAGACCCTTGCGGGTGAGTAGTGCGCTATACAAGTATCAATTTACATATTTTGCAGGGCGGCCCTGATTTTGTTAGACCTCTCTCCCGCCTTCGATACGGTGCCCCATCAACTTCTTCTTACCCAGCTGGCATCCATCGGTATCATCGGCCCTGCTCTGGAGTGGTTAACTTCGTTCCTGGACAACCGGACTCAGCAGGTCTGGGTGCCCCCCTATTTGTCCTCGGCCAGGATACTTTCCACTGGTGTGCCCCAGGGGTCCACTTTAAGTCCTCTGATGTTTAACATTTACCTGACCCCCCTGATCTCTTTAGCTGAGGAACTGGGCGCAAACATTATAGCCTATGCGGATGACACCCAGTTATTATTTACTTGGCCGGGCTCGGATCTTGATACTACAACTGTTCAGACCTGCCTTTCATCGGTCTTCCATTGGCTCGCACTTGCCCAACTTAAGTGCAAGGAAGAAAAATCAGAAATACTCCTTTATGGACAGTTCCCTGTCAACTTTAGAGAATCGCTGTGGCATCCTAATGTGCCTCGCCCTAACGCTATGGGAAATCCAGCAAAAATTTGGGGGTGTGGTTTGGGGAAAATTTAAAGTTTGATGAACACATCAAGAAATTAGCCGGTGTATGCTTTGGCACCCTCAAGGCTCTCCGAAGGTTCCTTCCCCTGCTTCCGAGGAAGGCTAAAGAAATGGTTGCGCGTGCCCTCATCCTCTCTCGCCTCGATTACGCCAAAGCTCTGTTCATTGGTATCCCGGCTTATCTGGTCAAGCATCTCCAGATCATACAGAACGCTGTGGCTAGACTCCTATTTAACATCTCACGGAGATCTAGTGTCCAGCAGCATTTGAGTAATATGCACTGTCTACCAGTGGCCCATCGGGTGCTGCACAAGACCCTCATTTTATCTCACAGGGCCATCCACGGTCAAGGTCCATTGTACTTGAGGCGTCGTTTCACCTTGTATACGCCAAATGGCCCCCTCCACTCTGCCACTCAGAGCCGGCTGGCCATCCCACGTTCTGAAGGGTGCACTTAGGTGGACAATCTATCTCTGTGAAAGCTGCCTCTGCCTGGAACGCCCTCCCTGTGGAGCTTCGGGTCATTTAGGACTTCAAGCTTTTAAAAAAAAATCACTCGTGACTCACCTTTTTAAAATGACTAACAGCCTGATTCATGAAAAACGGAATCTGAGATTCTCAATTTGCGAAAAACTGCGAATCGCAATTGAGAAATCGCAGAACGGAATTCATGATGATTTGCGATAAAAAAAAGCGATTCGCACGCGGCCGCAAAAGCCGTTTGCGATTATCCATAATCGCAGAAAAATCGCAATTTCCGGCTATATCTGTGCCGGGATTGCGATATCGCAAATAGCGATATCGCTAATTGCGAGATCGCAAAAAGCGAGATCGCAAAATCGCGAGATTGGGAAAACGGGAAGTCGCATTTCGAGCACAGTGATGACATCACAACCAGGAAGCAGCCAGTTCCCACCCCCATTCACCACAGTGAGGCAGACCTCGAGTCAGCAACTGGGAGAGCTCCTGCAATTCTGTTTGGATTTCAACTCTGAAACTACAGTGCAGCAATGTCTGAGGATGCAGTTCCTGGGCCCAGCAACACCACAGGGCGGAAGAGAAAGTTAAAATTTTCCGAGCAGGAGCTGGAGCATTTAATAGAAGGGGTGGTGGCCAACCACTCCAAACTGTTTGGGAGGGACTCTAGGAGGGTGCCGGAGCAGGAAAAACGCAGGATCTGGCAGGGTATTGCGTCCACGGTGAACTCTGTGGGTGTGGCTGATAGACGAACTAAAAAAACGCTGGTATGACCTCCGAGGTCGTGCCAAAGAGAAGGTGGCTGAGAGGCTTGGAGAGTCATCGGGCACTGGAGGGGGAGGACCTACAGTCCCTCCAAACACCCCCTTGGAGGACCAAGTAGAAGACACGCTGGAGACTGAGGCGTGCATCAGAGTGACTCACCTGGACTCATCCCGCCCCACCCAAGACATCCAAGGTAAGTGGCATGCGACTGCGACCCTGTCCCCTATGAATGTCCATGACCATATAGCCTCCCATAATGTTCCATAGTCATGCCATCGTTGCACATCAGGTAATGCCCTGAAGCATTGTGGGACATGTAGTGTGGCCACAATGTAGAAGTACCACAATGCAGCCAGACAGGTTCCAAAGTACGCAAAGCCATAGCCAGTCAGGGAATGTCACCCAGCATGCATGTAGCAACTGCACGTGTGACAGATACATGCAACTAATGAACGTCCACTTCCCCTCACAGGTGGCGCAGACAGCAGCGACAGCGAGAGGCTGCAAATAGATGAGGAGGCACAGGATGAGGAGGAGGTTCCGCCACATACACAGCCACCAGCCCCTGCCGCAGCAACAACTCTTGCAGCCAGGCCCACCACCAGTGTGCCTCCTGCGTCTGGCACAGCAACTACTCCCGCAGCCAGGCCACAACTAGTGTGCCCCCAGCCTTTGGCGCAGCAACTACTGCCGCAGCCAGGCCCACAACTAGTGTGCCCCCAGCCCTTGCTGCACCAGCAACTACTGCCGCAGCCAGGCCCACAACTAGTGTGCCCCCAGCCTCTGCTGCACCAGCAACGCATGCCTTGACACGACCAGCAGCTGGTGCTTCAACTTCAGGGCCCGCAACAGCGGCAACACAGCGGCCACCCACTGTGTCAGGCCAGCAGAGCAGGCGTGGCAGGTCTCGCCTGCTGACCAATGCACCTATCAGCAGGAGGGGGAATGGACAGCGGCTGGCGAGAATGAGCGTGGAAAGACGCATGCTCCGTATACATCAGCTGCAGGCACGCCGGCAAGGTGCCATTCAGCTACAGCTGTACAGCATTGGGCGCAATGTGGCCGGAGTGGGGGACCGGATGGACCGCATGACGGCAGCCATGGCAGGTGTGGGGGAGGGAATGGCCCGCATGACTGCAGCCATGGAGGCCAACACTGCTGCAATTACATCGCAGCGCAACACAGCACACCGCTGCCACCGTCAGCTATTGACCCGGCTGACGGCCTACACCAGGTCCAATTATGTTGTAGGCAATGCCACCTCACAGTTATCGCGGCGGTCCCTTGCGCAGCAGCAGCAGCTCATCCAGTGCTGCGAGGATGTGGCCAGGGTCCTTGAGCACCTGACCACTGCCGTGACAGCACTACACCTTCCTGCTCTACCTGCCACTGTTGGGGGTGATGATGCCAGTGAGGGGACATCGAGTGTGAGCAGCCACTCTGCCTCACACGTAGGAGCACTCAGGCGCAGCACCAGGCCCACTGCAGGTACACGTGCCTTGGATGAGGATGAGCCTCAGAGGCGCTTGGGTGGTAAGCGCAGGAGGCGCACATGACTTCATAGGACTATTACAGGCACAGGCTGAGTATAAGCTTGCCCTGTCCTTTAACACAGCAGTATGCTGAAATACTGTTAGCAATGTGAACATTTAAACTGGTACCATTATTGTGAATGAAACAATAATATTTAATTTTGCAGCACACATTGGCGTTGTGTCATTATTACATTTTGCATGCATTTGTGATTTGTGGGGTGAGGGTAGAGGGTGCACTAGAAACTGTTCATTGTGATGTGGTTGCGACGTCTGTGGCCTTCAGCTGGGTTCTCCCCGCGTGCATGGCGCGCATGTGCAGGTGGCCGGTCGTCCCCTTCCGATTCACTGCCAGAGATGTCGACAGGTATGCGCCGCTTGGTAGAAATGTTGTGTAGGATAGCACACACAGCCACAATGCGGCAGCACACTTCAGGACTGTAGTACATGGCCCCACCTGTCTTGTGAAGTATGCGGAATCTGCTCTTCAGTAGGCCAAAAGTTCTCTCTATGCAATTCCTTGTGCGTATGTGTGATACGTTGTAATGCCGTTGCTGTGGTGTAGCAGGGTTGAGGTATGGGGTGAGGAGGTATTCACGCAGGGCATAGCCACTGTCACCTGAATGAGAGGAGCAGAGGGTGAGTGCCTGTGCAGCGCAGCTAGTCATTCTCAATGTGTCATTGAGGGCAAAGTGTACTTACCAAGTAGGTGTCCTTCCCCGAAGTCTCCCCTGACCAGTCGTGTGTGGAGGCCGCTGTGCCGGAATATGAATGAGTCATGTGTACTCCCCGGGTACTGTGCCACTATGTCCGTGATGTATGTCTTTGCATTGCAGGCCATCTGGATGTTGAGGGAGTGGTAGGACTTGCGATTGCGGTACATGTACTCCGTTGCAGCAGGTGGGCAAATGTGGACGTGGGTACAGTCAATGCATCTTATCACGTGTGGGAAACGGGCAACATTGTTGAATTGTAGCTTGGTCTCATCCAATTCCTGTTGGCTGGTGGGAAATTTAATGTGGTGGTGTAGCTGGGTCAGCATTGCATCAAGGAAACTACGTAGGCAGCGGGACATGGTGGGCTGGGATATCCCCCCAGCTACCGCAACTATCCCCTGGAAGCTCCCAGAGGCCAGGAGGTGCAGGCTACACAATACCTGGATATGTGTTGGGACGGCATTGGTCCGCCTTGTGGGGTGCTGCATCAGGGGGTCAAGGTCCTGTATTAGCTTGATGATCATAGCCCCATTGAGCCGGTACTTTGGGTATATTTGCTCTCTGGTCTGGCCCAGCAGGGTGACCCGCTAGCGGAATATCCTCTCCTGGATTCTGCGTCTCCTCCTTGCTGCTCGCTGTAGCCTTCGCCGCCTGACCACCATGTACATTCCTGGCATGGTGAGACTCCTTCTGCTGATGCTGCTTCCCCTTAAGTGGGTTTGGTCAGGCCTGCACCAGTTACTGATTGGCCAACAGTTTTTCAAATTTTTTTTTCCTATGGGTTTGATGGTTACCACCTGCTTTGGGTTGTCCTTAAATTGCGCATGGCAAAATGAGATTTTTGGCTTTTTCGCTATTAGCGATTTTTCATGAATACCGATTGCGAGTGATGTGCGATTTTGCAATTATTTTTGCAGAATCCGTGCTTTCTCGCTATTTCCGAATCGCAATTGGTATCCTGCCGGCATTCTGCGAATATGTTTGCGATTTCGCAAATCTGTGTTAGCGAATTCGCATATTTAATGGTGAATTCCGATGATGGAAATTGCGCCCGCGATAGCATTTTCGCAGCTATTGCGGGCGCAATTTTGCTTCATGAATCAGGCTGTAAGTAACTTTCTTCTTTCTCTGCCCACCTTCTCACTGTAGATGCACGCAACAGAACACTCTTGAGTATTTGAGCGCATTACAACACTCTTTATAACATAACATAACATAAAATAACATAACATAACATAACCCTATAATTATACACTGCCCTGTGGGTGCCTTGGGCCTACCAAAGGGGTGAGTTATATGTAATAAAAGGGGAGTTTAAGGCTTGGTAAGACGGTTTTAAAGCCAAGTCGACATGTCAGTGTAAAACATGGGGTGGGCGGAATTGGCAGAATCTGATTATGTGGAATTACGCAGAATTCCATTAATATTCTGTGATGGGGTTAAGTGGGCTTTTGGCGCTACTTTCTTAGCACAAAATGCACCCCATGTCCAAAAATTGATCCTGGGATGCTTTTTTGCGCTAAGAAAATAACACAGCCAAATACCACTAGTGATTACTGCAGAGTGTGAAAGGGCACCACCGCCAAGTTATATGCAGTAGTTTCTAAACTTTAGAAACCACTGCATTTAACTCTGTAGTGCATACCTCTCAGCGTCTTTACATATGCTGCACTAATCACTGCAGAGTACGTAAGAGCACTGAGGGGTATGCACTGTTGTGCTGTGCAGTGATTTTGAAACAAGGCCAAAAGAGGGAGCTGCCTCTCTATGTTTAAAAACCAATGTAGATTTGTTAATTCCACGTTACTCTTGTAACATGGAATTACTTATAAATGTTGCTGTTTCCCCAGTGTAATTAATATGCAGTACATTTTGTTTCTTAAGGGGGCAGGAAGAGGGAGCTGTCCTCTATGTTTAAAAAACACTCCAGATTAAACTTTAATTTTCAAACATAGAGGGACTGTTTTCTCTTCCTGACCTGTTGAAAAATCACAGCAGCACATACCCCTCTGTGCCTTCACTGAAGAAGAATTCAGGTAGTTCATTAACTTGAAAGGGATGAGGTTGAGACTTTCAGCCTGATTCATCAAGCTGAAATCGGCTCGCAAAGGGTCAGATTCTGAGAATCTGGCCCTTTGCGAGCGCTATTTTTGCATTTGGGATTCATCATCCCAAATGCAAAAATCGGTAATTGCTAATTCGCTAAATTGCGAGGAATTACATTTAAGGCATCTCTATTTGAGATTCCTTAAATGCAATTCATCAACCATTTTTAAATTGCTAATTCGCAATTTCGGGCCGCTATTTACCGAGAGGTCAGACCTCTCGGTAAATAGCAAAAACTTAGAAAAATGCTTTTAAAAGCATTTTTCTAAGTTGCATGTTGTGCACACACATGTCCTTTGGACATGTGTGTGTGCAACACCTGTGTGAAATTTCATTTGAGGGGTGCTACAGGGTGTCCTGTGGACACCCCTGGCACCCTTCAAATCGCAATCTTATTTGCGATTAGCTAATTGCTAATCGCAAATAAGGAATACTCCCCATTCATTCCTATGGGCCTTTTGGCCCATAGGAATGAATGGCGAGTTATTCCTTATTTGCGATTAGCAATTAGCTAATCGCAAATAAGGAATTGTAAGGAATCGCATTTTTATTGCATATTCCTACTTGAATCCCGTTTTGCGAGTCCTTAATAGCGATTCGCTATGAATCGCTATTAGGGCCTCGCAAAACGGGTGCATGATGAATCAGGCGGTTAGCCATTCAAAATTAAGTGTGAAGGGGGACATTGGCAAGATAAGCATGTTATTGCATTGGGCTTCTGCCTGGCACAAGCCCAGTAGGAGGGAAGCTGGCCCCACAACCATTTTGGTGTAGCCCATGGGGAGGGGACTGCAAAGTTCCCTAAACACACCTCTGACTGGCATGCACGCTCCTCTTGGGGAATAAATAGATTCTGCCAATTTGGATTTGCCTCGCAATAGTGCACTGTGGAATAGTTTGCAGGAAGACAAACAGGATGTGCTGCAAAAGAGGCAAGGGTTGTCCCTGGGAGCTTTTTATGCATTGGTTGGGGAGTGTTAAATGATCACGTCCACCCACTGGCCAGTGAAACCTATGAAGCACCAATACCACATATGAAGACTGATTTTTTGGACCTTAATAGAGACCAGACTCAGTGGACCTGCTTCCAGCTATAACTAGCACTAAATGTTGCTCCTGAGATCTGGGCTAACTTAAAAGTGACCAAGAGAAGCCACTTAGAAACTGTGACAAGTTGGGAATTATTAGGCTTCCAAGACAGGGCACCTGTGGTACCTCACAGCAAAGATCTTTGATTTTGAAGTGACTTCTCCAGATACAGCTTCAGAATTACTCTGCTAGTAGACCATCCTGATTTACAGTTTAGATTCGGGGTTACACATTTGTGATGGAGTAACCCATCCGCCGAACTCTGAATCAGGCCCTATGTCCGAAGGTAGAAATCTTGAGCAGGTGAAAGCATGAACATTATCTAACCAACGGAAAGGATTTGACAGCAAGTAAATTCTAATTTTCTGTGCTCTGAGCTTTTCCCTTCAAAACAAACCACTTCTGCAGGACCTTGTTCAGGAGCTATCCTGTTTTGAGGGGACTTCGACAAATACAGATCGCAACATTAACCCATTGGAGGATTTTGACTTAGATTTCAGAGAGTAAGGGGCAGATTTATCAAAAAGTGATTCCACACAGCACAACACCTTGCTGGACTGCTTTGCATTACAGGAATGCACCATATTTAACTTATTTGGCTAATTTCTGTCCTCTCCTTGCGTTGGTGCCCTATGTGCTGCCTAGCCCCACTATGGTGCAAGGGTGACTGCTTTGCAGGCAGGATTGTTTTTGAGCAGGAAGAGAGACATTATTGCACAACAACAATCCTATAAGGCGTTTTTCTCTTTCTATGTGTGATGCAGAATGCAGCACATGTAGGTAGGGGAAACAAAACAAGGAGTAATAAAGATATTTCTGCTCATTATGCCTCCCCTGGGAAGGCATAGCATTTTGATGCATTCCCAGGTCTACCACTCATTGTAAATTTGGGAATGCATTAGCATCCATGGGTGGATGCATGGGAACACCCTTACTCCACCCAGGGAACACCTCTCTGGGGCAGATTAATACAAGGCAGTGACTTGTGCTGCCTTACATTACTCCAGATTTACCAAGCACTGCAGGGCCACGCAAGGAGGCCTTGCATGGTTTGTGAAGTCTCATCTAGGTTTTGCTTTTCCCTTGCATTACTATGCGCAGCGCAAGGGCCATGCATAACTTTGATAAACATGGCCCTAAGTATGAAGGTAACATCATTGGCTTTGACAAACCTCCTTGATGTAGCCGACCCATGCTCCATCACTGTCAGCCTGAAATACCTCCTAGGCCCTAGTCAACTACAAACAGTGACTTCTGATTAGCTCTTTGCATTTTCTTTGTGCTCTGGCCCTATATCTTTCAAAAATCACAACTCTAGTTTGCAATCTTGGATTGTTGTCATCGTGGTGCCATTTTACTCATATAATTTTTCTCTATTTCTCTAAATTGTTTGTGGGAACTTTATTTGGTTGTGTTTTGACTTTTTAACTCTTTTGTAACAGCTAAATTCTTTGCACATTTTCGTAAGTTAGATTTGTCTGCTCTCTGCTATAGCTACCAGGAGGTTTATCCCAGGTTTAAGATATTGAAACTGTTTTCCTCTATCATATTTGTAGGCCTTATTCCTTGTAGTGGATTCCCATCCACCCCAATTAATAATCCACTTGCTTACAAGGTGTATTTTAGTGTGCCAGGTATGGATTAGTTGTAGTTGCCAAATATGAGGAAGTTGTTTTTGGTGGGGTTACTGGTAAGTGCTGGACATACATTTTCATATAAAGTGACATCAGTGTTTAAGTCACTGAATGTTGAGATCTGAGGAGATTTTCATGTAGAGTTGTGTTTTGTTGGGGTATTCGTGGATTCTGATACTACTGTCCTTGAGTAGGGGTTCGAGGGGCTTTATGTAGAGGCTTAAGACCCTGGGGGATAGGATGAAAATCGGGGATGCTATGTATATAACGGGAGCTTCTGGGATCTTGCGTTATTATTAGAGGAGAGGGGTAACTTCCCCATCACCATTATTATTTTATGCAGCTGAGTCTTTAGTGAGAGACTCAGACATTTGTTTATGTATTCCTGGGGGAGGAAAATTCGAATAGAATCTGGGTAACAATTACTAAGCAGTCATTCACCTCACTCACAAATGCCCTTGCACACATTCACACTTTCACAATCGTCGACCCTCACTACCAACTACTGGTGTACAGGAGCTCTGATTTGAAGTCTTGCCGTGCACATGTTTTGCTTTAATAGTGTAGCAGTTGCACTAGTGTATCCATGCCCTGGTGCAACTACTCCTCCTGCACCATTGATAAAGGCACCCCGACTCACTCCCATTCCCACTCACAATCTCCTTCTCACTCACTCATTGTAATACACTCACATTGCATTACTGACTCTCTCCCTTTTACTTACTCATACTCACTCTCACTCATTCACTGATTGTCACTCTTTCATTCTCATTCAAAGTTTCAAATATAATAAAGTAACATACGCTCTCACTTAGGGCTTCATTAGGACTTTCCCCTCCCGTCCTGTCTCCCCCTTGATTCCCAGGCCAAAGCCTTAAATACTTGGCTGGCTGCTTCGTGTGACCGTGTGGCCCCGCTCAAAAAGATCAAAGCGGTTCGTCCATACGACGCGCACAAATGGTTCTCTACTGAGCTCAAAGCACTAAAACTTGATCTTAGGCGGGCGGAACGCCTTTGGAGACGTCAGTACTCCCCCCCTCTGCGAGCTCAGTACAGGCAACTCCTTACCAACTACAAAAAAGCAGTTCTTAATGCCAAAACTTCCTATTTCACGGAGAGAGTATCGCTCTCCGTGAATAAACCCCGCGAAATCTTCTCTTTGGTTCGCAATCTTGCCACTTCTGACCGTTCCTCCCCCGGCTTGGTTCCTTCCCAACCCCTCTGTCTCTCACTCAATAACTTTTTTATCGACAAGATTGCGAAAATTAAAGCTAACATTCCCACTGTGCCTCAGCCTATCCTCACTAGCCCTGCCACTCTCCCTTCTTCTTCCCTTGACATTTTCCCCCCTATCTCCCCTGACTTGTTTCACAACTATCTGTCTAAAGTTAAATCTGGCTCTCCCTTGGACGGTGTTCCCGCGCGTATCCTCAAAATCCTCTTCACTAACTGTCCTGGTCCTCCCCTCTCTCTTCTCAACTCCTCACTGGCCTCTGGTACTGTTCCTTCTTCCTTTAAATCTGCTGTTGTGCTTCCCATTCTAAAAAAACCTGGTCTAGATCCTTCCCTCCCCGCTAATTTCCGTCCTATCTCCCTCCTCCCCTACCTGGGTAAAATCTTAGAGACCCACGTTACCTCCTGCCTTTCCTCATACATCGAGGACAATGGTCTTTTAGCTTCCCACCAGGCGGGCTTCCGCCCTGGCCATTCTACAGAAGCAGTGGTTCTAGCGGTCTTGGATGAACTCAAGGGCAAGGCTGATGTTAACCTTCCCCAAGCCCTGGTGCTTCTCGACTTGTCCGCTGCGTTTGACACGGTCGACCACTCCACTCTGCTCGACCGTGTCCGCGCAGCGGGCATTCGGGGCGCGGCCTTCTCCTGGCTTTCATCCTTTCTTCAGGATAGGCATCAGGCTGTTCATCTCTCCGGTTTCTCTGCCCCTTTCTGTCCGGTCACCTGTGGTGTTCCTCAGGGCTCCTCTCTTTCCCCTCTCCTCTTTAATCTGTACATCTGTCCCCTTGTTTCCTCTCTTCTCAAGCTGGGGGTCTCTGTATATAATTATGCAGATGACCTCCAGCTTGTCTTTGATCTGTCTTCTTCTCCCGATTCTATTCCCAAGTTCAGTTCCACCCTTATCTTTATCTCTGAGTGGATGAGCGCCAACCATCTTAAGCTCAACCCCGATAAGACGGAACTTGTCCTCACGGGTGGCCCTTCTAACCCTTGGTCCCCTGCACATTGGCCCCCTTCTTTCGGTCCCCCCCCCCCGCGCCCTCTTCCTCTGTTCGTACCCTTGGCATTAAAGTCAGCTCTGACTTAACCATGCACAGCCAGATCAGCTCTGTTGTGTCTTCATGTTTCCTTTCCCTCCGTCTCATTCGGAAAATATCTCGCTTTTTTACCATCGACGCGCTTAAAACCATAGTCTTGGCTTTAGTCATCTCACGCCTCGACTATGGCAATGGCCTGTACGTGGGCATTCCTTCCCACGAGTCCCGACGCTTACAGGCCATTCAAAACCAGGCTGCCCGTCTCATTCTCTCCCTCCCCAAATCCTCTCACATTACCCCGGCTTTGAAATCCCTTCACTGGTTCCCTATCCGCTTTAGATCCCTCTTCAAACTTGCTTGCTTTGCCTTTCGTGCCCACTCTCGCTCTGCCCCTGCCTACATCACTTCCCTCATTTCTTCCTATGTCCCCAGTCGCACCCTCCGCTCTTCCTCTCTCTCCCTTCTCCACATTCCCCGCTTCCGTAAATCCAGATCTGGGGGCACTCGTCTTTCTGTCTTGGCTCCCCAGTTCTGGAATAGTCTCCCACTTCATCTTCGCTCCATTCCTATTTTTAGTCACTTCCGTAAAGCCTTAAAAACTTTTCTTTTCTCTTTGGCTTTCCCTCCTTAGGTTCCCTTGTGTTCCCCTCTGTGAGTTCTGATCCAGGTCCCCCAGCGCCAGGAAGCCGCTTGGCAGCAGTGTGCTTTATTAAATACTGTTTTCATTTCATTTCATTTCATTTCATTTCATCCCATTGTGAATCGGGACTGCCTGCCATAAGGGCGGGGGTCCTGGGGGTGCAATTAGGATGTGCCCGCCACAGTGGCGGGTGCAATCCTCCATTTAACATTGTGGTGGGCGGTGCTCACTGCACCGCCCGCCACAATGTCAAAGGTAAATGCACGCATTTGCATAATGAAAGCGGCAGGCACCGCGCGGTGCCTGACGTTTTCATTATGCAAATGCAGGGGGGGTACTGCAGATACCCCCCTTGTGAATCCCCCCACCCACCTACACTCTGGGGCCCCGCAGGGGCCCCCCAGAGTGAAGACCGCCTGCCTTTCCGTTGCGGCATTGCCGCCACGGAAAGGCTTGCCGAAAACCCCATCATAATATGGCTGGCGGTGTCTGATAGACACCGCCACCATATTATTCTTTTTCCGCCCCGGCCGCAAGGCGGCCGGAGCGGAAAAGTAGCGGGCGGTGTTTTTGACTGCTCTGGTCCCCCAAGCCATGCTAATATGGTGGGGGGGAAACAGAAAGACGAAATCGGGTGGATTGCCTCCGCCAGGCATGCGGTGGCCACCGCAAGCCTGGCGGAGGCAATCCGCCCGATATCGTAATGACCCCCTTAGTCTCTTTCTCTTCAAATTACTCAAAAACACAATTTTACTCACAGAAGCACAGAGAAACAATACTGAATAATTATTTGTTTACTTACCTTTCTTACTTCACTAGGGACTCATAGACTCCATGGCAGCAGCAGAGCAGAAATTTCTTGCTGGACACTGGGACCTGCAATCCATGATTACCAACAAGGAGCCTGTCAGAGCAGCAGGTTCAGGTTTAAAATGAACACCCACCTCAAGCTCTTTTTCAGCTTCCTAACCTTTTTGATGCTGATGACGGAACCACTCCGTCATCAGCCGCGGTAGCGCTGTGCTGATGACGGAGCGGTTCCGTCATGGCCTGCTCGCCGTGCCTGCGTGGCGCGGATTGAGCGCCTGTGTGGCGCGGATTCCGCGCCTGCGCTGGTCGTTCCATTGAGCGGGCGGGGCCATGACAGAACCGCTCCGTCATGAGCACAGCTCAACCGAAGCTGGTGACGGAGCGGTTCCGTCACCAGCATGGGCGCGGCGCGCGGCCGCCCTGCCCCCTTAGCGCTGTGGCGGAATAGCCGCCTCAGCGAAGGTGTTAACTAGACTGTAAGCACAGTCATATCAGAAGCTGGAGCAGTGCTAGGGTTACCAGCCCTGATGCTCTGTGGGTCTACTCACTGGTCTCAGTCATGCCCTCATCTGTGCCCTGACAGCTCCATTTTAGCAGATATACTGTGCTGCCTGAGACATGTTCAGTATGCTAAATAAAAAAGATGAATCCTGTGATAAGGTATCACATTTTAACTACATCCCTCACAATCGCAGTGCAGGCATCCATCTACAGGGTGCTTTGATTTTAAACAACTCTCTGTAGCTGGAACATTGCTCAACCCCCTCAGGCCCCTTCTTCACCTTTCATCAGGAGCCTGGTGAAGAGACTGAGAGGGCTGACCTGCGCACTGCAGAGTTGATACACACACGAAAGTCGTGTTTGCATTAACACTCCCAAAATAAATTATTAGAACTGTAATAATTTATTTGAGCAGTAGCCCAATGAAGACTCACTGGTGACAGAGCTTTGCCTTTAAGCCCCTGAAGAGGAACAGTCCCTTTACAAATGAGGGTTGATGGCCAACAGGAAACATTGCAGAGCTGTAAGCATGCAAACATGAATAGCCTGGATCCTCCAATTTAAATCTCGTTCCAGTTTAAAAGGACTATGGGACGTTTTTCCTTTCTAGAACTCAAGCTACAGTTCCATTTCCTGGGGTTGATCAATTTGATTAGTAATGCTTAAACCATCATTCTATTTTTTACCGCTGTGTAAAAAATTCAGTCCAAAAGCTATGATCAGACTCCGACCCTGAATTTCAGTATTCTGATTGCTAGCAGGGACCAGTAAGCCAGCAGGTGACACAGATCTTGTAGGTGCCATCCATCACTTCAAGATGTTAGCCACAAGCAGTCGTTTACAAGACATTACCCCCTAAGATCTGGACTAAGATTTGGAAGCCATTGTAAGACGTGCCACGGGTGCTAGCTTCATTCTCAGTAGTCCTAGAGCCAGTGATGGATAGATTTACTTTGGAGAACATTTGGACCTGCAATTGATCTCCCCTGAGCTATGTAATATTACCTGTTATTGAGCTTAAGAATCTGGGAACCCCAATTACAAGACAATTGAAAACTTTGATTTTGATAAAAAATGTCCTTGTTACTGAAAAAACATTTTTTTAGGTCAAGCATTTTAGGCCTCTTGTATATACTTTAGTATATACATATATACTTTAGTATATACTTATATGTGTATGAATTTTGTGGGCTCTGGAAATCAACCCTAGGTCTTGTCTGCTTCCACTTAGGGACATTTTTCTGTTCAACTACCTCTATTTAACTGTCTTGATAGAAAACGACCAGCAGAGATCAGTAAAGTACCAGAATCACTTTAGCATTCTCTAGATTTCAGTCCATAGAAATTGTCTTCCACGAACACCCGTAGACAATAATATTTTTTTCAAATCTTGTATTTTCAGTGATATGACCACGAAGGCCCTTTTTAATATTAAATACATAGCTTGGACCATACCATTGCCCGCTGAAAAGCAATATTTCTCCCCATGTGTTCCCATACCTGACGTGTCACGCAGTATGGTCATTTCTTACCCTCCATGTTAAAGAACAGTAGCTGTTTCAGCACCCAGGCTAATGCGCTGCATAGCTAAATACATAGGGCCTCATTTATGAAAAGTGACGCATCGCTGCGTGAAAACAGCGATGTGTCACTTTTGACTGCGCCCTCCTTGCGACACCAATGATGCGTCATATTTACAGTATGAAGCATCATGGCGCAAGGAGTTACAGATACGTCAGTATTTCTGACATATCTGTATGGCGCAAAAGTGAAGCATTGCTGGAGTGTGTCACAAAAGTGACGCAACTCCAGCAATGTGTCCTATCACATGGGGCAAGCCCCATGTGAAAGGGCCTGCGTCAGTCTTACGCCTGCTGTGATGCACGCGTAAGAAATTGACGCATTTGTGTCCTAGAAGTGGCGCAGTGAAATCTTATAGATTTCACTGCGTCACTTCCATGACCCTTTCTTGCGTCAAAACGCCCCCATTGCATACATTATACCTGCCGCAGGTATAATGTGGCGCAGGGGTTCACAAAGTGACGCATCTACCTAGATACGTCACTTTGTAAATATGGTGCAGCACTGGTGCGTCACAAAAAGTGACGCACCGGTGGCGTAAAAGTGACGCAAGGGCTCATAAATGAGGCCTATAGAAGGAACCCAAAGGTGACACTGATTGCATTACAAATGCTTGTCTGTGAATGGGAATACCAGTTCACATGTGGTTGTATACTTTATAGCTGGGAACAGATTTCTATCCTTTGTGTCTTTTAGCACTATTATCAGCAGCCTGGGATCGACCCACCAAATTGTACTCCCATGAGCCCATTCTCTCTGAGAAACTCGGGCGAAGATGTGTCAAAGCAGTCTTGATACATTGTAAAATTCCCATGAGGACCTTAAACCCAATGACGGGCCTGGAATCAAAGAGATGTTAAGATAACTGAGGTTAATGTTGCCTAAGAAAGTAAAGATCTCACAGATGTGCCCATATACGATATCATTATGAATATGCTTGAACTACATCGTCTTGCTATGTAAAAGCTATCAAACCACTGTTGAGAATATTGTAATAGCGACTTTGGTGATTGAGACATGACCTTGTATGTTATGCCCTTTTGCACAAGAAATGTCTGCTCGTCGTGAATGGAGCTTCGTGTTACTTAAACCTTTCGCTAAATCTACCTGCACTATACTTCTGCTAATGAACGGATGGCGCTATGATTTACTCCGAGGTAGCTGCTTGTATGTGGTCTGTCTAGCTCACTCTCAGAAGGAATTAGTGGATATGCTTACCGCGAATTACAGGACAATTTGTAATTCAAGATTGTATATGGAGATGAATGCTAGGACCAAAACACTCCTTTCACACGTGCTCCTAGATCAATCATCTGTTGTGTATATTAGAATCATATAAGGTATACGGTTTCAGAGCTTTTATTTTTGCGTATATATTTTAAATGTCGTCTGTTATGAGGAAACAATGCCGAAACAATAAAGTAGTAGTATTTTTCAGTCAAGTATCTCTGTCCCAGAGGTTCAAGTTCAAAAGCCATCTGTTTTGTTTTTCGCTCCTCATTATTCATAATGCTCTATTTTCCTCATATGCACATAAATATATTCTTGCAACTCAGGGGGATCGTGAGATAACCATTGCAAAATAGCTTAACACAACTTTCAACATCACAGTCTATCACAGGAAAATTACTCAGTGTTAACTGAGTATTCACAACACGGAGGCACCATGCGATAGGCCCCCTACAATGGGTCAAATGTTTGCGAAAATGCCAACGTGAAGCCGGAAAAATGCAAAAAATTAACGCAAAAAAAGTTGCGATGAGGCCAATCGCGATACTAAAGCAGCGAAAAGCAGCGGAACGCCTGCAAATCCCAAGCGCCTGGAAGGAAAATGCACTATAAAAGCAACCATAAAAACACACCAAAAGCATTTCAAAGTGTGTAGCAACATGGATGCACCCTGACCGAGTGCTGAGGTGAACGCAAACCCCACAAGCCCCACAGACCACCAGCAAGGAACCTCTGGGTCGGGGAAGGCCAAGGAGAAGACTGGGTGCAGTCCGCAGCAAAACCAGATCAGCGTAACAGAGGTGACAGTACACTACCATCAGCTGACCTACAATAAGACTAACGTGAATGCAGTCGGAGGGTCGAGTAGGTCAAGAGGTGTGCTGGCATGACGCGAAAAGCCACACCAAGCACAAACCCACTGCCAACAGGAAGGCAGCAACGGCGACAGGAGGTGGGAGTCCTGTGCTACTGGAGGAGCGGCAGGAAATGAAGGCCACAGTCATCAGTGTAGAGACGGTGCAAGGACATCGGAGTACGGACACAGCTCAATAGGAGCTGACACAACATCAACAGGGTGAGTAATGACCAGGTACTGGGGTGACGGGGGTAGATGGCACAATGACACACATGCACAATGAGTTGTAGCACACTGCACACTCACATTGACCCTGGCCCTGATCTCCTTGGCACACTCCAGCACACACACATAGCAATCACAGAACATCCCATGACAATGTGGTACAAAGTGCAACACCAACACTGCAGAACAGGGGACACAACTGGGTACACTCATGCGCTGAAACAGGCAATTCACATCGAACAGAGCAGGAAACGGTGAGATTCATATGTACGTGTACAACCTCACATCCGTCACATAGTCCAAATGTCCACTGTCCTGCATCAAATTGCCGTCACCGCCCAAACAGTCACAATGTATATTGTCATACAGCTTGCATGTCAACAAGAACAATGCGCCCATATACATATCAACTTAATGTCAACATGCATCTTCCCTTCACATTGCAGAGGGACAATCAACACCTCCAGCAGAGCCGACCAGACAACCCATCGGTGATGCTGAAGACGACCACCACACCTTCAACACCGACGCATCAGCAGCTCCTGGACAACTCAGGCAACCCACCCCTAGGAGCAGGGCTGCCAATCTACATAGAGGAGACCCCAGCCCCTGCACAGACCACACAGCAGGAAGCGCCCGCCACCACGGCTGGCTCCCAACATGCCAGCGAGGCACATATCACATTCATATGCCAGGTGTCAAAATGCCAAAAGGAGGTGTCCGAACAGGTGTGGGTGGGGTCAGATCTCACGGAAGCAGAACTACATTACATATGGGGTGCCTAAGTCCCATCAGGGACCACCTACACCCCACAAAGGAGAGCCCCATTTTGACAGAGACACATGCATTTGCACATTTCCTGTACTGAACCACACCCAGAGCCCCGGAATTACCATTCACACACCCACACTGGACCCCCGTACGACGGCCCAGTCCACTCCACTTACGTATTGAGTGGCTTACAACAAAGCTACATGTCCAAGTTCTAACCCGCTCCCTCCTATGACATGATTGCGTCCGCTGTACACAGCACAATGCAATGTTGTAGGGCCCGGAGCCCTCATGCACACACCATGACCACATGGAAACACACAAGTTTGTAGAACTGGTCACGGGGCACAGGCACCCGGCCCCTTTATTGGCAGGGTCACATGTACAGTGATGCCTGTGCAGGATGTGTGTGGGGTGAGTGTTAGCCAGCCCTCAGGGAGTTGGTGGTGCTGGCAACAAATACAACAGTGAACACTATTAAGATGGAAACAGAATACACCAGATTTACAGAGACAACAGAGGAGCATTATAGTGGTAGCCGGAGCAAGTGCAGAGGTCACCCAAGGAGCAAAAAGAAGTGTCAGTCAGTTGCATTGCACTGAGTTTAAGGCACTGGAGCTGAGAGCAGTCATGTGAAGAAAATGTCTATGAGTGGGTCCCTTTGGGATATTCATGATGCAGCTGCAGTGGGGTGCGTCACACGTGCATCATCTTCCTCATCATCATCCCAGGTCTTCCGCACGGCCTGAGGTGAAACTGCTGCATGAGCTCGCCACAGCACATAACCAAAACAGAAATCGACGAAGACTCATGGTGCACGAGTTAGTGGCACCTGGACTGCTGAGCAGAGTATCAGGAAGATGAAGGCATCTACGACAGGTGTGAGCAACTCCGTTAGTCTGCCAGTACGACTGTTTCAACACTGGCAGTTGGCAGTTGGAGGTGGTCCTGATGGTGGCGGCATGTGCCTCCTGCAGTCATGCAATGTCTGGGCCAGTCAGGACTCGATTTGATGCGTAAGCTGGTGTACAAAAAATTCTTTGGCATCAAAAGATACAACACAACATTTATAACAAAATACAAATACAAATTCAGTGAACTGAGAGAAAATTATCAAAACACAGTGTGTAAACAAAGAAATTGTCATACATAAATAACATGGACAACTATAGAAAGGCCTCAAGTTAATCACTTTACAGAGGCTCCAATCCTGGATATGAAATAGACAAGGGGACTATTGTGTTTGAAAGAAACCTCCTTGTTACAACCATCACAAGATACACAGTAGATACCACATCAGGTGCTTAGGCTAGGAAAAACATGGGAACAGTTAAACAATTCCAGAGTGTGTTTTAGTTGAATCCTAGCGTGCCCTAGCAATTTGGTATCTTGGAGGTGAGAACGTCGACGCGTTTCGAACCCAATACCATTCGACGGGTTCTCCTCAGGACATGGACTGGGGGGTTGTTGTCACTGTGAAACAATTAAGACACGGTGTAAGTGAGGGGGCATTTCAATAAGCTCATCGCATGGACTCACCCACTTCAAAATTAAAAAAGTACCTTATTTGTGAGGTGGACGGGTCACTCCCTGCGGGAAGAATGAAATGCGAGATTTACATTAGATACAGTCTACCTATGTTGTAGATGTGCTGCACACAGGTTGTTACGTAAAATCAAGGCGTACCTTGACAGAGGGCGAAGTTACCGCTGAACAAGGACGCGGTGCCGGCCGTGATCAGTTGTTCGGTGTGTGGATCTAAAATCTGGAGAGAGGGTTGGGACTTAGTATAACTCTCATTGCCAAGTTGATGCACTGGTAAGACACGGATTGAGTGAAGGAAATCCTACCTTTTTTGACGTGGCGATTTATTCAAATTGGGCGCGTGGGAGGCGGCGGCCGCCGCACGGGCTGGCGTGCTGTTAAAGAGAGGGGGGCACACATTTAGACTGACATTAGGATGGTCGTGGTTTAATGCAAGTCCAGAAAGGGGATGCATATCCCGAACGGGTGACTTACTTCTCGGCAGAGAATACGAGCTGCAACGGTCCGGCACACAGTGACTTCTGAGAGACAGCTTGTTGGAAAAGGGGGCGTGTCTCCCTATATTTAAACAGCCTGTGGTCTCGATGCATTGTGGGATTTGTAGTTTTTTGAACTCCAGCAAGGGGTGCGCAGCACGGGACTGGTTTATCGTCTACATGAAATTTGTAGATTAGTGAATCTCCTATTCCCGAGGTTTGGTACAGTGCGGTCACGAGGGTAGCAACGGCATAAGCAGACTAACAATGCGAACAGACAGTTCATTTATAGATTGCTGAGTTCATTCAGATCATTCAAACCTGACACTGCAGTATTGAATTTCAGGATGAGGTACGCCTCTTTCTGTGCCAATCTTGCATCAGGGTCCCCTCCGGCGCCCGGGACATTTTTTATGCTCGCCAAGATGGTCCACTTCAGGTCGTTTGCGGCATGATCCTTTTTCAGAAAGTGCGATACCAGGGGCGCAGTGAGTACTTTGTTGTTGATTCGAGATTTATGTTGAATTATCCGCTGGCGCACTTCTTGTGTTGTCTTCCCTATGTAAATTTTGCCGCAGGGACAGGTTATGGCGTACACTGCGTATTTCGTTTTACAGTTTGTGAAGTCCTCATGGCGCCAGTGTTTTGTTCCATCGGTGAAATGAGTGCCTTCCATCGTCAAACCGCAGACTGAACAAGTTCCACATTTGTGGTGACCTTTCACTGGGCCCATATTGAAGAGGGTACTTTGTGTCTCTTTTTTGATTGCACCCCTGGTGGATGAGAGTTGCTGTCCTATACTTCGATTTTTTTTCAATGCGAACAAGGGCTTGCCAATCTCAGGGATGATTTCCTCCACGAGGTGCCAATTGTTCCGGATGATTTTTTGTACCGGATTCGTGTGGGGTCCAAATGTAGACACGCATACCATCCGATCTGTTTGTGGTTTGACCCTTTTCTGAAGCAGATGTTCTCGGGGTGTCCATCTCGCCCTCTTCATGGAGTGTTTTTCAAGCTTCTCCGGGTATCCTCTCTCTCTTAGTTTGTTCGTGAGGGCTTCACCATGGATGTTAAAATCTTCAGTTCTTGAACAATTCCTTCTCACCCTAAGGAACTGTCCATAGGGGAGGTTGTTCTTCAGGGTCTTAGGATGGTAGCTTTTGTAGTGAAGCGAATTGTTCTTATCGGTTTTATAAAAAAATAAGTCAATCAACACAAATGGTTGTCCAACCCAGTGATTTATTACACTAGGTCTGTGTACTTTGACGCTAATTCAAAACTGCCCGGCCATTGCTTTGTTTTTCTATGTAATAGTGGTCCAGGCCGGTCAGTGACAGGACCCAAGCCTTCCCCAGTTTCTCCTAAGCTGGTGTACAGCAGTTGAGGCTGGAGGCAGCGGACAGTGCAGGGCCACATACACATGACATAGATGACCCAAGGCCATCGTCTCAGAGGCCATCCAATATCTCAGAAGGCAGGGTCCCAGACTTTAGCTGCACAGAGTTAGCGGCCCCGGATGCACAGCGGCCGGCACAGGCACCGGGCCACGGGACATTCCCTTGCAGTACACTGATGCAAAAAGTACTATTGCTGGACAGAATGCAGAACAATATCATACATTCACCCACACTGACTGAGAGGGTCCTCGTCCATGTCCAAGAAGAATATGGCAGAGGGCTGTGGGGGAAAGTGGAGGGTGTCTTCCAGGGCATGATGTAGAGGGCATAAGCCATCTGGAAACAGCAAAAGTGGAATGCTACAGTCTCGTTTTCACCATCATTTCGGTATCAGCTAAATGAGGATGAAGACAATCCCTAGTCCATGGACTCAGAGGCCACCAAAGTTCTAACAGAGAGCGTCCATTAATGTCGGGGAACAGACTTAGTGGCACCGGGGCTGCAAAGGGATGCAGTCTGCGATGATGCCGGGACAATGATATGGACTCCCCCATTGCCAAATCAAGACTCAGTTCCTAATGTGTGACCTACTCGACGACAGTGTAGGCCGGAGGCAGCGGTCAGCCATGGCCCACAGCAATGGGTCATTGGCTTGCGATGAGTTAGTGACACCAGGTCAGTTGTTAGTAATGTTCAATCACCTCCGTAACAATGATCCTTCTTTCCTCCTGACTGTAACGCATCATCCTCTTACACCTCTCCTTGCGTGCAATGATATGTACTCTGCCATTGAAAAATCAATGCTCAGTTCCAATTGTGTGTCCTACCCGAGTGCTGTGTGGCTCGAGGGCAGTAGTCCACTTGGGACCACAGACACGTGTTGTTGGAATGCTATACACAGACTTGGTGGCACCACATCGAAGGGAGTATGGTGACTTCAACTCAGCCTTAAACATTGTCCTAAGCCATAGTGTAATCAAGACTCAGTTCCAAATGTGTGACCTACTAGTCCGCTGTGCATGCCGGTTGAGTACGTCAACGAGAAAGGAGTATTGCGAGCCTGTGTCGCGGAGGCCGTGATGGTCTGAGGAGGCTGCCAAGGTCGCAGGCCTAGGGCTTGGAGCTTGCACCCGCACGTGGTGGGCCCTCTTCGACACACGGCGGTGTCGGCAGGTGAGCATTGAGGCCTGTGTGCGCAGGGGCAGGCACGATTAGTTTGGGGACCAGTGGCCCACGGGTGCAGCAGGCGCACAGGATTACAGGCAACACCCCTCACAGCGACGGTATCGGCCTTGTGGCAGGGTGAGAGGCACCACCCTGGCAGTGACGTTGGGCAGTCCGGAAGAGGACCACGTCCAGAGTTATGTACCTTTTATTCACACCCCTATACTGGCCTGGCGTACGCCGGGCCAGCCCACTCCGCTCACACTTACGGGGGGGATGTCACAAGCCACATTTCTTGTTCTTCTCCAATGGCTGGGGTAACATGGTTGCGTCCACTGTCCACTACACTACAAAAACCAGTGGTGTATGTTGACATGGATATGTGTGTGTCCTGCATACTGCACATCCACGCCACACTTGACATTGTGTACATTCTCATTCATTGGTCACTTCCCTCCTTCGCACATGCCTGGTCCCCTCCTCTCCCCACAATCTGCTATTGTGTGGCTGAGGTGCCATGCCGTTGATGGATTCTGTGCATGGCTGGCCCAGGTCCCCACAGTGACTTGTTCTGTTGTGTCTGGTGGGTGGGCATGTTGTTTGGCATGTTGTATGTGAGTTGGTTACATTTGCATTCCCAGTGGTGTGCGTTGCATGATTGTGGAGTTGTGGTGTGTTCATTTGTTACTTGCCAACGAGCAGTGCTGTTCCGTAGCTGCCATCCTAATAGCGCTGGTTGATGATGGACTGGTGGCAGATGTAGGAATCATGCACACTGCCTGGGTGGTTGGCGTCAACGTTGGTGGAGATTCCCAGGTCGCCCACTATTACCTGCACATTGATGGAATATGTGTGCTTTCTGTTGCGGTTATTGTGTGCAGTGTTGCCAGGGGGCACAAGTAGGACATGTGTGCAGTCAATTGCCCCCTCCCACGTGCGGAAAGTCAGGTATGGCATAGACACCTTGCTTGGTCTCTAGGTGTTCTTGCGCAGTGTGGGGGAAGTATTGATAGTGTGGTACCAAGCTGATGATGTAACCCAAGAGCGGTGTGTGGAAATTGTATTGGGATGGCTGTGAAACTCATCCGACTCAGCGACTCTGACTCGGCGGTTGTTGGATGGAGGGTACCAGTGGCCAACAGATGCATCACAGTCAGCAGCATTGTTTGCAGAGGGATGTTGGTTGTCAGCTGTGTTGCCATCAGCCTGTGGTCAATGGTGGTCAGGATGTGGAGGATAGTTGTCCTTTGAGTCTGTATTGGGCAATGGCTCTCTCCGGTGTTGGGTCTGTGAGGTTGGTCCGTTGTCTTAGGGTCGCTGTCTTTGTCAGCGTTGCCTCTGTGTTGGTCCGGGGGGGTCCTTGGGGGGAAGGCGTTGGGTGTTTGTGGCCCTGTAGGGGCTCGGAGCTGCATGGTCAGTGGTTCCATGGTATCTGTCGCTCTTCATGTGTGGCTCGGGGCTTGGCTCCCTTTTGTGTCCGACTTTACACCAGGTCAGAGCAGTTGTTAGTTTCCTACTGCCAATGCGCCTTATCACCTGTTTTGGGTTCTCATTGTCGATCTGGCTGGTCATTGAGAATGTTGCGGAGTGGTGTTGGGAACGCCTACTCTGCATCTCATTAGCGATAGTTGCCAGGGTCATCTGTGGTGATGTTTTTTGCGGCTGCTGTCTCAGGTAAACTAGTGATATGGGCTGTTAGCACCAGCTTGTGAATGGGGACATAAAAATATTGCAACTTTGGCTGCGATAAAGTGCAGATAACTCGGCAATAGCTCCTTGAGAATAAGCCCTAAAGTTGTGACTGGACATTGAGATAGTTGTGAGGGACTCATTTGTCATAATGTGTCTGATTTCCAAAAGTTCCACCACTTCCTGGACTTTGCCATAACTATTCAACCAATCTTTGGAAAGCCAAGTTCACAAAGGAAGTTATGTGACTAAGCAACTGAAGTACAACAGTGCTAAGCAACAAAACAGACACATCCCACTTACCAATGATGGGCCAAGAGCCAGAGAGAAGACCTCATATTTGCACAACACAATACCAAAAGCTTATGTGGGCTATGGTCGACACTATATGACTCAAATAAAATGTTCCTCATTTCCGACATCTAACATCTTGTCAAGTATATGTAATTCAATATGAGCTGGACAATTATTGAAACTTCTATGATACACTTTGATCCAAATCAGTGATCCTAATCCAGAAAAGACAGTGCTTCCTAGAGGATTTTTTTGATACTTCAAAACCTTACCTACAGTTCAATTGCAGAGTCATTACCCTCTTGTTGTAACATATGACTCAGTGCTTAGGGACACACTGAATTAGGCTACAAAAAGATGGTTATCTAGCAATTAATGCCTTGGAGCACATGATAAATGTGTCAGGAATATCTGTGTAACTCTGCAGTATGACCTTTCATGCAGACTAGATGTTATGTTTAAATTTTAGAAAGTTGTCCACATTAATAATATACTTACAAACAAAATGATCTTTTTAATAAGGGCGGAGAAGAAAGAACTCACTGATTATTCTGTCTGGAATGTGAAACAATTTAGCGCTCTTCCATGTTTTCAAAAAGGATAAAAAAAACATTGCAAGTACCACAACTCCCTATCAAAATGGGGCTGAGCTCCAGTGAGTTCAGTCTGGATATGAAGCCTGAACCTCAAAAAATCTGAATGTAATCTATTTTCGTTTGCATACACAGATCACACATCATCTATATAGGAGGATTGGTTAACTTACAGGCCTCATAGAATGTGCAGCAAAGCGACTAACTGGCACAAGCTAGGACTTTACAAAAGAACTCAATTAATAAACAAATAATCTCTTTCAGGTCATTTCAGATCCTATCACATGACAATATTGGCATACACTTGTACCAGAATGGTACATGCAGATATTTATGGGTAATCCATTGTGACTTTTTAACATGCACCAACAATCCTATTCAGTGTAGTGAGAGGACACCAACATTGCAAACGTCCCTTGTGACTGACAACAAGCTGCCATTTTTCTCCCATTCCATTCCTGAGTACAGCAAGCACAGTGTAAGTCTGGGCCTAATTGAATGTGTTTCTTAGTAGGTGTAGGTAGGTACCTATCACTAGTTAAAAGGCCACAATCACCTTATAAGGCCCAATCAAGGTCTCAATAAATGATTCCCTTACTTAACCTTCATAGCTGGCTGTGAGCTGGAAGGCTTAACTTAGGAGACAGGTGTGTAAAGCATTTAAAAACACCAATGCATTAAATAAGTAAGACACAAATCACAATAAAAATCCAACATCAATTTACAAAAATAGGAAATAATTTTATGATTAAAATGACACCAAATGACATAAAATCCAAGACAGGGAACCAAAGCTATGAATTTTTAAAGATTTGGACATCTGGTTGTACTAGACTGGGAAAAAGTTTAATTTCAGGCTGAACACGATGGAACAGGGGTCGAATACAATAGGGGGTAGAGCCTGAGCAAGTTTCTACCTTCTGACTAATTCAATTTTTAAAGATTTTTCTTTGAACATCGTGCATGTTTACTCATCAGGCCCATTTTGAGTTTGACAACAGCAGCTTGCTTCAGTTGGATGACTCCGTAGATTTCTGGAAGTGTCAACAATGACAAAGAGCTCTGGGGCTTCAGCGGGGCAAATGTGAGTTTCGGGCTGGGTCGGGCTTTGATGGAGCCGGCTTGATTCTCAACGGCGGGTTGATATCAAGCTTTTGTAGATGCCCTCCAAAGGTTCTTTTGGGTTCTTGATGGGTCCACAACACTAGCCAAGGTTCCTGATGCTCTGAGGTGCTCCTTGGAAAGTTGGGACTACCAAATACACCTGGCCAAAACCTTTAAAGTTCAGATGATGGAAGTCAGCTGGTTCCTTCTTGGAGGAGATGATGCAGGTGGAGTTCTCTTAACCTCTTACTTTCAGGGAGTCTACTCCTTAAACCTTTAGTGAAAGGCAATTCCTTCTTTTGCTGTAGTTTAAAGTGTGCTGCAGGTGCAGTCATTCAGAGTGCAGTGCAAGGGTTCCAGCAGGGCAGCCCCTCTTCTTCTTCTTTCTGAGGCAGGGATCATAATTGCTGGGTAGCTCTCCCATAGTTATCCATGCTTCTGGGGTAACAAGCACAGGGGCAAACCATACCAATGGGGTACATGATGTCACCTTCAGGTATGACAACTTCCTCCAACGTATGGCATATTTTTGTCCCAGAAAGAATTGTTTGCCAAAATCCAAAATGGAGAAAATCTCTACTGGAGCTTAAGGTCTGGTTAACACAACCTACAGGTGGAGCTAACTTTCCTTAACACTCTCCTTCCAGCCCCTTTGAAAATTTAATTACAGGGGTTCCCATCTGGCTGGAGGTCCAGGAAGTGGGGATGGGCCTGTGTCCTGTCCTAAGTGTCTTTCCCACTTTGAAGACCAGTTTGGCTACCCAGCCCCCTTCTTGCCTTTTACTCTGCAGATTGTAGATCTCTTCCCATCAGATGTCTCTTTGCTTCCTCTTGCAGCTCTTCACACTTCATCAGAGCAGCTTTGCTCAGCCTGTGAAAGGCTGGACAATCAGGAGAGGCTACCCTAGAGCTGGATTTGGGTAAATGAGAAAAACAAGTTCTATAACTTCATTTCTGTCATAGTTCTAATACATTTAAATTTAACCATGGCATGCTGTTGGATTTATAATAACTATTATTTAGACACTTTGAAATAATATTCAGCTCACCCCTGTCAATAGTTAGACTTGATTAAATGTAATAATGTCTTTCCATGTTAGCCTATGGGGCTAATGTACTACAATAAGGATATTCCCCTCACCAGGGCATATAAAACATATTTTATAATTCACTGTTTGTAGTTACTAGACAGCCCTTCCCTGGGGCACCTGGTTGAGAACTTAGGAGTGACATATGTAAAATTAGGGTAGTTCAAGACTTTGGAGGTACAGTTAATTCAAAAATCAAATTTTCATATAATTTTAATTTGAAAGCAGCTTGCAAAGCAGTGCTGACTTTTAAAATTACAACATGCCACACATCAGTACATACTTAAGTGCATTAAACCTGCTGGGCCTCTAAACCTACGTGCCCTATCATATACTAGGGGGTTACAGGTATGTTGTCATAGCAATTGCACCTAATCACCATGCACCTTTTACTCAAAGCATTGGTCTTGGGCCAGGTTAGCAGAGCCAAGGGCACAATCAGAGTCAGTAGTCAGTTAGTCAAATAACTTTATTCGATTCCAATGAAACATACAATTTTTATTTAGAAGGATCATACATTCATTTTAAAATACACAAAGTTAAAAAACAGTGCACAAGAGTTAATACCAGTTTAATATATTCAATAAAAACTATTCACAATTCATAAGGTTTCCTAATTAGAAAAACAATTTTAATAAAACTAAGCATAGAGCTGCAGATAGTAACAGTTGATCGCAACCTCAAATAATTATAACCCTCTTTGTTAGAACAGGGACGAATATCCCTTAAAATAGGCTTAATAAAACAGACTCTTGGATCTTTATAGAGTGTGCAAAAGCGCATAAGGTGCATTGTGCTCCGCTGGGCTAAATTATTACACAGACAGGGGAGGAGTCTCTCACACCATCCCCCCTGTTTCAGGAAAGTCACAAGAAAATACAATGTGCTTAAACGAAAGCTGGTCATTAGGAAACATGAATAAACCTGGGTGGTAAAAGACAAACAAAATTGTTGATGATTTATAAAAGAACCATCCACTCTTAATATTGGATTGAATAGATTTTTGTTTTTTATAAAAACATTCAAGGCCTATCTTATAAAAAGTTTCCATAACATAACAAAGAACAGGGACCGCCATTGCGTTGTCTAGATTCATGCAATCCCTTGAATGCCTCTTGAGAATAGTAAGTCTTCTGAGGTCCAGATTTTCCCCCATAGAAGCAAGGGGGAAATATGATTTCTGTCAGTCACATATTCTAAACCCACCTCAGAATGACAGAATGAAGTAGAGGAACTACTGGGGATAAGTAGGACCCGTTTTAAAAATGTATTCTCTAATATTTGATTCTGTGCACTTTTGTGGTATCCCCATACTCCCGCCCCATAGGTGGCCACTGACAGACATTTGGATTTATGCAATGTTTTCAACTCAGCTATCGGCTTCTGACCAAGTTTGCTGGCAAAACAAAAAAGCCCCTCTATAGTTCTACTAGTTTGTTGTGGCCTTGTTGTGATCAAGTGGTCCCAGCTCAATTTATTTTTAAAAAGATTCCCCAAGTAGGAAAAATTTGGCTCTATGTCGATGGCTATATCATTTATTATATACTTGCGTGTTTTAGTTTTTATTGGGCCACAGGTCATAATAAAAGATTTACTAAAATTAACCTTAAGGTCCAGTCATGTCCTAAACTCATTAAATGCATTCATACATTTTTGTAGGCTGTTAGCTGTTAAAGTCATTAGGACTGTATCATCCACATAGGACAATAAAGGTACCAATTTACATTCTATTCTTGGAAAACCCAATTGTTGTTGTAACAGAAAATACTTTAAGTCATTTATATATACTAAAAATAAGAAGGGGGCAATATACAACCCTGGCGCACTTCCTCAGTTGATGCAATTGGATTGGTCTTTTCTCCCTCTGGGCCATAACGGATAGCTACAGTAGTAGATGCATGTAGTCTGCGCAACAGGGTAACAAGTGGTTCCTCAAATCCCATGGTGTCCATTAGTGTCCACAATATTTCCACGGCAGACCGTGTCGAAGGCGCTGGACAAGTCCATGAAGGCAAAGTAGATCGAAACACCCCCAGCCTTTATGTACTTGCCCATAATCATAGACAGGTTGAGGCATTGCTCGGTCGTTCCCCTTCCCTTCCTGAAGCCAAATTGGGTATTCACTATAAGGCCAGAGGTATTGGCCCATGACCCCAGGCGTGCAAGGATTCCCCGCCCCAGCAGCTTGCATGAAGCATCTATTAGAGAACTCGGTCTATAGCATGTGGGGAAATTCCTATTTCCCTTTTTAAAAATTGTCCCCACCACTGCTTTTTCCACGATGATGGAATATGGCCCACAATTACTGCTTTAAAAACATTGAGTAACAGGGGGGGCCATATTTTTGGGTTGCTTTTAAATAGGTCCAAGGGCACACCGTCTGGCCCTGGAGCTTTTAGGGGCATACCCTTTCTCAGTGCTTTCTCTACTTCACTTAATGAAAGTGATGTACTAAGTTGTTGTGCGGTTTGTTTGTTGATACTTATATCCTCCTCACACTTGCTTAGTAAGACACTCTTTAGGTTGAATATGTTGGTGAAATGGGTCTCCCAAGCCACCCCTGTTACGTTAGTTTCCATGGCCCTTGTCTGATTAGTGAAGAGCGGGCGATTTAGCACCAACCAGAAACTCGTAGAGTCCTTCAGGGCACTTGCTCTTTCGAGATCATCCCAATCCTGCCTTCTCAATTCATCCTTTCTCTGCTCAATTACCCTTTTATAGGTCTGCCTGGCTGCCTTTATCATATCCCTATCATAGGGGACTGTATGTAATGCCTTCTTCAATTTATTTTGCGCCACAGAAAACTTGGCGTTAATGTACTACAATAAAGAAAATTAAATTGCTGGTTTTCCCTCACCAGGCATATAAAACATATTTTATATTGTCACTGCTTGTAGTCACTAGGCAGCCTACCCCTGGGGCACGTAGTTGAGAACCTAGGGATGACACATGTGAAAATAGGATAGTTTAAGACTTTGGAAGTACAGTTAATTCTAAAATCAAATTTTCATATACTTTTAATTTCAAAGCAGCCTGCAAAGCAGGGCTGACTTTTAAAATTACAACAGGCCACACAGCAGTACATATTTAAGTGCATTAAATCTGCTGGGCCTCTAAACATATGTGCCCTACCATATACTAGGGGCTTACAGGTAGGTTGGCATACCAATTGCAATTGCACCTAATCACCATGCACCTTTTACTCAAAGCACTGGTCTTGGGTCTGGTTAGCAGATCCACAGGCACAATCAGAGTCAGTAATTACCAGTATATTTCAAAAGATGGGCGTGATCAGGGAAAATATAATGACTTTCTCACAGGGCCGACCATTAGTTTACTCATTAATGAATCAGCACCCCCCTAGGCAATGTTTCATAAAATGTCTTCCTGTCAATAACCCTTAAAACAACTTGCTGACCATTGAAAGTAATGCATAGACAATTTGTCTTTTCACAATAACCCTTTTGGTAATCTGAAAGCAGAAAGTTAAAACCAGAAGAATAAGCCTAATGCCATCTTTAAAGTATGACTAGGAGGCAGAAAAAATACCATACTCATTCACTCATCATGTCTGGATCCACAAAAGTAGTACTTTACAATGTAAATTACAGTTAGTATCAAAAGGGGTGTGAGGGTTAAGAGTATGACTCTTTTGGTCATTCTGTATGTAGTCTGACAAACAAACCCTCATACCATTATTTCTGAGCATGAACTTCCAAAGGAATCACATTCAGTATATTGGCCACCAAAGGAGGCCATGCTTAATACTCTGCCTTGTACAAGTCCCCTGGGAAAAAATCTATCACCGGGGGCCTTGCTTGACGTCTGTTCTCATACTGCCTATACTGTCAGTACAGAAAGTATCTCAAACTGGTGATGAGTTACAGATGATAACTGGGTCACTCAGTTAGGCAAAGTAGCACTAGAATCTACAGGAATTAAATAAAACATAAAACTTCTAGCTCTCGACTTTACAATTCCCTACATTCTTTATTCTGTATGGAATTGTGCAAATATCAGACAGTTGGGCATATTTACAAGGAAATGTCAGAGCGCGGTGCTACGCTAAAATTGGCAGCTCAGCACTCTGACATTTCTAAAATGCAGGAAAGCAAAGTATTTACAACAATATGGCTCACCTTGTGTTTTCCCTACCGCTGGCACTACAATTAGCTGCCTAGTGCCACACCAGCGTAGGCACCCTTGCACCATAGTATTGTATAAGAAAATACCTAGGCAACCAAATATTTACTTTGAAAGATTATGATATGCACAAAGTATGGGCAATTAATCCAATAATATGAAAACTAAACATGCTTTATTATCACAATTTGTGTCTAAAACCAATGACATAAGTCAACAATATATTCACAATTGCATTCAAAACAAAGTAAAAAAAGTCCACAATCACATCTTTCCTTCACACAGGCATTTATAACTTGATGTGCTATCAATGTATACTGTTCACTACAATATTAGTACATAAATCGTATTATCCTTCAGGATTATAATTTATTTATCCCCTTCGATGCTCATGACGGAACGGTTCCATCAAGAGCGTCGGTTGGCCTGTGCTCATGACGGAACTGTTCCGTCATGAGTCCATAAGCCCAATAGAACGTTCAGCACAGCGCACAAATTTGTGCCGCGCTGATGAGGTTAATCTAAGCACCATATGGAGAATTCAGTTCAATGTTTGCAAATAGTAATACAATAGCACTCATTAACTTGATTGTGAAGAGTTATAAAAAATATAAAGCAACAATGATCAGTTTGAAATGGTAAGTTTATGGCTTAGAGTTTTGATGAATCTTCAAGGAATAGAGGAATAGAGTCTATGCACATTTTGGCAACCCAAGCACCTTCATCTGGAAAGCCACACATGTAACACAAGGATGCCAACGGGGAATGCTATATTCCAAGTAGATGGAGCAGACAGGGTGCAAACAACTCAGAGAAAACAGAAGTCATCATTCTTTGCTCCACTCCCTTGGCATGAGATAAATCCTGGTGCCCTCTTATCAGCCGCACACTGGACTAGGGCAACGCCCACTATGCCGGAATTACCAAGAAACTCCTTTGCAAACTAAAGACTGTCCAGAACGCCACAGCCAGACTGATTCTCAGCATCCCCTGTTGTGGTCACATCACCCAACACCTCCTAAACCTCCACTGGCTTCCTGTCAAAAGAAGAATAACCTTTAAACTTTTCATCCACGCATAAGAGGCCCTTACAACACCGGACCTACTTACCTGAAAAACTGCCTCTCCTTCCACACACCCAAAAGGCACCTCTGATCATCCGACCTCGCTCTGGCCTCTATCCTTTGCATCTACAAGACCAGAAAGGGAGGTGAGTCCTTCTACCAAGGCCTGACATGACCTTCCACTCCACCTCCGGCAAGCCACCACACTGCTCCATTTCAGGGAGGACCTCAAGACTTGGCTCTTAGGATGACCCCGGCACTCACAGAGCCGACCCATCAGAGCCATGAGACCCATACGGGTGAGTAGTTGTACTTTACCAACCCCTGATTGACTGATCATAGACCACTTGAATTCATAGCCATAAGTGTCCAATTTAATGATGCACCTGATAAGTTCCTTGCATGATTTTCATATCTAATTGAAGGCATGAGGGCCTATTGGTATCCAAAAACATTCCCAAATAAAAATTGATGCTCCTCGTCATTGATGTAAAAGATCAAGATAAAGGGAGATCATACCTATTCTGGTTTGAAAGGATATATAGACCAATCAGGGTTGGCCTTAAATAGAGACACTCCAATGTGAGAACGAGATGTTCTCTGTGTCAATCAGCAGCAGACTGCATGCCAAGACCATAGTGCAAGGGTGCCTACGTTGCAGGGAATGATTATTTATGTGTAGGAAGGTGTCCCTTCCTGCTGCTTATAAACAATCAGTAATGGTGACTTGCTACTTCTATGTGTGCTGCATTCTGTAGCACACATAGAAGTAGCAAATCGTCATTATTTAATGATTGTTTATGTGCAGGAGGTGACACCTTCCTGCACATAAACAATCATTAATGATGTTTTGCTCTTTCTATTTGTGCTTCAGAATGCAGCACACATAGAAAAAGCAAAAACGAGGGGAAGTAAAAGTATTTCTTCTTGTTGCACCATTCTAACACCTGCTATTGCATGTCATTAGTTTTTGGAGCTGCGTCAGATTTACAAATCCTTGTAAATCTGAGGCAGTATCAAAATATAATGGCTGTTGCGGTGGAATGCCCACAGTAACACCCTTACATGCAAAGCGATGCATGTAAAGGAAGCTGCACTTACACGGTGGCTTTGCGCCACTGACAGTGGCTTAGTGCTGCTTTGTAAATATGAAGAAGGGCATTACCCCACTGGAAATTTACTAAGAGTGATGTTCTGTTAGCACTGCCCCAGTGTGGCTTGAAATTATGAGGCATAAGTACAAGCCCCTATCGAGTGATGGCGATAAGGGCTTCGCCTTATTTACAAGGCATCATTAAGCCACTTAACATGGCTTAATGCTGCCTTGTAAATAAGGCCCCCTTTCAAGCTATGCTTAGCGTGAAAGGGTAGGGCAATGGGTGTTACGTGGGCGTTCCACCGCAACACTCATTGATTCTGAGGCTTCCTCCTATTTACAAGGGAGGGGTAATAGGAGGCAGTGCCAGAATTAAAACTAGGTAAAACCTGGTATTACCCTAGTGCAGCAAGCAGAAATTTTTAATTTCTCCTTATTTTTGCTGTGCTGCGTTGTGCAGCACACATGAAAACAGCAAAAAGCCAATGATTGTTTATGTACAGGAAGGTCTCCCTTCCTGAGCATAAACAATAAAAAAAATTTAAATACTGTTTTGCAACTTCTATGTGCGCTGCCTTTTGCAGCACACATAGAAGTTACACAGCAGCATTTAAAGATTGTTTATGTGCATCAAGGGGGACCTTCCTGCACATAAACAATCTTCCCCTGCATGCAGACACCCTTGCACTATGGTGCAAGGGTGCTTGCGTTGGCACTAGGTGGTAATGTATAGCGCCGGCGCAGGAGGAAAGGCAGGGCTGCACCACATTTTTGTACATATGATGCAGCCCTGCGTTTCTGAAGTGGCAGAGTGAAGCGTTAAACCAGGAAGGCTAACGCCTCACTCCACCACTTCCCTTCTACAGATGCCCCTACGTCTTTACACCTTCACTATGCATTGTTTGTTTTATGATATAATTTATTTAAAATGTGTTTCATAGATTTTCCTCATTTGTATTAGTTACCTTACCTTGCCGTGTTTTAGGTTTCCTTCATTTGCCATTTCCCCAACATACTACAGGTATCATGCCATTAACGCCACATACTACAGCTATAATACAGCACAGTCACTATCACCCACAGGAATTCAAATCTAAATTGTAGCTGTGCTAATGAACAAAAGGCCTAATTTAGATATTGGTGGATGGGCTAATGAGTTGCAAATGTGGAGGATGATCCGTCCACCGTATAACAAGTGCATTTTATCCTTTGGAGGTTGAAATAAGGTGGATAGGTTATCCGTAACCTTTCTGGTGGAATATCCCTTCTGCCAAACTCTAAATCGGGGCCAACGTACTTACATTTCAAATAATGAATTTGTGTTGCTTTAAAATGGTAGAGCCTGTTGAACATCTTGATTTGTTTCACAAATGGGAAGCAGCATATTCTCCACTTTTATGATCCTCATCTCTCCTTCCAAACTTCCTTCATTAAAAATCCCTTTTGATAACTTGCAAATATGATTAGTTTTTGTATTTAATCAAAATATTTGCACGGGAAACACTTGATAACATGCATCATATTACTCCTGAGAGTTCTGTGTCAATTGTAGCGGCTTTGAAAGACTACAGCAGCTTAATCTAATCCTAAATCATGAATATTCAAATCTCCTATATTAGTTTTACAAAAATCGTCGTTTAAGTGGATTTAATTTACTTTAAATGTCATTGTCTCTTTTGCATGATAGCAATACGTTGTCAATCAGTTTGTTGATATGTTCACCCACCTATTTAATGCAATAGAAAATAAGTTATTCATTGGTACACAAAATGAGCATGTTCTTGTCCGTGCGTGAAAAACAAGTATTCCTTGGAACAGAAGGAATGTTGCGTGAATAAGGCATGAACTGTGCATCGATTAATTCTGTGCTAGAAATACTTAAAATTGTGGTACATAATGCATGGCACCTTTTTGGAATGTTTTATGCCATGCAACCTGAAAGTAGTAATCTTATAGGAAAACTTCTGCCAAGTTCTGGGAAGCAAAGGAGCTGTTCATCCACTGGCCAATTTTCTTATATGCTCCACTCCACGGCCCTTATTTATGAGGCCTTGCGTCAGTTTTGCGCCGCCGGTGCGTCACTTTTTGTGACGCACCAGCGGCGTAAAATATGCGCCTTGTTGCGCCCTATTTAAAAAGTGACGCATCTAGGTAGATGCGTCACTTTTTAAACCCCTGCGCCACATTATACCTGCGTCAGGTATAATGTATGCAGAGGGGGCGTTCCCCCGCAAAAAGCCTCGTAATAGTGACGCAGTGAAATCTATGAGATTTCACTGCGTCACTTTTAGGATGCTGTTGCGTCAAAATCTTGCGCCAGCCTCACAGCAGGTGTAAGACTGACGCAAGCCCTTTCACATGGGGCTTTCCCCATGTGAAAGGACGCATTGCTGGAGTTGCGTCACTTTTGTGACACACTCCAGCAATGCGTCACTTTTGCGCTTACAGATACGTCAGAAATACTGACGTATCTGTAAGTCCTTGCGACATGATGCGTCATACATTAAATATGACGCATCAGGAATGTCGCAAGGAGTGCGCAGTGAAAAGTGACGCATCGCTGTTTTCACGCAGCGATGGGTTACTTTTCATAAATGAGGCCCCATGTGCCTCTTTTCCCATGTATAAATCCCAAAACGCAATTTCCTATCACTACTATTTTAGGGTTCTACCAAATGTTGAGCATCCAGCATGGTGGTTAAAATGGCAATGTTTTTTTCATTTTTTTGTCATATTATTGTTATTTGAACTTCCAGTTGTCTATTTCAAATATCAATTAGAAAGTGACCTATTAAATGTGGAGGTTCCGAGCAAACAAAGGCATAATTCAGAAAAGGGAGACTTCGAAAACTTCAAATGAAACCTGAGGGAGAAAAATTGCATAATCAACGTGTCCTTACAACGACCTCACTCATCAAATTGATGTCTATAATTGGTGACTAATGACATATACGCAGATGTTACCAAAGGCATTTATTCAAAAGAGAAAACAATAAAATAAGATCATGCATATATGTGACAGCAAAAATATTGAGAGGCAAAAGTGTGCATTTATTATTTTTTGCAGTAGTGTTCATGTTTGAAATGTTCTTTATTAAACTATTTAAATATTATGGTGTTTAATACAGTACATGTAAATGTTTTGATTTTAATGTTGATATAATCTTGAATAATTGTTATGTGTGTTTTCTTTATCTATTTGTTTCTTGTCTTTTAATTATGTTTTCATGTTGTGGGTTATTTTAGTTGGCTACTTGGTGAGGGTGAGTAGTGGCTTAAGTTCTGAATATTGCTGCAGGCACAACACGAAACCCAGCAATCTTCTTCCCCATCGACAGAGTTAAAAACATACTAGGCTGCACTTGTCATTGTTAGCAAAAAGTAGGCACCAGGGTATGGGCATAGGAGAAAAGGCACATAACAGACATCGTCAAATTGAAGAAACACAAATTCTCTGAAATGTAGTTGTTCAAGCCTTAAAAAAGGCTCTGTTGCTCTATGACAAATGCAAAAAGAACATTGATGTGATGGACAGAATGCCGATCAATGTCAAAGATTCACACCAGTACAGAGATCTGGGCCTAAATCCATCGTTTTTTCGCTCCCATGCCATTTCACTTTAGGCCTAGCCATATGCAAATCAGTGATGCCCAAAATCAGGATGCCTGTTTTAGGTCCAGGGAGGACCTGGGCTTGGCAGTTCCAGCTAGACTGTTCCCATAAGACACAGGGTCAAGACGGATTTGCATATGGCTGGGTCTAAACTGGGGTGGCATGGTGAACAAAATAACTATGGATTTAACCCAGATCTTTTGACTGTGGGTGAATGCCTTGTTAGAATAGAAATGGTTTATGCGTATGCTGTTTTTAATTAGGTTAGCATTCGCTGCACCATTTTCTATGTGCATGCAATTTTAAGCTGTAATGGAAAGGGGCGACCACTCGGTCCCCCCGAACGTATGGTAGGGTGCCCTGACCCCCCCGGGAAACCATTTTGGGCGGGGGGCGTGTCCCGGCTGGTATGCCCGAAGCGGCGTTGCCGGGGCGCGCCTTTTCCCGCCCAAGAGGGGTTGTTCTAGACACCTACACCGTTGGCCACGCCCCGTAGGCGGATCGCTGGAGGGTACACGCCCTCCCGAGGAAGAATAAAAGAGCAACAATCTAAGGAAGCATCCTCTTGTTCCTGAGCTTGGAAGCTGCACCTCATCGTTGCACGTGAGCCCGAGACGGAACAAGGAGCCAATTTTGAGAACTTGTAATTTTTGTGTTTCTCCTTTCAGTGATTCCGAAGCTTTGGATCCAGGACCTCGAGTCAAATAGCCGTGAACAATGCCTGGCAAGAAGGTCGGAAAGAAGGTTGGGACCGAACAAATGCTTCGCATGCTGGTGAAAGACATGGCGAACATGAAGAAGCAGATGGCGGCAATAAATGGTGCAGGTAGACCGAAGAAAGTCATCGGGCCAGCATTGCCGGGAGTAGTCCCTGCCGGGAGAGGTAAAAGGGCCAAGAATAGAGCGGCAGGGGGGGAGGCCCCGGTTCCCGAGTCACCTCCGGCGAGCCCGGTCAGTCCAGAGGAGGCCCCAGTTCCGAGCCCGAACGCGGGACAGCCGATCCCTGTGGTAGTTACACCCGTTAACGAGGGGGATATGCCTCCCGAGCTGGCCGCCCAGTTGGCAGCATGGTTAGGCAAGAGCAGCGAGGGTGCTGTGGCACCGGGAGACACGGCCGAGGAAGCCAGGTTAATAATGAAGCAGTTGCGGCAATCGAGAGATGCTGCAAAGGCGCCTTGTCCTCTTGTTTCCCCGCAGAATCCCTCGGAGCAACCGGCGTCGAGCGTTGGAAAAGCAGCAACAACAGATCCAGCTACTGGTTCGGGTAAGCAGCCGTTGCCAATGGCGGGGGAGGGATCGTTACCCTCAAGGAGGGAAAAAGTGATCCAACATATCCCGATGGATGTGAAAGAAAGGATTTGGGCGGATAAATATGTGAACATGTTTTCGCTGTTGACCGATCACTATGAGATAGAACACGTTAGAAATCAGAAGGAGTTGTTGCATCCGAGTGTATGGCGTGCCAAAATGGCGGGTTTCAGGGTAGACGAAACGATCGCTAATTGGGCCAGAGCGTTTGGAATGTTTACTGCAATCATGGGGGAACGTAGGCCTGAAGTATTGTCGGGATTAGCTTGTTACCAGACACGTATAATGGAATTTTATGAAACGTATGAAGGCAATCAATGGATGGGTTATGATAACAAATTTCGTAAGGCCAAGGAGCACGACTCATCTCTGACGTGGGATTGTTTCGACTCCATTTCTTGGCAGAAGCAGGTTATGCCGAACACAACGAAGTCGTCTTCTTTCGGCGGGAATGGGGCGGAGCCTTCCCGCCATTATGTGGCGGCGCCCTTTCGGGCGGGCGCCAACAGTGATCAGCACACAAAGAGTAACGGGAACTCGGGTAGAAGAGGGGTCTGTTGGAGCTTTAACAGGGGCAAGTGCACTAGGCCACAAGGGACATGCAAGTTCAGGCATGAGTGTGCAGGGTCCGGACAGTCTTCACACCCCAAGAGTTCGTGCAGAGCCAAGAATGGTGATACAGGAGGTAGAGGGGGGGGCCAAACAGGTCTAACATCGACCGAGGGGCACCGTTACCTACTCCCGTTGATATCATGGCAATGATCCCTTGGCTGAACGAATACCCTGATCATGTCTCTGCCGGGGTGTTGCGAGACGGTTTCTCATATGGTTTCCGCATCCCGGCGGGGGATTTCAGGGGGGAAGCACAGTGTAAGAACCAACTATCCATTCAACAAAATACGGCGGTGGTACAGGTAAAGATTGCAAAGGAGGTGGCCCGAGGTCGGGTTACGGGTCCATATGAAAACCCGCCGGTTGTTAACTTTGTTTGTTCACCGTTGGGAGTAGTCCCCAAGAAGGACCCGGGTGAGTTCAGGTTAATCCATAATTTGTCCGCTCCTATGGGTCTTTCGGTGAACGATGCGATTGACCCGGGAGTTTGTTCGGTGCGGTATGCATCCTTTGATGAGGCCGTCGCCATGTTGAATCGCCTGGGGCCCGGAGCGCTGATGGCTAAATCAGATATCGAGTCAGCGTTCCGGTTGCTCCCGGTACACCCACACAATCAGCGTCTCTTAGGTTTTGTGTTTCAAGGACGCTACTACATGGATAAATGTATGCCGATGGGTTGCTCCATCTCTTGTGCGTATTTTGAGAAGTTCAGTACTTTTTTGCAATGGGCGTTCACCAGAGCCACGGGCTTTACGCAGGTTATGCATTACCTTGATGATTTTCTGTTCCTGGGGGCAGCTGGGGACACGGAATGTGCACAGGCTTTGAGGGAATTCTGTAATCTCATGAAACGTTTTGGCGTGCCACTGGCACCAGGCAAAACGGTAGGGACGTCTACTTCACTCGAGTTTCTGGGAATTGAGCTCGATTCTGTAGAGGGGTGCTTCCGTTTGCCCAAGGAGAAGGTAATGAAATTTGTAGCCTCACTTGAAATGTGCCTCGGCGAGAAAAAAGTAACTCTCCATCAGTTGCAGCAAGCTGTGGGTCAGCTTAACTTTGCCCTTAGAGTGATACCGATGGCTCGCCCCTTTTCCCGCTCTATCGCACAAGCCATGGTGGGCCTCAAGGAAGGGCACCACCGCACACGACTGTCAGCAGAGGTTCACCAGGATATGTGCATATGGCTGGTATTTCTAGCGGATTTCAACGGTCGCGTTGTGTGGAACAAACCGCCAGCTTCCTCCGAGGAGCTGGGGTTGTGGACCGACTCGGCAGGGAGTGTGGGCTTTGGCGCCATCTTTGGTAATCAATGGTCGGCACGAACATGGCCGGCGTGGTGGCACGATAGTGGGCTCACAGGTAACATTGGGTTTCTTGAGCTGTTCCCCATTCTGGTGGCCTTGAAAACATGGCCAGATGGGTTTCGTGATCGCACTGTGGTATTCTGGTCTGATAATATGACCGTTGTTGAATGTATCAATAATCAGGCAGCACGCTGCAAATGGATTTTGAGATTGCTGAAAGAAATTGTCCTGCTATGTATGAGACTAAACGTCCACTTTAGGGCAAGACACGTGCCTGGGGTACTGAACCAGGCGGCTGATGGACTCTCTCGTTCCCACATGCAGGCCTTCCGGGGTTTTCTGCCCTCAGCGGACTTGGTGGTGGCACCATTTCCCGAAGCTCTCTGGTCTCTCGGTGCCCCGGATTACAAAACCTCGTGGGAGAGAGTCTAGCACCCAGGACAAGGAAGGCATATGAAGGGGCGTTCCGTTCCTATTGGGAATTTTTGGGTTCAGCTAGGAGGGAGCATTGGGGGCAGGAGGAGTATGTCCTGAAATTTCTGGTATCACTACATCAGGCAGGCCGATCACTGGCAACAGCCAATAGGCACAGGGCCGCCATTGCCTTCATGGCGCAGGCTCATGGCATCCAGGACCCCACTTCGTCCTTTCTCGTAAGGAAGGCTCTGCGTGGGTGGCAACGCCTTGAGGGTCGTAGAGTGGATGAGAGGCACCCGATAGGTCTAGAGAGGTTGTCTCTGTTAATGTCCGTACTCCCTGCGACATGTTCATCTCAATCAGAGACAGTGCTGTTCCGGGCCGCTTTTGCATTAGCATTCCATGGGGCTATGCGGGTGAGCGAACTGGTAGCAAGGAACAAGCAGGATACGGGGGGAGGTCTGTGTCGAGAACACATTCAAATTAAGGGTGAGACGATGGTAGTCTCAATAGCCAGGTCCAAGACCGATCAGGGAGCGATCGGGGACTGTGTGGTAGTCCAGCGGATTCCAGGGTCTCCCATGTGCCCGGTAAAATGCGTGGAGGAGTATTTAGCGCAGAGGGCGGCATCATGGGGGGGAAGCTTGCTGAGGCACACCGACGCCACCCCACTGACTAGGTTTCAGTTCCAGCGGGTGTTAACAATGGCAATCGCGGCAGCGGGCTTGAACCCGAGCGATTTCGGGACCCATTCCTTCCGGATAGGGGCTGCTACAGAGGCTACAGCCAGGGGTCTGAGTGTTGAAAAGGTGAAACAGTTGGGGCGTTGGTCCTCGAATTGTTATAAGAGGTATGTGCGGTTGCACATGTTGTGAAGCTAATATCATGCATTCATGCCTCTTGTTTTCTGTTTGGTTTACAGTTTCGCGAGCAGGCTTTGCGGGGCGGACTGTGCAGTTGACCCGACACCTGGGGACCAGCAGTCAAAGATCACCGGCTGAGGGAAGAGTGGTGTGGGTCGTTGGCCACTCATACGTGAGGCGAGCCGCGGACGTATTCAAAGCAGGTGACAAGATTCACGTGGCTGGGGAATACGGGTGCAGGGTGACCTTCCAAGGAAGGGGCGGACTCTGTATTGACCAGTTTCAAAATTTTATGGAGGGACTGCTAGGGCGGACGAGGTCACCGCCGTCTGTAATCATAGTACATCTTGGGGGCAATGATTTGGTAACCATTGGTCGACGAGTACTTCTCGAGTTAATTTTATCCACAGTGAGTTGGTTGGCGAGAAGGGTTCCGGGGTGCACGATTGCATGGTCACACATGATTCCTAGAAGGGTGTGGCGGGGGGCCCTCTCTGTGTCAGCTTTGAATCAGTCGGTAAAGAAAGTTAATAACAAACTTAGTAGGTTGTTTCGTTCAGGCCAGTTGCACTGTATTCCACATGGATGTATTCGGGGGGACCATATGTATCTTGAGGATGGGGTCCATTTGTCCCGGGAGGGGAATGTCTTACTCATAGGAGACTTCTTAGCTTGGTTAAAGAGTTTGTGTAGCCATGACCTTTAGTAGGAGTTTGTGGGGGGTCCGGATAGCCGGTCAACTATCTGGCCTGTGGCGGTAAGGTCATGATCGGTGAGCAGTAATTGGAAGATCCCTAGAGGTGGGTCGCCACCCATTATGGATGGGAGCGCCCGGGGGGAGGCGGCCATTGGCCCCTCACACGGGGAGGCGGTACCCCTCTAAGGATGGGGCCGCCGAAAGGGAAGGCGGTCATAGACCCCTCCCTGGGGAGGAGGGGCTACGGGCCACTCCTGGGAATTTCCCGGGGCCAGGACATCCGCGACGGCGGATGTGGTAAGCAGTGTGGGGTAGGAGGGGGGTCTACGCTACCTTCTAGACACCTCACACGAGTCCTCGGACGACCACTAAGATGGCATTGAGTAAATATGGGGCCCCCGTTAAGACAAGGGAAATTGGAAGTTGGCACAGAGGTACAGTCCTCTGTGCGCCCGCCCCTCACAAGTAAGGGGGGGAGTTCTGGTATTAGGGATCTGACACCGGTTACGACCTTGCCGTTGGCCCGTAATGTTAGGATGTACAATTTAATTTTGAGTATATGCATTTGCAGGATGTTTAGAATCGGCTAGGAGAACCTTTGTATTAGAGCTGTGTTAAGGTTAGCCAATAAACATTGTAATGTGAAAATGAAATTGTACATGATATGAAACTGTTATTTTAATGTTTTAATTTTGTTTCATATTTTAATAAATACGGCCGGGAGGGTAACTCCCTCCCGCCTTCCAAAAGTCAAGAACTGTGTCCGTCTTCCCATCATTGGGGATTGTGTTGGGAGGGGGTGACGGGTATCCCGGCCATAGAAACCGATCTACTTCAATTCTGAGAAAATGCTCCTCTATAAGTTTCATTTCTGCCTCGTTAGGCTTGTTCCCGTAATGAGTGTATTGTTCCTATTAGCTCAGGTATACACCTGTTACAACGCAACTTTTACAACTACCTACTATTACAACGCAACTTTTACAGCGCATACCATTACAACGCATTGCGCTGGGGGGCGCTCTAGGATAGGGAACAAGTATAATTTACTATCCAACACCTTCCCTAGTGTCCACGGGGACTGGAGTTAGAATAGTAAATTATACTTACCACTATCCAGCACCTCAAAGCGCTATGCGTTGTAATGGTATGCGTTGTAATGGTCGCGTTGTAATAGTAGGTAGTTGTAATGGTATGCGTTGTAACATGGTACATCCATTAGCTCATACCTTTCTCACTAGATAGATGCCCTCTCCCCCTTGTCTGGTGGTGGGCTCTGTATAGAAAGACCTAGGATTATGCTACTATGTGTAAGATATGAGGGCTGAAACCGTTTTTTCTGTATTTCACTGTTTAGCTGTACCTGCTTGGAAAATTACACTGTGGGCTTGTTTTAGCCCGGTTAGGAAATGTACATATTGTATCTTTATGCTTGTCAATTTCAGTCATCTCTGCAGCACTCTTAGTGACTGGGCAGATCAGGTGCCGCTCTGAGTGTATATTAATAAATAGCTATTGGTATGTATTCTCTACTGTCTGACCAACTCTTCATTTGGTATGGAAGGCTGGGAGGTGGTCATTAGAGACCCGGGTAGCCCTAAAACGGGTTACTTCCTTCAGCTTGAGTTGCTCTGCATTCCATCCATCATCTGTGTGTCTTTTGCTTTCTCACCCTAAGTGCGCTGAATATGCCCAGACATGGGTACCAGGCTCACTGTGCCTCTGAATTCAAGCTAGCCTGCCTGACGAAGGGTGATGCCCGAAACTGGTCCCGGGATGCTTGTTTCCATTCCAGGGAGGACTTGACATGGCAGATTGAGCTGATTGTTCCAATGAGGCTAGGTCTAAACTGGGTGGCATGGTGTGCAAAAACAATAGATTTAACCTAGATCTGTTCACTGGGGTGAATGTTTGATTTGCTCTGCATTCCGTCCATCACCTGTGTGTCTTTTGCTTTCTGACCCTAAGTGCATCGGGTATGCCCAAACGTGCGTCCCGGGCTCACTGTGCCACTGGATTCAAGCTTGCTGGCTGTTGTGGGGGATGCCCCAAACCTAGTCCCAGGATGCTTGTTTCCGGTCCAGGGAGGCCCTAGCTTGGCTGTTGGGGCTGAACTGTTCCCATGTGGCACAGCATCAAGACTGATTTGCATAAGGCTGGGTCTAAACTGGGGTGCTATGGTGAGCAAAATGCCTTCAGATTCAACCCAGATCTTCTGACTGGGGGGTGAATGCTCGATTTGCTCTGCATTCCATCCATCATCCGTGTGTCTTTTGCTTTCTCGCCCTAAGTTCACTGAGTATGCCCAGATGTGGGTCTCGGGCTCACTGTGCCACTGGATTCAAGATAACCTGGCTGATGAAAGGTGACGCCTGAATCTGGTCCCAAGATGCTTGTTTCCATTCCAGGAAGGACCTGGTTTGGCAGATCGTGCTGGACTGTTACCATGAAGCACAGGGTCAAGACTGATTTGCATATGTCTGGGTCTAAGCTGGGGTAGCATGGTGAGCAGAAGCATGATGGATGTTACCCAGATCTTTTTATTGGTGGCAAATGTTTCATTTGCTCTGCATTCCATCCATTATCTGTGTGTCTTTTTCTCTCTGAACCATGGTTTGGCAGTTGTTCATGAAATATCATTTTGGCTGTCAATAATGAAGTGATTATAATTCATGCCACAAGAGACAAACTATCTATGAGTATATTGGATCAATCAATTTACAAAATTTACTTTTCGCACATCCATATAAATATTGTCATTATGTTAATATTGAAATATGGACATCAGGTGATTAAACACCCTGCCATTCGCCCCAGTGTTTGGTGTTAATGCTGAGTTTGTCATTGTGTTGTTGGAGGTTTATATTTGCATTACTGTCACTTGTACAATTCTGCAATTTATATATTGTGATGGGGAATGTGTCTGTGTGTACAGGCAGGGGTGTAATGCAGGCCCGTGCAGCTCTGAGGTGAAGAAGAATCCCATTCAGAGTCCCCCCTGCAGTGCAAAGGACCCCATGCTGTGCAGAGGGCCCTCAATATTTCACTGGTTCCCCAAACCATTCAGTCCATGGCCAATTAATTTTTGTGAATGTGAGTTATGGGAGACTCGTGGCCCATCATCTCATTCTGCAAGGGGGTCTTCATCATTTTGAGTTACACCATTGTGTGCAGGTGCATCTTCTATTTCTCACAATGAAATTATTTCAATTGTGCAAAAGTTGTCAGGTTGTTTTCACCATAGCCAAACTACATACTAATCACAGTCACTTTTTTGATGTTGATCTATTTATGAAGGTGTTTGTAAGGAAGCCTATATGTGGAGTTTCCATTAACTCTTTGTACCAGATGCTACATTAGTTACTAGTGAATGTGTATAACTAGTGCTTTTTGTTTGCTTTCCATAGGCATGTTTTTGGGTTTATCTCTATTTTAAAAAAGTTTATTGCTGTAAATATATCCTCACACATTGCTAAAACTGCATTACATGCGTCTATACTAAGTAATTAGGCTCACCCAACCTGATACCTGATTGATAAACCTAATCAGTGATTGAGTTTAGCACCATTGCCTGCAATAATAACAAGCTGTTTAGTGCAGCATATTCCACACAAAAATCCTCATCTCCAACTAACAAATATTAGAGTCTGCTTCTTGACACAATAACCTTTGACACAATAAATGAATCCCTGATATGTGTAAAATGTACAGTCCAAAGATACAATGGAACAGTTATTGCACATGCTAATAACAACGCGAAATACTTAGAAAGCCTCCAACCAAACCCTCACTACTTACTGAAGTAATCATAATAGTAGACATCCAGATGTATCTTGATAAAAGTATTTATTAGGGTACAATGAAGGACAGCTTGCACAACCACTCTAGTCCAGGATCTCTTCATCAGCTTATCCCAACCGCCCATCCATAGAACTCCCAAACAGAACACAGAAGTAAGAATGCAAAATGAACACAAACATGTTCTAACATGCTCTAGACTGAACACCAATGAATACAACACACCTACCCCCTTCAGAAAATAAACACAAAAAACAACAACAAAAACGAATACTATAGTATAAAAAAAAAACAGACCTTCAAAATCTTACAAAATCTTTCATTTTTGTCGGTACATTCCTAACTCGACAACTTCTTCTAAGTTCACACACTGTTTGTCAACAACTTGAGAACCTTCTGCAGTAACTCCGATTTGTTCAACATTACCATTTTGTTCTACAATAGGAAGAGAAGTATGCTCAACATCATTCCTGGTATGACTACTTGAGATGGGCTCTGAAACATTGAAACTGTCAAAGAAGTTCTGAAAATCCTCATCAACTACATTCTTTGAATACTTCATAGTCAACTGAGGTTTCCACACTACAAACCTATCTTTGTACATAGATATACGTCTGAAATTCCAAACCTTCCCATCCTTAACTCTTACAGCCTTGGTAAATACTTCAATCACCTCGATAGGATCAGACCATCTAGACCACCTCCTATTATTTGTCCCTCCAAGTTTCACACGTACCAAGTCACCAACATGAATCCTCTGGTGTTGCGATTGCAGCTTAAACCTATATTTATTAATGTTTTCCTGATATTTCTTAACACGTTCCCTTGCTTGTGAAAAATCTAACACAGCATCATGTGAATCACTAGCTTTCAACCACCAAGGCAAAAGTTTGGATCCAGGCTTCCGACCTCTCAACATCTCAAATGGAGAATAACCAGTTACAGCACCCCGAGAAATTCGATAAGTAAGATGGCCCGCAATACTTTTCTCCAATCAATATTACTCTTCACAGCTAACTGAGTGGATTCTTTGATAACCCTGTTAAAGCGCTCAACTTGACCATTTGCCTGTGGGTTGTAGTTAGAAACCCTTTTATGCACTATCCCATAATTCTTCAAAAACAATTCCATTTCCTTGCTGGTAAATTGCGTTTCATTATCAGAAATCAGTTCAGAAGGCAAACCCCCACGAGAAAAAACATTATCAAGAAAATCTATGACTTGAGAAGAAGTAATTTTGTCCACCACCTTGACCTCAGGCCATTTAGAATAGTAATCTATTAGGACCAAAGCAAAAACATCTTTAGAGGAGGGGACACACAAAGGACCAATGATGTTAATTCCTAACTTCTTCCATGGTCCTTCAGCATACTCAATAGGAGTTATACAAGTTGACAAGAGTTTGACCAATTTGTCACTCTTTGAACAAGGTTCACATTCTCTAACCCACCTGTCCACCATGCCGTCAATGCTAGGCCACCAATAAAATTCTCTTGATCGCCTCTTAGTACAGGACATACCCATATGTCCCTCATTTGCAATGATCACTAATTTCTCTCTAATACCATACTGAGGAACGTTTTTGTCACCTCTGGTGATAATATCTTGTGAATACATAAGTTCATCCTTAACCTTAAAAAACAAACTTAACTCTCTATTCAATTTCCTTTCTTCAGGCCAACCCACACGTAAATATTCAACCACCTTACAGAAAATGTCATCCTTAACCATAGCATTTTTGCAATCTTCTAATGAAATGACTCCAGAAACACCAATTCCACCAATATCTTCCAAGGTATATGCTACATCTATGCATTCTTCCATGGTATTGTTAGAATTCACAACACAATGAGGTTCACTGAAAGCCAACGAAAATGAACTTATAGTCAGCCAGAAAGCCCCCGTAGAATTGAGAACTCCACAAACTGCACAAACATGGCCACCGTACGTGCGTATGACATCAGTTACCCATAATGCTTTGAGGCATCCAGAATGCTTTGGTGACCAAGCTTCCGTACAGCCTACGCAAAAGGACCTGGAACACAGTTAAAAGGAATCCAGCGCTCGAAGCTTCAGTTTCAAGGAATCCAGCACTCGAGCCTTAACTTTGGTAGTTAGTAAACAGGTATGAAAATGTTTATCAACACAGTATAAGAAAATGATTAGCTTCCAGAAGACAATGAACGATTTCATCAAAACAAAATGTGTTCCACACCAAAGCTAGTATCCGATGACTGGTAAAAAGTTAAATTACTGCAACAAGTGCAATTATTAATTCCAATATGTGTCAAAATCGGGAATTATTCCTCCAACACATCCAAACAGCCACCGGTGCAATCAAAAGCACACCTAAATACACTATGCCGCTGGTGCCTTCATGCACGATATTTTAAAAAAAAACGATACCTTGAGGTCCGAGCGAACACTGTCCTTGATCCCACTCGTTGTCAAAATTATGATGTAATCATAATAGTAGACATCCAGATGTATCTTGATAAAAGTATTTATTAGGGTACAACGAAGGACAGCTTGCACAACCACTCTACTCCAGGAGCTCCTCATCAGCGTATCCCAACCGCCCATCCATAGAACTCCCAAACGGAACACAGAAGTAAGAATGCAAAATGAACACAAACATTTTCTAACATGCTCTAGACTGAACCCCAATGAATACAACACTTACCATGCCTCAACCTGACAAATGCACTACAAAGTATCTACAAGAGATCGAGCTTTCATAAACCTCCCTCAGTCTTCCAAGTTATTAGGAACTTACCCTAAAATAAACCCTCAATTTTGATTCCAGCATTAGTTTAGTCATTCAATCAGAGTTTTATGTTGTTCAACAAATAAAAATCAATCTTTCATATATAGAACAGACGCATCATCAGAGCATGGCAGGTTTATTAATTGATTCTAAACGTGATTATACTAAAGCACAAATGATCGGACTATCAAAGGTACGCATAGCAAGCAGCTGCATGGCATGTAGGAACACTTGATGATATTTGAACAGTGTCTAATATACGTGCATTAGTTATCAGCGAATGAACAAGGGAAATTTAAATTTCTTGTATTTACAGATTTGCGCTCTGTAGGAAACTGAGTAGTTAGCTGTGTGGTCTGCACAAGTAATAGGTCAACAATTCTCCTTACTGGGAGCCAAGCACCCCATTGTGGTCCTTGTCTCTCTCAGGGTAGCGAAACAGAGTAGTCCAAGGCCTACTCAAGGGAGGTGATGTGGGGTAATAAACACTGTTCAATGGAAGGCGATAACAACATAACAATAATCAATACATTAATATCCAATCAGAACCTCTTCTTTAGAAAAAGGAAAAGTACATTTCATAAATACACACTACTAACTACTATGTAGTATTTTACAAGTATATACTCTAGGAGATGTAAAATACCATATATGCCATTGCATTATCTCCTCTTACCCCCCTAAGGGGTTATACAAACATTTAAAGTAAGTCTACAGGCTTGGTGAAATGTTCAAGATCCACAAAGCACATGTTAAAAACATAATTTTGTACAATCATCAATACTAAAAGTCATGTGTAAATGTGCTTATTAATGGTGATTCAGGTTATGCACTATGTTCAATATTCATTGTCAACATTTTTATAATATTAAAGAATTCTAAAATGAACAAAACATGTGTCTGTCAGCTTTTTGTAGACTTTTAAACCATGAAAGGGCAATCATAAAAACAGCCCTTAGAGGGCAACACATCTTGACGACATTTATTTATTTTTATTTTATTTAAAGAGTTTTTCATAGCTAGAAAAAGACCACAATGGTTATCAGAGTGCTTTACAGATTGGCAGTTATAAAGCCACAAGAAATGTAAACAATAGCACAAACGGACAAGAAAAGGTTAAAACAGATCATAACAATCATAACAGTTCAATAAAGAGAAGCGTAAGATAGCGAGTCCTGGGGTGAACTTGGGATCCAGCCCAGAAATGTCTTCATCAGAATCTCTTTCACTTTGCTTGTCAAGGAAGTCAAACAACCATGGAGTTGGCCTCCAGGGGCACTGCATTACAACATAGTAATTATTTAAGCTATTTTCAGGCCATAATAAATAGAACCATAAAATCATCCTGCAAAGGGTGAAAAGGCTCAAATCTTCGGGGTGCTTGAAAACATTAATTAAATCAATGAGGGTTCTATGACAGGGTCAATATCTTTACAAAATTTCCTTGGGGGGAGCTGCTGCAGTCCTGCATCCCCCTATGCCTTCTTTCTACCAACTGTGGTTCCCCCTTGCTATTTTAAGGGCCAACACAAGAAGCAAACGACAAGTACTGAAGAGCCCTGCAGGGTTATACTGGGGCGCTCCTCCAGAAGAAGTGAATATTAGTAGTGGCTCTCCCGCTGTAGCTTTTCCTTTTGTTTGTCTGGGGCACAGCCTCTCTTTCTTTCTCTTTTTTAGGGGGTGCTCAGTCCTAACCTAGCACCCCGTATGCCCCCAACCTGGGGGCAGTCCAGGCAATCCAGCCCGGGCTCCCAGGTGACAGCCTCTCTTCCTGCTGCTGCGAGAGCTGGCAGCTCTGTTCTACTCTGCCAGCTCCTTGCAAGCAGCGAGTGTGTTATGCAGTGGCTACCCCTCTCCCCCAGACACAGGCATGGAAAGTGAGAGCCGGACAAATGCTATTTGGAGGGGTGGGATGGTGCTCCCTGGTACTGTTGTGTCAGCCCCTGGGAAGATGGGGGCCCCAAAAGCAAAAGTGAAGATGGGGAGGGGGCTCCACATATGCCACTTACCTTGTGAAATTAAATCACTAATCCTTGCATGGACTCCCAGGCCCTGACTCACCCTGGGGGTAGATTAAGACAAGGCAGCCGAGCCCCACACACTTTACCACTGGAAAGGTCAAAGGTCCCCAAACACAGGTCACATAGCCTGGTACCCGCTGGGCCAATTTTAATCAGTATTTTACTCCTTGTGGCAAGCCCTAACCAGCAAGGCAGTGGTAGCAGACCTCCAAAGTAGTGCAGTCCTCAGAGAGCTGGTTCTCCTGGCTCCCTGCACCCTTCCTCTTGGTCTATGTCTATGGGCATAAATGTTCAGGGTGTTACCACAGCTGGTTATCAGGGGGGCATAAGGGGACTAGTCTAATTGGCCCTTGGAGAGAGCCACAGGTCCTGGAGTCAACTGGGCAAAGTCCTTAGTCGTTTGTGGGTTTTAGGATATTATTCCTTCCAGTTATCCATTGTGGGCCTAGGTTCCAGCAGCAAAGTGCAGAAAAACCACCAGGCAAGAACGAGTCGCCCACTTGTGCAAGAGTTGTTAAAGGGGAGACAAAGCCAGGCATCCCTTGCCAATCCATGATGCAATGCTATCTCCCCACCCCTGTCCCAACACTCTTGCATGGCATGCAGTGACAGTGCAAAAAGGCATCATCAAGGAGTCAGTGGTCACTTCTATATGGAGACCTCAGCTACGCCTCCTGCTGATATCACTGCCAGGACCTTTCTCACTATACTTTCAAAGGGAGCCCCTTCCTGTGTTGGCTTCAAAGGTCTGGGCTCCCTCCTTTTTTCAGTGGGCTTGGGCAGGCCCATCCGTGGTACAGTATGACAGCTGAATGATTGATGCAGAACCTTCAACAACACCACTTTCCTCCTAAGGAGCTGATTGAAGCACTGCTAATTGCTCCAGTTGTGTGGAGAGGCCTTTAATCCTGCTGCTGGAGAGGTATGCAATTAACTAGGCTCAGCAGGGTGACAACAGGCCTGGACTCTGATCCTAAGCTGAGCCAGAGAAATATGAAAATTCAAGATGACCCATACTTTGTACAGATATCTTTGCAGGACTTGCATAATGTATTTTCCTGCACAAGTTACACCCCAATTCAATATGTCACTGGTCAAAGGGAAGCAAGACTGCAGCCTAAGGCAGTTTTCACTCTATGCCTATAAAAAAGTGTCAAACAGAGATAAAAATAAATCACACTGACTTACTAGTGTACACTAACATTAAAAGGTCTACCCCAGGTCAATATCTATTTCTGCATAGTACCTTCTGCACCAGGCTACCTGTGTGCAGTAACTGGGCTGTGCATGACAGTAGTCTCCCACGCACAGCCTGCACACATATTCACGTGTTCACGTTTTCTAGCCAAGTGCCCCTTACTCTTGCTGCATCAAAGCAACCTTATCTTAAAAGGCAGACTCTGGCGGTAAACATGAATAGTCCTTTTACCACGTGATACTGGGAATGAGATACATGTCATGAGGTTCAATCACAGTAAAAGGTCGAGAATGGGGTGATACAAAAAGCGCAAAAAAATCTTTGTACATTGACTGTGCGGAACCCTATTGCAGCAATCTAATTTAACTACTGGATATGTCATGCAAAAAGCCAAATCAAGTGCCCTCAGTTTTCCACAAAATTCATAAACTAAACTTCATTGAAAAATCTGCTCTAAAGGAACCATCTGGATCTATAATTCAATGCCCTTGATAGTTCCTGAAAAAACAACATGTTGATATTCAGGAAAAGCAAAAAGTTCCTTTTTAGTAACTATTGAAAACATCAAAATCTTGGTAGAGATATTTTGTTCTTTTGTTCTTTCTTGCAATACCTTACTTAAACTGAGCTAAATGTTTTAGGGTATAGTGCCTACATTCAAGTTAAATTGAGGTGCACATCATAAATTAATGCATCTCACACATTTTCTAATCAAAGATCAGCCATTAGTTTCATAAAACCCCACAATAACCAAGTCCTACTACTATAAAACAAAACACAGGAAGCCAGCCATATTAGCCAACATAATTCCCACATAGAGATCCATATCTACCAACCAAACAGCCCTTCAATCAATTTAGCAGATAACTAATTCAGCCTTTCAGCCAGGGGTATCCAACCTATTGGACAATCAGAGCTACATCTTATTGATGATAATAGTCCAGAGTGGTATGTAATGTTAATTGTAGCTTATATAGCGTGTACTCACCTGCAGGTCTCTTAGCAGTTATAGAGAAAACTCATGCAGCCACAAAAGTCCCAGGCACATGCTGAATTATACTGTAAGTAGGGCTTCCCTAAACAAGTAAGTCTTAAGGCCTTTCCTAAAGGAAAGGAGGGCAGAATCTTTCTAAAGGTTCTCCGGTAGTTCATTGTAGATTCGGGGAATTAGGACCTGGAACGCTCGGCCACCTTTTGTCAGACATCCAAATCTATTAACTAGATCAGTTTGCGCTTTACTAACTAAGAGACACCACAACAATAGAAGCAATCGGAGCCAAGACTTTATGTGGAATGCTCAGTGGCACAAAAGAAACTCTAAGATGGACGCCGACATTTCAGTTAGCTTTGCGCTCTAGTGTTTTACCCAACTAGCCCTGTGGAACATTGGTGAACTTCATGCTCCCTAAGGGTTGCGCACTTCACTGAAGTATTCAGAGAGAGCGCACCTTGGTATTTTCCTCTGTGTGTTGTGAGGAGAATTTACTTAGTGGTTTGTTCAGGTTTTTGCCCGGTTTTGTGCGTCCTACTCCCGTCGTGAGTAGGTCCTTCATAGTGCTTGTTTCGGAGTCTGTGTACTTCTCTTCTGTGGTGAAGAGAGTCTTGGTGGGTGTTGTTTTTGATGTTGCTCCTCTCTAAACTTTCGTATGAATAACCACGTAGTCTTGTCAGCTGTTCCGGTGAAGTATCCAGAGAATAGCTGTTTCCTGAAAGGAAGAAGACATCAAGCTAAGTGATACATTCTGGCTAAGACAATTTGCTAAACAATTGTTTTGACAACAGGAGTTATAAAAGAAGTCACATAATAGGCTTATGTTGTATATAAATTCTGAAAAGAAGAAAAGAGAATTCTTACCCGTATTTTGGGAAGAGTCTTGTATGCTTATAATAAAGAAAGAATTGTAGAGAAAAAGCTTCAATTAATACATTTTTACCAGGTATTTTTCTTACCAAGATAACAAGAAAACAAACAAGAACAATACAGTGGTTTTTGAGAAGGTAGATTTCAGAAAAGGTTGGGTGGGTAGAATATAGACTGATAGTTAATAAATACTATTAATGAGTGATAGCAGTTGCAGCTTATTGTGATATGTGAATTGCAGATCTTAACCTATGAATGTATTTTGAAGAGAAAAGTAAAGAAGAGAAGTACAGTCTTTAGAGTGCTGGATAGGTAGTCACTTATAAAAATTAGATATTGAGGTAAGATAGAGTAGATTAGGGGTTGAGTAATTGTTTGTGTTTAGCTTCCTCAGGTGCCCTCAGTCCAACAGTATACCGGATGCATCAGTACTGAAGGGAGAATTGCAAAAAGAGGAACCAGGAGTTCTGAACCAGTTTCTTCTGTTGTTTATTATTTTATCCACTCCCCCTTCCCCCTTGGGTCTTTGGGAGACAGAGTTAGTTTAACAGTCTCCGAAGGATTTCTGAGAGGGAGTTGGGAATTAGCGACTTCTGTTCCTGTGCAACTCTACGGTAAGAGTCCTCTGCTCCTTGACACCGAGTACCTATTGACTTTGATCACTGTTGAAGAAGTGGCCATATCATATATAGCCACAGCAGTAACCACACCTTGTAAGACTATAATAGTGACAACCCAGATGCATGGGACAATATTAATAACAACATACAATCAGCATCTATTTTAAATCCCCAATAGTGATTACTCAATAATATGAAGATGTTAAATAATAGGTAAGTATAGATTTTTATCTTAAGTCCTACATACATTGTAGAATTAAGAACATAAATAAACCTGTACTTGCCTATATATACTTACCATCTTTATGTTGTGGTTGTCGATATACTGGTTTTAATATTATGGCAGGATTACATTTAAAGCTTGACATTGCAATAGAAGACTGACCACCCCAATGCATATAACAGGCAATAGTGAAAAACGAAAAAAGGCTGTAATTCACTATTAGGACATGCTACACACACCAGAGCATGTCCTACCTTATACGTACAATGCACCCTGCCATTGGGCCTACCGTAGGGGTGTCTGATAAGAAGAAAAGGGAAGGTTTAGGGACTAGCAAGTGGGTGCACTTGCCAAGGCGACATGGCAGTCCTAGACTGCACCCAGCTCTTGAAATGGCATGCCTGAGACACAATTTACAAGCTGATTCTGTGGGTGGCACAACCAGTGCTGCAAGCTCACCAGCAGCATTTGATTTACAAGCCCTGGGCACACATGGTGCACTGTAGTAGGGTCTGACAAGTAAATCAAATAACCCATTCATGTAATCACTAATTAGTACATCAATTTACCATAGGGAGCACTTGCACTGTGGCACTGAATAGCAGTGGCAGAGTGCCCAAAGAATATAACCAGCAAAAACCGAGGAGCCAATCAGACAAAATGGAAGGGAGACTCACGCCAATTATGCCAGGTCTAACAATCTGCAGCACATTTAACATTGACATCAACAAAGAAAATGTATCTAACCAGCTACATATTACTAGAATTTAAAAATATATATATATATTTTTGTGGAATGGTGAAAAAACTATAATATAAAGTATAACATCTATAGACTGCGGAAATAGAGTAAATATGTAAATAATAAAATAAGTAGGGAAAATGTAATTAAATTAAACAAATAAAACCCCATAATTTTCTTTTCACAGAAACGGACGAACAGCATATTTCCAAAATTTCAATTGTTTTATTTAGATTGGAAAAAAAGATTGAGAAACAGAAGCGAATTTAACATTTTGTTTACTTTGCAGAATTCTACCAAGGAAAGCAGAAAGGACCAAAAAAGCAACAGTTTCCAAAAAGTTCAGTGGTGGTCCTATCATTAAACACAGTAAATAAGCAATACATACTATATAAATACCTCATATCACAATCATAAATTATGTTCATTGGGAAAAATTCTGGATAAGAAAAGTAATAACAGTAATACGTTTTTGTTTTTTAGACACACTATCTAAAATGTATTTCATACTCAGGTCTGTCTTTCATATATTGCAGGAGACGGTTGTAAATAAATCAATCAATTAAAAAAATGACTTAACCTAATTTGCCATATTTTACATACCAGGGAAACGAATCAACATTTTTTAATGACAGTTAATTGTTAAGCAAGGTAAAAATGTAATGGTCAAAGGAAAAACAATCTTAATTCTTAGCAAACTTCAACAAATTCATAAACATATTTTTATATTTTCATTTTGAAAATGTCTTAAAATTAGTATTTATGCAATAGAAAACATGTCAACAACCAAGTATGTTCTTTCAAAAAGAGAAAGCCAAGTCCTCAAGCACAAATGATGCCTTCATTGTAGGGGGAAACATACTGAACTGAGTGTGCATAGGAAGCTAGAAAGTTATTTCTGTAGCTGCTGCAGCAGGCAGAGCAGTCACTCCTGGGGACTTTGTTGGAAAAGATACATAGCATAATCATTCTGCCTCTATCATTCTGCCTCTGCTATTGAGGTAGAGATTCTGGAAACTGCCGATAAAATTAGGGTGATAACTCTTTCATTGAGCCCTCCGCTGCAGTGTTAATGGAGGTCACACACAAAGCCCATACGCTTGTTTCTGTACACGAAAAAGAATTATTTCCAGACAAAAACAGATGAGTAAGTTACTTCACCACCACTTAAATATATTTCAGACATTGAAATCCCTGATGAATTAACTTAAACCTTTTAAAATGAACACTTTCTGTTCTCTGACAATAACAATGCTCACAAATGCATAATACTTTTATCTACTTTCCACAACACAGTATCATCTGAAAATATTAAATGATGGATGGTACTTTAATAACCACCACTCCCCACCCTATTCACCCACAGTAGCGGCCGGTGGTGAGATTAGTTGCAGGGCGTTGACGTAGGGAGGGGGAGAGGCAGGGTGGGGTGAGGGGGTAGCAATCTATGGATTACAGGTAAGTAAATATATAAATAAATCAAATTAATTATGCTGCATGCACTGCATTGCATTTGGGGATGCAGTGCGCACAACGAAATTCATTTTATTTATTTATATGTTTACCTACCTGTAATCCTCCATAATTAATAGAGTACTACCACCCACCCTGCCTCTCCCCCTCCCAACGTCACTGCTTGGCAGCTACTCCCACCTCCGACCGCTACTGTTCACCCATATTTACACTATACATTGATCCAGCATGGCTCCAAACCAAACCTCCAAACCAATACTATATTACCTAGGAGCTATCACACTTTAGTCGTCAGTGGGGCCCACAACACCGCGAGTAATTCATACACACAAATCACACTGCTCCCAAGATCAGTGAAGACTAGAGAAGGAGATACTGGATTTTAGTGTAGTGTCTTATTTCATTCTAAAATTTTATACACTATATACATCTGCAGTTTATCAATATTTCCATGGCTTTATCCTTGAGAAACATAAAACACCCGACTATTTTGTCAATGGGTCAGCTAGTAAAAGTTAACCCCTTCACTGTGGCGGGAATTCCGCTGCAGCGCTAAGGGGGTGGGGCTGCCGAGCGGCGCTCGCATGCTCGAGCGGGCCATGACGGAACCGCTCCGTCATGAGCACAGCTCAACCGCGGCTCATGACGGAGCGGCGCCATCATGAGCATAGAACGGGTTAACTAATGGACAACAAGACCAGCTTAATTCTCCATTTATTTAATTTTTATTTAGAGACTTACTCTCCTAGCATGACCTTATTTTATTCAGCTTACTTCAATAATCCCTAAAACATTTCATAACCTAGAGAAAAAGTTCAATTCAAACAGTTTACATTTATTAGCAGAATAGTTCAGAAAAATAAGTCAAAACCATATTACCAAGATTTTAGTAAATGGACATCAGGTTAGCACAGGTAAATTCCCCAAAACGGCCTCTCTATTCTTTCTTGATGTTCACCTCCTATCCGGACTCCGCACTCATCAAAAATTAAAGTCAATAAAAATGTCAAAGTCTTTACACCCATTTAAAATTGTTCAGTCCGACAGCATGTCGTGGTGCGAAAACAAATTCAAAAGTACGCTTTTTTTCTTACTTCCAAACATCCTCTTTTATACCCTTTTTCCCTAACTTATCTATCTAAGATTTGCAACTTTTAGGGTCTTCGCTCACTCTCATTGGTCCATGTAAGGAGTGGATGAGCATAACCTCAATTTCCGCCAAGTCATCATTATAATCAAAAATAAGGTTTCGATTGTTCTTTAACAGTTTTTTCACTTGTATCCTTTAAATTGTCACTTCGGATTAATTCCCAGGGTCAGGACACGGTCATACAATATCTTGGCACTCTTCCGCACTTCCAGGCCACGTTGACCTTGACCCACGCTGTACAGGCACAGACTGCTTGCACATCTTTCGAGCAAAGTCGTGCATGCGTAGATCACCACAGTTTCGGAATCTTGCAAACCTCTATTTTCTAGTAGGCTGCATGGGCCATAATGGGAACTATTATAGAAACAAACACAATTAAACGTTAGATTTTGAAGTATAGCCCTTCTGTTTACCTCCCCCCATTCTAAGGTAACCCTGTTAGTTACCACCTAGTGTTTTAGCGACATTTATGCGTTGTTTTCTTACCATTCTCCATTGTAGTGTAGTTCCTATATTCCCAATAGGCTCTGCGCATATGAATATTGCATCCTGTAGTTTAGACGAAGGACTGAAGTCAACTAGGTCTCTACTAAATGTACTAAACTTAATTGTGTGTGTGCCAGCTAGCTCAGAGGTCACTAGAAACTTACTCAAATGAACAAGAAGGGATTAGTTTCTGACAACCGCTTAAAACATGATGGGGAATATTATCAACAAATAGCAATATTTATCGCTAAGTAGGGTTAGCAGAATTTTTTTTATTGCCGAGCATCACAGGATTTTATTGCTGAGATAACGTGCTATTAGCAATGTTTATCTCAAAAGCGATAAAATTCCCGGCGATAGCGGCAAAATCCGTGAATATCATTGAGAATACAGCGATATTCACGCATTATCGCTAACAGGGTCTTAGCCATTATATCCACTCCGATTGGATATAATGGCTAAGAACTGGTCTGAGCTGGTGTTAGTTTTTGGAGATATTCGCACTTAGCGCAAATATTTCCACCGCTACACCGGTGTTGGTAATAGGCAATAGCGATGTTAGAGACAGCTTTCAGTCGCTAACAGGTTGGGTACGCCCACTTTGCATGTCATTAGCAATAAATATCGCTGACATGCAAAGCGGGCCCCAAACCGCTCGCTATCGCCTACAAGCTATCGCTAACTGCTGTTAGCGACAGCTTGCAAATAGGGCAATAGTATTTTCGTCGCTTAGCGTCCCAAAACGGCAGCTAAAGCGGCAAAAATTGCCCATCACCCCCCTTGATATTATGTCCCCCAAACTTTGTGTCCCAAGAATAAGAAATCAATCTCTAGAGTCGCAGAAACAATATATAGTTATTTCACTCAGTAAATCGTGCATGCTTAGTTTCACCAGAGGTGCTTCTAAAATACACCTGCCCCGGTGTACCTAACCTAGGTCTAGTACAAGGGAAAAAGTAAGTGAGGTGTAGCTTAAGTTTAGTATTCTTTTGCCAAGAATCTCTTCAGGCAAGTAGATAATCGAACTGCTCCAAACCACCGTGTGTTTGTTTGGACAAGTGTGGGCATATTTATACCTTGAAGCTGCCGAGTTTGACGTAAGATTGGAAATAATAACGTCATTAGAGACTTGATTCTCTGAAAACTCCATGATTTCTTGGATAAACTAATATCCATGCAGGGGGAAGTCCCTGACTGCTGAAGGCGGCTTTTTCCAAGAAATTGTTGTAGATTTCCGGAACTATGGGAAGTAGCCAAGCCGTATTAGGACTACTTGAGCAATGTCCTAATATGGTTCTGATTTCTATGCCTATATTAGGATACAGTATTTTATACCTATATAAGGGCATGAATTGGAAAAATTACACTAGGGTCCTAAAATGCAATACAACACCCACTCCACGTATTATGGCTAATATTACTAAAGGTATAAGCATAAAAAACATAACTAAAGCATGTGTTCATAATCCCACCCAAAATACATGAAATGCATTAAACATGGTTTATACACATACACGAGTATTTGTCTTGCATGCAAAAATGTAAAAAATGCTATGAAAAATGAAAACATGAAATGACATTTATGAAATGGCTCTAAATTTACAGAAGAAAAAAGGTCGAAGCCATTTCATAGCATTATTTATAGACTGTTATCGCTTTCATGAGATAATGCCAAATATTTGTCTATAGGAAGTACCAAATGAATTTCTTGTTTTCTAAGAATACTTTAAGCAGATTACTTTGTACGAAGGGAAAAAATTCTATTCTGAAAAAGGAAAATTCAAAAAATCAAATGTAGATTGCCGAAACATACAGTTCCCAAGTTAGAGGGTTTGTTTTAAAAAGCTGAAGCCCGAATTTCAGAGTTCATGGAACGCTGTGTGCACTTTCAAAAGTTATTCTTGCGTCGGGAAAAAACATCAAATCATCTAAGCTGCCAAAGAAGCCGTCTACCACAGTTGGTGAAAGTGGAACTACTTCATCAAGTAGATCAAAAGTGCATAGATGTGAAGCATCGCCGTCAGCATCATTCGCATTAGCAATGTTCGATGTAGATAGTACCTGTGTGCCTGTTGCTCCACGTACCTCACCAATAGCTGGATTCGCTGGTGAGATCTCAATGAATGCCGTCTTCAGGATTGACAGCTGTTAGGGGCAACACGATGCATGAGTCGTTACCGGACCTAGCAAGGCGTCAACATCTGTTGACAGTGCTGATGGAAGTGTAAGACAGATGTCTAACACGCATTCTTCTCCACAAAGCAGGCATCTCAGAACAGGTAAGATGCAATCTTGCCAGATTGTTCTGAATGAAAGGAACCAAGTGGTATTCAGATCTCTTAAGCGAGCCAAGCCACGAATCTGTGTAATTCTTTCACGATACCGCATGGCTAGGGGGGCTTGTTCTATGGTAGTCTGGGTATCGTTGTGACTGGACTTGCCATATCGAAGCAGAAGAAACAAAAATAGAATTCCTGCTAAGAGTCCCAAAATGAGAGGCACGCCGCCGAATACACAGTGCACGAAATTTGGAAAAATGCAGAGGACTGCTTCAAACGGTGCTAACAGTCCTGAAAAAATCGTCTTGAATACATGTGCGATGCCGCTGGTATCAGACATGTTTAAGATTTGACCTAACATTTCTGCGAAATGTACTGGACAGTTTGTTGATAATAATGCATGTATCTCTGCAGAAGCCCTTGCAACTTGCATATCATACGTTTCTCTAGACGAGGTCAGTGGCACAGTTTTTTGCAAAAGAATGGCTTTCATTCTGCTTAAAGTATCAATTTGTATAGAAGAGGCATTCAGTGAAGGCCATAACGCCATCTCCCTGTCTGTATTAATCTTTGGATACAATACTTGCATACAAGAAGTGACCCTAGCCGACACACTAACCAGATAGGCTTTCCCTGGCAACATCCACAACAGCTGTGATCATTAAGCATAACGTAGCTCCCATTGGGAAGCTGCCTGAAAAAAGCTTCTATCACAGCCGCTGGAGTACCGTGCATGTGGCCCGAAAGGTTATGTAAAGAACCTTTGCAGGCTCCATGTAAATTAATACCTTCACATAAAAGTGAACCCCTTAGTGAGTTTTTACAACTTTTTGTACTAAGAAATACCTCCTTTCCCCCACTCCATTATTTGTGTGTGTATGGTAAAGTCCAGGTTGACTTAATGTATCTTTACCCAACCTTTCATACAGGCCTACTGGTATATGCTGTAGAGAATACTGAAATTGGAAAATCGTCACTGGCATCGAGATGGTGCCATGTATTATCTAATCAACGACAGGCTTCTCAGAAACAGTTAATGGTAATCTTTCCAGTTTTTCAATGCTCAGCGCCGTATAGCCTACTCCTCTTTGTGCCAAAGAGATTTGTTTATCTGTAAGGTTAAAGACAGTACACAATGACGTAGCATTGATTAGACGCCATGGCACGTAGCCTGAACGAAGATTTTGTAACGTCCAGCCTAGCAGCATTATAGAGCGTAATTGAGACTGGCCATGTTGTAACATTAGCAAGTCCTGCTCTATTATGTCAATGGCAGATGATACAATGCTGTCCAAAGAATAAATTCTGTAGGACAGAGTTGTTAACCCATTATCCACTACAGAGAGTCATTTCTCTAAATTAATAGGATCAATTTCTCGTATTTTTTTCTGCAGTTTCCATTTGTGGTTTTTTCCAAGCTTCATTGTACGCAGCGCATATACCGGCGTATATGAAACATTTTTGTCGTTGTTTACGAGGCCCAAGTAACATCTATCGTAAGTCAATGCCTTCTTTAAGTAAAGTCAAGTGTTGTTTAATTTCTGTAAGTGTGGATTTCTGTAGCCAATCAAGGCATAGTTTTCCTACACTGTATGTGGTGACTATCCCTGGATGTTGTCTCTAGGATTATCTTGGATCTGGCCTATTAATTTTGAACCCTTTTGTTTTGTTCATGAATCTATCTTGACAGTTATTCTTGACTACGGGCCAGACTAACCATTGTTTCCAATCAGGATTGGTTCTGTTCTGTTTTAAAATCTGTTTTACGTCTACTTCCTTATCTGCAGTGTCATTACTGTCAGGTGTGGCCTTAGGTATGGACGGTTTGTTTAAATATTTTATCTTAGCTAAGCCAAGACATGACGTTTGTTGAACTGTGTCATTTAAAAATATAATTTGTTCTGGTATAATGCAGGCTCTGAACAAGGCTTCTAAATCCTGCACTTGCCATTCTTTTGTGACCCAAGACAGTTTTTGTCTCAATGTTGTCTTTCCAAAAGTTAAAACCTAATATAGACAGCTGAGCATAAAAGTTTGCAGAATAAATTTTTTTATTGTTGGTCAACATGGTTTTCATTCTTGTCTTATTTATATTTTTAAAATAAAACGTTTCTCAATTTGTGACATTAAAACCTGTAAAGTATGGAAATTTCTCATAAAATGTTTTAGCGTTGCCTTTTGGTGGCGTTGGAATATGTTCCCATCGATTATCAGTAAAAACATTTCTTAAAGGTGACCAAAATGATTATAACAATACATTTCTTCATAACTTGTTGAACATTCTAGGTGTTCATGTTTTTGAAATTTTGCTGACATTTCTAAGTCTGACATCATATTATTAACAGTTTCAAAATCCCAATCATCTGAAAATGTGCTGGGTGAGACAAAGTCATTCGAAGAAACCTTGAACTGGTGCGGAATCTTCAACAATTCCACCGGGCCATAAATGTCATAATCAGTTGTGTCCCCTGTTATACCACCAGGTATAGGAACGGCTGTGATGTTTACTGATGACAGGTCTCTTCGCTCACGATGAGATGATTTGTAAGGTTGCAGCAGTAAGTTGATGTTCTGACTTGCTGTGTCCATTGTACTATATTTACATCTATTATTTTTCCCAGACTTAAAACAAGAATGAGCCAAAGTAGGAGAAAAAGTACACCTAACACAATCCAAAATTCAACCCATGGTGAAACCAGATATGTTTTTTCGAGTTGATGACAGAGTTCTGTTATTTTTTCTTTAAAAGTTTTCTTTACTGGTGTAGTCTCAGGTTCACTTGGATCCTCAGAAAAGTCATCAAAGATGATAAACTAGCCAGAAGCAGTTCTGCCAATAGTCGGTATTCCATCCACATTTTTTTAAATCACTGGAGTAGCTTCCTCCTTTGACATGTTTGTATAGTCAGATGCTACATCATGGTAGACAGGAGTTTCTTGATGAACTGATATTTGGGTATCAAGAGGGACGAGTTCCATGGCTGTATTGCAAAGTCCTTCTTTTCTCACCGCAGGTTTATCAAAGTGTAGCAGGGATTTCTGCTCCTATACAGAACTGTGCATAGAGACTTAGAACCTCAGTGAATAGGGTGTGCCAAAACTCACCTTAGTATCCAAAATCCCCTATCAGACTAGCAATCATTGTCTTATTGGTACTAACACAACCCCAAGGATTTAGACAACCCAGAACATGGACTTAGAACACCTCAGGAAACGTGGAACACATGAACACTCTTTCGTTATACTAACATATCAATCCAGAACAAGGAGTCAATGAGGACACGTGCAAGTTTGAAATGTTTATTTCTAATGCAGTGTTCTCAAACGCAGTATCTTAGCTAACACAAGCAAACATATTATAATGATCAAGGTTAAAAGCATACTTACTATTCCATAAAATACAAAGGGTGAAAGCATTTTAAAATGCTAAAGGAAACAGGTGTAAATAGAACCTCAGTTTACCCTCCCTAGCTAGTATATTATATTATATCTACAGAAGGTCTCTTTGGGTTTAAAAGGGCGGCCCCATACCTTTAGGTTCAGTGGAAATTGATCACATCATCTCCTACACCAACACTCCTGATACGGATATTCATCAAGTGTTGTCTCCTGCCTTGCGAAGTGCAATATCATTTGCGCCTAAAAACAAAGTTGGCCACTGCTGCATCCATATTATGTCTACTCTGTTCGCTGATCAATCCAAACAATAAGCGCTGTGTTGAGATATCCTTGAAGGCCTTGGCACTCACTGTACAGACATAGCTTACAAAGCAAGACTGATATTATAAGATAACATGTTATTCTCGTGTAAAGCAAAATACCTAACTGGGCGAAAACATTATTAACAAAATGTGTCGTGTGCAGAGGCAGCAGGAAATTAAAAATGGCGTTCAAAACTCTAACTAACACATGCCAACTTAACACAGTGCAAAGGTGAAACCAATACATAAGACACCCTCCCTTTGATCCAAGCACTGATAGGACCATTATAAAGGGGCAATTTAGGAACGCAGAGTTCAAGTTCGATAGTTCAAACACAAGTTTCTAATTTGGCACTCAAAAAATCGAGGGAGATAAAAAATGCAACAGTCATGAAAAAATCTCAGTATTTGATATTGATAAAGTTAATAGGCAAGCTTTCCCCCCCAAATTTTTTTTTAGAGTCCAAAAAAAAAATCTAATAATCCAACGAGAGGTTCAGGTCAAAAAATAAACTGAGACTGCAAACACAGTTCACCCTAATAATGAATAGGCAAAATATGCAGCAACAGCCTCCAACAGGAAGTCACTGTTATCATCCGAAAACAGATCAGCCATCCAATTTAACAAAGGGAATGAACATACATGCTCTTCGATTACCGGAGCCTCTAGCAACAGCAGAGGACAACTCGGTGGGTTCTCAAGGAAACTGTGAGCCAAGAAATCTTGCGCCGCTGCGAACACATTCCAACGACCCAGAACACCATGCATCGCTGCAAAGGCCATAAGCCCTCCAAAGCAATTCATGAGTAACTAAGGGACTCATAAACTGATTATAATCCGCTGCAGGAGATACCGTATTGCAGAGACACAAATCGAGGGCCCACTCGAAATCGCAACTCAGGCAATGGAAAACAGGCTGGACGAATGTAAAGTAGGAAAATCAAAACGATAATCCATACGCTGAACTCTGTGGCAAGCGGCATAGTACTCAAGCATTCGGGCACAAAGAAGCCCTACCCGAGACAGCCCGTCTTGCAACACAGGATGTGCATCCATTTTGAAATAGACAGAAGAGCAATAGTAAGCCAGCAGCAATAGCCAGTAGCAAGGGAAATCCACCAAACAGGCTGGAGAAAATAGAAAAGAAGAATGCTGGAATGACTCCGGAAATATTTTGGAAGAAAGTTACTTAGCCACTGCTTACAACTTTAAAAAAGTGAGCCAGCCCCGAAGTGGAGGACGCATTGAAGATTGTATGAAATAATTCACCGAAGTGCAAGGGCAGATCAGTATTTAATAAGGCATGTACTTCTGTGCGGGTGTTAGCCATGTGAAGGACAAATGTTTCACGAGCAGATGTGAGGGCAACTTCTTTCTGGGACAATAGAGCTCTTATGCGACTCATCTTATTGAACTCTGCTTTCAAGGTCGGAATCTTAGGCCAGATGGAAACATCAAGTTTCCCATGCAGGAGTGGATACATTACATTCTTGCAACAAACTACACGTTCACTGACTGTAACGACATAAGCAATTCCTTCAATTAACCCACAACAATCCTCTTTGTTCAAAAGCAAATAACTCCCGTTAGTCAGCAACGTGAACGTGGGAACTATTGCAGGCACGGGGGTACCTTTCAAAACGCAGGCTAAATTAGGCTCGTTTTGGTTGCAAGAGCCATGTAATTGGATATGTCGACACATTAAGGAATGATCCGGTGTTTCAGTGCATTCTTCACCATTCAAATAAACTTCTCTTCCCTCCCTAAGACATCGGTATGTAAAAGAAAGCGACCAGGCTTCATGGAGATAAGAACTTCCTAGAGGCTTGTATCTGCCAATGACAAAGTACTTCACACAATTTGTAAATGCAAATAAAGGAAACGGAAGAGTAATCAACCCATGAATAAGCCATGTAGCAGCATTGGCTTCCGCCACAGAAAAAGGTAAAGGCTCTAACTTCTCAATGTGTAACATGGAAAAAGAAGCATCTTTCATTGATAGTAAGCGCTGCTTGTCAGTTAAATTAAAAGGAGCAAACAAGGAGGACGTATTCAAGTAATGCCATGACACTTTAGAGGCTTTAAGGGTCTGCAATGTCCAAGCAATTTGCACAATGGAACGCAACTGATTTTGACCGTGGTACAAGGCAGACACCTCATCTTGCACAATGTCCACAGCCGATGACACAATATTATCTAATGTGTAAATGCGGGAAGAGAGCGTGTTTATGCTATTATCTACAACTGCCAGCACTTTTTCTAAATTAGCCTGATCAATTGCCCTAAGGCGGGTAGCAGCCTCAACCTGGGATGCTTTCCAGATTTCATTATAAACAGCATATATCCATCTTTTTGATCTACCTTTAGCTGGGCCTCTGATAAAATCATTCAGATCAACATCATCAGTCAGTTTAGATAAATGCAGTTTAACTGACGCCAAGGTAGAATGTCTGAGCAAATTCTGACACAATTTGCCTACAGAATAGGTAGTTACAGAATGGCCACTTTCAAAACGGAGATCTACCCTGACCTCTGTAAAGCCGTGAGCTAAACCCAGAAAACGATGCTGGCATGAATTAGCACTTCTGTGCCAGAGCAACCAGCCTTCTGGATCCAAACTGGATATGTTAAAGGAGGAATTCAATAATAGAGTTTGTAACTCTCTCATGGAAAATTTAGTAAAATGACCCCAACCGGAATATTCCTCTAAATCAGGAAAGGAAGGAGTATTCAATCTTTTAGGAGTAGCCAATCCAAAGCATGTTGTCTGTGAAATAGTAGAATTCAAAAACAACAAATGGTCCGGGATGAGGCATGCACGGTGCAAAGCCTCAGTGCCTTGCACTTGCCAGCTTTTAGAACTCCAAACTGATTTAAGGTCAATTGTATCCTTCCACAACTTGTAGCCCCCAACAGCCAACTGGTCTAGAAAGGAATTTGAATACAATAATTTAGTATCAGTAAGTCTAACTTTGGATATGGATTTATCACCCATTTTAAAATAAAAGGCTTTAGGATTAGATTGATTAAAATCTGTAAAATAAGTTAACCTTTTTAAAAAGGTAGCAGAACTGCCTTGTATTGGAGCTGGGCAGTGTTCCCACTGGGTGAAATTTACAGTGAGTCTCCTGGTATTAGCTTCATGCAGGTAGTGATTGCCAAAATGTTGATAACAATACAAATCACTGTAATTAGCAGACTCCAAGTACAAATCTTCAGCATCAAAGGCAGCATAATATTTCAAATCAGAGAACAATGATTCAATGGCCTGAACATCCCAATCATCAGAACGTATATTTTGTTTAACTACATCCCCCATAGACACTCTAAGCACATTAGGGACATTTATAACCTCAGTGGGCCCATGAATTTGAAATCAAACTGCATCCCATACAATCCCACCCAGGACCTGCCAAGCTGTGATGTTAAAAAAAGCTAAGTCTCTCTGCACTCTGTGCGATGATGAATGAGGAGCCGAAGTTCCATTGATATGTCGAATGTCAGTTCTCTCCTTGACATAGTGTCCATTGACGAGATGGAAAAAATAAAATACAAAACCAATTGTCATAAAAAGGTAAATTGAAAAAAGCACCACCCAAATATAAGTCCAAGGGGGAATAAAAAATGTTTTTTAAACAGCCTTGCCGAATTAGAAACTTCAGAGGGCTTTTCAGATGTGTGGGATACAGTGTCAAATGAAAATCTGGATTCTGTAGCCAAGAGAGTTTGCAAATCAGGCATCGACAAGTCAGTAGGATAAGTACATTCATTGTCATCATGTTGAGTACCAGGCAGTATACTCAATAAAGGACTGGAAACTGTAGGCAACTCGAGAGCAACATCAGGTGCAGGATTGGAAACCGGGTTCAGAACAGATTTTCTCAAAATCGAAGGACATGAGACTGCCGGTGTCATACTAAGAAGAATCGGCCACTCTGTGTATCTTGACATTGTCAATGGAGATATACCTGTTCTCCTTACGACCTGGAAGTGGTGGTAAAATGACTGTTCTTGTTCCCTTCACAGCAAGCACTGGAACCGGAGCTCGATAAGAGGGACCAAATTCTTTCTTGTTATCGATCTTCTCATGACCCAGCCAGCCAACTACCGGGATCTGCAACGCATCATCCGAGGTGGAGGGCAAATGTTCCTTTGCAAGACTGTTTCTCGTCTTTTGTAGATCCTGTAAATCATTGCAATGTTCATCTACGTCAAAGGAGGTGGCTTGAACCACGAGTCTAGACCGTCAAGGTCCGGTACATACATCTTCATACTAAAGAGCATTTCGTATGGGGTCCGCCCACTCAGAGACCGTCTAGGGAGATTAAGGGCACGCTGCACGCCATTGAGATGGGCCAGCCAGTTCCTGCCAGTGCCTATAACTCGAGCCGTCAAAGACTGCTTTAAATCTCGGTTCATTCGTTCCACAACACTATTACCCCCAGGTCCGTATGGAGACGAAAACTTGACTTGTACCTCCAACGAAGTCATGGCATCCTTATACGCCTTAGAGGCGAAAGCCGGACCCTGATCCGAATGGAAGGTACCACAGGCAAAAATCCCTACAAAGATACACAAGTCTCTTATGCGCTGCGTGGAGGCCATACCCACACAAAGCGTGTGCATGAATCAACTGCTACTAAAATGTACTTATAAGCAGTATCAGAAGAAAAAGGACCACAGTGATCTAAATAAACACACCCAAGAGGTTTATTAGAAATGTACAACTGTGTCTGTGGCGGATGCTCAGCAGTTGAAGGCTTTATCTGCTGGCAAATGTCACATTGAAGGACATAATCACGCATCTGTTTGTACAGTCCCCGCCACCAGAAACGTTGTTGTAAATGAGCTACAGTAGCCGATGCGCCCGCATGCGCAGACGCAACACCCTCATGGGCTGTGGTAATCAAAGTAGGCCCGCGGTCTGCGTTGGGAAGCAATCTCTCACCAACGTCAGAAATTTTCACATAGGGAACTTTATCAAGACTTAAGTGGTATGAGTACTTCGAAGGGAATCCATTTGGATATTTACCTCCCTGCTCTATTGCAGCAACATCTGCCAAGATATCATCATCAACCTTACTTTTGGAACGTGTAACTGCTGCAACCAAATATAGATACCGCTGATTTTGCTGCCTCATCAGCAAGCGAATTGCCAACAGCGTAGACTCCCACACGCTGATGACCGAGAGTATGAATCACAAACACGAGTGGCAACTGCTCTTTAAACTCAGGTTCTCTGACCCAGATCATTTTATGTTTTATTGTGCTACCTTTGGAATCACGAAAATCATTCTGAATCCAAAAGTAAAGGTTTTCATTGTAAGACTGAACACAGTAGTAAGAATCACTCACAATAAGAGTTGACACACCAGGGTCAGCGTGCTCCAATGCAAGCATCAGAGCACGAAGCTCTGCCAATTGTGTGGTGCAGTCCCTTAGAGTCTGCGTGTGCACGACTCTGGACTTGAACTCGTCATTCACCATGGCACCTACCACAATAGCGCAAGCAGAAACGTATACGTGTTTAGACCCATGCGCAATGTGCGCAGAACCATCAGTGTATATGATGCAATGGAAGTCATCCAAAGGCTGCATAGCCAAAGGCGCAGGATGAACAAATTCATACTGCAAAAACTCCTGCGACTGTAAGGAGGCATCAAAAACAAACGTGACATCCGAAGACGTCAAAGATGCTGCCCATTACATCCACCGAGGGTGCAAAGCTTTAGAATTTGGTACACTGGCTTTCGTCACTGCCTCTAACGCAGGAAACGGGGTAACAACCAACATGCGTTTTCCCTGTGACAGTGCACGTTCCTTGAGAATCACCATTTGCACTGCTGTTAAAACTCTTTCCACAGAGGAAAACTGCATTTCAGCCGAAGTGTCCAAGTGTAACTTGTAAGCAATAGGTACTGTGTCTCCTTCCTTAAAAGTAAGGTACATGAAACCCACCGCCCCAGGGATGATTCTTATCATCAGGTCGGTGTGATTATCACGGGTCAGTAAGAATTTAGATTCTAAAAGATCAGCCTGCAAAGAATGCAAAATAGCTGAATGTTCCGGCAGCCAGCACGATTTTGTAAAAGTTGGTTGCATCAAGGCATACAAAGGCTTGATACGCTGGGCATATTCAGGAATATAAGTACGCCCGAAAATCAAACATCCCAGCAAGGACTGTAATTTTTTCAGAGTTGTAGAAGCGTGCAGTTGTGCGCATTTCTCCAAGAAGTGAGAAGCCAAACCTCATCATTCATTGTTGAGCTCATAGCCCAGGAACAACACAGTGTACTCTGCAATGTGGGACTTTGCGAAGTTAAATTTGTAACCGAAGTTCGCAAAGTTACAAATTATACGGTCAACTCGACACAGATGCGCCCAAAGCTCGTCGTCAGTGAGATAACTGTCATCCACATACGAACACGCATCTGTGTCTATCCTCTCCAAGAGAGAGACAATACGGGCAGCAAACACGCCCAAACTATTTCTATAGCCCATCGCTAAGCGTCTAAACTTGTGCTGTTTGCCGCCACAGGTAAAACTGGTCCACTGGGAACTCAGTCCGTCCAAATTGTGGGCAAAAAAAACGTTGGAAATGTCAAGTGTGGTTTTAAAACGTTTCCGCACGAGACTATCAACTAAAGCAGAGCTATGCGTATTCTGTACTGAACAGGTACAGCAATGCGAGTTCAAATGCCGGTAATCCAATACCAAACGATATGAGCCGTCCGGCTTGGTCACAGTAAAAAGAGGGTTATTCATCAGTGACACACAAGTTTCAATCACGCCTTGATATTCCAATTGTTCAAGGATTTCCGCGACAGAAGCCTTAACTTCTCTTCGGATGGGATATTGAGGTTGAGGGTGTTGCATAGAATGGAAAGGAATTTCGTGGTGTGGAGAAAATTTATCCCAACCACATTGTGTACTGTACAAAGCCGGCGCAAGAGACTTAGCCCACTCTTCTGTAAAATTCAGCGCATGCTCTTTCGAGACTGTGTGCGCAATACTAGGGAGGATCACCTCCTCCCCTCTCGGAGCTGCGAGCACAAAAGGTGGGGTCCAGTCAGCCTCTGCTAACAAGATGTCATAAGTAGTCGTAAGATTTTCCCAAAATACCCCCTTAATTGTACGTTGTATGTCACCTTCAATTAAAAGGACTATTTCATAAAGTCTGTCAGGGAGAGCTACTCTAGTATCAGCCGTCTCCACAACAACAAATTGATTAGTCGCTGTCACCTTCAGTAGCGGACTCAGGGCCTCTGGCAATATGGTAATCTCCGCCCCGCTGTCCAGCAAGGTCAGAGCCCATGTCTGATTCCAAAGCTGCGTTCTCACTATCTGTGGCATATCTTGCTGTTAAAGCGGCAACTTTCTTTTTCTGAAACTGGGGTCTCTTTGGTGTAGAATCGTCCTGCTTGCCTTTACCGTCTTTCGAGCGGGGGTGGTCGCATCCTTGCTGGCCACCCGACCTCTGCCGCCTCCTCCACCACCGGTCGATGAGGCCGATAAATCCTGAAAAGAACGAGGAGAGCGTTGATCAGAAACCTGAAAACGATCAGGTGATTTTATCATTACGCGGTCGCGTAAGTCATAAATACGTTCTGAAAGTGCAAGGATTGGTGATGTAGGACTAGAGTCCTGTTTCTTCCGTTGTTGTGGAATAGTCTTTATACAGTGACAATTCCTTCAACCTCTTGATAATCTCCCCGACGGCTTAGCCTGAGGTACCGACGGAAAGAGCGGTGCCTCCTTTGCCCTGAGCTTGTTTCCAGGTGGGGTGAGGCCTTTCCTCCATACTCTTGAGATTATTCAAGAGGTTGAAGGAATTGTCAATGTATAAAGACTATTCCTCGGAGTATCCTTTAACAGTATTTATTTAATTTCTTCACTATTTGCAGTAGCAGTTCTATTAATGCTTAGGTCCTGATGAAAGCACTGGTGTCTTTTTCACCACTTAGTGCTGAAACAAGTTGACCAATATACATTTAGGGATGGCTATTCATTAAAACTATCCCCCTGCACTGTTTTTAATGATTGTACGTTTCAGACAAGAATAAACTAGGGGTCTGATAACGCTTCAATTTTAGTATTCACTCTATATATATTTATTGCACTGCATCACTCTTCCCATACACTTCATAAACAACACTTGCTCACATCTGTATTAACGAACTTCGAAAACATCCTTGAGCTCCTCCATCATTAGGGTGCAGTGTTAGCCCTCTTAAAGGAGACCCAGATGATGAAGCATGTCACCTGGAATGGTGAGTGATGGGAATCCATACAAATTTGTTGTATTTTTTTGTGAAGTCTTGCTTTGTTTTTTTCATGTGTTGCCTTTTTCTGAGACTATGGGCTATATAGTGTGTTTTAGTTTCCAGTTTGTGGGGCTGCATATCCAGTTTAGTCTTTAAACTCTAGGCCTCCGACCCTCATCAAATATTTAGTGTATTCTCTCCCTCTTGAATAGTAGCAAGAGGGCATATTATCAAGGGAGTTTATCTCCGCTTTTTTGGCTTTAAAAGCCAAGAAAGCGGAGATAAAATTATCTCCCTATTACCTAGCTGTCGCTAACACCAGTTAGAGACAGCTAGTAGGAGATAGAGACCATCTTGGGCCCCACTTTGCATGTCTGTGATATTTATCACTAATGACATGAAAAGTGGGCGTGCCAAGATGTTAGCGACTGGAAACAGTCGCTAACATTGCTATCTCCTATTACCAACTTTTGGAGATATTCGCGCTAAGCGCGTATATCTCCAAAAGCTAACACCTGCCCTGAGCAGGTCTTAGCTATGTTATCCAATGAGAGGTGGATAATATGTCTAAGAGCATTAGCTCGCTAATGCATGCATATCGCTGACATTTCAGCGATATTCATGCATTGCGGCCGATTTTTATCACATTTGTTAATACCAAGGTTTATCTGCGATAAAAATCGCCGCAGCTCGGCGATAATTTGTTCACGCTAACCAAGCAATAGTGATAATTAACGCTATTGCTTGGTAATATGCCCCTAGATTTGGTTGTCTGCTACCTCTCGGGAGTCCACTGGGCCTACTACTTATTATCGGCCACATGATGTGGTTTTACCAGGTCAATTGATACTGTTCTGTTTTCCCTTTTTCCAGCAAGTGGCGGTAGTAACACTGATCTTGTTCCAAGAATTGCTAAGACAGGTACTGCTTTTCTGTAAGAAGGCCCAAATTCCTTCTTTACCGCGATCTTTTCCCTGACTAGATCCCCAATCTTTGGAATCCAGACAGGTCTTGCTGGGACAGGTGGTTTTTCTTCAGTGGTCGTCGGCTTTTGTGTTGTGTTACTCAGACTTCTTCTTGTTTCATTTAAGTCCTGTAAAATCGCCAAACGGTCTTTGATATCAAAGGGTTTCTGTTCCACCACTGAAGTTTGACAATCAAGGTCTGGATAAGCATTCTAGTACCAAATAACAGTTCATAGAATTTCTTGGCAGATTATTAAGACTTCTTTGGACACTATTTAGATGATTGACCCACCTGTCACCTGAACCTAATGCCCTAGCTGTTATAGATTGCTTTATGTCACGGTTTTTTCTTTCCACTACCTCATTTCCCTCAGGATGGAAGGGACTCGAAAACCGCAATGCAACGCCCAAGCTAGCCATGGCCTCCTTGTAAGGTTTTTAGCTAAACGTAGGACCCTGGTCAGAATGTAGCGTGCCGATTGCGTATGTGAGGATAAAGACTCGCAAATCTTTTATAACAGTTCTGGCGTCAGGCGAGCGCTGAGGCCACATCCAAATGAATGTTGTGCAGGAATCCACTGTGACCATGACATATTTATAGTTACCATCCTTCTGTAAGGGACCAAAGTGGTCCAGGTAAACAGGTTTATCTGAAATCTTAAGGGGCGTCTGCGCAGGTCGTTTTACTGTTGAATTTTTATTTTTTTGGCAGATTTCACATTCTAGAACAAAGTTTCTAGTTTGGTTCGTCATGCACAGCCACCAATATCTCTGTTTTATTAATGATACTGAGGCTGAAACCCCTGCGTGTGCAGAGGCAAGCCCTTCATGTGCTGCTAAGATTAGTCCTAAACTATGTTCCATGTTTGGAATTGCCATATCCCTCACTCCAGGGATTCGAGCAAAAGGAACAATATTTGCATCAGTTATATACGAGTACTTTACTGGAAAGCCTTTCGGGAGTGTTTTACTACTGTCTTTTACTGAAGCGGTGACAGCCTGCATTATTTTGCTGTCTATTTTCATTTTTAAACGAGTTATTGCAGCTACGGAAGCCATTTGCACGGCTGCCTTCGCGGCCTCATCAGCCAAGGAATTCCCTGCAACGTGAACGCCATCACGCTGATGACTCAGTGTATGAATCACGTGAGTCTTTTGTAGTTCTTTTTGTAAAAGAACTACCTGTTCCCAAAGCATTTTATGCTTAAGTGTGCCACCTTTTGTGTCTTTGAAACCGTTTTAACCCCAGTTCTGTAGATATTTATTGTAATTTGGGACGCTGTAATACGAATCGCACACTATGAGTGTGGGGAATTTGCAATCGGTATTTTCAAGAGCCATCTTGAAAGCCTGTAGTTCAGCTCTTTGAGGTGTACAGTCTCCGAGTGATTGAGTTTTAGTGACCATAGGTCTAAATTTACCTTCATGCCAGCGACCTTTAACAATCACGCACGCAGCACTATAGGCTTGTTTACCCCCAATTGCGGGCTGTGCTGATCCGTCTGTATAGATTATACAGCCGTAATGTTCTAGAGGTAGAATTTCAGAAGGCAGAGGACATTCTTGTTCGTATTGGATAAATTCTTGTGTCTTCAAGTATTTGTCAAGAACGTATTAAACGTCTGTTGCAGCAAGAGAGTTAACCCATTGTATCCATCTCGGATGTAAAGCTTTTGCATTGGGAATGCTTGCTTTTGTTACTGCTTCTAAGGCAGGTACAGGTGTAACGATCATTATGCTATTACCCTGCGCAAGAGCTCTCTCTTTTGCTTCTGCAGTTTGAACCTCTGACAGTATTTTCTCTGTAGAAGTGAATTTAATGTCAGCTTGTGTGTACAAGTGTGATTTGTATGCTATTGGTACCTTTTCACCTTCATTAAAGGTTAAGTATGTGAATCCGCATCTCCCTGGGATGATTCGGATCACAAGGTTGTGCACGTTGTCGCGTGTTTGTAATTGTGTTTTTGCTAACATGTCTGTTTGCACTGAACGCAAAATTTCTGTGTTTTTGAGTCCAATTTGTTGGTTTGAAATCAGGTTTGATTCGTTCATAGGTTTAACCCTTTCTGAGTAGTTCAGAACATAAGTTCTTCCAAAATTCAGGAAACCTAGAATTGAATGTAAGTTTTTCAGAGTTTTTGGAGGTTGGGGCAGCGCACATTTCTCTAGAAAGTTAGCTGCTAGCCTGTTGCCTTCACTTGATAACTCATATCCCAGAAATAGGACATTGAGGTGGGCAATTTGTGATTTCTTGAAATTGATATAATACCATTCAGAGGCAAACCCAAGTATTATGGTGTTCACCCGTTTTAACTGCACTTCCAAATAATCATCCGTAAGATAGATGTCATCGTCATACGATAATGCCTCATCATCGTACATTTGTAGTAACTCTGTTACTCTGGCTGAAAATAACCCTGGACTATTCTTGAATACCTGGGGGAGACGGCAAAATTGTCGCTGTGTCCCCATTATTGAGAAAACGGTCAAATACCTGCTTTCTGGTGCAATGTTTTGACAGAAGAACCCATTTGAGATGTCTAATGTTGTTTTGTATTTCTTATGCACAATGTTATTCATCAGTGCTGCACTGTGTGCGTTTTGTACTGCAAATGTTTTGCAACAAGAATTTAGATGTCTGTAGTCCAAAACTAGACAATATGAATTGTCGTGTTTGGAGACAGGAAACAAAGGATTGTTCATAGATGAAGTGCATGTTTCAATCACCCATTGATATTCAAGTTGATTTAAAATCTTCCTGACCAGTTTTTTAGCTTCCTGTTTAACAGGATATTGCCTTTGCATACTTGGTTGAGTTTTGAACTGGATTTTGTGGTGAGGAGAATCCTCATCCCATCCTACATGATTTTTGTATAATGCTGGGGCCTGGGCCACAGCTCATTTCCTAGCATGTGTGTATTTTTTATGTATTGGAATGTGATATGAGAAGGCTGGCATAATTATATCTACGCCATGTGGGCATTCCCTGAAAAATTCAGGTGGCCAGTCTTGTTCAGCTAGAAGAATGTCATAACCTTTAGATAGCTTCTCCCAAAAGAGTGCTCTAATCTTTTTTGGTTTGTCCCCCTCCATCTGGAGTATTACTTCATATAACGTATGTGGTACACTAACCCTGGTATCGGCAGTTTTAACTTGGATACATTCATTCAAGTCCACTGTCTCCGGATGATCCTTCAGATCTTGCGAGCTATGGTTACCTCTGCTGCGCTGTCTAGGATTGTTTTGGCCCACTCCCCGTTCTTGAGTTGTGTCCTCAAGATCCTCGACATGTCTGATCTTTAGACTTGCTACCTTCTTTTTTGGAAATGGATTTTTCTTGTTTTGTGGAACGTGCTGTTCGTCTTTGGACTTCACGCATTCTTCTTTTTGTTCTGATCGTCCTCTTCTTTCAGATTTCTGCAAGGAAGTCTGAAAGGTACGAGAGGAACGAGTATCAGTATCTTGATATCTATCAGGTTTTCTCAAATTTTCCCTATTTCTAAGGGTATATCTTTTTTCAGAGGGCTCCCGCTGAGAAGACCTTCCTCTAGACTGTGAACGGTTCTCTCTAGGAAGTGTCTCTTTGCTGTTTTACCACTTTTTCTTAGGAGTAGTGAGATTATTTTTAATAAACACTTTTTTAGGATTTTCCGTTAGTTGGGGTTTTACTGGTTTCCCACGCAAACCAGCTCTATCTAGTTCTTCATAGGATTTTTCAATAATTCTGGCAAGCTCATATGGTTGTTCTGTAATATTTGTTTCTTTTAACTTTTGGCGGATTGCCACTGATGCTGCTTCACTTTTGATGTTAGCTAATAGTATAGCCGAGACCTGTTTGAAATCTATCAGTAACTTCATACCCAGATTTAAGCCCGGTTCAGGACCGTATTCATTTTGAATCTGTCTCAGAACATCTGGTATTACTGCCATAGACGGGACACCATGGGGCATATTATCAAGGGGGTTTATCTCCGCTTTTTTGGCTTTAAAAGCCAAGAAAGCGGATATAAAATTATCTCCCTATTACCTAGCTGTCGCTAACACCAGTTAGCGACAGCTAGTAGGAGATAGCGACCATCTTGGGCCCCGCTTTGCATGTCAGTGATATTTATCACTAATGACATGCAAAGTGGGCGTGCCAAGATGTTAGCGACTGGAAACAGTCGCTAACATCGCTATCTCCTATTACCAACTTTTGGAGATATTCGCGCTAAGCGCGAATATCTCCAAAAGCTAACACCTGCCCCATAGCAGTTCTTAGCCATGTTATCCAATGGTAGGTAGATAACATGGCTAAGAGCATTAGCTCAGTAATGCATGAATATCACGGACTTTTCAGCGATATTCATGCATTGCAGACGATTTCTATCGCATTTGCAATAAACCTTGGTAATACCAAGGTTTATCTGCGATAAAAATCGCTGCAGGTTGGCGATACATTTTTGTCTCTAACCAAGCAATAGCGATAATAATTATCACTATTGCTTGATAATATGCCCCCATGTGTTTTAGTGTAGATTGAAGCAAAGACTGTATCCCAAGTGTCACAGTCCTCTACGCGTGGTGCATTCCCCATTGGTAAGCAGATTGTCAGAATCCTGTGTTTCTCATGAGGTGAACTATCAGGGAATACTGCCTCTATTTGAGTAATTTTTTGTGCTAACCAGAACGGAATTTGTTCCCATTTTGCGGGTAATTTACCAATTACTGACTGCATAGTCTGTGGTGTGAATTTGTTTGTGTTCCCCTGATGTGAGATGTGCTGTGGAATTCTTACAACTGGTTGGACTGTTAAAGTCCTGACGACATATTGAACCAACTGCCTGTGTATTTTAATCAGCTGTTTTAGCAGAGCTAATAGTTCAGGAGCTGTCATTCTTTCAATGTCAGGATATGTTGTGTAGCTGGCTAGTACCGGCCATGTAGCTCCTGGTTTACCTAGTGGACCGAGCCTGGTATTGTGATTTTGATGTTGTAAGGCGCCATTAAACCAGAGCTGATGCTCTTGGTAAGTTAGCGGAATTTCAACGTCCTCGAAAGGAATGTATTCCGCTGGAGGTTCCTCTACTTTGTGGTAGTGGAACACATGTGTTGTTGGATTTGCTTGTGGAAAGATAAAACCATGAATAGAATACCTCTGTCTGCCAATATTCATGTGCCTCTATGACAAATATTACTTTGCTACCTCTCGATAATACTCCATTTTCTATAAGTTTTATAGCTATAGTTTTCCTCAAGTTTTCCGGGATGATTATAGCATCATCGTCTTCTTCATTAAACCGTGTAACGTCTACACCTGGTTCGTTTGCATTTACTGCAGCTCCACCAGTTGCATTGTTGTCGCCGTTAACCAACATTGTTTAATGAAAGTTTGCAGAGCGAGTTTCAAGGAAACAAAGATTAGGTGCACAATATTTTGGAACACTGTATCCTTCAACGTGAATAAACCAAAAACTAATACATAGGATTTTTTTTGTCCTACTCAGTTTTGGCGGATATTATCCTTTTAACCCACTCCAGACGTCTATTGGAGTAATTTACGGGAAAAAGGGGTCTGCGTGAAAAGCACAACTGAGTTACTCTAGTATCTAGCGTTAAATTATCGCCTTACCAAACGTTGGGCGCCTTGTAGTGTAGTTCCTATATTCCCAATAGGCTCTGCGCATTGGAATAGTGCATTCTGTAGTTTAGACGTAGGACTGAAGTCAACTAGGTCTCTACCGAATGTACTAAACTTAATTGTGTGTGTGCCAACTAGCTCAGAGGTCACTAGAAACTTTCTCGAATGAAAAAGAGGGGATTCGTTTCTGACAACCGCTTAAAACATGACAACTTTGTTTCCCAAGAATAAAAAATCAATCTCTTGAGTTGCGGAAACAATAGATAGTTATTTCACGCAGTCAATGGTGCATGCTTAGTTTCACCAGAGGTGCAGAGAAATAGAGAGATGGGCGTTTTAAAAAAAAATGGTTTTTATTGAATAGTCTTCTTTCTCAAGCATAAGAAATGAACTGCTACAATCGCAATACTTAGCTTGAAGTAAAGTGCGTACAGTTAAATAGAGTATTACAAAATAATATTGTAATAGCATGATATGGTTTCTAAGCCATAGAATACCTAAAATGCATAAAATACATACAGTGAAAAATAATGACTAGAAGTACTCAACTGGTGCTTCTCAAATACGCCTACCCAGGTGTACCTAACCTAGGTTTAGTACAAGGGAAGAAGTAAGTGAGGTGTAGCTTAAGTTTAGTATTCTTTTGCCAAGAATCTATTCCAAGAGTTCTCTTAGGGTCTAATCAGCTCCGTACCATGGTTTTAGAATGTAGGAGGTGTTGTGTCTCTCTCTCAGGACTCGATTTCCCAGCAACCCACAAGGGTAGCCTGGAAACAATGGAGCTGGATTTCTCAGCCGGAGAAAGTACAGGGTCTCTCAGTGCGTTAGCTGGAGGGTCGGCTTCCTTCGGCACTTGCAGCAGCAGGGTGTAGGGCAAGTAGATAGTCGAACTGCTCCAAACCACTGTGAGTTTTTTTGGACAAGTGTGGGCATATTTATACCTTGAACGTGCTGAGTTTGGACATAATAATGTCATTAGAGACTTGATTCTCTGAAAACTCCATGATTTATTGGATAAATTAATATTCATGCAGGGTGAAGTCCCTGACTGCTGAAGGTGGGTTTTTCTATTTGTAGATTTTTGGAACTAGTTGAAGTAGCCAAGTCGTATTAGGACTACTTGAGTTATGTCTTAATATGGTTCTGATTTCTATGCCTATATTAGGATACGGCAGTGCTTTCCAAACGGTGTGGAGCGACACGTTACTGTGTCGTGCCCCACACGACACGTAGGTGTGTCGCGTGATGCGCCTCGATGACGTAGGCAGGCCGGCCAATATTAGGCCGGGGAATGCGACTTGAGCCCTCTCACCAAAGGATTTCGACGTGCACGCGACAAGGCGGAAGGCGGAGTGGCAGAGCAGCTGTGGAGCAGAGCCTCGCGATCTGGAGCTCTCGGATTATACATCAGGTAAGCTCGCCTCCATACACACACGCACACGAAATAAAAAAGGTAAAATAACGGCATGGGAAATAATTATATACAACCAGTGGACATTCATTGCGGGAATTGTTTTTATTATGCAAGGTCATCTGTTTTTATTTCCAGTTCATTAATCCTGTGCCAAGGGCCTCGTAAAAAAAAGTATTTTCAGTAGCTTTGTTCAGGAGGGTAATCAAGAAGCTATTTTCGCCGTGACACTAATAGTACATTTGGAAGTGGGGTGAATTACTGTGAAGGCCTCTGCAGCGTCTCTGGCAGCTCACCCAGGACAGCTGAAATACAAACTGTTTGTCTTCATGTTCGTTTCCTCTCCCACGTCAGGCCGTGCTGCCGGACCGCAGTCGATTATTGCAATATTGTACTTGCGCCATCACATACAAAGAAGGGTTGTAGTCGTACTATAATATGTACACACCATGCTTCGGTGATTTCATGTATTCTAGCGGATTGTATTCAAACGTGTACCTCTCCAACATGGATTATATTACAATGGTGCAATGGAGACTGCACAGTTAAGATGCACTGCAAGATAATGTTCCTTTCACAGTAGTGTGGGAGTTTTAATATAACAGATTTGGGTGGTGCTCCCGCAGGGACCTCTCGGAGTTAGTAGCGCAGGATTTCTGAGGGCTTACTCTACTGAGAAATGTTTGTAATTTTCATTGTGCCTCTGTGTTCCTCAGGCTGTGGTGTTGGAACATCTCAAATTTAGCCCCTCTGTGCTCTTCGGAAGTCCCACCTGACAATCCCTTCTTACTCTTCGGCAGAGTACTCTGTGAAATGGATTCTCTCGTGTGTGTTTATTTTGTTACTGGTTAAGTATCAAGAATTCAGTTCTACATTGATGAGCTTCAGTTTAGCCTCTGCTACTATGTCCATTGTTTTCTTTTAGTCTGCCCTCAGTGAATTAGATTGCCATTGCATCCATTTTGGCCTATCATAGTTCCACTGTCCTAGATGGCCACCAGGATAAGGTCGAGCCTGTCAGTCATTCACCCCCACCCTATCCTCTACCGCAGGTGCATTTTTGTTATCCAGTAGGGCTCTTGGTTGTCCTGGGTTTTCCCATTCTGTTGTCTGTCATGGACTTCCGCCAGATCGAGCAATGCTGGTACCTTTTTGGCTGCGTTGTACTGCAGAGGCATCACCAGTCCTGCCTCCCAGGCTTTCAGTCCCCGTAATCTGCTCTGCCTCTCTCCAGCTGAGCCTTGCTCCTACGATCGCCCCCTAGCAGATTAATTTGTCAGTCCTCTGACGCAGGCCAAGCACTCCCTCTCACTTTGATCAAGGTAAATTGTGTGGGGCCACCCACATCAGTACTTCCCACTGGTGTTATATCCAGTTATGCTCTGAGGCTCAGCACTGCGTTTCAGTCAAAAACTCCTTCTGTATCCCAACTCACAAAACAAGTGCATACATGCGGAGTTAGGACTGGATCAACATGCACTTGAACATGACTTGGATGTATTGATATTACAAATAACAATGGCTTTACATTTTTTTAAATAATTAATACTTAAAAGTTATTGTAATTTATAATGGCAATAGCTTAAACTTTTGTAAATAACTTTTGTAAAGATTATGTTCAGTGTATTTTATTGTGACGAAAATCCAAGAACAGAAGTGAAATATTAACATATTTTTGTGACATTTGTAATAAAGCTTGAAACATTGAGATTACATATTTGAACCTGATGCTTGTGGATGCCCGAAGCTTGTGGATGCCTGACGCTTGTGGACGCCTGAAGCTTGTGGACGCCTGATGCTTGTGGACGCCTGATGCTTGTGGACGCCTGATGCTTGTGGACGCCTGATGCTTGTGGATGTCTGATGCTTGTGGATGTCTGATGCTTGTGGACGTCTGTTGCTTGTGGATGTTTGTTGCTTGTGGATGTCTGTTGCTTGTGGATGTCTGTTGCTTGTGGATGCCTGATGCTTTTGCCTGCCTGACGCTTGTGCATGCCTGACGCTTGTGCATGCCTGACGCTTGTGCATGCCCGACGCTTGTGGATGCCTGACGCTTGAGGATGCCTGATGCCTTTGGATGCCTGATGTTTGTGAATGTCTGATGTTTGTGAATGCTTGAAGCTTGTGCATGCCTGACGCTTGTGCATTTGGGTCAAAGAAAGAGTTTGACACACCGGGAAGGAACATAAAAGTAATGCTTGCTAGCCAGAAATTATGTCACTCACTGAATGTCAACTTTTGGGTACAAACTGCAAAAAAGGAGAAATAAAATGCCCTGTTCAGTGCAGTGAGACCCTTAGTACAGGAACAAGACTTAGGTCACAAACATGGCCAATATCTCATCTGCCTCATTACAAGTGCATGCATAACTTCCAAGATCTTTGTCTGATGTGCTGCTTCAGGCCAGGTTTTTTTTCTTGAAACCTGGGACTTGTAGTCCAGTTTTGCAATGGAATAAACAAAACTACAAGACTTGGAATTCAAAGAAGACACTTGGACTGGAGCCGCACATCATGTAAGAACCCGGGAAACTCGACAGGGCTGTAAATGATTTATATCCTATGACACCTTAGTTCAGATAGCATGCCTAAACACTTCTCTTGCCGATGCAAAGCATGAACTCGTGGATTAGTGGTAGCATGACAGCTCTGCACTCCTTGATCCATTATAGAAAAATGTGTGACACAGCACTGGCGCAGGACCAATATATAAATTATGGACCAAGACTGAACTGTCTGTACAGCAAAACTAGAATAACTTGGTAAGTTTGTAATGAGATTCCACAAGACAGGTTCATCCCTAGTTAAAAGAGGCATATTATTCTAAATGAGACCCCACTGTGATTGGCATTCTAATTTGAGATGCAATTAACTTACACAATGAGCACCTAGTTGTAACCAAATCTCCGAGATTGGTGCCATACTAGTTAACTAACTTAGCACCATGGGATACAAACTACACCTCTGAGATTGGCGGCATATTAATTGTATGCCAATAGCATTAATGTACCCCTCCACTCATGCCCTGCTTGGCTTGCACAGCAGAGCATTGACAACCATGTTTTTCTGTGTTATGCCCATGGTCAGTTTTCATGTCCACCCCATGCCAAAGGCCTTTCGCGCTTAGTTGCACTGGCCACAGCTTGAACCTTTGTTGTGCTTGTTTTTAGTGAGCATATTGAATACCATTTGAGCTCTGATTTCACATGATTATCTACTACTCAAATCCTGAAATGTTACTGGAGAGAATCCAGACTGTAAGTGAGGAGTATGATTTTTAAACTTCGTATCTCATGTTCTTCATATCTCTAGATTTCCACATTTCATTTTCCCGGGAGGCAAACAGGAACTCAAAATGGATAGGTTTATAATTCGGAAGCGAAAAGCTGGTGACGATGACGTTTGCGAAGAACAAAATGTAGCAGCTATTGAGCAGAGCACCCAAGAATCAACTGAACAATCTTTCTCAGTGCATAAGAAGTGTAAAGGGAAAATCGCCAATCCCCGTTTATATAAGAAAGCTTATATGGAACTGGGGTTCACATTTTCTGGTAATAAAAACCATCCTTGTCCCCAGTGTTTAGTTTGTGGGGAAATACTGGCAAATTAAAGTATCGTGCCAAATAAATTAAAACGCCATTTTACCACAAAACACAGCCATTTGTCAAAAAAACCAGTGGAATACTTTATTGAGCTTGCAAAATCTATAAGGAAGCAGTCTGCATCCTTCACAAAGAGAATGAAGACATCAGAGAAAGCTCAAAAGGCAAGTTACTTGGTTGCTCAAATAATTGCCAAAAACAAGGAACCGCACACTGTTGCCGAAACCACCATTAGGCAATCTTGCTGTGCTATTGTTCAGACAATGTTTGGGCCAGAATTTGAGATTGAGGTTAATAAAATCCCTTTGGCAGATAACACAATTGGAAGACGGATTCAAGATATGTCTGCTAACGTTAAGCTGCAAATGAAGGATATTTTTCAAGCTGACAATATGATCTTTGCATTGCAACTAGATGAATCAACAGATGTCAGTGGGTTAGCTCAATTACTGGTTTATATATGTTTTATTCATATTGACACAATTATTGGCCAATTCCTGTGTTGCCTAGAACTTCCATTGAGAACTAGAGGTGAGGATATATTTCAAACTTTAGATTGCTTCATGAAGGAAAATAATTTGCGCTGGTTAAATTGTGTTGGGATATGCACGGATGGCGCACCATCAACGGATGGCTCAACAAAAGGTTTTATAGCTTTAGCAAAGAAAGAAAATGAAAGTATCATATTTACTCATTGCTTTTTACATCGCGAGGCACTAGTTGCGCAAACCATTGGGAATGAATTAAGGGAAGTTATGGACAAAGTGAAATGTTTTCCAAAACAGATGAGTGCCAGATGAAATACGATATCAGCTCGCTGATTGTTGACCATTTAACATTGCTCGGAGAGAAAGTTTCTCATTACTTTCCAAATATTGCAATCAAAGACTATGATTGGATCAGAAATCCATTCCTTTCAGCAGCACCTTGGAACTTCTCTCTTATTGAAGAAGAAGAATTAGCTGAAATAAAAAATGATCGAAGTATGCTCTTGATGCATTCAGAGGGTGATTTAGACAGCTTTTGGGTTTGTGTTACAAAAATGCATCCAAACCTAGGTAAAAAAGCGTTAAAAATTCTCTTGCAGTTTTCTACTACGTACATTTGTGAAGTATCCTTTTCAACAATGACAAACTTAAAGACACTGAAACGTGGATGCTTAAAAATGCTTGATGATGAAATGCAAGTGTCTTTATCAAATATTCAACCAAATATTGACCAACTTTGTTCGTCCTATCAGCCTCATATATCTCATTGAAAAAGTAAGACAAGTGCTGTCGTTTTTATTCACATGTTGTAATTCTTGTGCTATGAGACACTTTCCAAATGCTGAAATCCAAGACTATGATTGCATCAGTGTCTTTATCTAATATTCCACCAAATATTGACCAGCTGTGTTAATCTTATCCACCTCATTCATCTCAATAAAATAGTAAATGCTGTTGTTTTTATTCAAAGTGTTTCATTCTTTCACATATTTACATATTGTTAGTCATAAAGGACATCATGTTTTGGAAATGTATGCTTTATATTACAAATCATAAATTGTTTTTAAAAAACAATGAATAGTTTTCGTGCGATATGTTTTTCCCCATACATTTTGATATTTACAATTTCTATGACATGTATTTGTCCTTTTCTCTTATATGCAGCTAATGTTAGCTCAAAGTGCTGAATGGAAAACATACGAGTTGTCTTATTTGGCAGGCTGCGCAGAGGAAAGCTGTCCCACCTGAGTTCAATGCGCAGAATCCGGTTGATAAGTTGCATGATTGTTTTGTCACTCATAATTCCCCCTTCCAGAATGGATTTTTGTATAACTCATATTCAGCAAGGCAACAGGTGGACTTTGTGAGTGGTTGAAAGGGTTGGCAGGGCATGCACCTGCCCTTTTTTTGCCTTATACCACTGGGGCATAAGTCAATGAGTGCATTATTATATTCTTGTTTCATGCACAAACCTAACCTTTCTTACACTCAGTTTTGCCAGTCACTGGCTTTGTTAGACCAGATTAACAATTCCTTTATTAACCTTCATGCTTTCTTAAATTTGCTTGGAAATGCACCATTTGCCCACTACTTTTTCAAAAATTTCTCGGGGGGAGAAACTCCCCAAACCCCCCTTGGGTGGTTCATGCTTGCTCGCTGCGCTCGCTCGCGTTACCGTGTCCCTGAAAACATTTTCACAAAAAGGTGTGTCACCAACATAGGAAGTTTGGAAAGCTGTGGGATACGGTATTTTATACCTATATAAGGGCATGAATCGGGAAAATTACACTAGGGTCCTAAAACGCAATACAACACCATCATTTTTGCCACAATAAGACATATAGAAAGCATGCACACACAAATTTTCATTAGATTATGACATTTGCGTATTATGTTAGTATAACAATTTCACTCAATTAATATATTAAGATTCGGAACACAAGAAAATTAGTATCCCACGTGTATTTGGGTGTGCATTCTATTCTACATTGGTTAATTTAAAAAATCCACACGATTAATACATATTACTGTTAAGGGAAAGAGACATCAAGAGGGGTATACACAAATTTTTCTTTTCACCCTCGCTCCATCAACTCCCCCCTTTGGTGATTTATTACCAAATAACACCCAAAAATTTCGCAAATTTTCTCATAACATGTTTCAAATTCTTTTAATTAGTATGAGTTATACCCTAGTTTCTTCCAGTTTCTTTCTATCTTGATAACGTTTTTCTTTAAACTCTTCCATTTCAATGTCATCCTTTTCACGTTCTCTTTCTTGTCTTTCTTCAAATTCCTTTTTTATAGACTTTTTAAGGTTTCTTCTTTTTCTAAGTTTACAACCTAATCTCAAGACAAAAAATATTACCATTATTAGCTTTACTATAAGTAATACCTTCCCTAATATGGATCTACCTATTTCAGAAAACCAATTCCTAACTGCTGAAAAACTTCTACCAAGTTTCTCCAGAACACCGTCAATCTCAAGTGGTAACATTTCTTTATGCAACTCTGTAAGATTTGTAATATATCTTTCAATGTTTTGACTTTTATCAGGTATGTATGTACAACAATTTTGTACCTTCAAAATTGCACAGACTCCTCCTTCTTTTGCCAGAATTATATCAAGAGCGAGTCGATATTGCATTACCATTGCTCTCATAGCCACGATTTCTGTATTTACCATTAGAAATCCTCCTGCAGTATCTATTGACAAACGATCTACTATTGTTAATAATTTCCGAATTCTGTTTGCATTAAAGGATATACCCACTGCTGGTATCAATGTTCCATAAGTATCACCTATTATTTCTATTACACTTTCTCTCCTTCTATGACATAAAAGTTTACCTATCTCATGAATTCAATTAGTTCCTCTATCTACATAATTTTTTTAGGAAAGACCAAACCTATATAACAGGACCCATACCAGTGATCAGGCAATCTATAATAAGCTTTGTTCCCACATAAGAAATACATCCCAGAGAAAAATGGATCATTACCTCCTTTAAATCCCCAACCCCCTTTTATAATATATGTATCTTAACATTCACTTGCTCCCACAAAATAATTATCATACACAGTGTTATCTCTTCGAATACATAGTTCCCCTAATAATGGTGTATCTATATCACATTATGTCCTTCTATTGTGTCATCCTCAAATGTCCACATTGTAGATTTAGATTGTTTTGCTTTGTCTCTCCTTTTGTACAGATTCCTTCTTTCTTCTACCATATCTAAAAAGGCTTTCTCCTCATTTCTCATTTTACATGTCAAATTATGTTTGAATGCATAGTCATGGGGGAGTTCTTGTGTTTCCCAAAAATATTCTTCAAAAACTTTTGCAGGTTTGATGTGATTTAATTCAGCTACAATTTTCAAATTCGCAAAACATCATAAGAATTAGAATAATAATACTCTAATTTACCTGTTCTATAAAACAAACTAGCTAATACATTACATGGAACCCCATATGTTTGTGGAAGGTGATGGTACGTCACACCCTCTGATACAGATGCTGGTAATTTCACACAGGCATACAATCACTTGCATCCATCGTTCTCACATATTCAGACAATAACTTTGAAAATATGTTCCTCGAAAAGTCACTAATCGAGTAATCTTGATGTACTTCAGGTCTATACACATGCATAATTTCACCCTTTGACTCAGGGGTCTTTTCTTTCATACTCCCATTTGCCTTTGCTTTTTCAAAATTCAGCCTAAAAATGAATTATAATAGCTAAAATCAACCATACCAACATTATTATTCCTGTACATATTAATCACATTCTACACCATTTTCTAAATGATGTGTATTTCGATCTCGTTACATAATTAGTAGCCATTTTTTTTTTTACTCAGCGCTTTCCACAATCGTTTCCGTCCCTCTATTGTCTCTTTCAAATCTTTTTTGCACTAAAAAGTGTCCTTACCACCAATAATTTAAACAAATTTTGTTCCTTCACCTTTTTCCTTCTTTAGTTTCCCAGTTTACGTACTTCTTTTCCCCTCTTTTGAGTTACAGTTCACTCACTTTCTTTTTCTTTACTCTGTCAACTTACATTTTCTTGACTTGATTTGGTCTTCTCACTCTTTTTGGCCTTTGTACAATTTCTATCTTTTTACTCAACGACTCCTTTTGACTGGTTATTTCATTTACTTGATCCTCTTGGATTTTTGCTTTATTAACCAGTTTGAGTTTCAGACCAACAATTTCTTTAGGCTAATTATCTCCTTTACGTGGACTCTTGGTTTCAGGTCCAACAGTGTTACATTCCACTCTACAAGCTCTTTTTCTTGAGCTTCTCCTCAGTTGAGTTTCATCATCACTATCATCAGATTCAGTTTCAGATTTCTCATTAGTTTCATTTATGAGGAACTTTATAATATCTGTTCTCCATAGCTGGTACTTGGAAGCTCCTCCTCATTGTGAGTTATTCCTTTTCACCCGTTTCGAGATTCCGATTCCTGCTGTCAGAGCTTTTAGACTGTCCTTCAGCATTTATTTTACTACCAGTTTTATCTTCACTTTGCTCCGTGTCCTCACTGGTATCAGTTCTTACCAAATCTCGACTTTCTGGCTGCCCCCCCCCCCCCCATTCTGCAGGGGCCAGCTCAGAAAAGCAGAGTGACTTTCCTGAGTGTTTAAGTATCTTTAATTCCATGCCATTGCATGCATGCTGCATGACATACAATGGCATAGCTTAGATAGTGGGGGAGGCCCCCTCCAAAAAAAGAAACTCTGGGTCCCACACACACCACAGGGGTTGCAGGGTCTTCGTTATGCCCCTGCAGTGACAGTGGGATCATTGCTTCAGGCCTTCCATTTCTAGTATGGCTTATGGGGGTATATTAGTGGCAAATTGTTGAGAATACATTTAGAAGAAGACTCCTGGCAGTCCCACACTCTAACTGATAGCCTTTTGCCATGAAGAGGCTGGGTGTTTTTATATAGAAGATTATGACAAACTTCAACCACTTTTGTTATGGCACAGGCTCTGGAAAAACCCAGCAGCCAATTTGTGAAGAACAATTTTACAAGATTGTCTAAACATGCACAACTGCTTGGATATTCAAGGGTTCAAGTATATGAAAATTACTTTCGAAAGAGATGGTACCCCTACAATTAATCTTAACCCAGACAGTTAATTGACTATTCCCCTAACTGAAACGAAAATACACTTCAATAAAAAATTACAAAGATCTAGGCAGTGATTAGAGGGGGAGAGTTAGGAAATAACTTTTAAATTTTTCAGGCATGCCCCACACTTTATTTACAGGTCATTGCAAATGAGAGACACAAGTTTTTTCTGACAAGGTTTCACCTCCAGACTTTCTGCTAGCTGTCCCAGTAAAGGGCGTGTGGTTGTCAATGCTCCTCTGCTATCACTGTGAACTCCCAGCAGAACAAAGCTCCTTGCACATTTTGCATTTTTTCACATTTTACACTGCACAAACAGTGTGGGTCCTTCAGCCAATATCAGGAGCCTTTGCCTTTTTGAATGGCTTGGGAAACAAAACTGTGATAAATGCTGTTTTAAATTACATTTTAAGTGTCATGAAGATACAATCTCTTTACTGAATGACCCTCTCATTGCATACAGATGTATTTTCATATTTGTTTTTAGTATTTTTAGGAAATGTATCTCTCAATGTTATGAAGCTTAATACTGTGTGTGGTTTTCTTTTATCTGCTCAGACTTATATGGATCAGTTGAGCAGAAAAATATATTTAATGATATTAATGATAGTATGGCTATGCCATTTTAAAAATGCAAATTTGATGTGTCAAAATAAACCCTTCAAATAGGTCAAAGCCTTTGGTTTAAATATTAATACATCACCTCTAAGTTAGCCGTGTTGCCCATAAGACAAGGACAGGAACCGGACTGCCTACCGGGCGTTTTGGAATGCTGCTGAGCTGGGGGCTGATTTTGTTGATGGAGACCTGCATTTCAAAGCCCTCGCAGGTCTCCTTCAACTAAATCAGCCCCCCACCGCAGTGAAATCAGCCCCTAGCTCTAAAGCATTCCAAAACGCCCGGTAGTCAGTCCGGCCCTGGACAAGGTGCCTGGTATTTAAAGATAGAACATGATAAAATGTAATGTTACACATGCCCTTACAATGAAAAAGCCCCTAATCTATTTTCCCTTTAGCAAGGTTGGCTGTCCCATAGGAACATTGGCATACAATATTAATTTAAATATGTTTTGGTAAATGCGAGTCTTAAAGACAGGAGCCCTAAGCACAAGCTATGTAAAGGCCAGAGGCAATGCAAAGAAAAATATCCACAAAGGAAAATCCACAACAGGCAAGGTTCAGAGTACAAACCATAAAGTTTTAGTAAAATGAATAAATCAATTCTGGAGGCAAAATGCATTGGTTGGTAAGTCCTTTCAAAATGCAAGAAATGCAAATGCATGTAAAGAAATATCACATGGTACACTTAACATTTGCCTTACATTTATGAACATGCTGTACTATGCCTTATACAGAAAACACCACATTCAGAAACATCAGCAAAATCTTTGTTTGGCCTAGGAAATAGCCTTGTATTGTATAACCTTTTTTTTAATCCGTTCACTCCAGGACTATCAGGAATAGAGTACTGAGCTGATTGAATTTTTTACTAATAATATAAAACGAAGGTCACACCTTAGTTCTGTGGTGCTCAGGTAGGGAGATGGAAGATGAGCTGGTGTCAAGCACTGAAAACCACACACATTAAAATGTGTAATCTGGAAACACAAGTAGGCCTACAATTTCACTAATGTCAAACTAACAGAACTTCACTATGTAAAATAGCACAGCAGAAACATTGCTTTTGTGCCTCTCTAATATTAATTAATGTACAGAATTATTTGTTGTAGAATCCGAGTTCACAATATACATCACTATTTAAAGGAGATAGGATGATGTTGTATACATCCTAGAAAAACATATTTACTATATGGGAAGCCAAAAAGGCCAAAAGTTGAATTTTCTTATTATCATCAGTTCACAGATTGAGGTCATCTCTGTCATCTGTTAGAAATACTTTGAAAACCTTGCTGTTTGCAAATCCATATTTGTCACCAAAGGGGGTCCTGTAGTAATCCCTCTTCCTCCCTAGCGCTAACAATTGTGTAACATACAGCTAGATTAATCAAAGTCCCGATTTGCGAGTCCTTAATAGCGATTATTAAGGAATCGCTATTAAGGACTTGCAAATCGGGATTCATGTAGAAATCGCAAAATAAATTGCGATTCCTCCAGCTTCCTTATTAGCGATTAGCAAATTGCTAATCGCAAATAAGGAATAACTCCCTATTCATTCCTATGGGCCCATAGGAATGAATAGGGAGTCAATCTTATTTGCGATTAGCAATTTGCTAATCGCTAATAAGGATGCGATTTCAAGGGTGCCAGGGGTGTCCAAAGGACACCCTGTAGCACCCCTGAAATGTGAATTTACACTGATGTTGTGCATACAAATGTCCAAAGGGCATATGTGTGTGTGTAACATGCAACTTAGAAAAATGCATTTAAATACATTTTTCTAAGTTTTCGCTATTTACCACGAGGTTTGACTTTGTGGTAAATAGCTCTCCTAAATTGCGAATTCGCAATTTTGAAATGTTTCATGAATAGCATTTAAGGAATCTCTAATAGAGATTCCTTAAATACTAATCCTCGCAAATTTGCGAATTCTCTATTAGCGAATTTTGCATTTGGGATGATGAATCCCAAATGCAAAAATTGCACTCGCAAAGGGCCAGATTCCCAGAATCTGGCCCTTTTGCGAGCGCATTTCACTTGATGAATCTGGCTGTTAGTCCTTTAAAAATAGTTATTAACTTAACATTTTTTATCCAATTGTATGTGTGATTGAGTTTCACATAGACCATCAATGTTGTGCTACCCAATTGTTGATGGCAATCACGCAACCTTTAATGAAGCAATCACTGCTTCACTACTGCCTTTTTGAGAATGTGGGTGTCATCAATTGTCACTATGCAGGGCCAGACCTTAATTTGTATAATACCAACACAGCTACTAACCATCAAACTCCTACAAGTGTGACAATTCAGACTATTCCAGGCCCAAAGAACTAAAAGAATGGTTTGGCTAACAGTTATTAGTCATGTTTATTGTGCATTGAATTTATAAACAACTGTTAAGCTCATATCTAAATCACACAAACCGCCCCACTCTGTGGCATACCGTCATAAGTGCTATTGTTGGCAATTAAGTGTCGGTGTAAAGCAGCCAAAAACATTGGGTAAAATTAGGCACTGATGTAGGCCATAATGCGGGTCAAGAGCCCTACTATCTTCTCTATGACCATAAACATGATTCATGCCTTAAATAGGAAAAGATTCACTGCTAGAAAATGTCAACAAACATGCTCATCACTGCCCTAGAAAATAAGCGTGATTGATCCTCCGTAACCTCTTGACCGTCGAAAATGGAACTCAATTCACCAATAAAAATATAAAAGTCAAGGAAGCGATTTAGGTCTTGCTGTGAACATACTTTTTTCTTTTCTGTTTATTTTTGAATTCATGAACATCCCACTTGTACATTTTCAAAGGTGCTACATGCAGATTCCCAATTAGCGGTGATCTCTGCAAATGTAGGTCTATGTTTTAGTAGTAAATGTAGGAAGGATGGGGTAGGGACTTGAACTTGAAAATGGGGGATATTTCCGCTTTAATAGAAGGGTTTAGTGAGAAGCAAGGAGGGGTTTAGGAAAAGCTAGGAAAGGATTAGCGAGGGGAAACACACTCACAAAAAACATAAGCCCATTGCTATTCACAAAGTACACTTCTAAAGTTACTGCAGCCACAAAACGTCCCCAAACAATAGCAAACGTACTCCGACTCAGCCTCAGAGTAAGCCCAGTACCACAATTAGCGACTCAAAGGTAATGCAATACACTCACATGGAAACTACTGGAGGCAGGAACTTCAAATAAAACCTCATAGGAATGAATGTTAATTAAATATTAAAAACAATGATTTCGACATAAGAAAGCTCATTAATTTAATGGTAAATCAATTATATATAATTAATAAATATTTATAATAGTATTATATAATGTAATAATATATTTTACAAGTTGAAATTAAACTTTACTCCTATAAAATGCAATATATTTTATTTTAAAGATAAATCACAGCTTTAAACTTTTTTTAAATGTAAAAAAGAATAATTCTACTCTTCAATATTTAAATGCAAATAAAATAAAAATATTACAATTTCTGAGGGTGTGTTTATATGTAACATTATTTTTAATAAATACTTATGAATTAATTAAATAAATTTTAATCTTTTATACGTCCTAGATTTTAAATAAATATTTGAAATTGTTTTACAATATTATTCTATATTTAGAATATATATTTTTTTAAGTTTAATTACCTCCATCATTTATCCTAAACTTTACCTTAGGGAGATCACATGCCCGATCGAGGAAACCACTCCTCAGGTGTGAAAAGTTACGACTAATAACTTTGCACTCCTAACTTGTCTCTGAAACCTGGGAACCATGGTTTTGGGGGAGGAAAAATGGAAGCTTATACCAAGGTGTCACTTTCCACTCGAAAAGAGTGAATAGCAAAAAGTTAAAAAGTTACTCTTAGGCGTAAGAGTACTTTTTCATGTGAGTAAATATGCACAAGTACATTTATCTTTGTTAATAGGCCCATGTGAATACAACAGAAATCTGAATTTTGCTCCAAACGCAGCAAAGAAGGCATCTCATTTTCTTTTTGCATGAACAGTTTTTCCAGCGATCACATACTTTGCTTTAGCTATTTTCTTTTATATGAAAAGTTCAGTTATTGATACCAGCACATTAGAAAACGCTGCATACCATCTTCAAAGGCTAAAGTGAAAGCTTGACTTTACTCAGTCCTCTGGATGCTGTATCCTACGGATGATTCAGAAAAGGGGGTGGTGATGAACAGAGTGTCTGAATTGAGCAGACCACTCTTACCCAGTCCAAAGATCAGGGCTTGATCCATCACCGTTATTTATCTCACTGCCCCATCCCAGCTCAGAACCTGGCTATATGCAAATCAGTCTGTCCCTGGCCCAGTGCATCATGGGAACAGGGCAGACTAAACTACCAAGCCAATTCTTCACCAGAAAGGAGACAAGCTACCGGGGACCGGTTTCTGGCATTTCAGCCGTCTTCGGCCCGGCTTGCTTGAATCCTGATGGAGCAGTGAGAAAGGGACTCATGTCTGAGTATACCCTGCCACACCTATAGTGGCCAAAAACGATTCAGAAAAGGGGGTGGTGATGAACAGAGTGTCTGAATTGAGCAGACCACTCTTACCCAGTCCAAAGATCAGGGCTTGATCCATCACCGTTATTTATCTCACTGCCCCATCCCAGCTCAGAACCTGGCTATATGCAAATCAGTCTGTCCCTGGCCCAGTGCATCATGGGAACAGGGCAGACTAAACTACCAAGCCAATTCTTCACCAGAAAGGAGACAAGCTACCGGGGACCGGTTTCTGGCATTTCAGCCGTCTTCGGCCCGGCTTGCTTGAATCCTGATGGAGCAGTGAGAAAGGGACTCATGTCTGAGTATACCCTGCCACACCTATAGTGGCCAAAAACGATTCAGAAAAGGGGGTGGTGATGAACAGAGTGTCTGAATTGAGCAGACCACTCTTACCCAGTCCAAAGATCAGGGCTTGATCCATCACCGTTATTTATCTCACTGCCCCATCCCAGCTCAGAACCTGGCTATATGCAAATCAGTCTGTCCCTGGCCCAGTGCATCATGGGAACAGGGCAGACTAAACTACCAAGCCAATTCTTCACCAGAAAGGAGACAAGCTACCGGGGACCGGTTTCTGGCATTTTTGTCCACCCTAAGCGTGGAAGGGTATTCTCAGATGTGAGACCCTTGCTCATTGCACCATCAGGATTCAAGCAAACCGGGCCGAAGACGGCTGTAATGCCAGAAACCGGTCCCCGGGAGCTTGTTTCCTTCCCAGTGTAAGAATTGGCTTTTGTAGTTTGGTTTGCCCTGTTCCCATCATGCACTGGGACAGGAACAGACTAATTCGCATACAGCCAGGTTCTGAAACTGGGATGGTGCAGTGAGCTAAAAAACGGTGTTGGATCTAGCCCTGATCTCTTGACTGGGTGAGAGCTTTCTGCTTAATTCAGAGACTCTGTCCCTCACCACCCCTTGTTGTAAATATTTTTGTCCACCCTAATCGTGGAAGGGTATTCTCAGATGTGAGACCCTTGCTCATTGCACCATCAGGATTCAAGCAAACCGGGCCGAAGACGGCTGTAATGCCAGAAACCGGTCCCCGGGAGCTTGTTTCCTTCCCAGTGTAAGAATTGGCTTTTGTAGTTTGGTTTGCCCTGTTCCCATCATGCACTGGGACAGGAACAGACTAATTTGCATACAGCCAGGTTCTGAAACTGGGATGGTGCAGTGAGCTAAAAAACGGTGTTGGATCTAACCCTGATCTCTTGACTGGGTGAGAGCTGTCTGCTTAATTCAGAGACTCTGTCCCTCACCACCCCTTGTTGTAAATATTTTTGTCCACCCTAAGCGTGGAAGGGTATTCTCAGATGTGAGACCCTTGCTCATTGCACCATCAGGATTCAAGCAAACCGGGCCGAAGACGGCTGTAATGCCAGAAACCGGTCCCCGGGAGCTTGTTTCCTTCCCAGTGTAAGAATTGGATTTGTAGTTTGGTTTGCCCTGTTCCCATCATGCACTGGGACAGGAACAGACTAATTTGCATACAGCCAGGTTCTGAAACTGGGATGGTGCAGTGAGCTAAAAAACGGTGTTGGATCTAGCCCTGATCTCTTGACTGGGTGAGAGCTTTCTGCTTAATTCAGAGACTCTGTCCCTCACCACCCCTTGTTGTAAATATTTTTGTCCACCCTAAGCGTGGAAGGGTATTCTCAGATGTGAGACCCTTGCTCATTGCACCATCAGGATTCAAGCAAACCGGGCCGAAGACGGCTGTAATGCCAGAAACCGGTCCCCGGGAGCTTGTTTCCTTCCCAGTGTAAGAATTGGCTTTTGTAGTTTGGTTTGCCCTGTTCCCATCATGCACTGGGACAGGAACAGACTAATTTGCATACAGCCAGGTTCTGAAACTGGGATGGTGCAGTGAGCTAAAAAACGGTGTTGGATCTAGCCCTGATCTCTTGACTGGGTGAGAGCTTTCTGCTTAATTCAGAGACTCTGTCCCTCACCACCCCTTGTTGTAAATATTTTTGTCCACCCTAAGCGTGGAAGGGTATTCTCAGATGTGAGACCCTTGCTCATTGCACCATCAGGATTCAAGCAAACCGGGCCGAAGACGGCTGTAATGCCAGAAACCGGTCCCCGGGAGCTTGTTTCCTTCCCAGTGTAAGAATTGGCTTTTGTAGTTTGGTTTGGCCTGTTCCCATCATGCACTGGGACAGGAACAGACTAATTTGCATACAGCCAGGTTCTGAAACTGGGATGGTGCAGTGAGCTAAAAAACGGTGTTGGATCTAGCCCTGATCTCTTGACTGGGTGAGAGCTTTCTGCTTAATTCAGAGACTCTGTCCCTCACCACCCCTTGTTGTAAATAGTATCCTACGGATGGGCAGAACCACGAGACCCAGGGGCATATTACCAACGAGTAGCGATATTTATCGCTAACTAGGCTTTGCACCGATTTTTTTTAATCGCTAAGCATCGCCGGAAATTATCGCTGAGACAACTTGCTATTAGCAACGTTTATCTCCAAAGCGATAATTTTTCCGGCGATAGCGTGAATATCGCTGAGAATACAGCGATATTCACGCATTAGCGGCAAAATGCTCTTAGCCATGTTATCCATCTCCCATTGGATAACATGGCTAAGAACTGGTCTGAGCAGGCGTTAGCTTTTGGCGATAGTGGGAATATTTCCATCGCTACGCCCGCCTTGCTAATAGGCGATAGCGACGTTAGCGACTGCTTTCAGTCGGTAACAGGTTGGGTATGCCCACTTTGCATGTCAATAGCGATAAATATCGCTGACATGCAAAGCGGGCCCCACACCGCTCGCTATCGCCTAAAAGCTGTTACTAACTGCTGTTAGCGACAGCTTGCTAATAAAGCGATAGAATTATCGCCGCTTAGCGGCCAACCGGCGATAATTGCCTATCGCCCCCCTTGGTAATATGCCCCCCAGTTCCTCTAATGCTACCATGCTCAGTTCCTGTTTCTTTACCAGCATTAAACATCATGCAGCGTTCAGGCAATCGAATTTGGGATAAGGGCAAACTTTGTAACTCCTGCAGGCAACAAACTCAATGGGAACGGATTTAATCAATTCAAGACGAGGCACTCTTTATGCTAAAGTCACATAATGCAATTTGTCGAAAAAGCAGAATAGCCACAGGGAAGGCGAGCAGTAATGTGCGCTGCCAAGCGCACACTCCTCACTATTATCTGTTAACGCTTAAGGTGATTGAATGTATGCGAAAAGAGCAGCATGCACGCATTTTCGTTATTAGTGTTATTCAAGAGGAGCTGGAACCTGAAAATGTCACCGGTTGTAGGTTTGTTTTGTGCTTTTCTTGCGCCACCAAATGAAATAAAGACAAAAGTATGAAAAGATAGTATTAGGGAAGTTATAGAAATGCCGTATCTGCAAGACAACGATCTAGTTGTAAAATGTTGCTGACGACTTTCTATGTAATAAAGTTACCAGTAGCAGAAAATTCATCATAAACAACCGTTTACTCTAAAGAGAAGCTGTTTCACTGCCGAGATTGTCTACCACCATGCTGCTCCTGTGCTGCCCGTGCTAAAGCTATCACCTTTGTTCCTTTGTCTTTTTGGCATTCTTCCCGCACGAAGTGGTGAGCAGGGTGCAATCAAGAGGGAGCACCTCCTTGGGAGCCTTCGGTCCCTGTCCAAGGTTTACAAGGTATACTAGCCCCACCCATCCCGGCTTGAAAGTATTATGTCCCACGTGTCTTTCCATCTACATAGTTATCTACCTGGTGGTACTTACCTGCGTGGTAACGTCCCACGCCGTAAAGACCATGGGTAAAAACTGTGGGGCAGATTTACAATAACTGGTGCATCCCTACATATCAGCAGGGATGTTCTAGTTATTGTGCGCCACAGCTCCCCCACCTTGGATGCGCCGCATTTACAATGTGGTGCACCATGGGGCAAAAACGGCTCAGATGCGTCATGCATCTGTGCCATAAAAGTGGCGCATTGCTGGAGTTGCGTCGCAAGCGCGACACAGCTCCCGCAATGCTTTGGGGGGCCCTATCTCCAAAATGCTGTGTCAATACTTATGCCTGCTTCAAGCAGGCACAGGGTTTTGACGCAGCATGGGCCCAAAAGTGACTGAGTGAAATCTTGTAGATTTCACTTAACCACTTTCGGGAGGTGTTCCTGCGCCGGAATGCCCCCCCACCCCCCCTGCGATGGAACGCCTCCTTCAGGCGCAGGGCTTTACAACGTGACGCATCTGGGAGATGCGTCACGTTGTAAATACCACACACCATGGCGCATCTTTTGCGCCACTGATGCGTCACAAAAGTGACGCAACAGCGGCGTGAAAAATGCGCAGGGGGCTTGTAAATATGCCCCTGCATACTACTCTAAGGTCGTTTTGAGGGTCGCAATGCATCGCAAAACCATTGTGATTGTGCATAGCAAAGAGGTGTATCGGTCCGTTCTCCAGACTCCTGTCCATTGGAATATAACTATTGCCTCTTTTGATGACGTGTGGGGCTGCTAGGGCCATGAGGTGTTCATCCTCCTTTGCGCTTCTTATCAAGAATAGTTTTATTTCTGTAAATTGCAGTAACGTAGGGCATCTGGTGCACAGGCTCTAAGGGCAGAGATCACAATCATATAGTAAACTGTGACTGAAGTCCCACGCTGTCAGAACTGAGGAGCACACTGGTGAAACGTGTCGCCCACCTTTGGAAAGTGGGCTCCAGCAGCAAGGCAACACCCTGACAAAAAGGTGTGTGAGGAATCATAAATAATAAACCAAAGAAACAACGATGCAGTTATAAACATAAAGAGCATAATGGTCCAAATCACAGTGACCTTAAACTATGAAAATGTCACTCTGATAAACATTTTTCTTTTTTTCAAAAAAAGGTTCTGCAGATGTTAAGGTACCAAGCTTTTGCTGTAATCAACAAGGAAAACAAAATTAGGGTTCTAGTTAGGCTGACCCATGAGTTGCTACATTAGGATATCTTATGGGGTATGGATCTGTTACATCTTGTTACTACTGACTCAATATATTTTCTAGAAATTAAATTAGTGTAGCAGGTGGAACGAGGGTGATACTGAAAACAAATGTGTCCCAATAGAGTTATTTCCAACAACACAGGTCAAATTCCACTTCTGCGACACAGTAGAACATAATGGGCTTGAGAAAACACTTTCACTAAGGGGCATATTATCAACAACTAGCGATATTTATCGCAAAATGAGCTTAGCTTTATTTTTTTTATCGCCACTCATCGCTGGATTTTATCGCAGAGATAACGTGCTATTAGCAATGTTTATCTCAAATGCGATAAAATATCCGGCGATAGCGGCTCAATGCGTGAATATCGCTGGAAATCCTGCGATATTCAGGAATTAACACCAATAGGGTCTTAACCTGAATATCCAACTCCCATTGGATATACAGGTTAAGAAGTGGTCTGACCAGGCGTTAGTTTTTGGCAATATTTGCTGTGCCTGCGTTGATAATAGGCAATAGCGATGTTAGCGACTGCTTTCAGTTGCTAACAGATTGGGTACACCCACTTTGCATGTCATTAGTGATAAATATCGCTGACAAGCAAAGCGTGCCCCCAAACCGCTCGCTAACGCCTACAAACTGTCGCTAACTGTTGTTGGCGACAGCTTGCTAATAGGGCGATGAAATTATCGCCGCTTTAGCAGTAAAAAGTCCCGCTAAAGCGGCGATAAAGCCCTTGATAATATGCCCCTAAGACCGTTCACTAGCAATTTTCACATCGTCACAACTGCCCGTAATTTCAGACGGGCCGGTATCATGAGTTACGGGACTCATTGGTATTAGGAGAAACTCAGAAACACAGAGGATCAGCAGTGACAGACACGCGGGACGCTTTATCCGGCAGCGCTAATAGGAGACGCACGACTGAACTTCGGCGGGCTCCGACCTTTGAAGGCTCCGATTTTCATTTGCCTTGAAGCTTTCGCCCACATTGCCCGTATAAGAAGCCAGGAAATCAAAAATAAGGAGACTGCCTTCTGTCGGGTTTATCTAATATTAATATTGTCCCTATATAGGAGACACACATACCGCGTGCCAAGATTACGACATTAAGTGACTACGACCTTTTTAAACATTGTAAACAGGAGGATATTTCGCAGGACGAATATCTTCTCAGTGTGAAAGGAGGCTGAATACCCCTTATTCTAACCCTATTGATGTTTTATCGAGAATTATTGGGAAACAACTATCTACTGTCCTGATGAAGGTGGTTTAACTCTGTACTCACCACCGAAACGCGTCGATGCATAAAGGAGTAATACATGGTCAAGAAAGAGAGGAAAATTCAGTATTATTGTATGAATTTAGTCCTCAACCTGTACCTCCTTTGTTTACTGGAATGTGTCATTAATTGATTTTATACGTTTTCCGTTTTTGTTTGTTTCCCATTTTTTAACAAATATAGTGTATACTAATAAATTGTTTAGATTAATTTTACTTGAGTGTTTCTACTTGGTTTTAATTCTGTTTACATTGCTTCCTATTTTGTCCATGTGTTATATATTGATGTATTTTTATGTGTTTGGTCCGTAAGAACTAGTTGTTCTGTGTTCATTTGCCCAAAGGGAATCTCTTTTTTGACTTATAGAAACTCAGAAACACCACAGGATTTAAAGGTCCGCTTTGGCATTTTAACAATTCTTCCTCACCTGTCACTCAGGAAAAGTAGACCAAGAGAGCAGACCTGCCGCCTCTGCAAACAAGCATTGGCAAGACCAATCGGTCTCGCCATATTGATGAGTTTAGTGGTGTAGTTCCAATTAAAAATCCTTAATGTGATGTGAATTTCTTTAGATAAAACACAAACTGCCGGGTAACATAGCAGTTGCTGCTTTGCTTTCAGATCTGGCACTTCATATTTTACAAAATAGTACTGCTGTAAATACTGCTTCCTTTGAATAATTTTTCTGCAAACTATATGCAATTAAATAAACAAACTTGCTTCATAAATCAAACAAGCAGCAACTGGTACATTCAAATTTCCAGCACTTTGCACCCATATAAGTACAAAAAAAAATGCGTCAGTGCTTAATTTGTAAATCATGAAGAGCCGAGATCAAGTACATTTTCCATACACTTTGCAGTTACATAAGTTCCTAATAAAGGCCAATACCCAGTGTTTAAGTTGTAAAACATGAACTGCCAGGACAAAAAGCGAACCAGCAACTGCAACGTTTACCTTTCGCTCTGATTTACAAATTAGGTACTGCTATAAATACTCCTTTCCTTGAATAAATTGTCTGTAAACTATTCGCAATTAAATAAATAAACTTGCCTGTCAAAATGTAAACAAGCAGCAACTGGTACATTTAAATTAATAGCACTTTGCACTCAGATATGTCCCAAATATAGCCAAATATAGCCTATAGTGCTTAATTTGTAAAACATGCGGAGGGGGGGCTAAAAGCAAAGCAGCAAGTGTCATGGTTCATTTTCCAGCAATTTGCAGTTCCATAAGTTACAAGCAGTAGATACAGTGGCTATAGAACAGGTCACCAGAAAACAGGACTTCTTTTCAATACGCAAGTCAATGCAGCATACTCAGTCTACACCCATTTTAACTTTCTGCCTTCTGATGGACTGTTACATAGACCCAAATCCTGGTCTACATACCAGCAGAGCAACAGACTGCTTAGTCTTGAAAATGCATGTATGGCAAATATTTAGGACATGCTGCAGCTGGGCCATCCCTACCATGTTTTTGTTGTCCTTGGTAAATTCCGCCCATGTTTTACTTTTTGACAACATTGTGTGGGGTTCCAGTGCTCCAAAGACCTCTCAAGCTCAGAATCTGTGCTCCTCAGGGACACCTTTTCTGTGCCCGTAGAGGGGCAGACCTTTCTTTGGTCTCCCCAACCTTTTGTAAGAAGTTGGCAGGACCCACAGCCCATCAGAACAGGACCTCAAAGTTTTAGCATTTTATAATTTTTGGGGTACAATGAAGTCCAGGGGATATACTGACTACCCTTTTCCAACCAACGCGTAAATGTAGCCCAGAGGATTGGGATTAATGGAGGACCCCTACATTTTATTTTGAAGGTTTAAAATGTTTGTATTCATCATACACAATATACAATGTGACAACTCATTTAACAAACTCACTACCTCTGTGCATGCAAACTAACTAACAGGGCCCAGATTTACTACAAAGTATTGCAATGCAGCAGCTTAGATTACTGTGCTTCATTGCATGAATGGGAGATAGCAAAACAGTGCCATATCTACTAAAAAGTGGCATAGTTTACCTCTTCCTGGGCTGGCACACTTGGCTACTATGCGCCAACTCACATATCCGTGCACCATAGTGCAAGGGTGTCTGTGTTCTATATGGAATAGCTTTTGTACTGAAAAGGGACCCTTCCAGTACAGTTGTCCGACTATGTATGTCTGATGTACAATGCAGCATGCATACAAAGTAGGAAAAACAAGGAGATATGAAAGCATTTCTCCTCACTGTGCCTGCCTGGAGAAAGAGGATTTTGATGCAAATCCTCATATATGATTGTTTGTCGATAGGGATTACTGTTAAAATCCATGGGTGTTTGAGGTTTCTTTGCCAACTCGCAAAGTGGCAATCTAAAAAGGACTTTTTTTTTCGCAAGCTATGCACCATACACTGGTATAATGATGCTTTGTAGGAACATCACCTTGTGTATACTTAAGCTAACCATCCCCATTTCTATAGGGCAAAATTAAAAATTACTTCTAGTACTTCAGTGGTTATTACTAGCCAACAGAGGACACATTATCATCACTAGAATGAAAAAGGATTGAATTCAAGGTTAGCCTTTTCATATCACAGGGGTGTGCAATAAAAAAAAATGACTACTTGTCCATGAGTTTGGATGCTTCATAAATCTACTTGGCCCTTTGGTGCCACACAGTGTGGTGACAAGTATGGCAGCAATCTCATTATATAAGACTACTGATAATAGCTTATCTGATTATGCCAGGGATAATATTATAGTGGGGTTTAGATACTAGAAATTACCAGATTATGCCACATTATTGCATATCTACCAACTGGGGCTGGAAGTAGCAGTAAGTGGTAGTTCCAGGGTGGAATGTCATTTTGTATCTGTGCAAACCTACAAACTTATATATATATTTTTTTAAAATGTATTTGTCAAGTTGCACATATATCACAAATCTCTGTACCCCAGAGACAGTTGCATAATCAGACCATACAGATATGATGACTTCGACTCTTCAAATAACCTCTAAAGGTACAGAAACAATACTGATAAGAATATTCCAACTCCCCCCATCCCCGCCCACCCCCCTGATTGCACAGTCTCTGCATATTCATTTCCACGCCCTATAAGTGCAGTGTGGAGAATGGCCCCCTTCGGACCTCCCCCTCAAAGTACCCCCACAGTTCATGGCGAAACAGATAGACTATCCCAATGAAGGAACCTCCGCCTCTGATGGTGAGTCCAGCACCAGTCCCTGATATTCGGCCCATCGTTTCCAAATCTTATAATATTTGCACGGGCACCCTCTAGCGACAAATATGGGTTGCTCCAGCCCCATACAGAAGTCCAGTCCATTCTTACATGTGGCCACCGATGGGGCCCGTGGCGTCTTCCATGCTCTGGCAATGCCCGTTTTGCCAGGGTGAACCCCAGCTACCTGAGGTGTCGCTTGTAAATGTTGCCTCTAATCCCCTCCATGACGTGTAGCAAGGCCAGCTGTGGCGTGCGCTGGAGCTCCCACCCTAGGATCTGACAGGCATGTGAAAACCCCCCTCCAAAAGCGGTCCTGAGAGGTACAGTGTCAGACTCTATGAATCAATGTACCATCCTCCTGATTACACTGAAGACATATAGTAGAGGCGACCAGCCCTGCCCTCCACAGGTGCATTTGAGTGAAATAAACCCTGTGAAGGTACTTGAACTGGACCAGGCAGAGTCTCATAGCTATGGCTGCCCCATGCGGGGCTGCTAGGGCCTCGGTCCAGTCCTCCTCCTCCAGTGTGCCTACATCCCCCTCCCAGTCCCCCCAGAGCTTCTGGAGTGTGGGGGAGCAATGAGTAACCAGGGATTGGTAAATCTGTGCGATTTTAGTGATTTAGGTCCCCCATGAAGACCTTTGCCTCCAGAGGCCTTAATTCCGGTAGTGATGTCAGACCCTCCAGTCTGGGGGACAGAGCATGTCTAAACTGAAGGTAGCGATAAAACTGGGAGCGTGGCATAAGGAATTCGTTCTGGAGATCTTGGAAGGATTTGAGCATCTGGCCTCTCATAACATCTCCCAGGACTGAAATGCCTATATTGTCCCACCCCCGAAAGCCCTGTAGGGCCACCAGCTGGGGTAGGCACCCATTATTCCAGAGGGGGGTCTTCCGGGTCAGCGTGTTCCACCACCCCATCCGCTTCAAGGCCTAACTCCAAATCAGGAACACCACCTGTGTAACCGGCGGCAGGGAACCGCACAGAGGCGCCGAGTAAACAATAGTATGCAGTGAGTGGCACCCCATGAGCTGCCGCTCTACTGCATATGTCGGGTCTCTCCAATCGCCATACCACCACTCGTTAAGAATCAGCAAGTGCGAGGCTTGGTAGTATGAGAGAATGTCAGAGGACGCTAGCCCCCGCAGAAGGTGGAAAAAACAGGTGTGCAGCACATGTGCACCTTACCCCCGCCCACAGAAACTGCCCAAGCGCTGCATTCACCTGTCGGAACCATCGGGCGGGATCTGATATGTGTGATTTTGCAACTGATACAGGAGCCGGGGAAGCGCCACCATCTTGAATATTGCCGATCTGCCATATAGTGAAATGTGCATCCCGGACCAGGTTTTAATATCCTCCCTGATGCGTTCCCACACCGGGACCAAATTACGCTCTCAGGAGATTGCAGGGACCTCCGTTAAGAACAGACCCAGGTATTTCAGCCCCCCACCGCCAACTGAACTGACGACGTCTACGCTCCCAGACCCGTCTGGTCCCCCAGAATCCACAATGTGGACTTAAGGGGGTTATTATATAGCCCTGATGTCTCCCCAAAGATCTGCATGACACGCTGTAGCCGTGGCCCCGTCCTGTCCACCGCTGTGAGGAAGAAAAGAACATTGTCCGCATATAATGTGATCCTATTGGACAAGTCCGGTGCCCACTCGAATCCCCGAATCTGTGCGCCAATGTGTACCCATGCAGCTAGAGCCTCCATAGCTAACGCCAATAGATAGGGGGACAGGGGGCAGTCCTACCTCGTGCCCCGCCTCATAGAAAACGTGGACAAGATTGTCCCAGCCACCCGCATCGATGCCGTCAGATCAGTGTATAGGAGCATTAAGTAGGAAAGAAAAGTGGTCCCAAATTGAGTCTGCACAAAAGGGCAAATAGATACACCCAACTCAGGGAGTCAAACGCCCTGTCTATATCGGCCAATAAAAGCGCAGCTGGCTCTCCCAGCCGCGGAATAGCTGCCAGTGCAACATGAGCTCGCCTAATGTTGTGCCTGGTTGCCGTCTGGAGCATAAACCCAGACAGATTAGGGTGTACCAAAGTGGAGATGTGAGGCAAGAGGCGGTTGGCCGGGGCCTTGGCCAGTACTTTAGCCTCCACATTCGGGAGGGAAATAGGGTGGTACGAGGCATGTTGGTCCGGTGGCCTGCCCGCTTATGGAACACCACTACCTCTGCATGCCTCCAATCCGGGGGAAGCGTACCCCGTTCCCGAGCTTCTTCTACCACGGGTCTAATATGGGGGGCCAACTGCACAAAGAAGTGTCTAAAAAATTCACTGGGGAATGCATTGGGACCCGGCGCCTTCCCGGGGTTAAGTTCCCCCAGGGCCGTGCCCAGTTCCTCATCCATCAGTGGTTGCTCCAATTGTTCCCTCACGTCATCCGATACAGCTTTGGGTGCCAGGTCCGTTATAAATTTGTCAATGACGGTGGCCGATGGGCACTCTCTGGGGGTGTAGAGGTCTGCGTAGTAGGTGGCAAAGCTTTCCAAAATGGCCCAGGGTTCAGTCAGTAGTTCACCCATCAGACCCAAGACATTCATAAGGGCCTGGGAATGGAAACTTCCTTGGCAGAGGCGATGCAGCATCTTGCTGGACTTGTCTCCCCACTGATACACCCTGCTACGCATCGCCAACCAGCCCTGGCGGGCCTCGTCCATCAATAGAGCCACATAGTTCTGTTGAGCCAGCAATAATTGCCTCCTGAATCGGCCACCCTCTACTTCCCGGCTCTGACGTTTAAGTGTTACCATTCCTGCCTCGGCTCGTATCAGCTCCTCCCTATGCTCGGTCCAACACTCCCTCAGTGTGGGTTTCAGTGCTTCCAACAAAGTCGCTGTGCTAGAGACAGACCCCAGATTGGCCTCTAAGTAATGATCAACAGTTTCAGTTTCGCTCACGTGTTCCTTGTAATTGTCATTCTGCAGATGCCATACCGAAAGGCGCCATCGGAATGGTTGGGGCCCATGACCCAAATGAAACGTGAGGGCCACCGGAAAGTGGGCCGACAGGCCCCTGGGCAGAATCTCCACCGACACCACCCTGTCCAGCACCACCCTGGGAACAAAGAGATATTCAGGTCTGGAATAGGAGTTGTGAACCGCAGATAGGTAGGTGTATTCCCAGCGATCCCCGTGAAGACGTCACCATGTATCAACCCAATCAAGCCACTTCGCTAAGGAGTGCAATCTTGTGGGGCGACCACTCTCCGGACCTCCCCGGCCTGCCTTCGATCTCTAGTCACCTCCATTATATCATTCCAGTCCCCACCAACCACAGAAAGTGTATCCGGAATATCCGCCCACAAGGTCATAAGCCGCTCCACTAGATTCTAATGCAGGGAAGGGAGGGGCATAGACACTACTTAGCACCAGGGTATCTGCCCCAATCTTGCCCCGGGTAAACAAATATCGCCCTTGCGTGTCAGTCCATTGTTTATCGTGAACATAGGGGACACTGCGGTGTATTAATATAGCGACCCCCCGTGAGCCCCTCGTAAAACCAGAATGGAAAACCTGATGAAACGCATATCTCTAAAGACAGAGGTCCTTAGAGTCCATGAGGTGTGTTTCCTGCAATAGAAGTATATCAGCCACAGCCCGCTTCACCAGGTGTAGTATGGCTCCACGTTTTATTTTATCCAGAGCACCTCAGATTTTCCAACTAACTATGCAGAGTGTTCCCGGTGGTCCCCCACCCCCTATGTGATGCATCAGTAATCGGGACGGACATCTGCCACTGTGGCCAATGTAAAGAGTTTACAGTACAAATCTGAAAAGTAGTGGACCCTTGTGCAATCTGCAAACATGAACAACTCCCACCCAAATAAAACCCCACCCTACACCTCAAGAAAATTGAAGCATCTGTCGCAGCAAGCCTGAGCCCCGAGCCCCAACGGAAGAATGGGAGCAACCCCAACCAATGGATCCCCAAGTCACTGCCCATGTCCCCTGGGCATTTCCCCCACCAGCTTGGGCCAGGCGAAGAATCCAGCCCAAGTCATAGTCTCTCCGATGCATGTTCAGTAGTCTGAAGCTCCGCAACTACCAGCAGATCAACACATCAAGCTGCCGAATCCTTCCACCCCGGTATAGAGCCACTCCGAGAGGAGGTGCCACAGGACTTGGAGTGACACAGAGACCGCAACCATCTGTTACCGTTTAGCTGACCCCGGGGGCCCCTCTTGGCCATCTCACTTGAAGAAGAATCGGATTCTCTTTCTGGTGGTGTATGCACCCTCACCTGCACCATCTCATTAGTCCATTTGAAGTCTTCCTCTGGAGTATCGAAAAAGTGCGTGCGGGAGCGGTAAACTACCCATAGGCGGGCAGGAAACAGGAGAGCAGAGGGAAGTTTGAGGAGCCTCAGGCGGGCCTTCCCTGCCATGAATGATTGCAGCTGTTGCTGCACTAGCCTTGTGTAGTCAGGGAAAATGAGGATGTGTGCGTTGTCGTATAGCAAGGGCTCCTTGGCCCGGGCCTGCTTCAGAATGGCATCATGATCCAGGTAATTCAGTAGTATTGTAATAATTGGCCGCGGGCGAACTCCCGACGGGGGTTTCTGCATGAGCGCCCTGTGGCCCGCTCAACAACAAAGCAGTGAGACAGAGCCTCAGGGGGGAGCCAGCTCTCCAGCCACTGTGTAATGAAGCGTTCCATATTGCCCCCCTCACAGCCCTCTAGAAACTCAACAAATCGGAGATTGTTGCATCGGGCCCTTCCTTCGGCATCCTCCACTGCTACCCCCTTCTGTACGTTTTCCATGGCGGCTACCTTCTTTTTTAGTGCGGTGACATCATCTTCTACTCCGGAGATGCAGGTTTCAGCTTCCGCAATGTGCGTCACCTCAATGCACAAATCTTGCCTAAGTAACATAACATCGGAGCCGCCGACCCAATTTTGGCATCCAGCATGTCCCTGGATTAGGTGATGGCCACCATGAGTGCTGCATTGTCGGGCATTGTCCCCTGTTGTCCCCCGGCCATGCCAGCTGCTGCCCCCGCTCCAGTATATATGTTGATGGGACCTTGCTTGATGTCATCATGTCCACCTCCGGGACTCCCCCGCAAGCCTCAGAAGTTGAGGGAAGGGCACGAAATTGTAGAGGTCAACTGTGAGCACCAGCCGCTGAGGAGGCTGCACTGAGCTGCCCCCAAACCGGGGTCAGCGCGTAGGCTAGGAATCCACTGCCCCCCAGACCCACCCAAGGTCCCCAGTGGCGCTGGCACTGCCTGATCGACCGCCGAAGCCACCACGCCCGGGTCCCTGCTGGAGGGGCCATCAAGCGCCTGTGTCCTCTCTAAGCCGCAACCCGTCTGCGGCACCTGCCACCCGTCTGTACACCCCCCAGCACCAATCAGGAAAGGCCCGATGTCACCCCCACGGTCCGACCAACCGCCGATAGAAGTGTCCCCGTGGCCTGCTGGGGGCACCCTTGGAGCAGGAAAAGAGTCAACCCATCCTGGGGCACAAATTTGTCCAGGGGGCTCACCGTGAAACGGCTCTGCACATGTGGCACAGCAGAGTTGTTAGTAGACCTACACACTGCTGATGAAGGACAATAATCCTGAAATACCGGTGTCCAGAGTTGGCCTGCAACTTTGCATTTATACTTCGGAACTTTTGAAAAGCGCACTCGCTTAAAGAAACTGCATTTACCGTGATGCTCCTGGGGTAACCCGCTGGCTGGTGGAGTGGTGTGCGACCTATTGAACCCTACTTAAATATGGCTCCCTCAAGCCTTTGAGCTGATGAGCTCAGGTTACGCACCCACCCTCCCTGAGAGGTACCGAACCTGATGACACTTTGGCAGCCTGCACAGCAAACCCCTGAAAATCTACATACACTCTGCTGATGAAGGACAATAATCCTGAAACACCGGTGTCCAGAGTTGGCCTGCAACTTTGCATTTATACTTCGGAACTTTTGAAAAGCGCACTCGCTTAAAAAAACTGCATTTACCGTGATGCTCCTGGGGTTACCCGCTGGTTGGTGGAGTGGTGTGCGACCTATTGAACCCTACTTAAATATGGCTCCCTCGAGCCTTTGAGCTGACGAGCTCAGGTTACGCACCCACGCGCCCTGAGAGGTACCGAACCTGATGACACTTTGGCAGCCTGCACAGCAAACCCATGAAAATCTACCTACACTCTGCTGATGAAGGACAATAATCCTGAAACACCGGTGTCCAGAGTTGGCCTGCAACTTTGCATTTATACTTCGGAACTTTTGAAAAGCGCACTCGCTTAAAGAAACTGCATTTACTGTGATGCTCCTGGGGTTACCCGCTGGTTGGTGGAGTGGTGTGCGACCTATTGAACCCTACTTAAATATGGCTCCCTCGAGCCTTTCAGCTGACGAGCTCAGGTTACACACCCACGCGCCCTGAGAGGTACCGAACCTGATGACACTTTGGCAGGCTGCACAGCAAACCCCTGGAAATCTACCTACACTCTGCTGATGAAGAACAATAATCCTGAAACACCGGTGTCCAGAGTTGGCCTGCAACTTTGCATTTATACTTCGGAACTTTTGAAAAGCGCACTCGCTTAAAGAAACTGCATTTACCGTGATGCTCCTGGGGTTACCCGCTGGTTGGTGGAGTGGTGTGCAACCTATTGAACCCTACTTAAATATGGCTCCCTCGAACCTATGAGCTGATGAGCTCAGGTTACGCACCCACGCGCCCTGACAGGTACCGAACCTGGTGACACTTTGGTAGCCTGCACAGCAAACCCCTGAAAATCTACCTACACTCTGCTGATGAAGGACAATAATCCTGAAACACCGGTGTCCAGAGTTGGCCTGCAACTTTGCATTTATACTTCGGAACTTTTGAAAAGCGCACTCACTTAAAGAAACTGCATTTACCGTGATGCTCCTGGGGTTACCCGCTGGTTGGTGGAGTGGTGTGCGACCTATTGAAACCTACTTAAATATGGCTCCCTCGAACTTTGAGCTGACGAGCTCAGGTTACGCACCGACGCGCCCTGAGAGGTACCGAACCTGATGACACTTTGGCAGCCTGCACATCAAACCCCTGAAAATATACCTACACTCTGCTGATGAAGGACAATAATCCTGAAACACCGGTGTCCAGAGTTGGCCTGCAACTTTGCATTTATACTTCGGAACTTTTGAAAAGCGCAATCGCTTAAAGAAACTGCTTTTACCGTGATGCTCCTGGGGTTACCCGCTGGTTGGTGGAGTGGTGTGCGACCTATTGAACCCTACTTAAATATGGCTCCCTTGAGCCTTTGAGCTGAGGAGCTCAGGTTACGCACCCACGCGCCCTGAGAGGTACCGAACCTGATGACACTTTGGCAGCCTGCACATCAAACCCCTGAAAATCTACCTACACTCTGCTGATGAAGAACAATAATCCTGAAACACCGGTGTCCAGAGTTGGCCTGCAACTTTGCATTTATACTTCTGATCTTTTGAAAAGCGCACTCGCTTAAAGAAACTGCATTTACCGAGATGCTCCTGGGGTTACCCGCTCGTTGGTGGAGTAGTGTGCGACCTATTGAACCCTACTTAAATATGGCTCCCTTGAGCCTTTGAGCTGACGAGCTCAGGTTACGCACCCACGCGCCCTGAGAGGTACCGAACCTGATGACACTTTGGCAGCCTGCACAGCAAACCCCTGAAAATCTACCTACACTCTGCTGATGAAGGACAATAATCCTGAAACACCGGTGTCCAGAGTTGGCCTGCAACTTTGCATTTATACTTCGGAACTTTTGAAAAGCGCACTCGCTTAAAGAAACTGCATTTACCGTGATGCTCCTGGGGTTACTCGCTGGTTGGTGGAGTGGTGTGCGACCTATTGAACCCTACTTAAATATGGCTCCCTCGAGCCTTTGAGCTGACGAGCTCAGGTTATGCACCCACGCGCCCTGAGAGGTACCGAACCTGATGGCACTTTGGCAGCCTGCACAGCAAACCCCTGAAAATCTACCTACACTCTGCTGATGAAGGACAATAATCCTGAAACACCGGTGTCCAGAGTTGGCCTGCAACTTTGCATTTATACTTCGGAACTTTTGAAAAGCGCACTCGCTTAAAGAAACTGCATTTACCGTGATGCTCCTGGGGTTACTCGCTGGTTGGTGGAGTGGTGTGCGACCTATTGAACCCTACTTAAATATGGCTCCCTCGAGCCTTTGAGCTGACGAGCTCAGGTTATGCACCCACGCGCCCTGAGAGGTACCGAACCTGATGGCACTTTGGCAGCCTGCACAGCAAACCCCTGAAAATCTACCTACACTCTGCTGATGAAGGACAATAATCCTGAAACACCGGTGTCCAGAGTTGGCCTGCAACTTTGCATTTATACTTCGGAACTTTTGAAAAGCGCACTCGCTTAAAGAAACTGCATTTACCGTGATGCTCCTGGGGTTACTCGCTGGTTGGTGGAGTGGTGTGCGACCTATTGAACCCTACTTAAATATGGCTCCCTCGAGCCTTTGAGCTGACGAGCTCAGGTTATGCACCCACGTGCCCTGAGAGGTACCGAACCTGATGGCACTTTGGCAGCCTGCACAGCAAACCCCTGAAAATCTACCTACAATCTGCTGATGAAGGACAATAATCCTGAAACACCGGTGTCCAGAGTTGGCCTGCAACTTTGCATTTATACTTCCGAACTTTTGAAAAGCGCACTCGCTTAAAGAAACTGCATTTATCGTGATGCTCCTGGGGTTACCCGCTGGTTGGTGGAGTGGTGTGCGACCTATTGAACCCGACCAAGAGGGGGGAGGGGTCTAAGTAAACAGGCCTTGGATCCTCAGTTCTGCAGGCCATGAGCTCCCCAAGCCCCCAGCACTGCCAAAGGGGCCTCCGATGTAATCACCTGGGGACCGAACTAGCCGCTGAGCAGGCCCCCCTTCCTCAGCCTCCAGTCACGCTACTGAGCAGCGTTCAGCTCTCTGTTCGGAGCCTCTGAGCACCTGCTATCCTCCGGGGCACTCCCCTCCGCTCCATGTCAATCCTCGCAGCCGAGGCCACTTCGCTCACTCCGGCGATGGGATTTGGCGGCGCGGACCTCAGCCAGCCATGCCATGCTCCCTCACGGCCCCGTCTCGGCCGACACTCCACTGCGCCCTTCGTGCCCCGGAGGGGCTCCAAAACCTCACTGGGCAATGCCGCTCACTCCACCGGGCTGCGGAGGTGATTGTGTGAGCAAATCTGCATCGGAGTACAAGGATAATTAAAGAATTCTGTGGCGGGCTGAACAAAGCACGCTTAGTACACGTCCACCATGCTGGCTTACCAACACAAACTTGCATGTTTAAGAGTTTACCAGCTCTTCTCTAATCTGTTCCCACACTGAGAAAGATTGTAAATGTACTCCTGATATGGGCATAAGTAAAACTCTATCCAGGGTTAGGCAAAAGGGGTTGGAGGGAAAGTGGACTTGCAAAGACTCAGATTTTCATACAAGCAAATCTGTACATGCATATTGGCCTATGCTAAAAATGCAATTCATAAACCTTTTCTAGGAGTACAATTACCAGGCCTACTTCAGTAAATTCATGAAAGTTGTTCATCTCCAGTAATGCAAGTACATATTCCATGGGTGCATTTTTATGGCTGTATTTAATACTTGTGCCTCCAATTATTCTGATGTTACCCAAGACTTTTTTTTATATTAAATATCTACTGCGCTGTGAGTGACAGCAATCTGTTCTTTCACAAGGAGCAAATCAGTACATAAATAGTTTCTTTCACTGCCAGGGACTACTAATGCAATGTGTGCTCTTTGTTGAGACCACATTTTTTTTTCCTTTTAGCCAATGTTTTTGTTATAAAGGTTAGGGCCCAGCATCTCCCATAACAATCAAGTTATAAAAAACAATGTGAAAACAAGGCATACATTGACAAAACCAAAAGGATGACCAACAACGCCAGACCTATTGGTTTTGCCAGTACTTCTTTATTTTCAGGTTTCCCACATCTCGTCGAAACTGGATTAACACAGTTTTCTCCACTCTGAATATTTTTGGGAAACTGGCATTTATCAAACACATTTTATTAAATGAGGCTGTAAAGAACTGGTATAGCAATGGAGCTCAGCAAAACGTTTTTTTGTGAACATTTTATTTTGAAGGCAAATAACCAAATCTTTCTTTCAGCATGAACCTATGGATACAAATCTAATCATACTACAGATAATGCTCTGCCGCAGACCCATAATGTGGTGCTGTGAACTATAAGCCAAAGGGTCTGTGCTGCAGGGGGGGGGGTCATACTTGTCCCCAGGACAAATTAAACATGTAAGCTTGCTGTCTATGATCGCAAACAATAGGTCCTGGGCATCGGGCTATATGAATTCCACACACCTGCATAAGTAACTTTTGAACCCCAACAAACTAATTAACCCACTGCATTTCTTATACAGACTGCAAATGGGAGAGCCATGTTACAGACAATGCTCTGCAGCAGGCACTTTAACTATTTCATAAGGATTCAGGCATTTATTCAAATATTACACACAGATTTCTTCAGCAAGTATATTAAGTACACACAATTTACATAACAGTATAACACCAAGACTTTCTGTAGGGAAGAGATTGATAGGGCCTTTTCTACTAGTGTCAAATTGTAAGCGCTTCTGATGGACCTGGAGCAGTGTTATTCCCTTAAAGTTTGTTGCCTCGCAACTAGCCCTCGTCAATACATTTTAATGTAAATTGTAAAGCACATTGAGCTTTATAATGAAGGAAAGACTAATATTAAAATAAAACCATGCAAGTGTAATAAAGGTATACATCGTTACAGAAGGCAAAATAAATAGTTTGAGTCAGTCATTTAGAAAAAAAAAAGATAGCATGTAGTTCAGAATAAAGTGCAAATAATAAAACGGCTGAACAAAATATAGTTCAGCGAAAATAAGTCATAAATCATAGTGTGCCATCCAAATAACATGAGAATGAGCCAACTGCCTTAGGAAATGTTTTCTTTTATAAAAACAAAATACAATGAAATCATACATTCAATACAACTGTGCAAGAGTCACACTGATTAACCCTTTCACTGCAGCTGCAATTCCGGGGCGGGGGCGCCGCACGGAGCTCCGAGGCTGGTGATGGAACCGCTCTATCACGCCCCTCGGGTGAGCTGTGTTTGTGATGGAGCGGTTTCGTTACGGCCCCGCCCACTCAATAAAACGCGCTGCGCAGGCGAGAAATCAGCGCCGCGCAGGCGCGGCGAGCATGCCGTGACGGAACCATTCCGTCACCCGCACAGCCCACCCAAGGGGCGTGACAGAGCGGTTCCGTCACGAGCGTGGGAGGGGTTAAAACAATCAGGTTAGCGAAAGGACGATAAGATTTCTGAACCCATATTCAGCACTACCACATAGATTCACATAATGCATTTCTCATCTCTAGAGCCCTCACAACATCTAAGCTGTTAATACAAATGTCGCCACTTAATATACAAGGGCAGGCTCTAATTAGAAACCACTGTGGTCCCAATAGGGGAAGCTTTAGGAAGTTTCACTCAATGAAATTGTGTGCTACAGAACTCTAAAGGAAATAAACAGCATTCTGTACCTGGGAAAGTGATATTACATTCTAAAAAAGTGTTTACAAAGTTACTTGTGGCGAATAGTCTGTACACAGGGGGAGACCAGCAGGACAAAAAGAACGACATCCTTAAAAACTTTTTGCAGACAGCCACGATTTAGCCAACGTAGACCTGGTTAGCAAAGCACTGTTCCCCTCATAATAATGCCTTTATTTCAACTATGTTAATTCTTTTATCGTGTTAATGCCATGCTGCATAAAGTTATAAAAACTTTCTCCAATTTCACCCTACTAGCAGGTGTAGTGTTGGGCCTCCGGCCCACATTATGTAAAGGATTCACACAGACACCAGGGAATGCACATCAGTAACTGGCCTCGAGCACGTGCACCCGGGCCCTTTTATTGATCACGTGTGGCACCCGTGATGGATGGGTGAGGGGGTGAGGGAGCTGGTATACAAATTCCTGCGGGACACTAGAACGTGTCTCGCAGGATACTACATTCATCCCCAACTTTATTGAGGAACAAACAATGTGTTAGTCCAACATGTGGGGATAAAACAAACAGTTATCTGGATACCACAGGGTCCATAAGTCTCTCGCGTCAGGTGGCAGGACGACAGCAGACCTTGGCTGGTCACTTCGCTTGCGGCAGAACCTTATCGGCGGGCACCCGTAATCTAACCTGAGGGCTCCGGACACGGCCGCTGGCCTGGAGACATCGGCTGCAGACCATCGGTTCGCTGAAGATAACATGTCCTGCTGTCTTGCATGACTTCCGCTTGGCTGACGTCAGTGATGGTCTGTGGTAAGTTCTAACAGGTCCATTTAGTGGGTTGTGTCATGAACATGGATGGAGTCCCATGTGAGAATTCACAGAGGTGTGGCTGGGCCGATTGTCCCTGTTGAACGGCAGGGCTGTGACTGGTAACCTGTCGGTGGGGCAATGTCTCTTTTCGCTCTCCCGCCTGAGGAGGGCTGCTTGTGTGCCGTCTGCGGGCAGCTGCAGGGCCGCTGAGGAGTTGTTACTGAGGCGCATGCACAACTCTCACGGGTGGATGAGTCTTGGACTAGACTTGCCTTCGCTGCCGCAGTTTTGGTGTAAGCCAGGTTCACAGGTGGCTTCTGGTTTCTGTTGTCGGCTGGTGAGGCGACAGTGCAGTACTTCAGACTGCCGATCTTCTGAGAGTGGTGTTGTTTGACGCAGGTGCTGTAGGTTGGCGTGATGTCGGTTGCCAGCCATGTGGTGAGTCGGAATGACAGGTGGTGGTGACTTGCTGGGAGAATCGGATGTCAGGAGGGACTTGGCAGCCATGTGTCTCCACCTGGCTGAGGTTGATCTTCGGTGGCGGCTTGGCACGTCGAGCGTACAAATCCTCTCCCGCCTGTATTGGGGCCAGTTCCGACTCCATCTTGAGGCGGTGTGAGGATGGAAACTCGGAGCTGATCTTCACCCATGGCATCGGCGGACAGGAGCAGGGATGCCGCTTGACTTAGACTGCCGACGCTCGGGGATGGGCGGTCGCCTGGGGAAGTGTTAGGATGAGACGTAGATGGCGCTTGCTGCTCCTTACGTTCAGTTCACCCATGAGGCTGTATCCAGGGACGTCCAGACGCCTTGGTGGCTGTCTGGTGTGCCAGGGTGTGCTCTTGGCTTGCTGTGAGTCTTCAGTCTTCTCCCTTTGTTGGTCTATTCAGCCCACCTGTGTTCCTCCGATTTTCAGGGAGACAGGGCTGTCACACTTTTCTTTTCATCGAGGGCGTTGCGCTTGGACCTCGAGGCGGCGCTGTCATGGTGCCGGCTTCTGCCTTCGCTCTGGCGTGCTTGTCTGGACTGGTCACTTTGTGACGTGCTCCTTGCTTGCTGGGCGACGTGACGTCTGGTCTTGTGTTGCTGTTTGTTGGAGCGCATGTAGATGTGGCGGCCTGCCACGTGGGGTGTTCAACTTCTCTCTTGCCTGTCGTGGGTCGTGGCCGACTGTCTTGAGGCAGTGTGAGGGAGGACACTGTTTGTGGTGTTCAGCCCACTGCGGGTCTCCACTTGTGCAGTAGAGATGTGGTTGCTCTCTGTGCTGCGTTCTGCAGTGCTTCCTTGTGGATGTGTCTCTATCTCCCGGGCGCCTGCCCATGCTGTCAGGTTCCCTGGTGCGGTTTTCTGGGCACCTCTCACTTTGCGTGCTTTGTCTTCTTCCTGGGCGCTCTCTTCTGGCACTTGGAGTGCCTGTAAACTAGGAGGAGCAACTGACGCAATGTCTGTGGTGGTGTTGAGCGGCCATGGGTGGTGCGTGTTCTGCACCAGTCTTTTCTTGCGCTGTCGACGGGGACAGTTCTCTTGCGAGGGATGCAGTTTAGAGCTGGCCTTCCACTTGTGATGACGGGGCTTGTGTTTTGCAGCATCAGTTCCCTTGAGCGAGGGTGCTGCAGAGCTGTAGACGTCCTTGTTTACACCTGTTAGTTGAGGTGGGGTTGGATACTCTACTGTTTCTTTCCTTTTCCTGGGTGTTGCGTGCTCAGGCTGTGCTCCTGTGGGCCATTGGTCACGCTGTTCTGACTAGACTTTACTTGATGGTACGGGTGTGGGCTTCTTGCTCTTGGATCTTCTGTAGGGTGTCGTCTTCTGGGGCTTGGCGTGCCCCTTTTCCTCAGCTTGCAGTGATCACGGTTCATTCCTGGGGTGTGGGGTGGTTTCTCGTTCATGACCAGGTGTGGTCATTGCGGAAGAGTATCTTGTAGCTGTGGCTGGCCACAGGAGAGTATCCTGTGCACTTGTAGCTGTCTCGGTTTTCCACTGTGGCGGAGGCTGTCACTCCATGCTTGCTAGGCAGCAAACCTGCTGTGTGCCTTGCGGGAATGTCCATGAGGATGCCATAGCAGTCGTTTCTTGCAGGCCACGTCCCAGCAGCTCTCTTCTACCAGGGGCTGTGAGTGTTGGCGTCACAGGCCTTGGCGCAGGTCGCTCTGCATGAGTTGCTTCTGGCGAGGTCATGTGGGTGCATCATGAACTTGCTAACACCAGCGTGTGCATTAAATGGTCATCAGTCTTCCTGCAGCGGTGACAGATGGCCACCAGGGGTGTGCAGTGTAACTTCACCCTGTCTTTGCTTAGTGTGCCTGAGTGATGCGATCCTAAATGTATCGGCGGCAGGAGTGAGGGCTGACAGGTATCATGTCATGTAGGGGGCAGCCTGTGTCGCACCCCATCATAGTTCCATGTCTTTGTACTTTTCTTTACCGGTTAACTACTTCGCAGCATGCCAAAGGTGCTTGTATGGTGAAGAGGGCAGCCGGATGGTGCTGTTGAGTGCAGTCCTTGCAGGCCGTGTGAGCAGGGTCGTGAAGCATGTTGGGCTGTCCTGGGAGAAGATTATCTCCACTTGTGTCCTCCTTGGTTGCAGTCTTACTGCAGCTAAGGGCAGCGCTGAGGGGACCCGTGGTGCTGTGCTGATTTGCATATCGCCATTGTCTAACCCAGGGTGGTGTGGAGTGCAAAAAAACGATGGATTTGGGCCCAGATCTTTGGACTGGGGTGAGTGTGTGACATTGATCCACATTCGGTCCTCACCTGTTGTGTTTGCATATTCCGCCCTAAGTGCGCTGGGGATGCCCAGACGTGGGTCCCAGGCACTCCACACCACTGGAGTCAAGCTAGCCGGGCTGATGAGAGGTGTTACCTCGAAACCGGTCCGGTCCTCGGATGCTTGATTCCGTTCTGGGAGGGACATGGCTTTTGTAGTTCGGACTGGACTGTTCCCATGGGGCACAGGGTCAGAGCTGATTTGCATATCGCCATTGTCTAACCCAGGGTGGTGTGGAGTGCAAAAAAACGATGGATTTGGGCCCAGATCTTTGGACTGGGGTGAGTGTGTGACATTGATCCACATTCGGTCCATCACCTGTTGTGTTTGCATATTCTGCCCTAAGTGCGCTGGGGATGCCCAGACGTGGGTCCCAGGCACTCCACACCACTGGAGTCAAGCTAGCCGGGCTGATGAGAGGTGTTACCTCGAAACCGGTCCGGTCCTCGGATGCTTTATTCCGTTCTGGGAAGGACATGGCTTTTGTAGTTCGAACTGGACTGTTCCCATGGGGCACAGGGTCAGAGCTGATTTGCATATCGCCATTGTCTAACCCAGGGTGGTGTGGAGTGCAAAAAAATGATGGATTTGGGCCCAGATCTTTGGACTGGGGTGAGTGTGTGACATTGATCCACATTCGGTCCATCACCTGTTGTGTTTGCATATTCCGCCCTAAGTGCACTGGGGATGCCCAGACGTGGGTCCCAGGCACTCCACACCACTGGAGTTAAGCTAGCCGGGCTGATGAGAGGTGTTACCTCGAAACCGGTCCGGTCCTCGGATGCTTGATTCCGTTCTGGGAAGGACATGGCTTTTGTAGTTCGGACTGGACTGTTCCCATGGGGCACAGGGTCAGAGCTGATTTGCATATCGCCATTGTCTAACCCAGGGTGTTGTGGAGTGCAAAAAAACGATGGATTTCGGCCCAGATCTTTGGACTGGGGTGAGTGTGTGACATTGATCCACATTCGGTCCATCACCTGTTGTGTTTGCATATTCCGCCCTAAGTGCGCTGGGGATGCCCAGACGTGGGTCCCAGGCACTCCACACCACTGGAGTCAAGCTAGCCGGGCTGATGAGAGGTGTTACCTCGAAACCGGTCCGGTCCTCGGATGCTTGATTCCGTTCTGGGAAGGACATGGCTTTTGTAGTTCGGACTGGACTGTTCCCATGGGGCCCAGGGTCAGAGCTGATTTGCATATCGCCATTGTCTAACCCAGGGTGGTGTGGAGTGCAAACAAATGATGGATTTGGGCCCAGATCTTTGGACTGGGGTGAGTGTGTGACATTGATCCACATTCGGTCCATAACCTGTTGTGTTTGCATATTCCGCCCTAAGTGCGCTGGGGATGCCCAGACGTGGGTCCCAGGCATTCCACACCACTGGAGTCAAGCTAGCCGGGCTGATGATAGGTGTTACCTCGAAACCGGTCCGGTCCTCGGATGCTTGATTCCGTTCTGGGAAGGACATGGCTTTTGTAGTTCGGACTGGACTGTTCCCATGGGGCACAGGGTCAGAGCTGATTTGCATATCGCCATTGTCTAACCCAGGGTGGTGTGGAGTGCAAAAAAACGATGGATTTGGGCCCAGATCTTTGGACTGGGGTGAGTGTGTGACATTGATCCACATTCGGTCCATCACCTGTTGTGTTTGCACGCTGTGCTACATTCAGCACTAGATGGTGCAGCCGGCTCTCTGGCCTGTATTGCAGCAGTTCCCCCGTTCGAACGCAGGCTTCACCAGCTCATAAAGTGTGTATTGGTATTTTCACATGAAACCCGTGCTACATCATTTATTTAGTTCTTGGAGGCAGCAGTCCGTGGACTTGAAAAGAATATTGTCAGTTCCTCCACCGCTGAAGGACTCGCTAAATTGTGGCTGTAAACAGACAATCTTAGTAAAGTGTGCACTTGGGTCCAGCAGTGCCATATGTGCTACAGACGGATGCTAACTCGTGCCATGTATTGCAGCAGTACCCCCTTTCGAATGCAGGCTACATGTGCTGGAGCGGCTGGCAGGATTTTGCTTGTGGGTAATTCCTGAAACCCGCTGAGTTTGCCACGCTTCTCTCTGTCCGCTGCTGGTGCTCGGGGCTGTCTGGTGGTGGCATCCGGCGCTGGTCTTAGACGCTTGCTGGCACACTAAACCCACGGCCGCGCGTCTACCTCCGGACCATAGAGATCGCTGGAGGAAGGTAGAGGGCACCGTGGGGTAGTGCATATGGGCTGAGCGGCTTGCTGGCAGCGTTGGGGGTCTCTTGAGCCCGGGTTGCGCGGCAATTTGTTTTTCCGCGTCCTGGCTCACGCAGGTGCAGGTTTCCTACCAGGTGAAGACTGCGTCAGCTCTCTTTCTCACTGGCTGGGTGCTACCCTCCCTCCGGTGCCAGCCGTTGTCTAAGGCGTGCTGGAGCATGCTGTGGGCAACTGCAGGCCTTGTATATTATATCTGCCGGCTGGGCCTTATCATGCTTTGCGCCAGTGCTGTCCTGCTGTCTGTGGCTGCGGGCGTGCACACTTGTGCCCTTGCGGTGCCTTTTCTTTTTGTGCCACGGATGCAGAGAGCGCAGTCAGCGGAGCAGTGCCTAGCTTGGGGGCAGCAGATCTGCTCTCGTGCGCTGCACAGTGAGGATTGCAAGGCTCTTGCGGCGGTGATTGCCTGAGTGTGGTAGTGGCCATCCCACGACCATGGTGAGGAAACTCACACTTTACTTCGCGTTCGGGCGGCGTCTGCGGGGGGCTCGTCTACTCCTCCATTTGCCCGGCGATGTGGGTGAGAGAAGGTCAGTCTCCGTGCCTCCTTCCTTCAAGGGAGGGCCGCGTGGTGATGCCGAGCATGATCCTCACCACCGTCGCGATGGCGGCTCATTAACTCCTCATGTAGGCGAGGAAGCAGCGGGCAGGCGGGGTTAGCTACCCGCCTCATTGCCAGTGTAGTGTTGGGCCTCCGGCCCACATTATGTAAAGGATTCACACAGACACCGCTTAGCGCGAATATCTCCAAAAGTTGGTAACAGGAGATAGCGATGTTAGCAACTGTTTTCAGTCGCTAACATCTTGGCACGCCCACTTTGCATGTCATTAGTGATAAATATCACTGACATGCAAAGCGGGGCCCAAGATGGTCGCTATCTCCTACTAGCTGTCGCTAACTGGTGTTAGCGACAGCTAGGTAATAGGGAGATAATTTTATCTCCGCTTTCTTGGCTTTTAAAGCCAAAAAAGCGCAGATAAACCCCCTTGATAATATGCCCCTATGTTTTTTTCCCTCCATAATTTAATTTATGTCTTTCACTCTGACGCCTTTAATGTCTTAGGCTATACATCACTCTAATAAAGTACTAAAATAAATGTATTACCACACATGCCTAAATACTTTGAATGCTTGTGCCTGCAATCACCACAAGCAATAGCGATTCCACGTAACAAAGATGCAACATCAAAACCATGTGGCTATGCTTATCTATATGCGAGTGCTTCACAACAGAACCGGTACGATAAGTAAAACTACAGGCAGCCCCACTCTTACCTCGCCAATGTGCTTGCACATGTGAGCATTCAGCTTCCACGCCTTATTGGCAGACACACTGCAATCCAGATCAGAGCAGATGTAGCGCTTCCTGAACTCATCCACGTCGGTCTCTCCCATGTTTTTAATGAAGCAGTCCTGCAGCACCCTGCTCTCGATGTCTGGAGACCAGATTTTTGCTGGCATTACAGCTCTTGCTTCCAGTTTCCCTACCTGGCAGTGCTCTCTGCTAAACCGCCCACTACGCCTCACCGCGTAGGAGCCATTTTACACAGCCCAATGTAACACCAAGGCTCTCTGTGGGGTCCTGCTGGGTGGGGCTGCATCGGCCATGGCTTTCCCTTCTCCTGGCAGCTTTCTCTCAGTGGTTATGGGGGTAACGTGTTGGGGCTGCAGACAGGCTTCACGCGGCTCCCGCAGCAGCACGATCACCCTACACAGGAAAGGATCAAGCAGTCCCTGTATTGGAGACTTGTTCTGGTCCGAGGTGAGTTTGGGTTGCAGAAAAGTCTTCTGTTTAAACAGAGCCCCTGAACAGGGCCATATGGCCTTAGCCGAGGTAGACGGGGGACAGGCGGCACAGCTTCAATCAATGAGCCCTGCCAACCAGAGAGGCACTCGTTCCTCTGCAGCTTCCTGGATCTTTGGGGCCTCGGGATGGCTTGTAAACCGGAATAGATGCTGTCTCTGCCAAGACAGCAGCAGTGACTTCCAGATCGGAGACCTCACACTACAGGGGAGGGTGGAAAAGAAGTCACGGACTGCAGCAGGGAGGGGAAAAGACGGGAAGAAAATAGTCTGTGCAGTAAAGGGGCTCATAACCCTGGAAGGACACAAATGATGACATGGCTGTCATGGGGAGGGACTAAAAAACCGAAAACCACTCACAATGCAGCATTTAGGAAGTAAGCCAATCCAAAAGATGGGTTGAGAGAGGGCGGAGCTTAAACAAAGCTTCCCCACTATAGTATATACTGCATGTCTCAGCGAGACAGCGGAAGCGCTGCCTAGGCAAGACCTAAAAAGGAACACATCATCTGCATCTGCCCCAACTTGAATGACATAAGATGCACCTTACTCCGACCAATGCTCAAAAAGAGAGGCATTAGGACCCGCAGGCAGGCAGTAAAGCTGTGCTTCAACCTGGTAGAAACACAGCTAAACTGCTGATTTACATTTTTTTGACATAGTGGCAGAGAGACTTAAATGCACTTTGCAAACTGACATTTGAATAACAACATAGTTGATCCATGGTTTAACTGTTGCTCAACTTGTCAAGATTCCTGTTAGTCCACATTTTGATGCACAAGCACTTTAAATTTGATGAGTTGCAAAGGCCCTAAAACATGAATTTTTTATATTTTGCATTTTAAGATAGTTTTAGCAGTGTTTTTATTCCGCTTTGCATAATGTAAATGCATTTGTAATGATACATATATGCTAAAGGTTTCTATTTATCATGCATAATAAACTAAACCCTTAAACCCACAGGTTTGCACAATTTCCCTCAGGGGCTCGGACTGCTCAAAATAGCTGGCATCACTGGGTGAAAAATCTAACTAGGAATGAGGAATAAGCCCAGGACACAGATGTGATCAATCCAATCCTGCTAGGTATTCCCCATTCCTGAGTGAACACTAGGGGTTAAAATTATAATGGTTCAGCAATTCTATGCCCAGCAATCCCTTACCAGAGAGAAACAGTATTTCCAAAGGTTGGGATTACCAAGCCCTTTAATGTGCCACTCATAATGAGACACACTGAGCAAAACAATCCAAAGCATATTAACAAGGCGTAATTATTGTGGTTTAGCATAATGCACAAATGTAATCCCTTGCCCTCTTGTTATTGTGAAATACTTTATAACCACTGCACCTGAAAAAAAGCATGGCTTAAGAAAGTCATGAAAATTCGCTCTGAATTATATTGATTGCCGTTATTGAGTGAGCGGCATCATGAACTACTTGAGGCTTCATCTATCCTGATCATGCCCACCCCCTACAACATGAATTTGTAGTATAGCATATCACACTCACTACATTTGGCCTATATGTATGTGTTGTCATTTTTTATGTGCAGAGTAATTGTAGCTGGATAAATGGAAAAAGTGACTAAACTGACACTACAGTTAACTTGTATTTGCTTTCCCTGTTTTTGGAAAAGGGTGATACATGGGCTCATACGGACACAGCAGTTGGTGTTATCCACAACGTCCAGGAAACTCTATGAAGTACTATAATTTGAGGTTTTCATAGGAGTGTATTGGCACACAATGTGGTGGGTAAAGGACACAAATGCACTTTCTAAAAGTGACATTTTCAAACACAATATAAAAAACACTTTTACTAAAAGGTGAGTTATTAAATTCAGTGAGCCAATCATAGCTCATGTGTGAGCTAGCCCTTGCCATAGTGAAAAATGAAATCCACAGTATTTCCTTATCAGGGCATGTAACACACACCAGTACATGTCCTACCTTTCGCATACACTACACCTTGCCCATGGAGGTACCTCGGGTCTACCTTAGGTATGACTAACATGCAGTAAAAGGAAAGGATTAGGCCTGGCACTTAAGTGCACTTGCCCTGTTGACATGGCAGTTTGAAGCTGTGCATGCAGACACTGCAGTGACAGGCCAGAGACAGATTTGAAAGGCTACTTGTGTGGGTGGCACAATCAGTGCTGCAGGCCCACTAGTAGCATTTGATTTACAGGCCCTGGACACACACAGTGCACTTTACTAGGGTCTTACCAGTAAACCAAATATGCCAATCATGGAGAACCAATCATAATCACAATTTACACAAGAACATATGCACTTTAGCACTGATCAGCAGTGGTAAAGTGCCCAGAGTCCTAAAGCCAACAAACACAGAGTAATAAAAATAGGAGGCAAAAGGCAAAAGGTTTTGGGCTAACCCTGCAAAAAAGACCAGGTCCAACAGGGGGTTAGAACTAAATAGTTTGAAAACACAATTCCTTGGTTTTCCATTTGGAAAGAAGCAAGAGATATAGATGAAAGTTGTATGTTGACACAGTCCTAATAGAACAGGTTGCTAACTTTTAATTTGGGAATTAGAGTAACTCCTACCATGGACTGATCCATGTAGATCCACAAGTCAGAATGTTTATTGATTTTCTATGCATCAAGCCTGCTGGTTTCTCTACAAAAGCTGCACCAGTGTTAGAAATATATCATGTAAAAGCTCTAGAAGCCATTCTATATGGAGCTGAGTTGTGAGACGATGTTAATTGTAATGTGATTTATTAAGCTATTGTTTGGCCTTTCAAAGAGTATGCCTTGATCGCAATATTTTTTGATTTAGTGCACAAGAAATCTCATAGAAAGTTGCACTTAAGCCCTTACTCTATTGGCACAGGATGTGGTCATCCTCTGATCTTCAAGCCTACAGAGAACCCCTTAAAGATATATCAGGTCTGACTAGAGCCCAACCCCTACAGCGGTTTATACACATAAGAATGATGGTTAAACCATTAGGGTTTGAAGACTTTAGGGGGAAACTGGGAAGTATTGTCTCCATTTAAAAAATTAACCTTTATGAATTTTAAAATGTTTCCCAGTTTTGAGGGGACAATTTGTGAGATCACACTGCCCCTGGCTTAAAAACTCTATTTACAATTCAGATACCAGACTCTTCCTACCAGGGCAATCTGTGCGAATTGGGAAAATGAAAAAGGTAACAGCATGGAAAGCCCAGAGTTTAGGGTTACATCTGAATCTGTAGCTAACTTGTTTTTTGTACTGCATGTGGCCCTCAGAGAAGAAAATGGTTATTGCTATTATGCAGGTCAGTGGTTATGAGGAAAAATGTGGATTCCCTCAGGATCCTCAGGTCTGATACCACAAGGTTGATGGTCTTAACTTTACTGAGATATCTACAGGCTGTATGGTTTTGGAGGTCTAAGTGTATTAATGCTCATGTTGACATGGATCGTTAGATTGAGCATAAATGCTAGGTAATGTTACTTGACTTAACTAAGTATTTTTATAACATAACTATACATAATGTCCTCTTTGCCTCTTCCAGACCCTTACTCACATGCACTATTTTAAAGTTTATTTTATACTTCTTATGTATTACTATGTGACAGTAATCGTATGCTCTTTTTAAAAACATGTATTGTTCCTCACTTATTTTGCACTGATATTTTATGCATACTGTGATTTGCTCCTTCTTCTCTTCAAAAAATGTAAAACACTGTGGGAATAAAAGATGCTATTATTACCCTTATTATTGTGTACAGTCCTTGTGCAGCAACTTGGTCGGTCTGGAGAGGAATGGGGTGACTACTGTAAGATGTATGGATGTATATAACGAAAATGTGCAACGATTCTTTTACTAAATTTGCATTTGTATTGTGCTTTTGTGCTCTGTTTTAGATCAAAATAGAACTTTGATGATGTAGGAAAATAGTGGCACAGGGCAGCGCACCAATTAAAGCAATATGGTGCTTTACTGTCCTTTCCCCCTGTGCTGGTGCCATTTCAGCAGCCTAGAGCCAACGCAGGCACCCTTGCACTCCGGTGCAAGGGTGCTTGAGTTGTAGGCAGGAATATTTTTGTGCACCTTGCTGCACAAAAACAATCCCTGTAGATGTTTTCCTCTTTCTGTGCGTGTTGCAGAATGCAGCACACACAAAAAGAGGAAAAAACAAGGAGAAATTAAGCTATTTGTCCTCATTGCGCCTCACCTGCGGAGGCGCATCTTTTAGGTGCTTTCCCAGGTTTACCAGGTTTGGTAAATTTTGGAATGCATCAAAATCCATGGGATTTTCATGTGAACAGCCACAGCAATGCCCATGGAATGCCTACCGTAGAGTAACGCAGCACCGCGATTTGAGCTGCATTGCTTACTCCAGATTTATGAAGCCATTCAAAGCCAGGCAATGTGACATTGCATGGCTTAATAAATCAAACATAGAGGCTTGAGTCACACATGCATGTACCACTTCGCGTGTTGCAAATGTCATGCAAGCCTCTCATAAACATGCCCCTTTGTGACCAGGGTCCCCACCCCTTCTTAATGTAAGCAAAGGATTCTAACAAGATGGCAATAGTGCAAACCCCAAGAAACTGATGCAAAGCAAGGCCCAATATCAATAGCTTTAATTTTTCTGCAGTTTTATATAGCTCAAGCTCAATCCCTTTACATGAGCACCAATTGCGTTACAGACGGACACATTCATTTTGTTAGGCACAGGGAGATGAAATGATTTGCCCAATATCACAGAATGTTGAGAGTCATTGCTGAGACTCGAACCTGGTTCCTCAGATTTGAGGTCGATTGTTCCAGCCGTTAAGCTACATTCTCTCCCCTTATGCACTATTTACCCAACTGTCCAGTTTTTAAGATGACGCCTGATGAAAACAAGGGGCAAGCGGAATATCGCTTGGTATTCCCACGTGTAATATGTTATTTCCTCTAAATTACACATTTTATGCAGAATACTCTTAATGTGGTTGTCCTTATGTACAGGAGAATGTACCAAGAGAGCAAATCCCATGAAAGACATTGCTGGTTCATTATAACACCATAACATCGCTGGTGTGTGACATTTAGGTGGTCCACAATTTCATAACATATGCACAATGCAAAGAGGCAGATTTTAATTCAGAATAGTTCTGCAAAATGCTCGTAAATTGGCACTATAGTGTATGTCATCTTTGGCCTTGACTGTATGTTTATCACTACATTCCGACACCCATTCAAAATGCTGTATGCACAGGCACTGGATGATGAGAATGTCAGATGTTGGCAACAGTTGGATTTTTCACTGGATACATTTCACAGGCTCAAACAGGTGATGAAGGCCCGGTAAACAGGCATGCAGATTTTGGTGTAGTAACTTAAAATATCTTCATTTTAAGACCATTTTCAAGCCAAAACTCGTAGGGGATTGTTTATAAGCCCTTTGCTCTACCAGTGCATCACTTTTTGTGAGGCTCTGGTATGGTAGGTACCTGCTCCATATTTACCCAGCAGCACTAGTCCACTTTTTTGGCTTAGTGCTGCCTTGTAAATAGCGTTCCCTTTAATGCAGTTTTCTGCATTAAAGGAGAGTTCAATGGGTGTTGCTGGAGCGTGCCCAGCAACATCATAGCTTTTTGACACTGCCCTAGATTTATGAGAAATCGTAACTCTGAGGCAGTGCCAAAAACTCACACCTCCCTAGGGGAGGCGTAAGGGCAGCCCAACAAGGAGAAATATCTTTATTTACCCTAATTTTTCTCGGGGGCTATACCAAGCCCTTTTACGAGCACGTTTGACTAGGCGTGCTGGGTACCCACGTGCTAATAAGCGACTTGCGAGATCCTGTGATTCAGTCATATAATTTTCTTTACAGGAACAATTGCGGCGGATTCTAAAGAATTGGCCAACAGGGAGGTTGTCGCGCAATCCCCTCAGATGGTGACTGTTGTACTCTAATAGGGAGTTTCGTTCTGATGGTTTGCGAAATAGGGTTGTTTCCAACAGGTTAGTCTCGGGATTGACATAGATCGTGATATCCAAAAAGGGGATCCTATCATTGCTGGCTTCCACCGTGAACTGAATGTCTGTGCTGTTTTGTTGAGCCAAGTGTGGAACGATGTGAGGTCTTCTTTAGTGCCATCCCAAATGCACAGCACGTCATCTATGTAGTGGACCCACATAGCCATGCGGTGTCCGAATGGATTGGTATTACTGAAGATGAATTTATTCTCATAGTTATCCATGTATAGCACTGCCAAGTTGGGGGCAAAAGTAGCCCCCATCGCTACTCCTTTCGTTTGAAGGAAAAAATCTTGTTGGAACATGAAGAAATTACTCATCATCGCAATTTTCAAAAGTTCTCAGATGAAGTAGGTCGGGACTGGAACTGGAGCACTCCTGGTGTCCAAGGCCTTTTCCATTACTGCAATGGCGTCCATTTGCGGGATGCTAGTATACAGTGACACAATGTCACATGTTACTAATAACTGGGTATTAGGATTAAATGGTCTTTGGTCAATCAAATTTATGACTTGGGTGGTATCACGGAGGTATGCCCTGGTTTTAATGGCGAGGGGTTTTAGAAAGAAATCGATATACTGGCAGAGAGGTTCCAACATGGATCCGCATCCAGACACAATTGGGCTTCCGGGAGGGTTGTCTAAGCCTTTATGCACCTTGGGCAAGGTGTAAATTGTCGCAAGGCGAGGATGACTCTGATTCAGTAATTTGAATTCTTGCTCAGATAAGAAACCCTCATTAAGGCCTTTTTGTGTTGTTTGTAAAATCACTGAGGCCAGGTCTTTCGAAGGGTCACTATTGATTTTCTTGTAACTGATTCCATCTCTTAGTTGTCTGTAAATTTCATTTTTGTAGGAGGCAGTATCCTGGATCACAATTGCCTCGCCCTTGTCGGCGGGCTTGATAACTATTTCAGCATTTTCTTTCAAACCTTTTAGTGCCATCTTTTGGTTTTTGCTCAAGTTAAACCTAATGTTTTTAGGTTTATTAACAGCATTTTCTACATCTTGGATGACCAGATCTTCAAAAGCGAGGATTTTATGGCTCATGGCGTAAGATGGTGGAAAGAAAGTGGATGGTTCCCTCAATCCAGTCACAGATGATCTTAGTTGAGCAGTCGAATGTCTGAAAAAGCATCTCAAACGGATCTTTCTGAAAAAGTTATATAGTTCTGTTTTTAATTGAAACTTGTTAGGGGGAGTAGTTGGAACATAGGAAAGTCCCTTACTCAACACCTTTTGTTCTTCTTCGGATAACTTGTATTTGGAGATATTCACTATTGGGTTAGTGACAGTTTTTACTGGTACAGTGGTCACCACCGATAGGTGACTATTGGGTTAGTGACAGTTTTTACTGATGATTGTTAGCAGATGATTGTTCATTTTCTAGATTTGACGAATGAAAAATGGATTTCTACAACTGATTATCTTATGAAAACAACTCCAAGAACCATGGTAAATTCTGAATTATTTATTTTACCGCTCACTACGGTAATTGATATTCATTATCGTTTTTTCTCTAATTTCAAATGGGATTTTATACTCATATTACATTATTTACATTTCTACAGAAATTGTAGTGCACCCCGTATACACCCTTGTCCTGATGAAGACCTCGATGTAAGTCCACAAGTACGCCTACTGCTGTAGCATGGGGTCGAAACGTCGACGGCTACCTTCCTTCTTCCTCAGTTGACACCGCCCGCATTATTTTGGATATTTACATGCCAGTGTCAATATTGACATTTTAAAACTAATGGGATATGTAAGGATCCCTTTCTTTGGCTCAAGGATCTGAAGCCGTTTAATTGTGTTTAAATTCCTAATGAAATTGGATATATTCATTTGTCACGACTATTATCATTTCTCTTTCTTCCTTTTCTTTTCACAGCATCACGCTATTTCACACCCTTTCCTTTGGGGCACTGTTATCAAATTTATAAATTGTATTATTTACTCATTGTGATTAATTTACAGTGTGTTGATTGTTTTACTACTATTGCCTTAATACATTTGAATAATGATTTTGCAGTTCACAGGGACCCTCATTTTGTACACTACATAGCACCCAGGTCCCTTGTGGATTTTCTTGGGTAAAACCCCCCTTTCTTATTTAATCTACTAGATCTGTCAGCAGCATGTAATACTGTGTCAAATAGTCTATTAATGAAACAACTACAAAGAAAGTGGACTCCACTCTAAAACCTTGCAAAGGTTAATTTCTTTTTTAAGGTAATAAACTCAGACAGTACAGCTGAGCTCTTTCAAATTACGCTTAAAAAGCAAAATGTGGGATTCCACAGGTTCCATAGTTGGGCCTGACACTTTTTAATGTGTACTTTTCCACCCTAGCTAGGATTATGGAGCAATGGGGACTCAACATCTGTCCTTATGCAGATGATACACAGTTGATGATATCTATAGGAGAAAGACATGATGAACACAACAGAGACAAACTGGTTAACTGCCTAAAGGAGAGTGAAAACTGGATGACTGAGCATTGCCTCAAACTGAATGCCAAGAAGTTATAGATCCTAATGTTTTAAAGGGCAAATCTGATCTGGGACTCTTCATGGTGGCCTACTCTATTTGGAGTAACGCCAGAGTCCAAGAAGGTGGTAAAAAATCTAGAAGTTCTTGTAAATAATTCATTATCCATGAAAGAACAAGTCAAGGCAACTTGTGGCTAATGTTTAGCCATTTAAAAATTGCTAAGGAGACTTTTCAACTGGATTCCAGTCAATTAAACCTTAGTTCAGGCTCCCGAAACAAGTAGACTGGAATATGCAAATGCATTGTATGTGGGCATGGCAGACTATCTGTTTTCACGGCAGCAGGTAACACAGAGCACAGCGGCAAACCTGACTTGTAAAAGGACAGATGCTGCTTTGCATTTGCGTGCTTGAAGACTCTACATTTGCTGTTTGGGAGCTCGCCGATATCCCGTTTCATTTCCGTCTACCGCTTGTGGCTCTGGTCGCTTACCAATTGCTGCTGCTCTCTTTATGCAGGTTTATCAGTTTGTTGTCTCTACCATGGACATTTTGTCATACCGATCCTGGGCTCTATGTTAGAGAGGAGTGAGTGGCCCCTATGAGGGTTCACTGTATTCTTGGACTCTCCTGGTTGTTAGCCCTGGTCCTATTTCGTAGGACGCTGATATTATTCTCTCCCGGTTTAGAAACCCGGCTGTCCCATTGAAGTTGGTTTGGGCCCAGAGCCCACTTATTATTCATGTTTCGTCTGATCCTCTGTTGCCCTTTTTTTGTTCATCTGTTCCAGGAGCATCCTTCCCTGTTTCTGCACATGATCAGTGCACCCTGAAGAAGGTGAGACCCACATTCGGGTAAGACACAGAAACGTGTGTCGGCGTTGGAGTTCTTTTTGGCAATGTAATGATCTCTCTTGTCCCTCCTTTGAGAAGGAATTGGACTTTAAACATTACACCATTGACTGATTAATTGTTTCATGTGATTGATCTTGTCAGTGATCTTATTTAGTGTATTCATTGTTGGTATCGCAGAGGTATACATTTCTTTACACTATGTGTGGGGGTATTTGTTTCTGTGTATATATCAATATCTTGTCAAATGTTGAACCCTGATTTTGTAGGACTTATGAGTATGTGTGGGTGTGTTTCTGTTTGTTTGAATGAATGTGTGTGTGTGATGTAGGATGTGCTTGGGTTATTGAGGTATAATTTGTATTATGTTTTCTTACAAATTGCATAACTATAATGAATAAACAAATTTGATATTTTTGGTACTAAGGGGGTTATTAGGATTGCGGATTTTCCGCATCCTCTGGGCCGGCGGAAGCCACTGCCGGCCCGGAGGATGCGGAAAATCTGCAGCGGACCCACCAAAGACCCACCGCCACATTAGGATGGCTGGTGGGTCCTGGTTTCCGTCCGCAGCTTTTCCGCCGCGGCTGGCTTACAACTGCGGTGGAAAAGCTCTAATATGGTGATGGTGTCTGTCAGACACCGTCCGCCATATTAGGATGGCCTGTTTCAGATGATTTTCCGCGGCGGGTTTTCCGCCGTGGAAAAGCATGTGCAACTTCACTGCGGGGCCCGTTGCGGGCCCCCTAGGTGAAGCGGGGGTGGGGGGGACATGGGGGGTACCTATGGTACCCCCCTGCATTTGTATGCGGAAAGCGGCAGGCACCGCGCGGTGCCTGCCTCTTTCTGCATACAAATGCAACACCTGCATTTTTAACATTGCCGCGGGTGCAGCTTGAAGCCGCACCCGCCCAATGTTAAAAATAGAGGATGTGACCGCCAGGGTGGTGGTCACATCCTAATTGCACAGGAGGGAACTCCGCATGCCATGCGGAGGTTCCCTCCTGCTCTGGGGTCGCGGACGGACGCAAGTCCGTCCGGGATCCTAATGAGGCCCTTAATTTTTTTTGTCAGAGCGAAAAGAGTTTGTAAGCATACAGCTGCATCGTACTCTTGTTCGGACCCCGGAGTACATTTCACTCGGATTTACTAAATCAGCTTCTTGTTACTAGGGACCACTTTGGTTCCAGGAGGGACATCTATCCAGTAAACCAGGTATACATAAGTAGGATATATCCCTTCCCACATCCCCATTGAGTAACTCTCTAAAGCTGGAGGTCATTTCTTCCCCCTCCTGGGTCCTCTGGTATGGAACAAGTTCCCTTAGACCTGCTCTAAATAGACGGCGAGAAGCCCTTTAGAAAGAAACTTAAGACCTGGATTTTTTGCTGACTAATCTTCAGCACTTATTTTCAGTTTACACTCCATATAGTGCCAGGACACTCTTTTGACTAGTCGCATGCTTGAAAAATCCCTTTTCAATTAATATCATCTCATGTAGGTTTGTGAATAGCCTTTTGAAGTATGCTAGCAGTATCTTTGTAGTACTCCTAAACATACTTTTAAAATGAGGGTTGTGGATATGCCACACAGTGTTTTGCTAGCAGAACAGCCATAGACATTCATTTTCTCATGGCTCAAGGATTTGCCTCCTTGTAGCCTAGTAAGTGTACCAGGGACGAGGTAGCCATATGGAAATTAATCATAATTGTCCAGAGGGAAATACCTCATAGCTAAAAATGTGAACAGGTTGTCAACGCTAGGCCACCTGCAGGAATCCAACATTTTCTGCACTGGCTTTTTTGCATTTTATTGGACCAATATTTTGAAGCAAGTGCTATGCGCTAGGGAATGAGTTTCCAAACTTTTGTGTAATAAGAGCTACCTATGTCCAATCAAAATCATTGCAGCCTACTATTATTATTAGTGCTGTAAAAATGACCACATCAGACAAGTGGCCACCATATGCAAGATTGACAGCAATAATCATCTCAATACATCAGGCAGGCTGGCCAGCAGTAATGTATAAAATACTTTGTCTATTAGGAAAACCTCTTAATAGGTAATACATGCCAGCCACAGCTCAGTGGTCCTGGAACAAAAGTCATAATAATAGCAATAAGTCTCCCCAAATTATTCATCACTGAAAAATCTGCTTTAAATATATTTTGAAAATTCTGCCATTTTTTTCTAACATCAGCTTATGCATTCTGAAAATACACACATATTCATCTTGAATGGACAATGTTGGCATACATATATTAATTCAACCAAGCAAAAGGTTCCAATTTAGTAGGCTGAGATGCACAACGGAGAACAACTTAAAGGTAGTTGGAGAGCTGCCTAAAGCTCATGAGTTGTGCGTTGGAGAAGCCTGCTCTAGGGTATTGTAGAACTTTTGAAAGAATAGTGTAAGATTGTGTCTGTAGATTAAGGGAATATCACACACCTGGGAGTGATAGAATTTCTAACACTTATCTGGAAGGTACAGACCTAAATAAGACTTCCACCTGTCCTTTTCCACACATACCCTGTCTCTGTGATGTGATGATGTCATTGTAAGGAAAGATACTGTTTTCAACCATTCGGGCATTTTATTAAGAGTATAAAACTCCATGGGTGTTCCAGGAAGTTATCCGAAGCTCTGTTGCAGCCAGTCCTATATGGTTTTATAGAAGTATGGATATTGGATTGTCTGCTCCACACAACTTATATTCAGTCAATGAAATAAAACAGCCCTCCAGAATTAGGTCTCCAATAATGCACATGTCTAAGAAATGCAGTATGTCAGCAGTGCTATACTTTAATATTGTCTGCAAGCTAACATATAGATGCAGCAACCAGTGGACCGCGAGTCCTCCAGCAACTGCCCAAAGCAAAACTACGATCTCGCTAATCCTTCTGACAACAGCCCTTTGACTCCAGCTATCAAAACACGCAAACCGATCTCCAAGGATCAGAGCTCAAAAGCAAGAATAGCGGAGGGAGGTATTCAATCAAATGCAGATAGTACTGTCAGTAAGGTGCCCTTCCACCAAAAACTGTCAACGAGTGGTGACCCCTCAAAAACAGTCTGTCCACTAATGATTAAACCAAGTACTCATGCTATCTCTGAGTCCCTGGGTAATGACCTCGCTGGACCTAGTACCAACCCGGCTCTATTGGATCAAGACCCCTGTCCTGGACAACAACAGTACATAAAAATACTGCTCTACCCTGAGTACGAGTCACAGGGTCAATGGGACATTTTAAATAGAGGTAACATCTTAAGGCTATGTCAGAATCTGCCTGGCTTGGAAAGCGTGAACTCAACGGATATTGAGACGGTGGCCTTCATAGACCCCGCGTCTGGGCAAAGAAATTAGTCTACATTAGTAACCTTTTCCAATCCAGAACGGGGGGAAACGCTGATGAAGAGCAAAAAACAACTGTCTGAATGGGGCATCCAGGCTAGCCCTTACATTCTTACCAATTACCCGACTTTTCTCAAAAACCCCTCTGTCGTAGCAACGTCTACCAGTTCCAGACTAGACCAAAACAAGATAAACACTTAACCGAGCCACCGTCAATGCTTCGGGGACTCTGACAGGAGCCAAATAAAGCTTTATGGATCGAGCACTCACTGCAAGTATTTGCCTCCACAGCAGGCGGTCCACGTAAATGCATACTAAAACCGCACAAATCAGAAGACTGGTCCTGGCTCTCCCGGGTGTTAGGGTAATGCGCCGGTACCAGCGTATAGTCATAAACCAACCCACGAGATGACCCATCATTTAAACATATGTTCTTGGAACATCAGGGAGCTAACTAAGGAAAAAGCGGAGCGATTAACCTTAGGCCTGCTGAAAACTCATAAAATCTTTGCTCTACAAGAGACCTGGGCCTTGGAAATCACCATCTGGGGAGACTTTACGATAATAGAATCTATTGCCACCCCGTCCAAGGTAGGCGGCCACGCGTCCGGGGGAGTGCTGATTGCCGTGAAGAACTTACTGACTACGAAGATAGAAACCCTCCACAGGGGAGGTGGCAACCACGTGTTCATTAGTATTGAGATCAAGAGCCACGCAAAGGGGAAATTAAAACAAAAAATGATCCTTGGATGTGTCTACTTACATCCAACAAAAGTAAGGCGAGAGCTCACTCTGAGTACTATACTCCCAATAATGCATAATCTTGAAACTCTATACCCTACCGACCCGTGGCTGATAACGGGCGCCTTTAACCCCTTCGATGCTCATGACGAGCTCAGCTCGTCATGCAGTACACTGCTTGTGTGCTCATGACGAGCTGAGCTCGTCATGAACAATGGGAATAAATCAGAGTTCGCACAGAGGGGGAATTGCTGCAGCACTGATGGTGTTAATGCAAACCTAATGGAAAGCGACCCAGCCCGATCTTCCCAAATAACATCCTTCAATGCAATGTGGGCAATTCCGGAGACAAAATCCCAGTACTATCGAAAAGATGTGAATGGAATACAATTGGCAACAAAACTGAACCATCTTGGTCTGCGTACTCTTAATGGAAGGATCGCTACTGACCAACCGACGGCATACTCACATACATCCTTTTTTCCAATGGCCACCCTAGACTATATGTGGATATCGTTAACGGACTTCCATCTGGTATGCCAATTCCTGGTAACGCCTTCTCCAGATAGTGATCACGCCATTTTAACATGCAGCATTGCCTTGGGCCCCCTTCAATGCCCGACCACAAATCCAATAGGGGCGGCTTCTACCCTACAGAGCGTGAAGAAACTCCGATGGTCAGAAAGCAACCAGGACGCAATCGAAATAGAGGTGGACAAGCTTATGACCAGAGGGCCCCTGGCTGACATTAGTCATGTGACGGCCCCTGCTTGGGAAACTATACTGACCAACTTTAGAGATCACTTCACCTCAAAACCATCAAACATCTGCCCAATGGATATCCGGCCCGACAACTCTGTCAGTGCAACAACATCACACAATCACTGCCAAGAGTAAACTAAATAAGCTCCAACGAACAATTGTTTACAATGAAAGTGATCATAAACTTCTGAAGGAGGATATTATTGATGCACAAAAAGCCTACAGGAAGGCTCTCTTTACTCAAAAGAAATTGGAAGAAGAACAGCACTGGGCCATAGCCTTTGGGATTATAAAGTCTAAAGATCAAAGGAAATTCTGGAATTGGGTCAACAAGGCTAGTCAAACAACTAAACCCCCTACCGCAACTAACATCTCCCCAGCGGAGTGGGAGTCCTATGTCAAAGCGCTCTATTCTGCACCAGATGGTCAGAGTGCTAATAGCCCGGCCATCTTTGATCAACTAGTTAATCAGGACGGAACAACAACCCTTATTAATACACTAACGGATGATATAACTAGAATAATAAAGAAAATGCGCTCGGGTGGCGTCCCAACAGAATCCAGACTCAAGTTTTCAAAGCCTCTGCCGGAAAATGGGCCCAGATTCTGTCTCCCCTCTACGAGGCCGCAATTTTGGGTGGCCCTATCCCCGAGTCTTTGCTAGGATCGCTCCTCGTTCCCTTCCACAAAAAAGGCTCGCGTTCCAACCCCGATAACTATCGGATGATAGCCCTCCTAGACGTGGACGGGAAGGCATATGCTAGCATCCTACTAACTGCACTTTCCGAATGGGTGGAAAATAACAACTTGGTCCCCTTCACTCAAACTGGTTTACAAAGAGGATGCCACATTGAGGATAACCTGATATATATTGCCCATCTGATGGATTCCACCCTAGCCTCAAAAGGTAAAGCTCTACACCTTGGGTTTATCGACTTTCGAAAAGCTTTTGATAGCGTAAGTTGGCCAAAACTATGGGAAAAACTCGCAAGATGGGGCATTCCACAGTCATTGTTGAAAGCATTAATCGCCTTACACACTGACACATGGGTAAAAGTTCGAGTAACATCAAACTGGTCGACCTCTAATAAAATCTACACCACCAGAAGTCTAAAACAAAGGTGTACCCTTGCACCAATGCCCTTCAACCTGTACCTTGCGGATCTCCCTGAATGGCTGTCACACATTCGTGCTTTCCCTCCAGGAATAGAGTCAAGAAAAATCCAAACGCTCCAATATGCTGATGACACCATTCTGCTAGACCAAACCCAGGTGGGTCTTCAAAGACTATTCGATTCCCTTGCTCAGTATTGCATCACGAATATGCTTGAGATAAATGTGTCAAAAACCAAAGCAATGACAATATCCCCCGGAAAAACAAAAAAATCAGGTGGCTCGTCGAAGGGAAGAGATTGGAAACCGTTACTGCCTACAAATATCTGGGGGTGTGGATCGACCACAAAGGGAGAACCTCTGTGCATACAACTGAAATGCAGGCTGTTGCTCGCTCCCTGGAAGGGGCTTTTATAAGAACAAAAAGCGCCCTGCACTCCCAGGATCTAGTACCATTAATAAAACTGATCTCAGCAAAACTTCTCCCCACAATCTCCTTCGGTGCATTAATATTCAAGGACAAAATGAACAATTGGTTGGACAGAGCTCAATCGTCGTGCTACCGCAGGGTATTTCGACTGCCAACTTCCACCGCCCATGCCCAAATTCGGAAAGAATTTTCATTGTCTTCCCAGAGATGGATAATGAGCGCACACTATGTCAGTTACTGCTTAAAAACTAAACATGCTAGCAAATACACCCTAAAGAGCAGTTCATGGTCAGTCTTTAGCAACCACAAAACTTCCTGGAGTAAATACCTGACATCATGCCTTGAATCCCTCAAAGCAAAGGACATATGGTTATCCTCCCTCCCCATCAACGTAAAAACAAAACTCCTAACCAAACAAGCAAAAATCTTATCAAGTGAACTCGATGAGCAACGTGTCGCCCAGCTCTCTCATGGTCCTTGGGTCTCCAAATTATATGCCCGAAAAATCTTCCGTCCTATCTAGCATCTTCTATGAAAGTCCACATAAAACTACAACTAATGCGACTTCGTTTCAGCCTAATTCCGCTGATGGCCTACAAGTTTGGCCAAGGATACAAGAAAGAAGTATCATCGCAATGTCGCTTCTGCAAGCTGGATTACGAAAACCTTATTCATATTCTGTGCATATGCCAAAAGCTCCGAGCTCAAAGAAACTTCTGGCTGCGTCCAATTTGGCTGCTTCTTAACATCAGTACTTGCCAAGAAGCATTAGACGCTTGCATGAGGGGCGATTCCCCGCAGTTGGCGGCGCGTTTTGTCAAGTTTATCTCAGAAATTAATTCCCCTAACTTTGTCTTTTGACCCAGTTTGAGCATGTTTTCTCCCTAGTGACATTATCATCTGTCCTTTTATTTATAATCCTTCTGTGTTTGTAATTGATTTGTGTAGCTCCTCCCCTTTTATTACTATGTAATGGTCATTTCTGTGAGAGCACTTTGCAATGATTTTAATTAATTGTGCAAAAAAAACTTTACTTACTTTACTTATAGATGCACCAAAGGAGTGAAGGAAAACTGCAGCCCAATTATCCATGCTATTTCCCACCAGGTAAAGCAAATAACACCAACATTATCCACTGCATTTCTGTCCCTTATTGTTTTTTTACATAGGGTAGAAGTTAGCGAGAGAGATTCTGCCAATCTGGTCTATAGCACTACATTCTTACAAAGAGTAAGTCAAAAATAGTAATCACAGTAATATGTTCCATCTTAGGGTTGAGGACTGATTATAAAAGAGCATCTCATGCATTATTAGTAAAACGTTTAAATGCAGCCTGATGGATGTAATCAGGGGTAGAGTTAGTTTGTTCTGTAGCTCATAAATTGTTCCTCATAAGGACCTAGGGTGGAAAGACTGGAATTTAAGGAGAGATCCAATCAGTTAGTTTCATAGATTACAGTCGCCTCAAGAATTTTCCCAACTATGTAAATCATTAGGTCCAAAGATGAAACTGGCACCTTTCTGTGTGATCAGGCAAAGTTATTGTGGGCATCCTTTTTACCTTGATCCAACCGTAAAGGTCATCAAATTTGTGTACACACCCTTTTCAAATGCAATGAAGATCATCAATGCAGTGATAATAGTTCTGGTTTTGAATTTGCAGTTAGATTAAGAGTTGATTCAGAGATCCTCCAAATAAACTTTTAGCCAGATTGGGCATGAAAGTCACGCTCAATATTGCAGTTTTTTCCTGAAATGAGAAATTGTTATTGACGAAGGACAGTTGGTTGCACTGAAGGACAAATGCCACAAATGTAGTAACATTAACATTAGTCTACTGTACATTCAAAAGCATTGACTTTATATTTCTTCTTTTAGAGAGTTCCTTTATTTTCAGAGTGACAAGATGTTGCAAGTTGTGGTCAAAATGGACATCTTAAATGTCCTAAAGGATGTCAATGTATCACCAAAGTCTGACTTCCTACTGAGAAATATCTATCGGAAAAAAGTGCCTGAAAACTTAGGGGTTAATTATGATGGCAGAAGGCCCACCACCGCCAGCCATGTGGTGGCAGGCCCTCCACCATCAGACATCAATTTTTCCCGTCCAAATTAGGATGGTGGGGGGATTTGTGCTGTGACCATGGTGGGCGCAAAGACCACCTGCTATGGATCCGCCACAGGCAGTCAGCATCTGTAAAATGGTGGCGGTGTCTAGCAGCCACCTTCCGTCAAATTGCAATGCAGGCTCCAGCCAGCCTTTGGGCGGGTAAACTGCCATTGAAAGGCTGGCAGGGATTGGTTTCAGGGGCCCGTTGCAGGTCCCCCTTGTTTTAGGGGGAGGAGGAGGTGTACTGAGGGGGTACCCATGGTAACCCCCTAAATTTCCCTGCACTACGTGGCAGCCACTGTGTGGTGTCTGCCACGTAGTGCAGGGAAACTAACTACATGCATTTTCACATTGCGGCTGGTGCTGCAGCCAGCAACACCTGCCGCTATGGTAATGATGCAAAATGCGACCGCCACGGGGGCCATTGCATCGTGATTCTACGTGCAGGACCGCTGCCGTGCATGCAGGTGCTCCCAAGCACCACCACGGTTGCGGGCGGACTCACGTCCTCCCGCCATCGTAATGACCCTTATAGAACCTAGACAAGCAGAGAACCAATTCCATGACAATCAAGCCACGTGCTGGGCGAGGACTTAGAGGCTTTTGAATGTTGAGTAGTATGTGACCCTTAGGCACTATAGAATTGGATTCTAATTTTTGCCATGGCATTGTATAGTCCTCCGCTGCCTCTAGCCAGGTTAGCTCTATATAACACAACATACATTCTTTATCACACAAGCCCAAACCGGCAAGTGCATCGGGCTTCATGTTTAATATTTTTTTAGCATCATTCTCAGCTGCAGATCATTTAAAGTTTAAATGGGCAGCAAGGAGCTGGCGCTGTTCTTTCATAGAAAAACATATTAGCGTAGCAGCAATTACTAGATAGATAAAAGAAACCTCTTCCCTTGATTCTTGAAAGTAGAGTACTTGAGTGTTTGAGATAATGAAAACATTTTACCCACTTTTGTATTACAGTCAATGTGCAACCCATTTTGTTTGATTAAACTGGTGTAGATGCATGCCTTTGACCTTTCTTTGTAAATATACCACATAGTGAGATCCACTTATGCTGATATATTTACAAGAAAGTCCTCGCTTGAAAATCGAAAGTATCTGCTTCGTTATTTATAGCATTAGATCGATGTTGAGTTTCCTGACCTCTTTTAGTTAACAATAAGCTCCAAAGAAATCCTGCAGCTGCAGGCTCAACACGACAAGTGGTTTTGCAGTATGCGAAGGAAAGCAATGTGCTCTCTGTTAATGTCAGTAGTACACTGCCAAGTACAGGGGAATGGAAAAGCTGGCTATTTCCAGGAAACTGATAAAATGGTACAGTATGTATTACAGAACAGATAACCTAAGGTGCTCCTCTTACATCACATACCTCATAACGATTCCCAGACGGCATCTCTGACCTCATCCGTTTAAAAACAACAAAAAACACCTGCTCGCCTGATGTTCCAACTAATACAAAAAGGTCACCGGTTGCCTCTCGGCATAAGCTTTCAGTGCGGTAGCTATTAGAAACCACCAGTCAGTGTCAGGACATCTGCTTACCCCTGAACCTGCATGCATTCGGCCTTATCATTACATCTGACTCATGGTCGAGTGTTCATCGGTGCTCTCAGCTCTGGTTCATGGAGATGTGTATGGATAGTATGATGTGTATAATTGCTACTCCAAGGTACCGCATGAACAATGAAGCGTTAGTGCTTTGCGAAACAACAAATGGCTCCTTCTTTCCTGGAGCAGTTGATAACCACTCATAAAGAAGTAGTTGTCTGTAGGGGTCAGCAACTGAAACGCGGATAGAAGTCCTGCCGTTGTTCACAATGCCATTAAACAGCAGTCATACTGACATTGAGATATTGACATTTTGGCTAGTGGAAAAGTGAAAACATCCATCTATTCATTCAGGACAATATTTAGGACCATATTTGCGTTGCTCTTGCCATGATACAAACCTCAAGTCATATTTTTAAAGCCACTATGAGTGTCTTTGAATGGCTTATAAATCCCTGCATTGCATTACTCTGTGCAAGGGAGACATTCCATGGCGTTGTGTCGGTGTTCCTACACAACTCCATGTTTTTTAAGCATTTGAAGCATTTCCATGTTTACCAAACCTGGTAAATCTTGGAATATGCAAAAAAATGTACGCATTATCAGGAGAAGTGTCATGAGGAGGAATATCCCTATTTCTACTCATTAATTCCTCTTTCTCATGGCCTAATTGTGAGTTTGGCAGTCCGAGGACAACTTTGGCTGTCCGACTGCCTTTCCACTCCCGCAATCCCCAGGGAACTGCAGTTCCATGGCGGTGGCGCTGCAGTCAGTGGCTCAGCAATATGCAGGTGGGGCTGCTGCAGCACAGCCATGCATATTTAGAGTTTTAGGACCGCCAGCAGTGTCATGGAAGTCTTTACTCCATGAAAAGCCTGGTGGGCCTGAAACAAAGGGAGCCCTACATGCCCCCCTTTGACCATGTGCATTGGGAGGCATGCAGGGGGCCACAACATGTGATACCCGTGTGCATGCATCCCAGTTCCTGCACGGCATGGACTTCAGAGTCCATGGCATGCAGGAACTGTGTTTGGCATTCTCATTGCAGTGCCCATTTTCAAAGGCACCGCTGTTTGACCCAAAAAATAGCCAGCCACACAAAAGGAAACTCCTAATCTGACGGGCAGTGTGCAAATGGGTTTGGCAGGGCAGGAGTAGGCCGCTGACGTGGAGGTCCACTCCCATACCGCCAAGCTCGTAATCAGTCCCTAAGTGTTCTACCTTCTGCAGCACAGAAAGAGGAATATGTCTCTAACAAAAAATTTTGTGCAGGAAGGCGCCTCTTAATGCACAAACACAATCCTCCAGCAACAAAGGCACCATTGCACCATGGTACAAGGGTGCGCGCATTGGTACCAGGCAGACCATTTTGCACCAGCCCTGGGGGAAAGGACAGGAATGTGCTGTATGCCTCAAATGGGTGCATTCCTGCCCTTCCCCAGTGTTGCAGTGCAGTGCAGCAAGGAGATTTGCTGTGCTGCACTGCGCCACTTTGCCATGAATATGACCCTCAATGTTTATGTAAGAAGCGATACGTGTCAAACCCAACCTGAGGTCATTTATGAGTTTGGATAGGTGCAGCTTACTCCTCAAAATCTCATTTTCTGTATCAGAATAATTTGCCCATTGCAGGGTCAATGGGCTGGTTTATGTACAGTTTATGACTCCAATAAATCAGCTCTTATAATTTGTGTTCCTAAATCTTTACAAGTACAGTAATCCTAACATATCAGACCATAATTCACACAAAGCCAATACCAATCAATCAATCAATCAAGAGGACTTTATTTCAATCATTTTATCTCTTAAAAGTGTAACACAGAGCACCACACATACATAAAAGTAAAAACAATTATAAATAGCACTGTATATACTCTTTGGGTACAAAAAGTTTACTATATGGAACAACCAATTCTGAAAAATATTATCTGTTAAATACAATTAAATAGCAGCATATGAGAATGAAATAACACTCCTCCACAAAATCCAAAAATGTACATGTTAAACACATTTAACTAGAAGCATGTGAAAAATAAAACTCCTCAACAAAAAGGTCAAGCGAGGAACTGTCAGTAGTACAGCAAAATAGCAGTGTAGGAAAGATGGGGTCCACAATAAAAATGAAAGCTACTTTGTACATGTTTCAAGTGTCTTATCCACATTGCCATTAGAAACTTAGCCAGACAAAACACCAACATTCGGATTGAATCGGTTTGCAGTATTCTGAACGCCTGTTGGTGGTCAAGTTTCTTCAAAGAGGATCAATCCACCTTGTACAAAGCTGTTTGTAAAATGGACAAAAGCAGTGTATAGATGAGTGATTCAGAACCCCCTCGACAACATGTACAGAGATCATCAGCAGTGACCGTTTCTTTTTAGCTCTACCTAGTAAGGTTTTTATGGTATACTTATAGAATATTGATTTTAAAATTATTGATGTTCACAATATATGAAAAAAATACATAGTCTACAAAAATATCGACTTATAGCCCTACACATGTAAGTACAAAAATATTGAATCAAAAATGTTGATGTAAAAAATTATAGATGTAAAAAATATCGATGTAAATAAATAAATATATATATATATATAAAATATTAATATTAATTTTAACAAAATGAGTTACATTTAATATACATTTTTAATAAATATTACAAATAAAGGTACTAAAAAACACACAAACATAATAATTTATACACATATATATATACCACCATTAAGAGACAGAGAGAAAATACGCGGAACACGGTTTGAACTTTCTTTAAATATTTCTCTGCCTGCTCCAAACAGCACCGCAACTTCATTAAGGAAGAGGGAGGATCCCTGCGGAGGTAATGAGACCTATGAAGCGCGAAAGGGAGATCGGCCGACTTCACCGAGTAGTGCAGCGGACAGCACTACCGAGCAGTGAAATCCTAAACCTGGGAATCCAAAAGGTAAACGCGGCAAGCCTTGGGAGCTGGTGAACGCAGTGTGACGGGGGTATCACGGACTGCAAGAGTGCATAAACTGGGAGGCACCAGGACAGGGACAGAAAGCATCAAGATCCTATTAATCAGTATAGAATGCTGGCAAACAGAGAGGCAACGCGGCGAGAAGCATCTGTGCTGCTTTTTATACCTATTTCAGATGGCCGGGCCAGTGGCAGCATGCCAGTAATATAGCTACGGAGGAGCCTAAGGGCAAGCGACAACTGTGGGACAAGCTATGGAAAGCAGCTAAGTTGGAACAGGCCAAGTGGTGGGAAGCGACAGCCCTTCAGAAATATGTGGATCATGGTAGAGTCCCGAGGGGCTTACGTATTTTTATCACCCCCACTTTTCAGGTTCCTGATCCCAATTTAATTGAAGAATGGATGCAAAACAATCATGAGTGTTCCACTGTGATGCTGAAACTTTTAATAAAACATGTGATAAGAGACACGGAATGACTTACATTAGAGATTGAGAGATTATCAGAACTGCTCAAAGAGAAATGCACTGCAAGTGAATTGGATACAGAAATTATGAAATTGAAGTCACGCCTCGAGAAGGCAGAGGAAGAAATTAAAATAAAGAAACAGCAGAAATTTCACTGCAATGAACTGGATCATAATCAAGGCCAGATCTTAACTTTTGTGAAAAAATTCGACCATCTGAGAGAAAAAGTGATACCAAATGTGGGAACTGTACTGGAAATTCAGAATGCCCAGGGAGCCAATACTGGAGCCATAAATGGAGAGGCCACAACATCACCAACACTGGAAATAGAGCCCATGGAGAAAGAGAAATATAAAACCCCAGAGGAAGTAAAATCCAGCATTTTAAAGGAATACGACATTTGCCAGAGGAAGACAGGAAAATGCAAGTCCTCAAGCGGCAAAAGGTTGACGTTCAGGCGCCAAAGGCGCCAAGCAGGGCTCAAAGCAGCAAGGAAATATACAAAGCTACATGAGAATGACCACAAGGAGCAAAAGAGCAACAAAATGAAGAACACCCTTACGGTATTGAATTTATCTGATGTTTTATTGACTGATGAACAAATTGATGTGCGTTCTCCAGGACTAACTTTTTGTCAAACTAGAAGTTTTAATTATACTGAGAGTAGAATTGATTTATTCTTTTTTACACGTAAAATGAAATTGAAAAAATTGGCATGCTAATCGGAAGAGAAAAATGGCTCATACAACTACAGACAAGTTGCCCATATTATCAGTGGGGATGTAGAGACATTACATACACTAAGAGAACTGGGGGCTGACAAATGGGTGGATGACCCTTTGATCAGTTTGGCACAAGAAGGAGTAGTAATTGATGAATGTTGTGACAGTGGTTTTTAACCCAAGTGTGTGTTTTTGCCCCAAATAGGTAATGACTCGATTGAGGTGTTTGAGAAGGGTGTTCAAAAAGAATTTAAGAAACTTGCTAAACCCAAAACACGTTTCCTTAGTAACCTCACTAAAAAACAACAAATTGCGATAAAGGAATTGAAGGACTATAAGTTATGTTATGTTATGTTATTGGGATTTATATAGCGCTCGGGTGCCCCAGCCAAGGGGCGTCCCGGTGCTGCGAGTGAGGCAGAAGGCAGAAAAAGAAAAAAGCATCAGAGGGGAGAAGGGGAGATTACTGAAAGAGGTGGGTTTTGATGGCTTTCCTGAATGCCAGAAGGTCCTGTATGCCACGAATTGTTTCCGGTAGGCTGTTCCAAAGCTTGGCAGCGAGCAGGCTGAAGGATCGGCCGCCCATTCTGGCCAGTTTGGTACAGGGAATGACCACAAGATGTTGTCCTTCTGAACGAAGTGACCTCCTAGGAATATACTCCGCCAGGAGGGGGCGCAACATCGGGGGGGAGGCGGTTTTAAGGATTTTGAAGGCTAAACAGAGTGCCTTAAACTGAATCCTTTTTCCCACCGGGAGCCAGTGCAGTTTTTTCAGGACTCCAGCCACCGAGGAGTGGCGGGGGAGACCTACCAGAGCCCTGGCGGCAGCATTCTGGACTCTCTGAAGTCTGGTAGTTTCCGCTAGGTTAGCGCCCAGTAAAAGGGAGCTGACGTAATCCAGCCTAGAAAGGATGGTAGCTTGGACAATTAACTGGCAGGTGTGACAGTCGAAGAACTTCAGGATGGGTCTTAGATTGCGCAGGATGCCGAAGCAGGTGGCTGCCACTTTTTTGGTGTGGTGGGTGAATTTCAATGCCGAGTCTACCCAGACTCCCAGATTTTTAACACATTCCTTGGGCTTAGGAGGTTGGCCCAAGGTGTCGGGCCACCAGCTTTCGCCCCAGGATGCAGTGTTTTTCCCCAGGAGCAGTATCTCTGTTTTCCCCGCATTGAGCTGGAGGAAATTCGCCGTCATCCAGTTGGTGATGTCAGTAAGGGTCTGTTTGAAGTGATGGGCCTCCAAACCGCTGTTATCATTGAGAGCTACCACCAACTGGGTGTCGTCTGCGTAAGACACTAACGCCAGTCCACTCTTTTTAACCACTTCTGCTAGCGGTTGGACAGACATAAACATTGAACAGGGTGGGGCTCAGTGATGACCCCTGAGGCACCTTAAGTCCTTAGCTATTTAAAAATCTGACAAGGGAGGGAATGTAGTTGTATGGCCACTTACTATGTTTCTTGAAGAAGGGAAAAGACAACCTAAAGATACAGATAGTTATGTAAAAAGTGACAGGCAATGCTATGAAAACAGTATTGAAGTATATAAGAACAGGTTGGCCCAATGGAAAGATGATGGTTTGCTATCAAGTGATGAATATAAGTATTTGCAATGTGAACATCCAAAACTATCAGCAATGTATCTATTACCTAAAGTCCATAAAGACAAATGTGTTCAACCTGGATGGCCTATTGTATCATCAATAGGGAGTTTGTGTGAAAACACCTCAAAATACATTCACGATTTGTTAAGGCCATATGTGCAAGCACTACCATCATATATGCTGTTCGGGCTGGACTGTTCCCATGAGACACAGGGTCAAACTGATTTGCATATAGCCATGTCTGAACTGGGGAGGCAGAGTGGGCTAAAGAACGGGATGGATTAAACCCAGATCTGTTGACTGGGTGTGGGTGTTTGATTGGTTCAGACGCTCCGCCCACACCACCCCCTTTTATACCGCTTTGTTCGCCATAAGTTGGCAGGGTATGCTCAGTTGTGAGTCCCTTGCTCACTTTGCCACTGGATTCAAGCAAGCCTGGCTGAAGACGGCTGCAATGCCAGAAACCGGTCCTAGGAAGCTTGTTTCCGTACCAGGGAAGGAATGGCTTGGCAGTTCGGGCTGGAATGTTCCCATGAGTAAGTATGGGCGGAAAATCTGTTCCGCTCGCGGATTTTGCGGATTTTTGGTAAATTCGCAATACGCGAGATTCGCGAATTTCCCGCAAAATCCGCAAATCCGCGAGCAGCGGATTTTATGGCTTGCTCGCACTGTTCGCGTGAGTTCGCGGCTTCCCAGTTTAACTTCGCGCCCCGCGAATAAGCGCTAAATTGCAGAAATACGATCTTAGCAAAACTGAAACTACTTACCAGGTTCAAAAGTTCAAGCTCATCATTAGTAGCCATTTCCTGTAGTGCTTCCTGAGGGGCCCCTCCAGAGTTCAGTTGCCTACTTGCAACTATTATGTGACCCTGCTCTGACCCTCAGAATAGTTACACATATGCCACAAAGGTCCTGAATTACAGCTAAGGGAGACAAGCAGGAGCCAGGCTGGAAGTTCAAATCCAGTGACACATTAATCAGACCCTAATTCATTATTGTCAGTTGGGGCAGGGCAGGTGTTGTAACTAATTTTGCAACAATGAAAGCACTTAGCAAGTGCAAAAGATCACTAATCAGGAAGCACTAAGGAAGCAGGTGCCAGCTAAAAAAATATTCTGTGACACATTAATCAGCCCCAAATTAATTCAGGTCACTTGAGGCAGGGAAGGTGTGCTTTGCTTTGCCACAATAATGTACACTGGACAACCAGAGGGTGATGTGATGAAACAGAGGGTGGCATGGGTGAGCCAGAAGGTGGCATGGGTGAACCAGAGACTGGCAGTGGTGACAGAGGGTGGCAGTGATGAAGAAGAGTGTCCCAAACAGGCTGGACACGTAGAAACAACAAGTTCGCAAAACTTGCGACCCGACAGGTAAGTTCGCGTTTGCGAAATTGTACAAAAACCCTCGCGAACTGGCAGAAACCCGCGCGAACACAAAAAAAAATCCGCAAATTCGCGAGAATTCGCGGATTTTGCGGATTGCGAGTTTGCAAATCCGCAAAATTCGCGAACGCGAGATTCGCAAAATTCGCCCATGCTTACCCATGAGGCACAGGGTCAGACTAATTTGCATATGGCCATGTCTGAACTGGGGTGGCAGAGTGGGCTAAAGAATGGTGATGGATTATACCCAGATCTGTTGACTGGATGTGAGTGTTTGATTGTTTCAGATGCTCCGTCCATCACCAGCCCCTTTTGTACCACTTTGTTCACCATAAGTTGGCAGGGTGTGCTCAGACGTGAGTCACTTGCTCACTTTGCCACTGGATTCAAGCAAGCCTGGCTGAAGACGGCTGCAATGCCAGAAACTGGTCCTAGGAAGCTTGTTTCCGGTCCAGGGAAGGCATTGCTTGCCAGTTCGGGCTGGACTGTTCCCATGAGGCACAGGGTCAGACTGATTTGCATATGGCCATGTCTGAACTGGGGTGGCAGGGTGGGCTAAAGAACGGTGATGGATTAAAGTGTGAGTGTTTGATTGGTTCAGATGCTCCGTCCATCACCACCCCCTTTTGTACCACTATAATATCCACAGCACACACCTAAATTCAACTATATAATAATAAAACACAAATAAAACTTATTTTAAAATTAAAAGCTATTACATTTAACACCTAATAATTAAATAATTAACATTCATTTAATACCCACTATTTAACCCTTTAAAAGTAAAAACAACACACATAAAATAAACAATTACCCAAAATAAATATAAAATAATTACCATTAACAACTATATATCATTAATTAAACACAAATTACTTCCCACCCTTTACTCCTATAAAAACCACAACACTCAAAATGAATTACACAATTACCATAATTAATTACCACTTAATTTATTAAAATTAATTAACAACCAATTATTAATTCATCAATTAAAAATAAATTACTTCACACCTTTCACAACTTTTTTTTTTTTTTTGTAAATTTTTATTAGCATCATGAGTAACATCAGATACAAATAACTCAAAAAAGCTCAAAATAGTAGGGATATCAAACAAATCATAAGAGATAAAGCATCACTCCAAACAGCATTGAAAATCAATGTATCAGTTAAAACATTAAGACATAATTGATCCACAAATTTTTTCTACTTTTCGTTTTTTCTCCTGTCCCCTAGGTACCGCCAAAGAGCTTTCCATATTATAAATGTCTTTAACCAAGAGCCACCATTCCATAACCATGGGGGGATGACTTTGAATCCAAACCCTGGCAATAGCTAATCTGGCACATGTCAAAAGTATATTCATCAAGTCCCGAGATATGTTATTTTCCCCAGCAGCCCCGATCATAATATCAAGTTGCGTGAGTACAATTGGCCTAGCCATTTTAGCCGAAATAACACTAACTACATCCTTCCAAAAAATAGATAAATCAGGGCATGAAAAAAACATATGAACAATATCTGCCCCTTTGAGTGCACATTTAGGACATTTTGTACGATCACTCAAATCATTATCACAAGCCCATTTTAGAATCCTGTCTGGAGAATAGTACAATTGGAATAAGGTTCTAAACAGCTGTAATTTCAGACTTGACGGTTGAACTGCATTATTTAGACTGTTCAGTGAGGAGGTTATCATATCAGGGGTTACATTCACCTCTAACTTTGTACTCCAATTTTCTGCCACCTTACTGATATCATCCTTGTGTAAAGCAGAAAAAGTCCTATATCCATAACTGATTAATGCTTTGTCAGAATCTCTATACATACAGCTCCAGACTTCGGATTCGGCTATACTGTTAAGGCCTATTCTACGAGTAAGATAATCCTTGATCTGATTGTATTTAAACCAAGCCCCTTCTGGTAGATTATACGTTATCTTTAGCTTTTCAAAAGTAGAAAATTCAATATGGTCATACAGGTCTCCAAGATTACTTATGCCATGATCCGAGAACATAGTGTTAGCTGAATCATGAAACACTCCTGGCAAACCTGGATTATACCAGAGGGGCGTTTTGGCATGAAATAAGGAGATATTATTCCTATTAAGAATAGAGCGCCAAATATTAACCGTGTCTCGAATCGTCTTAAACCGTACTCGTTTAAAGTAGTTAGGGTCATTAAGTCTATACAAAAACATAATAGCCTCCCCCCCTAATATGAATCTATGAAAATAAAGACATTTGTCAGGGACAAGCAAGCTGCGAAAACGAGTTAGAAAAGCAGACCAATAGTACAATTTAAAGTCTGGTAACCCAAGTCCACCTTGATCATAGGGGAGTTTAAGTAAAGATAAAGCCCGTCGTGCTTTCTTATACCCCCATATGAAGCTGCTGATGATACCCTCCAGTCTACTAAAATATGTATTACACACTCCTAAAGGTATAGACCAAAAAAGGTATAAAAATCTAGGCAAGATCTTCATTTTTATTAAGTTAATTCGACCCAGAATCCCCAGCGGAAGTTTATGCCATTTCTTAAGGAGAATAGAAGTTTCTTTTAACAGGGGTTCGTAGTTAAGTGCTATTATTGATTCAGAATTAGAAGAGATTTTTACCCCGAGATATGTTGCCACATTACATACCCCAACTATTGGTGTGAGTGGAGGAGAATTTATGATTACTTGCGTTTTGCTAATATTTAACCGATACCCTGATACTAAACCATATTTATCTGCTTCCGTACCTATACCTAGTATCGCAACAGGGACATTTGTAGAGAAAACCGCTACATCATCTGCATAAGCAGTTATTTTTAGTACATTAAGACCATTTTTAAACAGGATAATCATCTCTTGCTTATGCAGTGTAATCAAAAAAGGTTCTATTACTAAAGCAAATAACAAAGGAGATAAAGGACACCCCTGTCGTGTACCACGTTCGATTGGAAAAGTAGGTGAGCATAATCCTGAATAACATACCTTACCCCTTGGTTGATCGTACAGGGATTTAACCCATTTCAAGTACTGACCTTTTATGCCGAATGCAGCCAGAGCTGTCCAAAGGAAGTCCCACCCCACGCGATCAAATGCCTTTTCTGCATCTAAAAGGATCATACCGAGCGGGGTGGGACACGTCCTAGCAACGTCAAATGCTACTATAGCAGTATTAATATGGGCAGTAGTATCCCGTTTAGGGATAAACCCATGTTGAAATGGTGAAACCATCTGTGACATTAGTGGCGCAAGCCTTGTTCCTAGAATTTTTGCAAATATCTTTGCATCGGCATTAATTAATGATATTGGTCTATAAGACCCTCTCTCTTGTGGGGGTTTACCCTTTTTAAGAAAAAATATAATTTGAGTGTGATTCCAAGATTTTGGAGCTTGTTCTCCTCTGCCAATAGCCTTAATGACCATTAATAGGAGAGGAATTAATTCTTCCATGCATTTTTTGTAAAGCTCTAGGGGAATTGCGTCTTCGCCTACAGCTTTTCCCAGTGCTAGAGAATTAATAGCTGCCTTAATTTCTCCTGCTGTTATATCTGCTTCTAAGCGATCAGCTTGCTCATCCTCTATATTCTGTACAACATTTTCTATCAGATAGGCTTTTATGTTATCTCCTATTGGGGTCGTTTCAGGTGTGTATAGCTTTTGATAGTAGGTGGCAAACTGAAGTAAGATTGATTTAGAATCTTGATGTAGTTGTCCGTCGTCACCTTTTATTTCCTTAATCAGCATTTGGGCTCGGTCTTCTGCCACTTTATATGCCAACATTTTTCCTATCCTCTCCCCACCTTCATATTGATTCAGCCTGTATTTAGCTAATTTGGAAATGCTTTTCTCCCTAAAGAGATTTTTCAATGCTAATCTTAATTCCATTAATTTTAAATTTAAATCTTCGACTTCTTTTGCCCCTGTAGTAGTAGCTAACATCTTAGATAGCCTATCTTCAATATTAGATATATCATCTAGTAGCTTTTTGTTTTGAATTCTACCGGCTTTATTTTGTTGCCAGACAAACTGTTGGGTAAGCCCACGGATGCTAGCCTTACACGCATCCCATACCATCAAAGGAGATGTAGAAAACCTATTGATATCAATAAAATCCTGTATATGCTCTTTCAGCAAGCTCACAAACTTAGTATCGGAGAATAAATACCTAGGAAAGGAGAAAGGCCTAGGTGGGCGCATTTCCGTATCAACTTCTATTGAGAATAAAAGCGGGTTATGGTCCGATGTTACCCTAGGGCATATTGACATTGTACTGGCTGACAGAATAGAGTCAGAAGCTAAGACCATATCGATACGTGAGCAAAGTTTGTGGGCAGATGAGTAATAAGTATAACCTGCTATGTGAGGATATAGATACCTCCAAGCATCTTTAATTGCATGTATAGTGGCCAAGTCTATAAGTGCAGCCCTCGTCTTACGCATCCTCTGAAACGAACCCTTTCTAGTTGTATCCAAATTATAATCCATAATACAATTAAAATCACCTAACACTATCCGCTCCCCCTCCCATGTAAGTAGCTCCATATTAACCTGATCGATTATTCTTGGTTCGTCCTGGTTTGAGGCATAAATCCCACATATTATATATTGGAGGCCTTCCAATGTCACTTGTACCATGGCCCACCTACCCGCTTTATCTGTCATTTTTCTGTTAACTTCCACTTTAAACTGTTTGTGCTTCAGTATAGCCACACCTCGGATTGAAGCATTAAACTCCGTGCTTACCAAAAGATCATAGCCTAATTGATTCAATAAACGTCTATCCTTATACGCAATATGAGTCTCAGTAATAACCACTATTTGAGGGTTGTACATCCTAAGCTCTTCGTATACCAGACTCCTCTTAGTCTGACTGTTTAATCCAGCCACATTCCATGCTAGAAACTTTAGCTGATGCATTTAATCAATTTTAATATGTATTCTGATATGCCTTCTACCCAAAAAAGAAAAGAAAAAACATTGTGCCAAACATGTAAGCTTTCCTTAGCCAACGAAACACAAATATGTTTATACTCATGATGCATTTTTTTTATTATTTCCCCTCCCCCATTTCCCTTGCCTGTTCCTGCCCTACCCACCCTTAAATTGCCCCCCACCCCCCTCCCTTATGCCTACCAAGGAGCCCCCCCACTACCAGGCTGCAGCTGTAGTGGCAACCAAGCGAATACGTTGCCCTGAGGGCCCGACAGATCGGTGTTCTAAAACAGCCATGAATCAAATATCGCCTTCTGCGCTTTATACATCAAAATCAAAAGAAGCTTCCAAATGTAGCAGAAACGAAGACCATAACACCTTTCACAACTATAAACACCATAGAAACACACCTAAAATTCATGACAAAATAACCAAAATGAATAACCAATTGATTAATTACAATTAATTAAACAATTAATAATTTATAAATTAAAAATAAATTACTTCCCGCCCATTACTCCTATAAAAACCACAACATGCACCTAAAATTAATTACACCATTACCATAATTAATTACCTTTAAAGTTATAAACATTAATTAACATCCAAGTATTAATTAATTAATAATAAATTACTTTACACATTTAACACTGTAACATCTCAATTAAACAAATATTAATGCATACAATGTTATCAATAAATGTAATATAATGAAATTACTTCGCACCCCATTCCCCTTTAAACCCCAACATGCTAAGGAACTAAGGGGCTCATTATGATGGCGAAAGGACCGCCACCGCTGGGCCTGGCTGGCGGGGGTACAGCCGGACCGCCGGGCTGGTGGTACCCCCCTACCTTTCCGTGCACAAGGTGGCAGGCAATGCATGGTGCTGCCATGTTGTGCATAGAAATGCACTATGTGCCATTTGTGCATTTCAAACATTGCTGCTGGCAATGATCTGGGGCCTGTATGCGCCCGCCATAGTGGCGGGCACATCCTAATACACGGAGCGGGCCGCCGCATTACCCGCGGCCAGTCCCAGCTTTGCAGCTATGGCGGGCGGACTGACGTCCGCCCACCATCGTAATGAGTCTCTTAAAACGCAACATTTAATAAAAAAATAATAATAAATGTAATATAATTAAATTACTTCCCACCCTATTCTCCTATAAACCCACAATTTCCCAAGGAACTAAAAGCGTAAAATTGAAATACAAAAACTAATCATAACTACTAAAAATGTTACACATATATTAAAAATACAAACAATTCTTGTACAAAAAAATATAATCACATACATATAAAATGTATACTAAAATACATAACAATAATAAAAAACGATATTTTTAACAACTATATTTTGCCAACGATATTAAACACAGTTTTTAAAATCAATATGACTTACCTTAAGTCGATATTCTTGACTGCAATATTCTTGCTATCGATATTTCTGACCCACGATATTAATGACTTGATATTTGTGCAACTCAATATTTTATACTCAATATTCTGTCTCTGCATCAGTTTTTACAGGTCGGGATCCCTTCCTAAATTGTAGGTATAGCTTCCATGCCAAAGTGGAAACAAAAGTATTCTCATACAATGGCTTGGGTTTATAAATCAATAAAAGCAACATATAATGATTCCTGGCATTGTCAACTGAAACACTCTCCGAGAAAATGTCTTTAATATTAGCCTTTGAGATAGAGCACATGGTCTCGGGAGAGACCCAATATGTATCCAGGCTCAGCTTCTGGAATAAAGTTTTTACAGTGCAAAGTCATGGGATATTTCTTGCATATTGTGGAGGCATAAGAGAATTCTAAGGCACATCCGGTAAGATTCTAATGATTCTAATGATTTTGTGGGCCAGAGACTGTGCCAAAATATAAGAAGTCTTTACTCAAGCATATGAGCAATTTTTTTTGTGCCAGGTCTAAATAAAGAGGAGCCAATGAGGTACTCGCTGGGAGGTTTAATTAAAAGCTTAAAGACTTATGCTCATCTGCAGATAGGCTTTGGATTTTTGTACTATCCCATAGCCTCACACCATACAGGACTGACCTTTGAGCCTTTGCACTGTAAGTCCCCAATGCAAGGGCCAACCTTTTGGATATCGCTTTTCTGTCGTTTTCTGCTATATTTACAGTGGGTTGGACCAAGGACAATTGTGCACTTTCTACTTGCGAAGCCCAGCATAGGTTTTTAGTAAGTTTTATACCTAAACAATCAAATTTGTCTCTTACAAAAGGTTACCTTCTTTGAAGAAAATATCATGCATTTGGTCATAGGGCTGTTAAGCTCCAGACCCCGTTCAACACAGAACAGATAAAAAGCATTCAAAATCTGTTGAAGTTCCTGTGGCGATTTAAAAATTAGCAAAGTGTGATCTGCAAAAAGGAGGGCAGGGGCCCTTCACCCTCCTATTCTAGGTGCATCACATCCATCCTTGTTTAAAAACTCAATTACGCCATTGATATATAAAGTAAACAGCGTTGGTGCCAATATGCAATCCTTGTCTTACCCATCACACCTGAGCAATAGTATCAGCATGTAACTTCACTAGAATATCTAATAAAGAGGTGGCTACACCCATTTCCTCAAGCACCCTCCATAGGACAAATGATAAATCACACCACCATCATTTGCATGATTTCAAGGATTTTGTACCACGCTTGTTAAGCACAGTTCCTGAAATTACACTTTTATGCCACTTCTTCTAATTATGTTTGATTCGTAGAAAAAACTATACAGCAAATGCATTGGAAACACAAAATGCCAGCAGCTGTTGTTTGTAGTGCTTTTTATAAACGCATCCTCATATAAAAAATTGATGTGAGTGTACATTTCACACAATAATATAACGTGAAATGATGGATTTGCATTTCCCCTATTTTAATGAATTTTGCTGAAGTTTCCCAGAATTGCACAACTGCAAATTACGCAAATTTGTTACACCTCTATTTCTTATCTGGAGTCACTGACCTTGAGGTTTACTAGCCCACCTGCCTAAAGTTCCACTTCTGTGTGTAGACCCAGACCCTTGACATCTCAACAGCTTGTTAAGTGTGTGTGCATGCATAGCAAGTGTAGCACATACAAGGTGTGTGATTGAGCAAGAGTAATTCAGGCGTGCAGAATTAAATTTGGATAATAGTGACCTGGCATAGCACAAGATGGAAGGTGAGAACTCTGGAAGTTTAGTACCTGCAAACCTGTGGCTGGTGGGAATTGACCCAGACACTGAAGTGGGGGGAGGGGGGAGAGGGAAACAGTGCTCCATGGTGGGGGCACAAGTTATAGTTAACTCACAGAATGATAACTAGAAACTTCAGTATTTTTGTGTTTTAAACATTAGTTTTTAACTCATTTCAACACCTAATTATAATGTCCTTTGAATGTACTAGTGAATATGTAGAATTTTCTGATGCTAGGGAGGATGACATTTTCCTACCTGACTGTAATGTCTAACAGTTTTTAAATATGTTTATATAGATACAGATGTAACTAATAAAAAGTGCACCATAACCAGTGTTTTTTTTAAATTCTATTGCCTCTCGTTCCTGTGCTCCTAAATTCAGGAAATGTATTTTTACCCATCTGACATCAGCTTTCACAATTCCCTCAGGCTTTATAAAGATTTCCGGGCGCCCCAATTTCATAAACGTTGCCTTAATATAGAAAAGCCACTGTATCTCATTAACTCTCTCTAGAGCAAGACAATCTTTTAGGATCCGGTGATTTAGTGTAAGCTCCGGGTCCAACCATGTTTTGACCCAACAGAGTAAAGGGGCCATACTCGCTATATCGGACACATATCCCATGCCCAGCTCCTGATGAGTAGCAAAGGTTACAGTAGATTGGGGGAGGGACAGAAGTAAGCGAAAAAATTTATTTTCGGCCTTCTGAACCCCATCACTTTGTTTATACCCCCAGATAGCGGCGCCATATGTCGCAATCGCCAAACATTTTGCTTTTTAAATGGAGAGGATAGCCTCACAGGGTTTACCTCTTGGGCGCTTTGCAAAGCTGAGTAGCGCTAAAGATGATCTTCCTACAGCATTTGTTTTAGCTGTAAACTGAGAAGCCCACAAACTTTTATCGTCAAACAAAACTCCCAGCTATGTAAACACCTTCACCCTTGTGACCTCTGCCCAATTGCAATAAAAGGTTCTCACATTGCTCTTACGGGAGCCTAAAGACGTAACATGCGACTTAGCAATGTTAACCACCAGGTGTAAGTACTTCATAAAGTCCCCAAATGAATTCAGTAACCTTTGGAGAGCCAATGGGGTGCGTGTCAATAACACTGCGTCGTCCGCGTATAGGAGAACAGGGATGGTAATGTTTCCTATACGCTGGATATCCGGTGTGGTTTTTGTCAGGGTCTTGTCTAAGGCATTTACATATAGGGTGAAGAGCAGGGGGGCCAAAATACACCCTTGGCGAACCCCTCTTCCGGATCTAAAGTGTCTTCTGCAATTGCCTTCCTGCGTCATCCTGATAGACGCAAACAAATCCCTGTGCAAATCCACTAAAAGTATACCAGGGGGGATCAATACCTAAATCGAGAAGGATAGTCCCCAGCCTTGATCTGTTCACCAGATCAAAGTCTGTGACAAATCCATAAAACCCAAGTAAATAGACACCCTAGAGGCTACAGTGTATTTGTCTATTAATAAATACAGGTTGAGACACTTGTCCAGGGTGCTTCTGCCTGATCTAAATCTATATTGGACATTTGTCAGGATCTCATTCTCTGAGACCCACTCTGTTAACTTGGCTACAATTACTTTACCCAGAATTTTAACAGATGAATCTATTAATGATATGGGCCTATAGCATCTAGGTTTTTTCACAACCTTTGGCATAACTTTATTGTCCTTTGAAATGTTCGACTCTTGTGGGTCCTTTAAGGAAGTTAGAGTCGGTTACACGTGACTCTGATCACATGATGCGGCATGTAACGTAATTAAAATTTTGTTGAACTCGTTTGAGTCACGGTTTAATCTGACTCGATTTGGTAGCTGGAAAGAGAATCGCCATAAACAGCGAGACCGGTAAGAATACATTCTGTAGTTTACATGCACCTCATAATGCATAAGGGTCGCACTCTTGGTACACATTTAATGTTGCGATTCTTCGCTACAAGCGTTCAGTAGCATGGAGGAGTGGTTATTTGTAACTGTGTGAATGACCAATATAGAACACGGTGCATAAACTGTTGCCGTGTTCCAAACGCCACAACAAACATTTGAATTCGAAACACTTGTAATATGTTATTTTACGCACTTTAGAATGCGCAGCATGAAGTAATGCTTACAGTAATGTGGTTGCACGTTTAATAATGGATTGAGTTTGAATGCACTAGAACGTTCACTATGCATTGAGCACCTTCAGCTGTTATTTTTGAGTTCTCGAGATCTAGAACGGTAATATTCACACACTGTATTTTGAAGAGTTATCATTCTTATAATAAGTATCTGTTTAGAGTTTAGTTTTGAGCAAGCTATGAAATAACATTGGACTGAATAGAATTATGATTTATGTCATTTTTTGTTTTAGACCCCTGAAGAAGGGTCCGGTGTATGGACCCGAAATGCATTGGGTTTGTGAAATTCATGGATAAAATATAATTGGATATTAATATCGTTGCTTTTAAAGAATCAAAACGGATGATCTTGAAGAATAAAATTCATGAAAAGAATAAGAATTATGGTTGGAATATTGCATTTGTTTAATGATTTTTTTGTAAATTTTTGGATAAAAACCTTTTTGGGTTTAAACATAAAGTGTGCCATACTGCAATTGCTACAATAGTTAATTGTGGATGCGTTAAAAATTAATGTGGGCACTGATGGCTGGTGGTGTGTGTGCCTGTAGAAAATGTGCACTGATGCTGTGTGGTTGTGTGTGTGTGGTTGTGTGTGTGTGTGTGGTTGTGTGTGTGTGTGGTTGTGTGTGTGTGTAGTTGTGTGTGTATGTGTGTGTTTGTGGTTGTGTATGTGTGGTTGTATGTGTGTGATTGTGGGTGTGTGTGTGCTTGTGGTTGTGTGTGTGGTTGTATGTGTGTGTGTGTGGTTGTGTGTGTGTGATTGTGTGTGTGGTTGTGTGTGTGGGATTGTGTGTGTGGTAGTGGGTGTGTGGGTGTGTGTATGTGCTTGTATGTGTGTGTGGTTGTGTGTGTGGCTGTGGGTGTCTGTGGTTGTGTGTGTGCTTGTGTATGTGTGGTTGTATGTGAGTGTGGTTGTGTGTGCGTGGTTGTGGGTGTGAGTGGTTATGTCAAGTCAAGTCAAGTCAATAAATTTGTATAGCGTGCTACATACCCAGAGGGTCTCAAGGCGCTAGAAGAAGGGTGGGGAATTACTTGTCAAATATCCACATTTTAAGTTGCTTTCTGAATGCTAGGTGGTTCTGAGTAAGGCGAAGATGAGTGGCGTGGTTGTGTGTGTGTGGTTGTTTAGACGTGGTTGTGTGTGTGTGGTTGTGTGTGTGGTTGTGTGTGGTTGTGTGTGTGGTTTTGGGTGTGTGTGTGCTTGTGTGTGTGTGGTTGTGTGCGTCGTTGTGTATGTGCGTGTTCTTATGTGTGTGTGAGTGTGGTTGTGTGTGGTTGAGTGTGCGTGGTGGTGTGTGCATGGTTGTGTGTGTGCGTGGTTGTGTGTGTGTTGTTCTGTGTCATCGTGTGTGCCTGGTTGTGTGTGTGTGGTTGTGTGTGTGTGTGGTTGTGTGTGTGTGTGGTTATGTGTGGTTGTGTGGTTGTGCGCAGTGTATCGGGCTAGGCGCGAGACGTAAAAATGTCCGAGGCTTTTTGTCTTGATTCAGTTTGTTTTGTTTCCTAAACAGCATAAAATGTGAAAAATGGAGCTGGAGCAGGTGAGAGGCGCTGCCAGGAGCCTCCTGTCCGGACTTGTAGAGCTCCGCGGAGCACCCGGGTTAAGATGGAGAGATGTCCGTAACATACTGCACCCTGATTACCTTAAGGTAAAGGAAGCCTCCTTTACTACTTGCAGCTGCGCTCTGCCTTCACAGTGCATCACAAGCACCAGAGTTTAAAGAAAGCTTCTTTACTACCTGCAGCGGGAAACGTGCTGTGTGCCCACATAATGCACCTCAACCACCCATGGACAGAAGAGAGCTGTCTTACTACCCGAAGCAGCAAACAACCTGAGTAAAGGGAGAGGTGCAGTCTGCCCAAATACTGTACCACAGCATCCGAGAACCTGCAGCAGCACCACCCCATGTCTGAACACATAATGAAGAACGGCCACACAGGGCTGAAGGGGGTTTCTATACTACATGCTGCACCAACTGAAGCACAGGGAACTGCTTTCAACCATCATACTTCACAAGCATGTAGACTAAAAGATGACTACAGAGAGATCGGCTGCCTGGACACACCCGGCTTGACAGCCACCCATGGACGGGGGCGGGCTGCTTTACATCACACATGGAGAGGCGATGGCTGATTTACTCCTTGCAGCAGCAACACCCCATGCAGAGACCTGCTGTTGGACTCACTGCACCACAACCACTCATGGATGGGGGGTGGTGGGCTGCTGTCTACCCACAGAATCTGCAACCACCCACAACCGAAGGGGAGCTTCTCGACTACCTGCGGCAACCCATGGAAAGAGAGAACTGCTCTCTACACATACTGCACAACAACTTCTCAAAGCTGAAGGAGGTGCGCTTTCCCATAATAACCCAGAGACGATAACCAATGTCTCTCAAATCTCCTCAACTGAATAACCACAAGATGCGGTGTAGCTGCAGGTGCCCGTTAGCGTCAGTAACCAGCCCTTGCTGCATAACATGCACAGCTAATAAATTGGGCAATGAGCTGCTCAGTCTCGTTCCAGCCCAGCCGCACAAGCAGAGAAAGGGCTCTCATTGCCTTGTATAACCCCACCACTCAACCAACCTGCCCAGTTAACATATTTGTAACACACCGGGTGAAATACCGACAGTCTGTGCTCCAAGAAAGTGAAATTGGCGCACATGCTATTGCACTGCTAACAACCTGAAAGGTGCACCACTTCCAAAAGCACAGAAGGTGTTCAGTGCTCCACCACAGATAAAGGGACGGAGCCCATGCAAGTATCAATAAGGAATGTGCTACACACATTCAATGCCAGCTGGCAAAGAAATTCGGATGCAGGCACCTTTATTATTGCACTAAGGCTCAAGATACAAGGAGGGCTGCTCTGCTGAGCACCACACATTGCCACGCAAATCCATGCCAGTCCTGGAAAAAATAAAACCTGCCCCCGGATCCACAGGAAAAGTCAGTTCATAATCCAGGGGCTATCTACCAATGTGACACTGCACCACACAATACAGGGGCGGCAAACGGAGCTCTGCAAAAGCCTAATGACAGAAAGTGTGCTGATAACAAACGACACCACCGCACAAGGCCACTAAAACACCATCAAAGAATTATTCCACTACGGTACGAACAATACAGAGGGTGTTCTGTGAGTATGCAATGCCACCACGGAATGCAAAGATGACATGCCCTCCATGCGTGGAAAGAATTGAATCTCAAGCACAAAAAGAGTTAGAATGGGCAACTCTATGGCAAGAATAAGAGTGGGTGGTATGTTCACTGCCTCACGTAAAAAACACATGGGCGATTCACCTTTAGAACTATTACAGCATGCAAGGAGGGTGCAATATTCATATACATCAAAAGAAATCGGCGCCGCCCGCTATCTCAATAAAAAAGAGAGCGGTGCAGCCCGCTATCCCAATAAAAACAAGCATCATCCGAAGGCAGCGACTGAAAGCAATCACTTTCGTGATCGCTATTGTAAAAAAATAAAAAAAAGCCTGAGTGGTATGCGAGCGTGCGCCACTGCGAGGCATGTTTTCAATTATGGCTCCCGTGTCAGGGCACGATAATTGAAGACATATGGGCGTTGGTGCGCGTAACAGACACCTATAGGCCATGGTCGGAGCTACGCGACCGCCTATTGACTATTGCGTGTTCTGTTAAAAAACAACACACACGCAAAGTCCAATCAAAATGGACCATAGGAAATGAACACGCACAAGTGTGTGGAATTTCCAGGTCCATTTTGAAAACCCAGAGAAAAGGACTCTCGCTGCGTGAACACTGCTGCGCAGTGTAACGCTAGGCGCGAGGCCTAAAAATTATGATTCTTTTAAAATCTCGTGAATGTGGTTGCACAGCTTTCCCTTCACTAAACCAATTTTATGGTTCCTGGCAATTTCAATGGATCACACGAATGATCCTAATTGCAAGGTAGTAAATTAGCTCAGAGAATTGCTTGAAAGCAAATTTGGGGAATTGGGCGTTTGGTCCCATGCACTTCAGACTTTCTTTTTCCGAACTTGCTTATTTACAAATTATTTGGTTGAATAATTTTTAGCTTGAAGCCAATCTGAGAAAGGGACCCAACATAACCTTACCTAGACTGTCCAGAGTTTAGAGTAAAATCTCTGAGTCTCTTCTTTCAGATTGCATCCTGTCCACTTTATCTAATATAACTGGTATCATAGACTCAGATGCAGTTAATTTTAATCTCTGAAACCGTTGCCTTTTGAAAAGGACTAAACCTATTGCTCCTTGGTTTTAGACATCTTTAAGGTAAGAAAAAAGGTTCTATAAAATACTCCAGAGACTCTTATCGCACTAGTGCCCTTGGAAGCTTGCTGCTTATCTGGACAATCCTGCTGGGCTGGTTGCTGTGCTCTCAGGGAACTGCTCGCGGAACCCGCTTCGCGGGTCCCGCTTCGTAGAGGAGGAAACAACTGCTGTCACAGGGGAGCTCAGGGGCAGGGCAGGGCTGCGAGCGTTTGTGCGGGGACTCCATCTCTCAGGAGTCCCTGCTTGGCCAATTGGAACCACCTGGCCCGCTCTCCCTGCTAGCCCCACCCCCCTGCATGGTCCCCACCCTATAAGAACCAGACTACTACCCGCGACGCGGGAGCGCGCCGGGAGAAGCCCGGACAAGGGTGGGCCGTCTGTGGCTGGGCCCACTCTCTGTCATCATTTATTGCCACACGGACACCATTTTAACGAGTGAGCCATTTTGTCTTCTTGTTTTGTTTAATCTACGGACCATTGTTATAGTCTGCCCCTGTGCCTCGAGAGGTCCTGCTCTGGTTTACATTGTTTTCTTTCCCCTTTTAAGCATCACTGACTGCTAAGTATGTCTTCCCCCCCAACTACCCCTGTACAGAGTCCCCTACAGCCTAAGGTAGGGCCAACAATCTTGGGTTCCCTAGACAAGTACTTTAGCCGGGCAACTCGAGATATTGACAAAGAGATTGCTCAGCTGAGAGACGCGCCGAGCGTAGGCAATCTATTGAACTCCTCAAACTTCCTTTGGAGAAACGGCCACCTTTGGGTCTTCTGGCATCGGTTCCCTCTTCACCACCTTTAACCCTGCCAGTGGTAGTAGAAAAGCCCCATGCTTCTTCCCAGTCACCGAGTCTGACTAGGGTGGAAGGCAAGTTAGGATTAGACCCCCAGACCACAAACATCCCCTCGGTCGTTGTCTTGACCACCCTGCCTACCACTTCGCCTACTATTTTAATTGATTCTTCTATTGGTGAGGAAAATACTGCCCAATCGAGTGTGCCACCCCATGCGGTTTTTAATAAACTTCGCATTAAAAGAAAAAGACTGATTACCCTGAGGAAGAGTTGTCTTCCTAAACATCCTAAGAAAATTAGGAAACTTGGAATAGGCTTGGGAACTCCTTGTAAGCCTAATGGGGTTGGCTCTGGTGGGGTTCAGGTTTTTAAGGATGGAGTCACCCCGGTTAACTCTGCATCTAACCCTAGTGATCCTCCGGTGACAGGGTCGGCTGAGATTTCATCCCTAGATTTACCTTTACTTCTGCAGCTGGAGAAGTTGATGAAGTCTTTACTGACCCCCATCGAAGAACGAGTCAAAAGGTTAGCTGATCAATTAGATTGCTTTGAGCAACCTACCCTAGACAACTTCTTCTCAACTAAATCCCTAATTAAAACCCACCTTAAGAAGGGGGACAGTAATAATCCTACTAAAATAAGTGGGCTGGCAAGTAGTGTACCTGCTACAGAGCCTCTTCCCCCTGTTGTTATTACTACAACGAGGCCTCAGCTTTCAGGGCAAATCCCTAAGATTAATTTACATCCACCAGATCACTCACGGGACAATACTTCCCAACCTAAAAAGCGCTTAGATACTGTGGTCACGGGTACCAATGATAGATCTATAACTGGAAACCCTGGTCCCAAAAATCCCCATGCCTCACTTCAAAACCCAACGACCCGCCCTGCTGCTCTCGCCCCTAGTCTACCCGACACAATCCCTACTAGAGCGCCCCGCAGGGTACCACCCATGAATCTGCCTCCAGACTCCTATCCCTTTGTCGCTATCCTTACCAACGTACCACCATTGTTGGTTGGGCAGAGAGAATCCTTCCAGATGCTGAAAAACAAGGCAATGCAATGGTTAAGGATCAATAGACCACTGCCCAGGGAAGTGGATGGGCTGATTATTGGTGTAAGAAGGACAGGTTGGGTAGGTTGTACTCCTAAGCGATTGGAGGGGAATTGTATAGTTGTTAACTTTAAAGATCCCAGGGTAGCAAATCTAATTACGAGGCAGAATTTGGACACAAGCAGTGCTGGAAGTGGTGTAGTCGACCTAACCTTCTTCTACACGAGACCACCAGGTATTCAATTTGGCATAACCCCAGAAGCAGGTTGTTATCATAACTTCCCCTCTCCAGGATTTGACCCTTTCACTGTACCTTACCAGCAGGGAAACCATGATAATGTACCAACTTTTAATCGTTTTGAAGTGATGGCAGATCCGGGGTGGGTTGATTGACAAAATGGTAATCATTTCCAGGGATCGAGATATGAAGAATTTAACTCAGATTATACCATGATTAACTGGGAAAGTATGAATTTTGAGGCAATGTGTGGGGAGTCTGTATCAACTCCTGGGGTATTAGAGAATGAGGATCTAAATGAAACTAGTACTTATTGGGAAAGCATGAATTTAGAGGCAATGTGTGGGGAGTTTGCATCAATTCCTGGGGTATTAGAAAATGAGGATCTAAATGAAACTAGCATTGTTGGTATCCAGGAGGTTGTGTATAATAACGAGGACAAAAACCTAGATGAGGAGGGGTACGTAGGAATCCTAACTAGTCATTCTGGGGCGCCCCATGTAGGATTAGCTCCTATAGATGGTTCCAGTTCAGGTAAGATGGTCTCATGGAATGTCGCTGGACTGAGTAGCAAGCTGGCATCCCAAAATTGGATAGACTTCATCAACGGTTTTGATGTATGTCTATTCCAAGAGACATGGGCTTGCGATCCTATATTCCTTCCTGGCTATTTAAACTTCTCAATTCCGGCTAGTAAAGGTGAGAAGGGTCGACCTATGGGGGCCTAACAATTTGGATACATCAAGGCCTACCCGTAACAATCTGTCAGAGAATAAAATTCAAAATCTGTTGTACTATCCACAAGTGCTTGTTTGGAACTGGCCCTAGATACCTGACTGAGATTTTTAAGCCTTACTATCCTGGTAGAGCTCTACGCTCCGAAACTCAAGCCTTACTCCAGATTCCCAGGATAAAAAGAGAAAGACAGGGAGGTCGAGCCCTCGCCTACAAAGGTCCTGTTCTGTGGAACTCACTGCCCCTAGCCCTCAGACTAAATTCCAACCTTACCACCTTTAGGAAATGCCTGAAGACGTTCTTATTTTCCACCCAGTAACTCCAATAATGCTACACAGACATTTTTCTGTACCTGCTCTGCTATCGGTAACAAAGCGCGAAGATATCTCCTCGGAGATCGATTTCCTGCGCTATACAAGACCGAAAAATAAAATAAAAATAAAATGGTGGAATCGGGTTGCAATGATATCCAAATGATAAGAATGGTATTAGACCATTGGGGAGGACTAGACATTTATAATGTCTATGTCAGGGGCAGTACTAAAGGGAAGTCACCTATCCTAGAGGCCTTGTCCTCTCTTTTGGAAAAGCAGTCCTTGGGCAACAAAGTTATAGTTGCTGGCGATCTAAACAGGACTTTTGAACCTCTAGATATCTCTGACGATCCTTTGGGGCGAGAGGAAGATACGCAATGGGGTGTCCCAACTCTAGATCTGGCCCCGGTTAGGCGGTGGACAAACAACATAATACAATTGAATGCCATCTGCCAGGAACAGGGACTGAGAGCCCTAAATGGGAGAACGAAGAGTGACAGGGGAGGTGTCTGCACATTCGACAATGGTCGTAGCCAAAGCCGGATAGACTATGTCCTTTGTAGCCTGAACCTGTGGCAGTTAGTATGCGACATGGAAATAAAGGGCAGATTGGAGAGTGATCACAATCCTCTCTGCGTGGCCCAAAACTGGTGGTCGGTCTCAATAGGGAATTTTCAATCGACCAATGGTCCTCTGCCTGATATGACTAACGACATGCGTAGATTGAACTGGCCGAGTGAATTGGCTAATGTGGAATCCATGGCATTTATAATCTCTGAGGTGGATATTGCAATCACCGCTATGGAGGAAGCAACCCCAGTAATCCCAGGGTCTAGGGAAATAACTGATATTCATGATAAACTCTTTTCCCTTCTAAAACCGCACTTCCTGAGGCCCCGTAAGACAAACAGCAAACAACCACCTAAACTAGCAAAGTGGTATAATCACCAGTGTAGGGAAGCTAGGCTAAGTTTGGGTAGAGCAATTCGGAGTAGGGACAGGGTAGCGATTAGTGGCGCCAGAAAGCATTATAAGGCCAGCCTATCCCTAGCTAAAGAATTATGGGACAAACAGAATTGGGCCGAACTAAAGGAGGCCTCGGGGGCTAAGGACTCTAGGTTATTCTGGAATATTGTTAAGTGGGGTAGAGGTGGAATTCCAGACAAACCCGTTAACAACGTCCCAGAGGGTGCCTGGGTAGATCACTTCGAACCCCAATATGCTGAGACTGCACAGTATAAGGATGTGGAAGCAATCTTAGCTGTATATTCCACTGGGAATGTATTCACCCTTAAAGAAACTGAAGACGCTCTATGCACTGTCCCCGGGGGAAGGGCCCCGGGTCTAGATGGTGTACCAGCTGATGTTTTCATTAATGATAAGGCGAGGTGGGCCAGATATATATTCCTTTTGGGAAATGCCATTGCGAAGGGATCGGCTGTCCCGGAACTATGGAGGGGAGCGATCATCATACCAATATACAAAAAAGGGGACCGGTCTCTTCCGGGTAACTACAGGCCGATAAGCTTGATCGCCACCGTCCAAAAAGTGGTAGGTAGGATGGTGGTCAACAAATTAATGGATTGGGTTGACGAGAACAATGCCCTGTCCCCTTACCAGGCTGGTTTTCGGCGGGCCACTAGTACAGTTGACCAAGTGTTTCGTTTTGCTCTGCTACAGTGGGGGGCGGTGGTGCTTGGCGAAGGCAGCCTGTATGTTACTTTTGTTGACCTGCGGGCTGCCTTCGGCCTGGTCCCAAGGAGAAAGCTCTGGGCAGTTCTGAGCGAAATGGGTCTTCCGGCAGAGCTACTTACCCTGATAATGAGGCAACTTCGCCAAAATCCAATGGGGCATGCATGGTGAATCCTCTGTTGACTTCCCGGTTGAACGTGGTGTGCGCCAGGGGTGCGCAATGGCTCCCCTGATTTTCTCTTTATTCATCAATGGGATAGTGGCTCGAATGCTGGACGCCAGTGTAGATGCGCCTTCGTTTGCGGGCCTCAGGGTTCCGATCCTGATGTTCGCCGATGATATGCCGATTCTATCCAAAACTCCAGGCGGTCTGCAGCGAGCTTTGAGTATTTTCGACTCTTTTTGCGGGGAGCACGGCCTGGAAGTCAATGTGGGTAAGACCAAGCTGATGGCCTTTGCATAAAAACGTAGACCCAGGCCAAAAATATTCTTGAACAACTGCCAGTTAGAGGTGGTTACTGTATTTACCTATCTTGGGATACAGATAACAAACGATTTGAGATGGTCCCAGCACATAGAAATGGCGGTCTTGAGGCACCAACAGATCTCGGGGGCACTTCGGGTGGAACACAAAAAATCTAAGTCCAAACCAATAAAACCCGTTTTGGCAGTATGTGACGCCAAGGCTCTTAGGTCTGCTCTTTATGGGGCTGAGCTGTGGGGTTTTGGGAAGCTCCTCTCCTTGCAGACCTCTGAGAACAGGTTTTTTAGGGGAATTACAAGACTCCCGCAGAGTACCCCACTGATTCCCCTTGGTCTTGACCTAGGGAGAAGAGCAGTTAGTGACCTAGCGAGGTTGCGCCTGATTCTCTATTGGAGACGCCTCTGGACTACCCCTGAGATCCGGCACTATGCAGAGGGGTTTTTAGCCATAATAAATGCTGATGCCTTTCATAAGATAGTTTGGCTAAAAAATCTCAGGTCTGCTTTAGGCGATCTTGGTCACTCAAATTTATGGGACAATCCAACCGGGGAACCCTTTCCAAGCAAAAATGCGATTAAAGATCTATATTGGGATCGGGTTGCTGAAAGAGTCTGGAACAAAACTAAATCCGACTCCATGACGGGGCGCTTTGTGGTAGTCAAACTTTATCCAGTTTTGGAACCTTATTGGGACAGCATAACCAACCCTGGGGACAGGAAGCTTTTTTTCCAGTTAAGATCAGGTGTTCTTCCATTGAGATCACTGACAGGTAGGTGGAGGAGTTCCTCCACCTCTTGTTGTCCAGCTTGTGGTGCATCAAATGAAAGTATAGGCCACTTCTTATTCTCTTGTAAAGCTTATGCCACCCCGAGAAAAGTCTGGTTAGTCCCTGTTTGTAAAAAGTTAGGGACATCCAGGGGTGTCGAGGCCTTATGAATCATTTGCACTTCCACCCATATGCCTGTAGTCCTAGCAACAGCCAAGTACCTGGAGTGGGCATGGTCTATCAGACGGAGGGCTCTTCTCTAGAGTACATCGATTGGGGTATCCTTTCTGGCATCTGTGCAATCATGTACCAAAGTTTTATATTGTTTTTTTGATCTGATTAATTGTCTATGTCTGCACAATTTTTCTTAAAATTACTGTAATAATGAGGAAGCAATTTTTAACGATGTATTTTAAATGTATGCTTTTATGAGTCTAATCCTCGAATAAAGCTTTTGAATTGAATTGGTTCTATAAAATACTCCAGAGAAAATGACATAAATCTTACATTTCAGTTGCAAAAAATAGTTATAAACTAGCTCTAAGGACTTTTTGCAAATCGATGCATGGGGCACATGACGAATATTTCTCATTGCAAATTGCAACTGTAAAACCTCATGAAATCTTAAAAAAATGGTCAGTCTTTTCTCTCCCCTGCTACAATGGAAAACAGTTACCCCTATCTTGAAATTATGTAATAACCTGGCTGAAATTTTTTATGAAAAAATGGTGACCGAGTTCACACGTAGCATTCCTTATTTTAGACCAGATGATGTCAGCACGAACGTAAGCCTTCATTAAGTGATTTTGATGCCATATCGCTTGAGGCTTCTGTAAATGAACTCTCTAAGTGTAAATCTTGGTATCGCTTAGACCCCTGCCCTCCTCGTGTCTTAAGTTTTGGTATCCACAACCATAAATCAAGCTCTTAATCACTTCTTGAATTATTCTTTGATAACCACCACAGTGCCTGTGAGCTGGCAAAAAACCACACTTGTTCCCTTTGTTTAAGAAACCTAAAGGTGACCCGGCAGTTTTTATCAATTTCAGACAAACTTTGCTCCTGCCTGCAAGATTCTTGAGAAATTTGGCAACCAATGCGCCACCTCCTCTTGACACTACTGGTCCCAGGGACCCTATCCTCTTGGGCCATTTTTATTTATTAAGGGGAGGGGTGACCCGCCCCCCTAATGGAGCAAAAAGTGTCCAAAGCGACTTCATCCCTCAGGGACTTTCTGTTTTCAAGGGGAGGGGGCGTGGCCTCCCTCCCCAAGCCATTGTGGCTCCAGGGGCTTCAGCACTTGGGGCCTTAGGTGGGTGCCCAGACTCACAGAACTCCCACAAAACACTATTTTAGGGCCATGGTGGGAGTCTGTAGGGCCCCCAGGCTCTGCTGGCTCCACTTATGCACCTATCCTGAAAAGTAGATCACAGCTTAGGCTAGTAAAACTTAAAAGAAAAAGAATAATACTTTTTTATGTTACATTATTGGTTGTTATTTCATTTCAAACGCCGAGCAAATTATAAAATGCGACAGCAGCATTCATCTCATTTTTAAATAAATAATGAATTCATGTAAATATATTACATTAAATAAAATACTTTTTCAAAGATGTATGTAAAAACATCCCAGCTAAAGTAAAATGTTTTAAAAATTACAAAAATGCATGTATAGAATTGTTAGAACTGGTATTCTTGATGTGGTTTCCCCAGACTTTTTTGCCTCTACCTCCTGTATTTTTACTGTGCGCTGGATTTCTTTTTTGCTCCTTGTGTAAACTGTGAATATGATTGGTTACCCATGAATGGCATATTTGATTTACCGATAAGTCCCTACTAAAGTGCACTATGTGCGCCCAGGGCCTGTAAATCATATGCTACTAGTGTGCCTGCAACAACAACCAAAACGGCCAATACTGATAAACACTAGACCAGTTTTCAAAGGCACACAAGTCAATAATCAAAAATGTGCCATGTTTAATTAATAAACTTTTATTTTTTTTCAAAGTCAGATTCTTTTATCTTTTTATACACTTTTTTTGAAACATCGCCACAGGTTAATACAAAAATACAAAAAAACACAATATTCAAAAATAGATATATATACACCACTCATACAAAATGTATTCCAATCAATCAAACACTTTTCATGCACTCAACCCACAGTACTTCACTCATACTACACAATCAAACTCATACGCAAAACAGTCCCTTAAGTTCCAATATTCAAGGATCCTTCTGTATAGAATGGGGAAAAGGACCCTAAACCCACAAACAATGCAATAGATGTTAACCAGGCTTGGTTGTGTTAACCCAAAATTAAACTAGACAAAATACATACCCACATATTTTACAATACACAACAAGCCTTAACTGTCTTAAACAATGCATTTGTTTGTTAACGACAACAAAAACGGTCTACGCGTTTCAAACCCTATTAATCATTGGATTCTCCTCAGGACCACCAACAACTGTATTCTAGATCCAACAGTGATCAATAAAGTTTCAGACCAATTTGTAAAAAAGTAACATAAAGGAACGGGGAAATGTAGATTCACATATCACGGACTCGAAGTGTCCGATATCATGGGGTGGATCTTAATCCAATAAGTCCAACCGTAAATACAAGCGGAACTGTGCAGGAAGTGCTCAAAGTCCTTTAAGAAACCGGAACTGAGTTTTTTGAAGACGTCATGCGTTCTAATTTTCATGTAACGGTCTAATTTCTAACTATCAAAGAGAAAACAGGAACAATTATCCGAGCATTTCTTGTGCAGCATTTAATTGCAGCAGCTCCATGCACGCAGCATTTACTTCGTGCATGTGATTTCTCAATAGTATAACTCCTCGTAGTGGGACGAAAAACGGCTGTTCCCTTCACAGTGGCTTCCAGCACTGATTGTGCCACCGACGTCAGTAGTCATCCAAATATATCTCAGACCTGCCACTGAACTGTCTGCGAGTACAGTGTTTAACTGCCATGTTGACCAAGTAAGTGCACCCACTTGCCAGGCCCTAATGTTACCTTTCTTACATGTAAGTCACACTTAAGGTAGGCTCAAGGTACCCCCTTGGGCAGGGTGCAGTGTATGTTAAAGGTAGGAAATGCTCTGGTGTGTTTTACATGTCCTGGTACTGAAATTCTGTGTATTTCATTTTTCACTATTGCAAAGACTAGCTCTCCCATAGGCTATCATTGGAGTGCCACACCCTGTGCCTCATGTGCGTTTACAGTACTCCCTATAACATAAAACAGGGGGCTTCTTTCTTTGTTAAACATAACTCCTACAATTTAAATGTCACCTGTTGTCTTTATGTTGAAATCCTTGTCAAACGTTTGTTTTCCCTTTAGTAAACCTTGCCTGAGGCCTGTCTTTAAATGTGTTATGATTAACAAAGGATGAGCGCTGGGGCCATATATAAGCGGCCGTCATCTTGGACTCACTGCTTGGCTTTGCAGTTCCTGCTTTGTTGGATGACCACACCCGATGTTTTTTTACGCTTATTCATGTACCCCTTCCGCATCCTGGAAGAAACGGTCTAGCTTTTTGTACATTCTTGACCTTCCGTTTACTTTCGAGAGAAGATTGCTTCTGAGGCTCCCAGCGAGGAGCAGGCTTCTGAGATGAGGAACAGAGTTGTATGACGCTGCATTGGAACTCTCTGCACAGCGTGTTGTGTCATTGTGGACATTGCTAAAAGAGACTCCTGCTAAGCGGTGAGACTAGTTCAGTGTACTGTTTTATTTATTCCCGGAAATCTGTTTTGTACTTTGGAGCATCATTTTAATTAAAAGGTCAGTGCACTGACAAAGATCACAGTTCGTTTGTATAAAGCTGGCCAGTATTTTTGTTTTGGGTCTCTCTTTGTGGAACAGTTGTATCTACTGCTACTTTTGGAAGAACCTTTATTTATTTAATTTTTTTACCTTACCATCCTCATGTGTAATAATTTGGGGTAAGTGTTGAAGGGTATTGACACAAAGAAAACCATACCATAAGAAGAGCGTTCTTCATCCTATTAATAATTGGATAGTTAACAGATGTTTCTTTTCTTTTTCTTCTCTTCCTTTATAGAAACCTGCTTACCTAAAACACAAGGTCTTTTCTGGAGCTAAACCAGTGTCATCCAGGGTGGAGATATGACTAGATATTTCCCCCAATTTGTGTGATCATCCAGTCCTACTTCCTCTTACTCCCAGTGGGGAGTAGCTTTGTTTATACTTTTGAAGTCACATGTGAATATTCTTTGTAAGGAGATAGTAGGGCCATCTTCGCTTCTGTGGATTTCCCGATTGCTACTAAGGTATATCAAGCACAGTGATAGCAATAGTTGACAGAAAACTGCCTTGTAACATTTTGCAAGTGTAACTTTCAATTGGGAATAGCTAGAGATTCTGAGTTTAGACTCTCGGAACTCAGAATTTAATAACACACCTTTACTGTGTTTTTCAAGTTGTATTTTTGAAAATGCCACTTTTAGAATGCAAATGCAAAAGCAACAGTTGATGGACAGAATACATAACAATGTCATACATTCACCATGCCATTCCAGTTTGAACCCAGCCATATGAAAATCATGGAAACAGTCCAGCTCGAACTGCCAAGCCAGGTCCTCCCTGGACTGGAAACAAGCATCCTAGGACCGGTTTCGGGGTTTCACCCCTCATCAGCCAGGATAGCTTGATTCCAGTGGCATGGAGAGCACCGGAGAGCACAGTACAAACGTCTGGGCAGACCCGTCCCACTCGGGGTGACAAACGCAAAAACAACAGTTGATGGACAAAATCCAGAACAATGTCATACATTCACACCAGTACAGAGCTATGGGCCTAAATCCATAATTTCTGTGATAATACCATGCCATTCCAGAGCAAAAGAATGATGGATTAAACCCAGATCCCGGTGACTGGGGGTGAATTTTTGAATTGTCCAGCATTCCGTCCATCAACTGTTTCTTTTGCACACTTTTAGAATGCAGGCATTTTTCTTCTGTGACCATCCTGTGTGCCTCTGCCTGCTTGTGGATTCAACATCTAGTTTTAGACTGACAGAGGCTGTTTGTGCATTCACTCCAAATACTCACATAAAGGAAGCTGAGGTGTGCCCTGCATAAGATGATGGGCCATCCTGGGCTAGAGTTCTGGAAGGAGTTGTCACTGACACCTAAATGGGTTGTGGCTACTCTACACAATGTTGTCTCCTTGTGAAAATAGACCAGGGATAACAGGACAGGTTTTACTGAGCAAGAGAGACTTTCTGACAAAGTCTTCAAAGGGAAAAAAAGGTGTAAGTAATAGAAGTAATACCCCAGAAATGTAGATTACTTCTGGATCAAGAGGAACATGTGCCAAGGAGAAGAGCTGAAGAGCTGTGTGGAGGAGACTGTCTCTTTGAGTGTGTTGGCTTACTGTTGCTGCTTCTGCCAAGGAGTTGACAAAGACTGGACTTTGCTGTGAAACCTGCTTGAGAAGAATCTACAAGGGCTTGTGTGTGCTTGACTCCTGTTCTCTTTGTCTCATGGACATAAAGACTTCACCTACAGCCTTCTTGAACTCCACTGCTAGGTTTTTTGGCCTGACGAGGGTGCCTATTCCAGTTCTGGGCCCCTGGAGGTTGTTCCTGCTACAGAACACTGGAGAACTGAAAAAATCTACAAAACCATTGTTTCGCTCTTCTTGCAGCTACATTTTCTGATGCAGCACTGCCATGCAGGAGGAATTAGCTATGCACAGCCCCAGGCGGCTGAAGAAAGGGATGCAGCACATGTCTGCAGCCGGTTGTATCTCGTTACTATGCATGCTTTTACAACGCATGCCTTTACCACGCAGGTTTTACAATGCAAGTCGTTACAACGACTTGCGTTGGGGGGCGCTGGATAGTGAATAGTTTAATTTCCTATTCCAACTCCAGTCCCCGTGGATAGTAGCGAAGGGTTTGGATAGTAAATTAAACTATTCCCTATCCAACAGCGCCCCCCAGCGCAAGTGGTTGTAACGACTTGCGTTGTAAAAGTTACGTGGTAAAGGTACTGCGTGGTAAAAGTTGCGTTGTAAACGCTGTTCCCCCTGCAGCCTGAGAAACCACTACACATCAACTCTAACGCAGGCCTCCCTGTGCGGCTAAAAGAATGGACACATCACTGGGCTGTGGCTACGGAAATCAATGCAGTGTCTGTAGCGTTCGAATTTTCGCACTCATCGCACCAGTGTCACAAGCTTTTCCAATGCAACACCCGTAGACCAGAACCGCTTGGGAAATCCATGAGGCACTTCCCCCTATTGTCCTATCAGCATTACCTCCATAAGGATTCAGGAACTGATAAAGTGCTGTCTTTTATTACACTTCCCTCCTCTAATGGATTTCTATGGACAGAATTGCTTTAAATCTTTTAAAAGTCATATTTTGAATTGGGCATGTTGGATTTCTGTCTTTCTGGTCTTGCTTGGGTTAGATAAAGATATTTTGTTTTCTAAACTGGTGTGGTGTCCCTTTGTAGAGGTACTGCATGTTTGGGTACAAATAATTTACACATTACCTCTGAGATAAGCTGGCCTGCTCATGCCAAGCTAATAAGGAGGGGGGCAGGGGTTATCTAGGTGTGCAACTCCTGTATTGTGATTAGAAGGACGAGTCCCTTCTTGAGTAAATGATGACTATCCAAAAGCAGTAAAGTTACTCAAGAGTTTAAGCGTAAACGTACAAATGTAAATTATGCACAAGTTACTTCTGTGCATAGTCCTGAGCAAGTATAAGGAGAATGAAAGAACATATGAAGTATAAGGGCAAAGAAAATAACTATAAGAGCAGAAATATATTTTTCAAAACAAGACAAAAATGAACATTTACTCTTGAAGCATCATGTGCATATACGGTAGGCTTCACAAACCCAAGACAATTTGAAAGACTGTTGAAAAAGATGAAAATCATAGCACGACTAAGGGCCTAATTATGATGTTGGGTGGACTTACATCTGCCCAACACAGTAGCAGTCTGGAACTACCCTACCTTAGGTCAGCAGGTCCGACTTCAAGATTATGATGTGACCGCCCATAGGACGGTCACAAACATCCATTTGTCAATTGAAGCTTGTGAGGCAGGTGAAAAAGGCCCACAGCACAAGCTTCTGTTGACAAATGGATGTTTGTAAATATCCCTGCACCGCGTGGCAGGCAGCTCACAGTACCTGCCACAAAGTGCAGGGATGCCATGGCCCCATGGCGGAGAGCCAGGGGGAAAAGGGCCCTGCAAGGGTCCCCACTGACATCTAAATTTTCTCACAGCTTTTTCATGTCCAAAAGGCTATCAGAAGGTGCCATTATAATTCGGATTGGGAGCCGAGCCTGGCTCCGCCATCATTAGGGGATTATGGTTGGTTCAGATGGAGCACGTCGGAAATGCCACGGACAGTCCACCTGCCCGATGCCTCCACCTGCCGCATCGCAATGTGGTGGGCTTATGACAGGGGCAGGTGTTGGTGGGTCTGACACCAGCGTGCCATCGGTGTCAGACCCACTGATATCATAATCAACCCCAATATGTAACTGAACACTTAGCTCTAACTAATATTGTGAGGCAGACACTTTTTTCTATTAGGTGTTGCTGAGCTTGGAAAAGAACGTTAAGTGCCAGAAGGACTTTGATTAAGTTTAGTAAGAAAAGGTCCAAGTATGGTTTTAGTAGAGTAGGTTATCCCACAGTTTCAGTGCTCAGGGAAATAGAAAAGAGGAACATTTGGATGATAATTGAAGGCATTTCTGTGAAAGTCAACAGCCTCATGGAGAGCACGTTTTAGTTTTATTCTTAAACTGGTGGAGATATTTAGAAAAGCACAATTAAAAAATATTGTGATTGGTTAAATTTTCAATTTTCAATTATGCTGTACATTGACATTTCCGATGGATGACAGAGTTATCACTAAACCTATTGTCTGATTTATTAAAACTGTTGCATCGCTGCGTGAAAACAATGATGCAACAGTTTTCACTGCGCCCTCTTTACGACATGATGATGCATCATATTTACTGTATGATGCATCATGTTGCAAGGAATGACAGATATATCAGAATTACAGACATCTATCAGCACAAAAGTGACACATTGCTGGGGTGTGTCGGAAAACAGACGCAACTTCAGCAATGTGTCCTTTCACATGGGGCAAGCCCCATGTAATTGTAAAATTGTAATTGTAAAAATATTTGTTAAGCGCGGTTGCTGCCCGCAGGCGTCCAAGCGCTGAGTTGAAGCAGAGAAGTGACGGGAAGAGGAGCTAAGGTACATAGGATTTGGCAAACAGCAGTGTCTTTAAGTTTTTACGGAATAAGAGGAGGTCTGGGTTGGACCGGAGTGAGAGGGGGAGAGCATTCCAGAGCCTGGCGGTATTCAGAGAGAACAGCCTACCCCCAGACCTGGCTCGCTTCACTCTGGGAACAACGGCGAGGAACGCCTCCGTCGACCGAAGGTTCCTGTTAGGGTGGTAGGGGATGACAAGGTCGTTGTTAATGGCTGGGCCCGTTTTCTAGAAGGCGCGGTGAGCCAAGCACAGCGCCTTGAAGGCCACTCTCTGCCTCACTGGCAACCAGTGGAGACTTTTTAGAGCAGGTCTGGCTGACTGGGTGCGCGGAATTTTCAGCAGGGTACGTGCTGCACAGTTTTGTACAACCTGCAATTTTCGGAGGGTCATCTCAGGTGCCCCCACAAGATTCTAAGTAGGCCAAAGCATGTGGCGGACAGTTTTGTGGCCTGGGTGGAGAAGGAGAGTTTGTTGTCCAGCCACACTCCCAGGCTTTTAACACTTTCCTTAGGGGTGGGGGGGGCCCAGTGCACTGGGCCACAAGGAGGTGAAAGGCACAGGAGAGGTTGGGCCTAGGAGCATGAGCTCCGTCTTTTCTCCGTTTAGTTTTAGGGAGGAGTTGGTCATCCATCCCTTAACGTCCTCTAGGCATTTAAGCAGATCGGCTGGGGAATGCCTGTTGTTCTCAGTGGCCAGCGAGACCACAAGCTGGGTGTCGTCGGCATATGACACGATTTTAATGCCATACGGTTCGACAACACCCGCCAGCGGCCTCATGTACACGTTGAACAATACAGGGCTCAGGGAGGAGCCCTGTGGTACTCCGCAGCTCAGGGGTTTGCTAGAGGACACTGTCTCTCCGTCGAAGATCTGTAACGACCTCCCAGACAGAAAGGAGTCAAACCACCTTAAAGCGTCACCTGAAACTCCGATGTTATGGAGACGGTCCAGCAAGGTGGTATAGCTGACCGTATCGAAGGCAGCACTTAGATCAAGGAGGATCACTGCCACTGATCCTCCCTGGTCCAGTATCCTTCTAGTTTCTTCGGTGACCGCTAACAAGGCGGTTTCCGTGCCATGCTTCGGTCTGAAGCCTGTCTGGGATGTGTGTAATAGAGAGTGGTCCTCCAGGAACTGGACCAGCTGCGCGTTTATATACTTCTCTAACACCTTGCTAGCCCAAGGGAGAAGTGAGATGGGGCGGTAGCTGGAGTGGTCATCTGGGTCTAGGCTGGGTTTCTTCAACAGTGCCCGTACCATGGCCTGCTTCCAAGCTGTGGGGACAGAGCAAGCGGATATGGACGTGTTTAGAAGATCCAGGATTACAGGCAGGGTGGCTTTGCTTGCCTGCATCAGGACTTCTGGAGGAGCAGGATCACAAGGAGAGCCCGACTTGACTTGTCGTGCCACTTTGCTTAAAGTGTCGAGGTCCAGAGGAGGGAAGTGCTCGAGGGAAGGCTGGTCTGGGTGAAGAGGTGGTCTAGGGGGGAGTGGATTAATCGCATCCGGGGTTGTGGCTGCAGTTGGGAAGGTAGAGTAAATTTTTAAAACTTTGTTGTGAAAGAAATCCGCAAGCTCGTTGCATTGGTCCTGGGTTTTGTTAGGAGGGGGTGCCGTGTTGGCACTGGAACATTGCTTTATAATTTGGAAAATTTCTTTGGGCTTTGATTTCGCTTCTAGTATTTTCTCAGAGTAGTGGGTTGCCTGGGCCGTTCTGATCCCTTCTCTGTAGGCTTTGATCGCCTCTTTGTAGGAAACCTTTTTATCTGGGAGGAAGTCTAAACGCCAGGCTCTCTCTCGTTGCCTGCAAAGGCGTTTTAACTGTCTTAGAGAGTCGGAGAACCAGGGGGCAGATTTCTGTAGTCTCTTCGAGGAGGATCTACGAAGCGGGAGGATCGAGTCTAGCGAGTGGGTGATCCAACTTTCATAGTTGACGTTTGCCACATTGGGGTCTAGGCAGGGTGACGGGCGAGTGGAGTCCAGGTTATGCAGCCAGGACTCCAAAGGGAGTTTTGACCAGTTCCTCCTGGTGGTGACTTGGGGAGGTAATTGGGGGGTTTTGTGTGTGACCCAGGTAAACGGGACCAGAAAATGGTCTGACCATGGAAGGGGGGTGGGTTGATCAACAGTTAGATCCAGGCAGTTACTAAATATAGAGTCAAGTAAATTGCCTTTTTCATGGGTCGGGGCTGCAACCAGTTGGGACAGTTGGAGAGCTTCCAGATCATCTAGTAATTCCTGAGAAATGTGGTCTGAGGGGGAATTAAAATGGAGATTAAGGTCCCCTAGGATCGTGTGGTTGGCGGAAGAAAGAATTCTTTCCGCTATAATTTCAGGAAGAGACCTATGGAACACTTTTACAGGCTCAGGGGGCGGTAGATCAGGGTGCCGGAGAAAGAGCTATTTGCGTTGAACTCTATGCAGAATGCTACACTCTCGCACTCAGGGATAGTTTCTGCTGTAGTACGGCATCGGTACTGGTTCTTCAATATGATCGCCAGACCTCCGCCTCTCCCTACCGGTCTATCCAATCTAAGGATATGGTAGCCTACGGGTAAGGCTTGAACCACGTCTGGCTCAGAGTGAGCAGTGAGCCACGTTTCTGTCAGGAAAACCGCGTCTGGCTTTTGCTCCTCGAGCAGCATGGCAATCTGTGTGCTATGTTTTGGTAAGGAGCGGCAATTTAGCGCGTACATACGGTACGTTTGTGCCGCGGCCGACGGGGATTTGCGGAAGGAGTGTTTGCACCCCGAACAACGGGCGGGTAGCTCAGTGGGAGCATAGATATGGGAGCACTGGGGAGTGGTAGTCCTACCTATGCTGTATAAGGCCGCCGAGCTGTAGGTCCTGCTCTGGGTAGGGTGGGAGCCAGGGTTTGTGGCCCCGGGTCCCGGCTGGTCGCGGACGGGCGCAGACGGGCTTGCCTTAGGCGCACCTTCGGTGCGCAAACGGCGCTCCCGCTGCGCTCGTCCTCTGCGCTTCCTAAACATACACATTATATAGAGGGGAAGGAGAGGGCATGGCCTGTCAGGTGGGCGTGGTTAATCTCGCACGCCTGTGCTGATGGCGGCGTCTGAAGGTGAGTATAAGTGCGCGACAGCGTTTAGATCGGCTGCGTGCACATTCGAGTTTACAGGTTTTAAAAGCAACAATTTACATCAGTGACACCACACAATGGGTTTTTAAAATTGTTCAAATATACGAGTAAGAAGTACCTCCAGCACCCGGCTTCCGCCTCAGGTCTGGGTCACGAATCAATGCAGGACGCTGGTATTCAGCGCGTTTAAATAGCGGGCAAGTGGGCGTGGCCTGTCAGGTGGGCGTGGTTAATCTTGCACGCCTGTGCTGATGGCGGCGTCTGAAGGTGAGTATAAGTGCGCGACAGCGTTTAGATCGGCTGCGTGCACATTCGAGTTTACAGGTTTTAAAAGCAACAATTTACATCAGTGACACCACACAATGAGTTTTTAAAATTGTACAAATATACGAGTAAGAAGTACCTCCAGCACCCGGCTTCCGCCTCAGGTCTGGGTCACGAATCAATGCAGGACGCTGGTATTCAGCGCGTTTAAATAGCGGGCAAGTGGGCGTGGCCTGTCAGGTGGGCGTGGTTAATCTCGCACGCCTGTGCTGATGGCGGCGTCTGAAGGTGAGTATAAGTGCGCGACAGCGTTTAGATCGGCTGCGTGCACATTCGAGTTTACAGGTTTTAAAAGCAACAATTTACATCAGTGACACCACACAATGGGTTTTTAAAATGTGAAAGGCCTGTGTCAGTCTTACGCCGACTGTAAGGCAGGCGTAATATATTGACACAGTAGCATCCTAGAAGTATCACAGTGAAATGTCACAGGTTTCACTGCGCCACTTCTACAAGGCTTTTTGTGGGGGAACGCTCACCCTGGATACATTATACCTGACACAGGTATAATGTAGCGTAGAGATTTACAAAGTGACGCATCTGCTTAAACATTTAAAGGTGTATTGTGAATTTAACCAGTGTCAGCCATGATAAAGTTATTAAATATACCACAGATTGAATGTAACAAGAAACCATATGCATTAAGAGATACATTCAAGGCTGAACAAAACTCCATCAGAATTTAAAAATATTAAGCATATTTTGACTCGGCTAAGAAAAAAACTAAATGTTGCAACATGAGTCAAGTACATAGAAAGCAGTTGGAGCATTCTAATTTCATATAGAGATGCCCTTTAGAACATTACTCAAACATCCAGGACCCAGTGTATCTAGGGCTCTAGTGTAATATTTCCGATTCATGCCCTTATATAGATATAACTTATCATATCCTTATATAGGCATAAGAATCATAACCATGTTTAGACACAGCCAATGCAGTCCAAATACGGCATGGCTACTTCCACTAAGCTCCCAGAGTACAACAAGTTCTTAAAGACAACCAGCCTCCAGCAGCCCAGGAAATCCCCCTGCTCAGAACTCCTGGAGTGTGTAAAGAACTTCGAGTTCTTAGTGACGTTATTATGTCCACCCTTACATCAAACTCGGCACCTTCCAGGTATAAATTTTCCCACATCTGCCCTAACAAACACACAGTGGTTTTGGAGCAGATCGACTAACTACTTGCCCGACGCCCTGCTGTATGCGAGTGCCGAAGGAAGCCGACCCTCTCTGCTGACGCACTGAGAGAGACGCTTTCTTTTCTCCTGCCAAGAAATCCAGCTCCAGTGTTTCCCTGCTACCCTTGCGGGTTACTGGGAGATCGATTCCTGAGAGAGAGATACAAGACCTCCTTCATTCTATAACCAAGGTACGGAGCTGATTAGACCCTTGGAGAATTCTTGGATAGATTCTTGGCAGAAACTATTTAACTCAAGCTACACCTCACTTACTTCTTCCCTTCTACTAGACTTAGGTTAGGTACACCGGGGTAGGCGTATTTTAGATGCACCAGTTGAGTATTTTTAGTCATTATTGATCATTGTATGTATTTTATCTATTTTAAGTATCATATGGCTTAGAAACCATATAAATGCTTTTACAGTATTATTTCATAATACTCCTTTTACTGTACACACTTTACTTCATAGCAAGTATTACGATTGTAGCAACGAAACATGCACGATTGACTGAGTGAAATAGCCATCGATCGTTTCCGCGACTCTGGAGATATATTCCTTATTCTTGGGGAACAAAGTTGTCATGTTATATAGTTGTCAGAAGCTAATCCCTTCTTGTATATTCGAGAAAGTTTCTAGTGACCTCTGAGCTAGCTGGCACACACAATAAAGTCTAACATATTCAATAGAGACCTAGTTGACTTCAGTCCTATGTCTAAACTATTGTTTATGTTATTCCAATGCGCAGAGCCTATCGGGAATATAGGAACTATACTACAATATTTAGAGCTAGGGTGCAACAGAAGCCTTTGAAAATATGAACATAACAATGTAAAACGTATTACATATTCAGCATTTACTTATTTACTGTTCCTAATATTTATGGCAATTCCATTATTTAATTGATTTTCATTTTATTCATTATGCATTTGTCAGAAATACGTTTCTTTAAATCAGAGAACTAGACTCAAATGAGTTGTGTGCATGTTCCTAGTCCTCATATATGTCAGAGTTCAGCAATTGTAGCAGCTGAATAATGTGTATGCAACCCTTCAGACTTTGCCTTTTTGTCTGCCACTAGTTAGGAGAAGCCGCTAGCTCCTGAAGATTGCTGTGAGGCAACTATCCAGAGGCATAAACAGTGGCAGTGTGGAGAAGGGAGATATCAAGAGGAAAGAGTTGATCTGTCATGTTTTTAACTTTAACCTATATCTTGTTTGGATATAGTTGATTCCTAGGCTTGTGCCTGTGCAACTGTTGAGGGTGGTAAAACTCAGAAGTTTGAAATTGGTAGCCTGTTTTCTATACAACATAGACCCTCTACCATTCACACATCCTCGCTCACTTCTTAGGTACTCTATTGGCACAGTCAAGAGTTTTTCTGGCAAATTATTTGAGGTGTAAATCTTTGATTCCAGTATAAAACAAGCATTGGCCATGCCAATTGGTTTCGCCATATTAGTGTATTATGAAAATATGTCCTTAGTGCAGTGCAGAGCTGGAAAAGCAGTCCAATGACACATGTGTGGCTCAGATAGGGCGGGAGGGGAACCCTTGCCCACTTGTAGTTGTCAATGAAGCACAATCGTTTTGTACAACAGGTGCTCTGAACTCATATTTTTTTAAGTGTTTTTTATAAGGGTTAAATAAAATGTTTGCCTAAAATCACACAATTTAAGCAGGTAAAATGCAATTTATACTGGTTTTCTGGTTTCACTTTGTACAAACCATTTGTCTTTCCTTATGGTTATTTTTGTTATCCTTGTGTCTCTTTTTTTGCAGTATTTGTATAGCCAAAGTCGACTGGAAGGTTATGGAAGGTTATGAAGCAATGTTGAGCTGACGCTGAGACTTGAACCTGAATTGATAGTAACAATACAGTATGTTCGAGATAGTTGCTTATATTTAAATCACGATGGGTCAGATATTAAACATTTTGCTTATGAAGCCCTTTGAGTGTTTATGATGCCAATACGCCAGCTCGGTGTTAAGTCTAAGACATTAAATACTCTCTTAGATGCTAAAAGAAAGAAGGAATGTTTGCATTCCAGTGATTCATGGCAGAAAACAGTTAGACCAATTCGATATACATTCCTGCATGAGACAAATATCATGCCTAAAAGAAACCAAGAGGGCAATACTTACTATTAGAGGTGCGGCTGATTTTATTTGGCATTCATATAGTACACAAACATTAAATGTGGCACTCTGTAATCCATGGATGACTTTCCAAATGGTTATTAAGATTCCATTGCACACTGAATTCGGATTAGGGCTGGTCAAAAACTGCATTATGCTGCCTAAATGTTATGTTATTTTGTTAATTTCACGTTACATTTGTTATGCAACATTATCAAAATTACGCTACTGTGCCATGTCACGTAATTACGTACCATTTACTGTAAAAATGTTACACACAGGAAGAAGCTACTGGCACAGCAGGTGCAGTGGCTACTACAGCTATTGTTTGAAGCACTTGGGTTTCTGCCCTTCTTTTTAACATGAGATGAGCCCTCGTGTCCAAAATGGACGTGAGGATGCATTTCACACTACAATATAGCACTAAATGCCAGTTTTACATTTATCATAATTACATAAAACTTATCATGTTGGGCTTTTTCCTGGCTAATCAGATTAGCACTAATTGGGTTAAAAGTTTAAGGACGAAGAAATATACATCAATAATTGGTCAAATTGGCAAGAGAAGAAAGATTCGAGAATTAAAATAATACTGAGTGACTGTACTGCTCACATGTATGGGGCAAGTATGACTTGATGCCACCTGCTGCACTGAATGCTTTCTGGAGAATGTATGCTGAAATGAGTGTAGAGTCGAACTGAATTTAAGAAGTGAGCGTACTAATGCTATGATAGCAGTTCCAAAGCTAAAACCAAGAGACTTCACGTTTTCGGCGTCTGACCCTGCAACATTCCTCCTGCTCTTGAAAAAAGGCGCCACCACAAACGGCCGGCCAATACCAACGGGCTCCTGCCAGCCAGCCCTACTCGACTGCTTCCGATGAAAGATGGTTATGAGAGGGAAAGACTTCACCACTTGGTGTTTCTTTTTGTGGGATCGCTTGTAAGCCAGCTATTTGTTTCAACAGATTTTACCGGAGCCAAACCCAGGTCTAACAGGATTACTTTAGAGGCCATCTCAGAGTCATTGGATGATCATCCAACTACCTTAGAAGTCGTTTTCACATCATCAGACATCATCAAGCTCTTGAAGTCATCAGCAGAGTTTAGAAACTTGAGCCTGATGATTCGAGGATGACTTGAAAATGAGTATCTGATGACTTCACAAGATGCAATTGTTTCGGATGATCTGAGAATACCTTGTAAATGAGTATCTGATGACTTTACAAGATGTCATTCATCCTGTTGATCTCAGGATGAGTATTTGATTACTTGACAAAAGGACATTGTTCCTGATGATCTGAGGATGAATAGAAATTGGGTTTCTGATTATTACGAAGGCACTAACCATATGGAATAATTCCTTGTGATTCAAGGATGATATGCCGAAGACTTGACAAGCCTATTCGCCATTTTCGCTCCATTTTTTGTTTAACATGTTGACTAGTTGGATGATTTTGCAATTACTTGCTGATTGCTGGACAATGAACTCCATTTAGATATTACATGATTTCTTTAATTATCTGGAAAAATGCATAAAGTCTGCTTAAGAGTACTGTGTGGAGTCAGAAACTGGTTAATAAGGACTGGGGGAAATTTACATCGTGCCAGCATGATTCTCGTAATGCTGGGAATATTCCCAAAAGGATGCTATTTTACCAGTGCGTTTAATTAGTCGCTATTCATGGTAAAAGTAACAGCGAACCGTGCCATTTGCAGTTAACATTTACTGCTAACGCGCAGTACTAACAATAATGTGAGCACCTGTTGTTCAATGTGCTTTTGTTTAAATGAGTCCTTGCGCCAAAATACAGAAAACTGATACATGGGCGCATTTTGCGCTAAAATATATCATGAAACAACAGATGTCCACTTCATGTAATTTCGCTGAAATTTCATGAAAACAATTAACGGAAATTTCGCAGACCCCTAGATACTATTTTTTGGTCTTTCTTTACTTTTAAACCATTTGAACTGATATTAATAGGTCAAAGCAAGCATTGAGTGTTAAAAAGATCAATGCATGATATGGATAATAAAATTGGGACATTGTGGACAGAGCTACTAAAATTAGGTGGCAATGAACTATTCAATTAGGGTGTGGGTATACTAAATTAGGTGTGAGGGTGTGCACATTTTAAAAGAAAAAAAGGCAAATTAGACAACACTGTGTTATCGAATCTACCTGACACTTCAATTTGGTATATGTAAAGTTACACAATTTGGTAAATCGCAACTGTGCAGCATTTTTATGCGCTCTGATGCCTAAAGGAAGTGGACAAAGAAATTCAGAACACATACACATACTCTGGGTGATTTACGGCAAAGGCACAGAGGCAGATTTACAAGCTCCTTGTGCCTCTTTTACGCCTTCGTTGTGACGCAGCAGCAGCGCAAAAGATGCGCCATGGTGCAGGGTATTTACAATCTGACGCATCTGGGAGATGTGTTACTTTGTAAAGCCCTGCCCCAGAAATAGGCGTGCCTGCTCAGGGGGGGTGTTCTGGCGCAGGAACACCTCCTAAAAGTGGCTGAGTGAAATCTACAAGATTTCACTCAGTCACTTTTAAGCCCATGCTGCATCAAAACCCTGCGCCTGCTTGAAGCAGGCGTAAGGATTGATGCAGCACATTCAAGATAGGGCCCCCTAGAGCACTGCTGGAGCTGCGTTGCGCTTGAGACGCAACTCCAGCAATGTTCCGCCTTTACGGCACAGATGCACAGATTTTTGCCCCATGGTGCGCCGCATTGTAATAGCGGCGCATCTATGGTGGCGGAGCCGCGGCGCACAATAACTGGCGCCATCCTGCTGATATGCAGGGACCGCCCAGTTATTGTAAACCTGCCCCACAATGTTTTATGTTGATACCGGGAGACAGCAGGCAGCCCTTCAGACTGCACTCTCTGTTTTACATATTAAAAACCCTGAGGGTGAGGGCAAACATGTCTCAGCACCTCAGGACCTGTTGCTAAGTATGTTAAAAGGAGTACCACTTTGGACATAATCTTCACATCCAACAGCCTCTACATCATGCGGGAGACTTATGACGTGTCTGTGCACAAACAAACACCAGGCCTGCAAGAGTGATAGATCGGGACTCTGGGGGTCACAGCGCCTGGGACCTTCGACTCTAAAAGTACTTAGGACGTGGAGGGGCCCTTTATTACCAGAGTTTTCCAGTTTCAAATCCGCAGAGTGTGGCCAACAATGCACCGATAAGCACTTTGGTGATTTGCCTGCGATCACACATAATGGAACGGGGCGCAGTGATTAGAATTCCGGTTTTATGATCCCACAGAAAATTGATTGAGTGCATGGACTCTAGAGGGGGCGCTGAACCCACACTGGGGTGGGATCTGTGTCACTGTCAGAGTCCCAACAAGAGCCAAATTTCGGGGGGTGGGGAGCTGAGAAAAAATTCGGAGGGGGCTGAAACTTAAAGCGATAGGCAGAGTGGAGCTGCAGGGGTCTTAGAAGGGGTGGAACAACAGCAATGCCTCATTAACATGCAAATGGTCTTTTAAAGACCTGTGAAGTGCTCGGGTGCCGCTGTGAGTGTGCCGGGAAGCTGTCTCCTCCCGGGCTGCCACACACAACGGGGGTAACCATTATCAAAAATGGGGTATCCCAAACCGGTCTGGGACCTGGGTACAGTACGTTAACAAAAACAATGGTCCTTGACCCAATTCAATGCAATGATTATATCAAAAAAGTAGTCCTTAATTTACTAACTTGGAGCCCAAATAAATTTTGCTCTTTGAAAAAGATCCAGACTTATTCATACAGTCACAGAGCCCAACAACTGTGTCATATTTATAGAAAAATATAATATTTTTATTTTTTCTAAACCATGCTTATAACCTCTTAGAATTCAAAGGTTTCAAGTTCCAATTTTATCAGGTTTTTTCAATATTTACAATGTTTTTTAAAGGTAGGCATAACAAGGTGCTCATGGAGAACGTGCATAGAGTTAGTGCTCGAAAGATGGCGCGAGTGATTTAAGAGAAAGAGAAAGAAGAGTTGGTGACAATTTATACAAGTGAATATACTGATTCAATACAAATAAAACAAAACAAAATGTCCTGTCCACTTCCAAAGTTCACAATCTAGTGTGTTAGAATATCATTCTTTTTTTACACGTTTTAACACTAGATGTATAGTGGTCCAGGGAATCTTAATAGGGGTGTCGACGTTTCGACCCGACTTAATGCCTTGGGGTAACTGATAGCCTCTGCTTGCGGGTCTTCTTCAGGACTAGAGAGCACCCTCCGTACCTGACGTAAACCAGTTCCCTAATGGTAATTCAAGTGGTCGTCATCAGAAATCGACCTAGGATCTATTTATCCATCTCGCAAAATAGAATCCGTGAGAGTTAATCCACTCTCAATGGTGGTGAGCTCACTCAGTCTATGTATCCAAGTTGCCAGAGTGCTCATGTAGTGGCGTCAGATTAAATCCATTCGCAAGGATGGTAAGTTCCAAATGATGTTGAGGACTCCCTCACAGTTTGAGAACTCCAATGTATCTTCCCACCTCAATGAGGGATATTATATGTTAGTGCCGGTGTGGTCACTCTTGTTAGGTTCCATGTACGCCAAACATGATGCAAAGGGGGGAAGTCCGTTATGCAGCGCCGGTGGACCGGCACTAACATATAATATCCCTCATTGAGGTGGGAAGATACATTGGAGTTCTCAAACTGTGAGGGAGTCCTCAACATCATTTGGAACTTACCATCCTTGCGAATGGATTTAATGTGACGCCACTACATGAGCACTCTGGCAACTTGGATACATAGACTGAGTGAGCTCACCACCATTGAGAGTGGATTAACTCTCACGGATTCTATTTTGCGAGATGGATATATAGATCCTAGGTCGATTTCTGATGACGACCACTTGAATTACCATTAAGGGAAGTGGTTTACGTCAGGTACGGAGGGTGCTCTCTAGTCCTGAAGAAGACCCGCAAGCAGAGGCTATCAGTTACCCCAAGGCATTAAGTCGGGTCGAAACGTCGACACCCCTATTAAGATTCCCTGGACCACTATACATCTAGTGTTAAAACGTGTAAAAAAAGAATGATATTCTAACACACTAGATTGTGAACTTTGGAAGTGGACAGGACATTTTGTTTTGTTTTATTTGTATTGAATCAGTATATTCACTTGTATAAATTGTCACCAACTCTTCTTTCTCTTTCTCTTAAATCACTCGCGCCATCTTTCGAGCACTAACTCTATGCACGTTCTCCATGAGCACCTTGTTATGCGTACCTTTAAAAAACATTGTAAATATTGAAAAAACCTGATAAAATTGGAACTTGAAACCTTTGAATTCTAAGAGGTTATAAGCATGGTTTAGAAAAAATAAAAATATTATATTTTTCTATAAATATGACACAGTTGTTGGGCTCTGTGACTGTATGAATAAGTCTGGATCTTTTTCAAAGAGCAAAATTTATTTGGGCTCCAAGTTAGTAAATTAAGGACTACTTTTTGGATATAATCATTGCATTGAATTGGGTCAAGGACCATTGTTTTTGTTAACACACAACGGGGGTGGCGGAAGCCCTTTGCGTCCAATGGGTGTTGCTCGCCTGGTCACTGTCAACTCGCTGCTTTCACTTTTGAGGTGCATTCAGTGTCCTTTCCCAGAAAAGCAGAGTTCACCGATAAGTGAGGGTGGATCAGGCATACATACTGGGTGTGGAGGGGGGGACAGAGACAGCGAGAAGCAAACGTTACACACACAGCTGCCAGGAATGTACAACAAGGCCCCTAAAGGCTGAGACACCAGCAGAGCTCCTCCGTGGATGAGCAGGTCAGTCTCTGTACCCTGCGCCCCGGAGCCCAGGCAGGGCTTTAAGTAAGGTGGGTCCTGCCAGAACTTATACAAGGCAGGAATTAAAAACTGACGCTGAAAGGGGTCCCTGTCTGTTCCAATATTAATCTTTGTCAAGTAGGTAGAATCAAGTGACTGAGCATATGTGCATCTTAATTTGTGTGCTTAACAATGTACATTATTTTATATAATTTATATTATTTTTCATGCAAAAGAGCTAAATAAAATTAAAGCTGCACCCTGCGCTGCGCTGAGAGCGCTGTAGCAGAGTCAGGAATTCTCTTTGCGGCAACATTCAGATGCGGACAGCCCTCCCTCCCAGAAGCTCCATTTCCCACTTCCAAACCATGAACCCCTGAGGGGATAATGAGGGACTTCCTAGAGATTCTCATCGGTAAAGGGCGCCAGCAAAGAGTATCGCAACACCAACACAAAAGCCGAACCTGACCAGATTTAAATCCCGCCGTCAGCTCAACACGTTGTCATTCTAAGCAAATCATTTAACATCTTCGTGCCTAGACAAAAGATCTGATCTTGAGTAAATCATTCCGGTGCTCATGTAAAACAAAACTGCATACTTGAAAAACCATCAACATCATGTTTTGGCATAAGATTCAAAAAATATTTAGCAACTCAGCAATTATGTTATTTTCATCTGAGCTTTTCCGGCGCTATTATTCATTGTTTTGTATTTGCTACGTCGTGCTACACTTGAACCTACATGTCCCATAATGCAATACAGAGAAGAAAGAGGACTTGTGAAGCTTGTTTGGTGTCCGAAATGCAGCTCAAACAAGCACCTGAAACACAGCCAAATCCATATTTTACACCGTTTCAGCTACGGATTTCTGCATCCTTTCACATGCACTAGTACCAGGAGCAATTGGACTGGCAGATTTCTTACTAACGCATTTTCGGTCAAGCCGGAAGTTCTGCAGTAGGAAAGCCATGTTTGGCGAGCGTTGTGATGGCGAGGGCAAGAGAGAGCCGTCGAGATCTTTGTGGTTTCGCAGACCTGGTTATCCTGCCTGTTGTGGGAAGATTTTACAAACAAAATAATTGGAGAATCTTAATACTAGCAGGAGGTTTCAGGTATTGCAGAGCACGGTTATGAGATTGTCTGGTTTTTTTTGTGGGGGGACGGGGCAGTTTTGTTTAGCAGGAACTCGACCGGAAGGTATCCGATCACTTTACAGGAGCACCAGTTGCATTACAGGGATATAACTTAATTTTTTTGGGGAGGCGCTCCGAGGTTTTTTGTGAACCATCTGTAACTGATGTCATCCCCTAGGATGTTTATTCACACTTAAAAAAAGCCTGTTTTGGAAAATGGGACCCAGGGGGACCGCGGCGCGAGGCGGTGTCCCCCTGGAATGTTTCGCGCGGTGAAACAATCCACCTAGCGCGATTGGGCAAGGCGATGGTTGGGGGCTGGACTAGGTGAGGGCGGTTTGGGAGCCGGTGGGCAGGAATGACGCACTAGGAAGGGCGTCTTCTAGAGTGTGGCGTTGTTGTTTGTCCCACCCACCCTTCCTTTTTTTTTATTTTGTTTTTCATTTATTTTGTTTTTAAATAAAAAAAATATATATATATATATCTTGTCACTTTAAGACAGTTTTCAGTGATCCTTTTGTTGTTATAGGTTTTAGGCGGGCGTATCCTTTCCCTCTGGGCGTGGGCGGAGGGTAGGGGGAAAAATGGTTGTGGAAATATAAAGAGGAGAGAAAGAAAATGTTGGGTTTTGTACAGTATTGGGGTTTCATTGATAAGTATTGTTGGGAATGTTTTGGATATTTATTTGGGGAAAAATGTTTGAGAAAATATCGTAAAATGGTTTCTTTCTCTCTTACCAAGTTCAAGTAAAAGGATTATCTGTTTTGACTGTCTTAATACAAGTGACCTTTTTTGCTAAATATATTAAGGTGTGGATTGTTCTTATTGCGCGATGAGCCGGGAGCCTGTACTGTGGGTCTTGGAATCTCGCTGGCATCTCCCACTGTCCCTCATTTATCTTTGCGGGTGGTAAACTTTGAACGTGGTAATTGGCGTAGAAGGGGTGGATGTCCCAGGACAGGTTCTTTTTCAATCACCTGCAATTTGCATCTAGGCGGCAAAGCCTTAAGGCAAATATTTAACATCGGGACTATATACACTTCCTATTATGCTTGAGTGGAAACACGGGCTCTCGCTGAGGCAACAGTAGCCGTTCACCCGCTGTGTCAAGAGGAATTCCAGCTCACCATGTTTTTCTAGCACCCATGTCTTTGGTTCGATTTCAGAAAGGGGGCATGAATCAGCTGAAGTTCAGCCTGGGTACTAGATGGAGTGGCTTTACTAGAAGGTGAAGCACCTACAGAGAATGGAGGCCCAGGAACCCCCCACCTGAAAATGCAAGTCATAAATGCCAGCTTACGAGTGTGCCGCAGCTGGAAAAGACAACCCGCTTGGAGGAAAATGCTGAATATGTAAGAAAGCAACACAAACCATAAATTACTCCCAAAAACATGACTAACTTTTTAACTTGTATCGGAGCCAGTACAGCCACAGAATCGGGTCTGTATCCCAGAACACCAGAAAACAATGCACAACCAAATGCCATTGTTTTGACACGCATGGGTACGATGTAAGGCACCGTGCGCATGCGAGACAAAGAGTGCAAACCCACCCACCAATCAAACACATGTTCCTTCAACCACATCCAAGGGGAGGGGGGATTTTTATTCGACCTTTTTGAGGACACTGTAAACTGTACACAAACAAAATCTGGCCTCAGCCAACCAGGGAAAATCCCAGCATACGGGTGCAGTCACCCTTTTTCATGGTGATTAGGGGAAGCACTGCTCCTCACAGCTCACTGGCTGCAGCTGTTCATGGAATCTAGGCTTTGTTTTAGCCTATGGCAGGCAGCAGCGTTCAGCAGAGTTTTGGTTCCCTGCAGTGCCTCTTCCCAACACTGGTGTGAAATGGGGAGAGGATCTCGCATAACGGGTAGCGCTGCAGACTTTGGAGTTTGGGGGTCGGGTTCCAGTCTCGGCTCGGCTCAGCATTCTGTAGTTCTGGGCAGACCACTTAATCTCCCTGTGCCTACCAAAAATTAATCCGCTTTTGTGTAACGTAACTGGTGCTCATGTAAAGAGCTCCAAAACCTTTGGGTCGAGCTAGCTCTATATAAATTTGCAAAAAGAAGAAAAAACACAAGTGTTTGAGCTATTGGCATTGTAAATGACAATGGCTTTTATTTATGAGTAGTTGTAAAAAAAGATAAATAAAAGGCATTGTCATTTACAAGGCCAATAGCTTCAACTCTCGTAAATGCGAGACCTATTGTATTGCAAATGTATTCAGCATCCGTGCTTTAAAGATTTTTTTTAAAAAGCATTAGGAGAGAGCATGGCAGGAGAAAGTTATTTTAGAAAATAGTGCCCGGAGTGCAAATTGCCATTGTTGTGCAGTGGAGAGAGGCCCTGGCTGAGGACTGCTGTGACGCGAGTTAAAGTCCACTCCCAATATCTTCACCGATTCAAAACTCCCTACGTTGGACCCCAGAAGGGTGCCCTCATCTTTCAGAGCACAGTTAACGGGGTGCTATTAAATTAGGTAACACTTGACTATTATTAATAGCTCTCAATCTGCATGAGTGTAGTACAAAGGGTTACACCAAAAACAATGTATACCAGCATGCTAAGCCTATGAGAAACCTAAAAGGGCAAAGCAAAAGGAGAAACACAGAAGAAGCAGAGAAATACGAGGCAAAGACTAGAATGAAAACCTGATGTTAAGAAAATGAAGGAAAAATAAATATGAAAACGAAATACAGAACAAAAGATAGAAAAAAGTAAGGACGAAAAGGGAAAGGGAAAAAAAAGAAGAGAAACTGGAGAGAACTTGAGAAAGAACAGACAGATTACATATCCTAAATCCAATATCTTTTCAGAATAAGCCTTTAGGAATAATCGTCTGAACTGTCTGAATAGTGAGGCTCACTGGTTAGAGGAGGCAGACCTGGAAGCAGAGGTCAGCCCGGGACCAGGGTTCAATTCCCGGCTCGGCGGGGTCTTGAGCCCTAAAATGTCCATGGACTCGACAATTCTCGCTCCGGTCCCTACTCGATTCACGGGTTCACACTCTGCGACTCTGGGCAATAGCTTGCTTAATCTCCACAACGGCCCCTTGCGGTGGGATGCCTGGCTTTCACCTTGTGGATACCCTGCCGGGGTTATCTCACAGGGGAATACCAGGACGGGTTCCCTAAGCAAGCGCTTAGATACCGGGTTAGTGATTTGTGCTATATTTAAATACATGTACATTTACATTTAGAAAAGATACATTCACCATGATCTGCAGGGCATCTACAAGCAAAAGCCCAAGTGGATAATTTGGAATGTATTGAATGCGCGTCCATTACCCGCGCGGGCACCTATAACGTAGGTATTTTGGAATGCAAGGTGACATTGTCACAAGACCATGTGGTGAATGCATAAATACAAATCCCTATAAAAATAACACAAAAAACAAGATAAATAACATCTCTTAAGGAAAGTTACATGCTGTGAGCCATGTGAAGGGCTGTCGGAAACACATACAGAACTGACATTTTAGAAACGCATGGGCTGCAGGAAGGACCCTGGGCAGCTTGCAGACCAGAACATGCTTGTGATTGTGAACAGTGTGTGGTCGAATCAGCCCTCCAGCTGAAGGAACACGTCACATTGTAAATGTTAGCAACAGGGGGCATCATGATTGCTGTAGAGAGATTTAACGCTACTGAACATTGTGAAGAATTTAGGTTTGTTAACCTAGTTCACAGAAACTCCTCTGATCAATGATGTCTAGCTATCCACCAGGCCATACAAACTCTCATAGAGTGGTTGTTCCACTGTGTGGGTCCTAATGATTTCTTCCAACTACGCTTCCTGGTGCAGGGCATTAACATACCATTGATCACCAGATGAACACCCAGCGATGTGTTTGATGCTATGGAATTTCTAGAAAACCTCTCTAGTCTGTTACAGAGTAAGGCTAAAATAGTCACCTATTGGACCTTCAGAGTCATAGCCCTCATTTTTTGGTGGGTCTGTGAGTGGGGTGTTTCCAGACCATGATAGAGTATCTTGTACAGTAAAATCATTGAAAAAGAAACAACACTTATTGCTCAACTATAACGACGAAACGTCCAACACATGTTTGGGGGCTATCATCGCTGTGTTACTTTTGGATCGCAGCACCACCGATGCAGTCATTATGTCTAAAGTGGCAGAAGTCCATGAGGCTCTTGAAGTACCTCATAACAGACTGATAGGCTTCAGGAACCAAGGACTGGTTGAGAAATATTTTTCCTTCACGGTGAAAGTTCTTTACCGCAATGATTCTTGGTATTCACAACCGGAGATCGTGTGAGAAACAAGACCGTTTATTCTCCTTAATGAGAATCACTTTTATGGCATCATGAACATGAAGGATTTTCTAGGAGCCAAGTGCATGTGTGCTCATTGCAACTACATCTATAACGCGCAGTCGAATCAACAGTGTGAAATGCACTGTAAAATGTGTCAAAGGAACAGTTGCGTCAGTTGCCTATCAGAATGTGAGATGTCGAACCTGCAATCTGTTTTCTTGCTCACAAAACTGTATGAGCATATACAACAAGGTGTTACGGTGTATCCTTAAAACAAATTTTGCGGGGTGCGGGCATTACATGACCAAAGATCACAAATGCAAAGGTAAGAAATGTCCCATGTGTAAGGCGTCTTTTCAGGTGGGGACAGACAACATGTGGTACATGATTAAAGCCAGGCTGCAGACCAAAACCGAAGATTACATAGAGGAAAAGATGCCCATAGAAGTTATCGCCCAGGGCTCCAAACTTATGATATTAACTGCTGGACCTTTACAAATAAGGTTCATAGATACTCTGAATTTTCAGCCCATGAAATTGAGCAAGTTGCCAAAAGCCTTTGGTTTTCCGAGATGTTAACGTTATTTTCCCCACTTTGTTAACACCTCGGCCAATCAGAATTATGAGGGCCCTATGCCACTGCCTGACAGCTAGAGTGTTGATTATATGATGTTGGTGAAGAAAGAGAGTTTTTTGTACAACGGTGTGGTGAAAATCATGAAAATAAGTTTCATTTTCAATCAGAGTTGAAAGCTTACTGTTAGGCAGATGTAATGATCTTACAAAAGCCTGCAATCTCTTGTGGTGAAGAGGACGAAATATGAAAAGGTTTTGAAACCCAACACACCCACGAAGACAAAATCCATAGAGTACATAGACCCTTTTCAAAACATGTCTTCCATATATATATATATATATATATATATATATATATATATATATATATATATATATATATATATATATATATATATATATATATATCTATCTACAAGCTTATGTTTTTAAAACCTGAAAGCATAGCTCTAGTACTGCCTGACCTCTATAATGGTAAACATAAATGTTATTCAACCCCTTCTATCTAATGGCTCATGTTCGTCTCTATCAAGGAAAACATTTTCATTCAACATGCCTTATAGGGTGTTGAACGCCGTTTGGGTTCGTATTACCTAGATGGGTATGCCGAAATTAACGGCATACCGATGGACTTTGAATACAACGGGTGGTTTCCGCACAGTACTCCATTTTGTTACAAACCCCATGAGTTTAACAGACTTTTGGGTATGCAGTTAGAACACTTACAACGGCGTACTATGTTGAAGGCTCAATATGTTAAAAACTGTGGCTTTGTAATGAGATGCCTATGAGAGCATGATTGGATTAAAATGCTAACATCTGATGCAGAACTCAGTTCTTTCATTAAGAGTTGCGAGTTCGCTGAAGCTTTGGAGCCCAGAGCACCTTATTTTGGGAGCACATAAACTCTATACAACTGTAGAGGACCGTGGAGGAGGGTGAGAAAATACATTATTATGTACCCATTTGTAAACAAGATAAAGTTAGGTCGCCATCATATATAGGGACTTTAATCCCATGGACAAATACTTTGGGTTGCCTAACCTATCCATCCTGGGGGCCTTACTTTCCATTGCTACTGTAAAGAGTTGATGGTATGCTAATGTTCCCATTGTGGCAATCATTATCTGACAGTAAAGAGGCTAGCAAGGGCATACACACTGACACACAAATGGTGCTGGCGGGGATATGGTGTAGCATAGATGTACAAAAGGCCCTGGAGAAAGGGTACGGGCTTGGTAAAATACTGGAAATTTGGCACTTTCAAAGGAATACAACCCAGCTCCTTTCTGAGTATATTAACTTATTTCTCAGAGAGAGGCAATAGACATCTGGGTATCCAGAATGGTGCACTGATAAGCCCTCTAAGCAAGAGTACATTGATGATTACCACGCTCATGAGGGTATAAACTTGAGACCCGATTTAATAGAGGTCAACCCCGCCAGATGCCACTTAGCCAAACTCTATCTCAATTCCTTATGGGGTAAATTCGCCATTCGTACAAACTTGTCAAACACAATCTTCATCATGGATCCTGACAAACTGTTTAAGTACCTTTTTGCACCCTGCTACAATGTGTCCAGCTGCGAGTTTATCAATGATAAGAGCGCAGTTCAGAGTTGGAAATACACAAAACAGTACTCCACAACATGTAACAATATGAATATCTTCATAGCATGTTTCACAACCGTTCTCGCTCATTTAGAGCTTTAAATGTGATGGATATGTTTCAGGACAGGTGTCTTTATCAGGGTATCGACTCAGTTATTGTTGTGAGTAAAGTAGGGAATGAAAACCTTCTACTAGGTGATTATCTAGGTGATTTGGACAACAAACTCAACTAATACATTAGAGGCGGGATTTCCCACCACTATTGACACCAGATTGCAACATCCATTCTTCTGAATTTTAGCAGGCCCCTCAAATTGGGGTAAAGTTATTTTATAAAGAAGGTGTTAGAAAATGCTCCAGGGGTTTTATCCCAAACCCCTAACAATATTGTATGGCTGTATTCATGCTGGCAAGATCTTTATACTGAACTATCACTTCCAAATTATAAAAGGCATACCTAGTAATCTCAACGATGCTGGTTTGTTACCTAAGAACCTTGTAAACATGGTGATTGTAGATGACCCTATGCGAAAAGATGGAGCTCATGCTGGGATAGAGAAAGCTTTTACTCAATATTCACACCACCACAATCTAAGCATATGCTACATTGTTCAGAACTTGTTCTAAAAGGCTGTAGAACATCCAGATATCGGTAGGTGCTAGAGACTGTGAAATATCTGGACATCTTAGGCTTTAAAGTTCTGTCACAATGCTCTATAATATCTGCTTTTATCACAGTGTGCATTACAAAATGATGAGTAGAGTGTTGTTTTAATAAGTTCTGAAAGGATATGTTTAAGAATTCTTTTCCAGCATCTGTTTGTAGTTTTTGAGGGGCATGACCTCTGCTGAAGATGCTTTTTATGACATTGGTGATGATAATCCTACTTTTATCACTTAGAGCTCCTGGAAAGGTATACATGGACAATACATCTATGTACGTTAATAAATATTGATCTCCGTTATTACATTTGGCTAGATCTTGAAGACTGATTATTCCCAACAGCCATTGATTGCACATTAACAATGGTGGGTCTCCTTTTGAAACTCCGTCTTGCTGGTTTCTGGAGTGAATACACCTCTTCGCCAGATAACCATGTCTTCACCCTAGCTCTGTTTATTGGCTTGTTTTCAACTAGAGCCCTTCTTAAAAGAGCTTTGGTGCTTCCAAAGCTTCTGACTCCTCTTGTGTCATAATAAAGCTTCCTTACACATCCTCTGATATGTTATCATCCCATCTACCCCATGAAAGGAGAGATGCTTGTTTTGTGTAAGGGCATTTTATTAAAAACAATGACTGTTAGCAAAACACAAACAGGGCACATTTTACAATTTCACGGTACACGTCTTATCATCGTTGTTGGACATTTTGCTGTCTTTTCACGACATATACATGATATGATACATATATGACACATGCTACACACATTACTAGGAGTTGCACATCTAATCTGCTTCAAGTCACAAATTTTGATATTTTTACAGATATGTGCTCAACGGCTCTTGACAGGACTTCCCCTTCATCCCTTCTATAACTCTGTCCAATACAAACTCTTTATTTCTGAAATAATCTTGGGTCAGAAGCTCCAAGGCGCTGCGTAAACTGGTCATTGGCGATACTCTTAACTGGCATATACAACATTTGTACACACTCCAGTATTCAGCCGTTGTAAGTAACTACACATTAATGCACCACTTGGCTTTACACTCAAGACTGGCACACTGCATCACTGTGGGTGCCTCACAATGCTTCAGATAACATAGAGTTAAAGGGTGTATTGAAACTATTCTTTCTTTAAGCAACACATATACCAATCTGGCTATACATATGTATACAGGGTGTATTTCCCGGGTATCTTGCGCCACGACATTCTCATGCTCGTCCTAAAAATGAGTAAGTATAAAACGTTAAATAACACAATGATGCCCCACTACCTGTGGACTCAGCTTTTGTTTTTAAAGTATTTGTGGGGCTAAATAGCCAATTCTTCTTTTTTAAAATAAAAATCACACTTACATTTTTTTATGACTCTTCCAATCATTCTTATTTTAAAATTTGGTACACAACCCTTGCATATACCCAGGTTTTGAGCTTGGTTCGCGTGAGTATCCGATCTCTTTGAGCGTTGCTGACAAGACTTTAATCATAACAGGGTGGGCATATTTATTTTCCTCGGACAGCCCATAAACCATCCTTAACAGTTCATATTCCTTGTTAAGGTCTAACAAATTAGAAATGTGACGGATTGTTCTTGAAGTGTATGACTCATATTGACTCTTGTGTGCCTCCTGCTGCGTGTCAATAATTGTTTTACTGTAACAAAGATTATAATAGTCACATTAGACACAGTTGTCCACAATACAGTCGCAGTAAAACCATTAACAGGCCATATGGTATCACAGGGGAAGCTTGGAGTTTCCATTTTAAAGTCTGCGCTATTATGGGTACAACCACATTTCCTATGAGGCTCTTTGTTTTGACTTGTGGAACTTTCAGACTGTTTTGAACATAAGCATAAGCAATAGAAATTACTTTGTTATCCTTTGAAGGCTGCCCCTCTACCACATTTTTTTTTGTTGATGCTTTGGATGGTTCAAAAAAGACAGAAAGAAATACACAAAATTAGTTCAAAATAAAATATTACTGTATATAGCTTAAGTGTCTCTAGATGTTTTATACTAACCTCTTCATTTTCGTGGGACTCAGTGGCGCCTCTGAAATCTTGAGGGTTACAAAAGTCCATTGAAGCATAACCATTGTGGCAGCTCGCCCAAAGCTGCTGCATGAAGGCTGTCTCCGGAACCGCGTCCTCCTGAAATCCCATATCTTCATAGACAGGAGAGTTAAGAGAAACTATAGATTCTTCACCATCTTCCATATCAGTATAATAGTTTCCAACATTTACTTCAGTATAAAGAGCTTCACTGCAGTTAACGGACCCCTTAATATGGGATATCAGTTGAGGCAGCTCCTCGAGGCTGAGCGCTTCCATCTGACAACAGAGGTCTTGGTCAAAACCTTTGATGTCATGACCACTGTCATTGGGGACACTCTGCTGCACTTTCTCATCCAATAGCAATGGTCTCAGGCTACGATAATATCTATTGATAGTGCCCTGACCACCTGCCAAGAGCGTCCTTTTGATGAGGGGGTGTATCTCTTCATAATGACAGAACGATCTCTTTCTTCTGGGCGGCTTTTGAATGTTGCATAGACCACTTAAGAACTCCTTATCTGTATTCCAAACATCCCAAAAGAGGCATGCTCATCTACATCACAACGTGGTCACCTGAACTCAAATGATTTTGGTTGGCTGAGGGCTGCGGTATAGCCTAACCCTTCTGTAGGTCCATGAACAAATGACTAACAGGTTACCCAGTGATGTAACAACCAACTTGATCCCACCCCAAAGGCACGCAACACCATGCTTACACCTATGTCAGTTCCGGGGAGGGACAACCAGGGGACCAGAAGTTCCGGTCAATCATGATGTCGACTCCGGGGCATGGAAACTGTCCCTTTTTACTTAATGAGCAAAGGTATCCCAGTATTCTGCTCTGGCATATTACTTTGCAGTGGCACATAAGTCCTGTAGAACATATAATTCATCTTCCAGAGAAAGGTCATAGTGACGAAGCTTGTGGAAATTATCCTACTCACAGACATGTACTGATGAGGATATATTTAAGATTCTCACCTTAAGTATGTCTAGTTTCAGGAACAGCAAGCTCTTTCTCAAAGTACAAAAAGCTGGTTACACAGAGATACCACAAGGTATTTTCATTCATTGTTATAGTTAAGTACAGTACTGTAATGGCTAGTTACTAAAGATATTTCTTATTGCCTTTAGACACCTACTATGCCTTGCAGACATCAGTACCAAGCAGAAGTGATGGGTCTGGGTAGCTGAGTCCATTGTCTCGGTTTTCTCTCTAAACCCATTGCCCTTTACCCATTTTCACCACTGGCCCTCACATTCTTACTAGAAATATTGCTCTGCAAATGATAAAATTTTAGCTCCATTTTCGTCAAGAACTCCACTGGTTTATTGTTGGAAGCGATAATATTCATGGTATAGAGATTTCGATAGAACTTAAATAACCTGGGCTAACTCCTCTGGACGCTCCTCTAGCTGACCAGTCACACTGTTTTAAATGTTTTTAATATGATTTGAAATAAATCTAGTTTTAATTTTCCAAATATTTTTATTAATTACACAAGCAATAGAGGGAAACAGAGAATCAGTTACATACCCAAACACATTAATAAATACACATCATAATTTGATATAAGCTCATTAGATTCATAGCGGGAGAAAGGTTCCCCAAATGTTATATAATTTCTTCATCAATTGTGTTCCTCTTGCTTTTGCTATAGAAAGTTCCATGTCATAGATGTCATTCACCAAGAACCACCATTCAGTAACATGAGGAGGTTTAGCTAGAATCCAAGCCCTTGCAATAACGAATCTTGCACAAGAAATCAAAATGAAGAGCTGATCCGTAAGTGAACAAGTGAAGAACGAGATTCCAAGTAATACCATCTCAGCTGTAATAGAGATAGAGAGTAGCAGTTTCTGCCTCAAAATAGTTTCTATCTCATTCCAAAATACACGGAGCAGTGGGCATGAGTAGAGCATATGCCCCAGATCTGCACACGCAAGGTTACATTTGGGGCATTTTGTACGGTCGTTGATATTAATGTTTCCAGACCACTTAGATATTTTTAAAGGGGTGTAGTATAACTGACAAACAGTTTTATGAGCTTGTAGTTGAAGGCTAGAAGAATGAACTAAACTATTAATATGTTGAAAGAATGTTGAGATGTTGTTAGAGAGTATATGCCTCCCGATTCTAGAAGTCCATTTCTCAACTGGCTGAGACATTTATAGCCTGCTCTAAATCAGGCTTTGTTTTTCTCTCTCTAAATACAGGCCCAAATCTCAGAATCTAATAATTGTTTTAATTTCATTTTGCCTAGGAGGAAATCTCGTATTTGTATATATTTGAATCGCATTTGTTCCGGTAGTTTATAGAGTAATTTAAGTGTCTCAAACTCAAGTAAGCCTGTTGTGCCGTATAAATCCCCAAGCCTAGTCACCCCAAATTCAGCCCATGATCTTCCTGCATTGTCGCAAAAAATGCCCAGCAATCCCTGGTTATCCCAAAGCGCCAAATTTGGATGAAAAAGGGAGGCTGCGTCAAAAGCCAAAATTGCGTTCCAAATACGAACAGCATCCCTAGTGGTCTTGAATTTTATTTGGATCATTAGTTCTGGCAAGAAATCGTTTGGAATCTGGTCCTAGCATGAACTGATGAAAGAAAAGTGGGTTACTAGAATTGAAAAGGCTACGCAGTCGACCTAAAAAGGTGGCATAAAAATAAATTCTAAAATCAGGAAAATTGAGCCCGCCTTTGATAAAGCTCTATCATCAGCTATTTTATAGGCTAAAGTTTTACCAATTCTGTCACTGCTTTCATATTGCATCAGCTTATATTTATGTAGTTTGGAGCTAATAAGCTCTCTAAAAATTTTTTTAGTATTAGATCTTAAAGTAATTAATTTAAGATTCAGTTGATTTACGGTTAATTGAGTGGGCGCTCCTAAGGCCCCGTGTCTAATAGTTTCTGCGAGATGTTTCTCTTATGTCAAAATATCCGTAGTCATTACCCTCATCTCTTCCTTACGTTTAGCATTTTGTCTAAGGATGAACTGCTGGGCAAACCCTCGTATGCTCGCCTTACAAGCGTCCCAAACATAAACCAGTGCAGCGGAATCTATATTAAATTCAAGAAATTCTTTAATATGGTCTTTCAATTGGGAAATGATCTGACAGTAAGTATCTAGGAAATGAAAACAGCCTTGGTTCTATTGTTTTGGGTGTAATATTAAATTGTAGTAAGATAGGGTTGTGATCTGAAGTTACCCTGGGGCATATCTCCATTTTACATGTTTCTATTATATTATCAGAGGCCCATGCCATATCAATACGTGAGCACATCTTGTGAGGCGCTGAATAATAAGTAAAACCTGATAGATTAGGAAAAAGATTCCTCCAAACATCCTTAATATTATGTATACGTGAAAGTTCAAGGATAGCGGCTTGTGTCTTATGCATACGTGTAGATATACCTTGCTTTGTGGTGTCTTTTGCATAATTCATAACACAATTAAAGTCGCCCATAAGTATTACCTCCCCTTCCCAATCTAACAACTCTATGTTTAGTTTATCAAAAACATAAGCATCATCAATTAGAACCATATACAGCACAGAAAAAATATATAACATTTGATAAATTAATTTGCACAATGGCCCATCGTCCCGCTTTGTCGGCATTTGCTTTAAGAATTTACACTTTAAATTGTTTTTTCTTGAGTATGGCTACACCTCGAATAGAAGCATTTAATGTTGTACATGTCAATAGCTCATACCCTCCTTGTGCAAGTAATTTCCTATCTTTATAACATAAATGAGTTTCGGTTAGCAATGTTAAATGAGGATTGTACATTTTAAGCTCTTCGAAAACCAATTGCCTTTTACTTTTATTATTAAGGCCTGCAACGTTCCAGGCTAAACAACTAATTTGATACATTTCTATATTCTAAAGATGCCCCAGATTCGTGTTTTAGTGTAAAAAAAACATTCTCTTTAAATACTTTACACATTCTATGCTTGTGTCATCTTTTTTAAACAAAACCCCGCCCACACCCCTACCCCCCAACCCCAACCCACCCTCCCAGTACCTACCCAGAAGCCTACCTCTATCTTCTGCTGCCGTTCAAAGGGCAGCCATTAAGAGAGGTCGCCCCGGTTTCCCCTTCCCTCCGTATTATTATCATACGCAAAAATCAAAAACCAAAACTAGGTGCCCAAGTAAATTACCATATGTAGTAATAATCAAGCGTACAGCTTTTTTTTCCCTACCCTTCTCTGCCTCCCCTCTACCCCGTCTGTGTCTCTCTCTCTCTCTCTTCTTCTCTTCATTATCCTCTCTTTAATAAGTATTTAAATCCATTTTTGCTAGTAGTTGCTCAGTCTCGTTTAACTCAGTAAAGAAATAAGTATGACCGGCTTTCATAACTTTGAGACGAGCAGGTTCTTGAAGGTAGACTGTTGCCCCCCCGAGATTTAAAAGGATCGATCAGTTTACGCAGCCCCCATCTTTTATCCATCGTGATCTTGCTAAGATCAGATTTAACAAAAATAGTTACATTGTCTATTGTCACTGGAGTATTCGGTCTAGCTTTGATTGAGACCGCTTGTCTTAACAGATAATTACCGTATAAGTAAATCATAATCGGTTGTGGGTATTTACTCTCTTTGTTCTTCAAGATTATTGGCAATCTATGAACCCGCTGAAGTTGGGAATCCCAATCCCAATCAGAGAGGTCGGGAAATGCCCTTTGAAATATTTTAACCAAATAGGTCCTGGCGTCTGACCCCTCTGACCTCTCAGGAATTCCAAAAAGTCACAGGTTCTGTCGTCTCTGTCTATTTTCTAATTCTTTGACTTTGTTTTTTAATAATCCTATATCTTCATTATGTTGGTCTGTTTTGGCTGTAGTAGTAACTAGAGTCTCCTCCACTTCTACCACTCTTTGTTGTAGTTCTTCGATCTCCTTTGTGACGCCATTCAATTTATTAGTGACTTCCTGCAAACAGTTATGCACCTTCACATTGTTTTCCCTTAGTTGAAGAAAATGTTGTTGCGTCTCTTGGCGATGTATCATTAAAGTTTTTAATATTAGATCCAGGGAGGAGGCATCCGAGGATGTATTAGAAGAGTTGGGAGGTATAGGAAGTAACAAAGGCACAGATATAGGCGGGATCTCACAACCAGAGTTAATACCATCATAGAGTTTTAATTTTCCAAGTGAAAGTTGCCCTATTTTATTGACTTATTGGTAAGTACGTTGAAACATTGTTTACCTGTTTAAGAGTTCATGTTTAAAACTTTTTCTATTTTGAATCATACCTCGCTGCTCTGAGCTTTAAGATAGTATAATCAGCATTTACAAACACCTCTGTTTTTGCAAGGGCTAGATTCTTCTCGCTCTCATTCAGCACCTATTTTTTAATTTTCAATTACCCAGAAGTTTTTTAATCAGCATGTATCAAATAATATGCGTTAATAAAGTTTCAAACTATAGGTATACTAGCAGTCTCCCCATTACGCTAAAAATAATCATGAACAACCAACATTCCCATCAGGTGCTCCATGATTCCTTGCAGTCAGATACATTTGTTGAGCGATCCCACTGTACCCTTTAACATCACACCAAAAAGCTAATATGGAGCTACCAGAGATGAACCTTTTCCAGGTAGGCTTGGCAGCTTCGTCCAGTCTTACTCAATGTGAACTACTATTTTAGTTTAAAAAAATTCAATAACTGTTACGAGGCTCAAACGTAGGGTTCTGAAGATAGAAACCCAGGGGCATATTATCAAGGGGGTTTATCTCTGCTTTTTTTGGCTTTAAAAGCCAAGAAAGTGGAGATAAAATTATCTCCCTATTACCTAGCTGTCGCTAACACCAGTTAGCGACAGCTAGTAGGAGATAGCGACCATCTTGGGCCCCACTTTGCATGTCATTGATGTTTATCACTAATGACATGCAAAGTGGGCGTGCCAAGATGTTAGCGACTGAAAACAGTCGCTAACATCGCTATCTCCTATTACCAACTTTTAGAAATATTCGCGCTAAGCGAGAATATCTCCAAAAGCTAACACCTGCCCTGAGCAGTTCTTAGCCATGTTATCCAATGGGAGGTGGATAACATGGCTAAGAGCATTAGCTCGGTAATGCATGAATATCGCTGACTTTTCAGCGATATTCATGCATTGCAGCGATTTTTATCGCATTTGCGATAAATCTTGGTAATACCAAGGTTTATTTGTGGTAAAAATCGCCGCAGCTCAGCTGTAAATTTTTGTCTCTAACCAAGCAATAGCGATAATTATCGCTATTACTTGGTAATATGCCCCCCAGATTTTGCAGTTACAGAATGGGGTTTCAGACCCAGCTGAAGTCCACAACAAAATATCTATTTTCACCTGGTTCTTATGTTTCCAAATGTTCAAGACAGAACTTGAGAAAAACTCTCTCTTATTGGGTGTCTGTTAGTTAGAAATTTCCGAAACCAGCACCAGAATGCCTTAGTTTATTTTTCTCTCCCAGCCTCTGTTGGAAGCGGTCAAAAAAGTAAATGTAAATAAAAACTGTCAGCAATCGAGAATGACATCTGAGCGAATAGGGCTAAATTCCCAGACTTCAGCCTCCTACTGTATGCAGCACGGTGACACAAATCCTGTTCTAGGGAGAGAACTTCAGGTATACTGAATCTTTCTTCCTCGCACCACTAGTCTCTCATCCTTACTTTTTCTTCTTTACGTTTCTTTCTCGTGCACAGGTTGCCCCTAGTTCTATGTTTTCCCATATTTTCCTCATTCCTCTCTCCTTAGCTGTGCTTGTCAGTCCACTTTATACGCCCCGCCCATGGTATTCCCTGATAGTATTCGTTTCGTCAGCAGAGTTGGAGACACAAGACAGCAGTTAAACAAGTAATTGACATGTTGGTGGTACCAGCCTCAACTGCCCATCAGGTCCACTGGAAGGAAGCCTGCGCTCAATACGCTTCTTCAGTTAGGTGTTCACTATTTTATTGCAAACAATGCAACTATGCTCTGGATCTGTCCACATGCCGATATTCATCAAGTTGTGGCTTTTCCGCCGATTCTCTCTCCTCCTTCATGGACTCTACGCTGCAGAAAATCTTCTTCTAAAATACTTTATAAAGTGTTTCTGGGCGTATATGATTAATATTGATCGCCCAATGGTCCCTCCCTCATCCGCCTTCATTTCGGACCTAGCATGAAAAATTGCAGCTGGTCCCTCCTCTCCTTACAGGTTCACAGAGTTAGTTTGACACGTGCGTGCTCATGTTGCCCTCCGACTAATCGGAGCGAGTGGAAAGAACAATTTATATGATATCCCCAAGAGCGCTGAAGGAGCAGTGGGCAGCGTCCCCTTCCCTTTAAGGGCACATTTGCTGTTCATATACATTTGTCCAACATAACCATTATTTACTACACTTTCCTAAGCAAGAACACAAAGAATGACAATATTTTAGTTTAATCGTTACTGCTGTTTTATATCACTTTAGCAGTGTTGATCTGTGATACTGGCAGCCTATTATATTTGTCTACCAGTGTAGTGAGTGAAAGCATTTATGACGGTGTTGAGGGCATATTAAGGAAAATACCGCAGAACAGAATGTGATGGCTTCACTATTTGGGAACTAACAGAGTAGAGAGGCTCTACACGAATTTTATGATACTAAATCAAATGCAAGCTAAACCTAAGTCTGCGTGGCCTGTTTTTCCATTTTATTAAGTGCGTTTTCTTTTATTTATTTTTAATAGGTGTGTGGAAAAGAAACTACATTGACGTTAAATTCATGAAATATGCATTGCACTAAATTGTGCGCTAAAAGGGCTAGTGCCCCTTTAAATTTTTGCCTTTGGAACTAACTTCCAACATATGTTGAACAGCAGTTGATAGAGGGTGGGTGGTTAGAAAGCATCTCATCAATGCTAACAGCAACCCTGTTGTGAACCAAACAGCTGTGAGCAGAGCACAGGTGTACTAACCCAACAAAGGCTATTTATGTCATCTCACTGAGCACGGGCCAGGTTTGCTGAGCCACAGCTGACCACATAAAAAGAGAGGGAGGGAAAGGCTGTGTGCGAGTCCTTCGCCTGATGTGTACACTGGTGTCATTTGATTACTCTTCTTTCTGCAGAAAGGAACAGCGTGCAGATGTGTCGTGCAGCCTAACGTGCTTAGCACAAAATGTTACACTGTAGTGACCTTGGATTGCAGTTCTACCAATATGCTTATCGAAACGAGAGAACATTCTGGAAATTTACGAGTTTACGAGTTTAAGTACTTGTCCTTTTCTTTCCTCTTTTTGAACCATGTCCCTACATCATATTACACTTAAGTGACTTCTGCTTCCAAACTGATTTAAATCAACATAATTTTGCATAACAGTAAATACACATATATGGGTGAATTGTTCACAAGAAATTTGATTTTAGTTCCTATTTAACCAGTGACGTACTGGTGGCTCATGTTACTGCTCCATATTTACAAGGAAAACCCACCCTGCGTGCTTTTTACTGTCCTTGTAAATATGGCCCCTTTACACTCAGCACTTTACGTGAAAGGGCCGTTCCATGAGTTATTCTGGGGGTGTTCCCACGCAACACCCATGGAATAAGACATATTTCCAGATTTACGAGGAATCGTAAATCTGGAAATGCGTCTGAATGCTATGCCACCACAAGGGGTGGCATTGCGAGGCGCAACAAGGAGAAATGTTTTCATTTCTCCTAGTTTTTCCTCTTTGAATGCGTGCTGCATTCTACAGCGCCCATTGAAAGAGGAAAATACCTGTAGTGATTGTTTTTGTGCAGGAAGTTGGCCCTTCCTGAAAAACATTCTCTCCATGACGCAGGGATCCTTGCACCATGGTGCAAGGGTGCCTGCGCCAGCGCATGGCAGCAGTTTGTGCACCAGCACAGGGGAGCGCACAGGAATGCGACATATTATTGTAAATAGCGCTGCAGCACTTCCTTGTAAATCTGCCCAGAGTATTCACATTACCATATATCGATTTTGTGATCAAACCCCTGTTGTGTGGAATCAAACTGCTTTATATCTAGTGTACATATTTTAATTCAAATTAAAAGTTATCAGCAATTGTATGTCTACAAAATTAAGGTAACTTTGTGATTTCTATTCTATATTCTTAAATCATGAAATGTGATAAAGAAAAGGTGTGGGCTTAGTCTCTTCCTAAATAAGTTGCTTTGGGAGGTGTATTGCGAAATTTGTACAATGACACAATATGTGTTTTTTGTTTCCTGTTGTACCTTTAGTAGTAAAATCCTTTTGTGGTAAATATTACATGGAGGTAAAGTTAGCTGACCCACTATGTTAAGTGGGATTCCCTGATCTGCATAAGGGTGCCCTAGTAAACTCTTTTGTCTGTATGTCCGCACCACATCACTAATAGCTGTGCTAAGTGTAGTCACCTGGAGGGTGATACAAAATTTGAATTGCTTTCTTGAGGATTTCTTGGGAGGAGCTATGAACAGTACCAGCGATCTTGACCAGTGACCTCCAGGGGCGCTGCAGGAACAGACGACACTACCCCCGGCAGCAATCTCTTAAACTCATTTTAAGGAAGGCTGCTGCCTCCCATACAGCGACATTGGCAGTTTGTCAGAAGCAACAGTGTTAAAGTCGATGCAAAGCCTTTTCTTTTTAAGCCCTTGAGGGGAGCTATAGGCATTTACAGTCTTCTTTGCAGTGGAAAACTGGAAACAGCACAACCTGTTCGTTTTTGTGCTGCACTACCTGCAGCAAGGTCACTCACTCAAAAAGTTAAACAATATTTTGTAAACATTGTACTTTCTTGGTGGATAAAATGCACAATTGTGGTCTGTCATATACTAGGAGCAGCAAATGAGAGAGTGCACTGACTTAACATAGGGCTGCACCTCTTTACAAGACGTAGTTTCAGGTACACACACTGGCATCCGCAAGCCTCCATGGCTATGTAATACATCACAAGTATCTCTCATTCCTCTCTAAAAGTGACAGTAGCTTGTCCCAGCAAGGTTCTTGTGTACTTTTTTTGTTTTTGGAATCTAGGAGGTTCCAGTCTGGGAGAGTCTGAGAGAGTTAGCGATTCTTAGGTAGTGGCTGCCACTGGATATTCTAATCTTTTCTGCCAGGTAAATTGGGGGCATATTATCAAGGGTTTTATCTCCGCTTTTTTGGCTTTAAAAGCCAAGAAGGCGGAGATAAAATTATCATCCTATCAGCAACAGGGTGCTAACACACAAATTTGCATGTTAGCACCCTTTTTCTCTATGCTTCCCTTGCATCTCTAATGAGATGCAAAGGGGGCGTTCCAGAGAAAAATAATAGGAGAAATGTTGTTAAGCGACATTTCTCCTATTATCAAGGATTTCGCTAACCCTGTTAGTGATAAAAAAAAGCAGCGCTATCCGCGGTTAGCGCTGCTTTTTTTACACCTGGTATTTTCCTGACTTAGCCATGATATCCTATGGAAGGTGGATATCATGGCTAAATTTGTGAGCTCCTATCATCAAGCTAACGCCAAACTTTGAGAGATTATCGTTGGTTTTCCAGCGATAATCTCTCAATTGGCAGTTAGCGCGAGGATTTTTATCACTTCTGAGATAAACCTTGCTAATAGCAAGTTATCTGTGCGATAATTTCCGGCGATGCTTAGCGTTAAAAAATTTGTTGCTAAGCATCGTTAGCGATAAATATTGCTAAACATTGGTAATAGGCCCCTTGGTTCTTTAAAATGTAATGCTTTGTATGTGAGGCAGGCACATTTCAGTTGAGCTCTTGCTTCAAGGGGAAGCCAGTTTAGAGAACTAAGCAATGGGGTGATGTGGTCAAAGCGTCTAGTTCCTTTTACAGTCTCGCTGCCACATGAAGATCCGTTTTGAGTGGAGCTGTTCTCATTTTGGGTAGTCTTGGCAGTGTCGCTACACAGTATTCTAGTAGGAGACCTCAAGTGCTTGTACTGCTTGTTTAAAGTCTAAAGGTGGAAGAAATGGTTTCAGTTTTTTCAGTATTCTGAGCTAGAATATCCCACTGTGTGTGGTCGCACTGATGTGAGCTCTCATATTTAGACACTTGTCCAATGTTATTCCAAGTGATTTTGTTGAATCAATGATGGTAAGTGTGCAATTGAGTGTGTCTAGGTGCTTGCGTAAACCCTGGACGAGTGAAGAGCTGTTTGGTGAGGAGAAAAGAAGGAATTCGTTTTTACAAGAGTTCACCTTTAGGTTGTTTTGAGAGACCCAGGTCTGTTTTTTGACTCTGGTGTAATTTTTTGCAAGACGTCATCTAGGGAGGATATCTTTAAGTATAGTTTTGTAATGTCTGCGTACATGTGGTATGCAATGTTCGATTGGTTGAGGATTTCAGTTACTGGCTCCACATATAGGTTAAATAGTGTGAGTGAGATGGTCGACCCTTGGGGAACTCCACATCTCACTGGTGAGGAGTCAGAGAATGAGTTGCCACGTTTCATGCACTGTGAGCGATTCTGTATGAGGGAAGTAAAACAAGAAAGCACTTTCCTAGACAACCCCATTCTGTGTTCTAGTACTTTCAGTAGGATGTTATGATTAACCATGTGTAATGTGGATGAGAGATCTAGGAGGACGAGTAGGCACGAGCCGTTTTTGTCTACTATCCTAAGTGTGTTGTTGATTATCTGCACAGTGGCTGATTCAGTGCGGAGTCCTGTTCTAAACCCTGAATGAAATTTGTTAAGTAGGTAGAATTAGTCAATGTGCTTGCTCAGTTGGTTGAGCACACATTTGTGCTGCTAGAATGGGCATATTTGACACCGGGCAAAAGTTGCTCTGGAATGTAGGGTCAGCACCTGCTTTGTTCAAGAGGGGTGTCACTTGATCCATCTCCAGGCATTCTGGGATCCTGCCTTGTTTTAGTGATGAGTTTACAATCTCCGTTAGTATAGGTGAGAAGATGTGACTTAGATCCTTTAGTATTGTGGAGGGAATGGGGTCATTGAAATGTGAAGTTGGTTTCATAGATACTAAGACCTTGTGGATCTTGTCCTCTGTTAGTGTTTTGAACTCGCTTCATGTAGCTTGATTTTTGGTCTTGGAAGGGTGGTTCAAAAATGGCTCCCTCCCCTGGGATGCAGGGTCATGGATGGGATAGTGATCATTGACTCCATTGCCTTGTGAGCTGTGACTGTTGGTTGCAATTTCCTATTCGATTTCTAACATTTTTTCATCGAAAAATTGCTTCACATTCTTTCACTGTATTATTACTGAGCTTAGTTACATTGTTCACCCCCGTTTGTTGGTTAACAATTTCAAACACTCATTTTGGACAGTTTTTTGAATTGTCTAGTTGGGTATGAAGTACTATGCTTTGGCTTCCCAGATGCTTTTTATGTAGTTGTTTCGCGATTTCCGAAGTTTGCTTAGAAGTAATGTTGAGGGTTCCTATCTCCATCTTCGCTCCGCCTGTCTAAGACTTCTCTTTTCCTCATTCAGACTTTGAGTGTACCATGGGTGAGAAGGTTTGTCTCTTTGTTTATTGAGTATCAGAGAGGCTACTTCCTCCACTATATTCAATACTGTTCTGTTGTAGTGTTTGGTTAATTAGGGCACATTCTGTTTTGTTGCTGGCGGGGAGAGGGTTTTTTTGCACAATTCTGTCAGTTTCACTTTAACTATGTTTTTAGCATCTCTGATCCAGTACCTTTTGTATAGTTATTTGCCCTTTGGTGGTCTGTGTGTGTGCAATTAGGTGGAATAATATTGAGTTGTGATCCGACCAGGTAATGAATGTTATTGAGATTATTGGTAATACCCCTTCTTGGGATATGATTAGGTTGTGATTTGCAGATCCCAAACACTCGGTCTGTCTCCCTGGGCACTGTGTGTGCTGTGAACTCAGCTCTATATTAGTGAGAATGAAAGTTCTTGAAAGATACTGTTTGTAAATCTGTTTATTCAACGTTGTTTCATAGTTTTAGATGTTCATTTCACATCTGATTTCATTTTTGTAGTACATATTCATGCTTTGTATCGTTTTCAACAATAATATATACACCACTTTGCCATTTCCCGATGCTTTTCGGCGTTAAACGCCTTTATCAAGTGATTAATCTGTCAAAAAAAACAATATAACATTCAGGATTTTCTTACGCTTACTGATGCCAACATACAAACATAATAACACGTTTGATAAATGCTCTTACATCTGTCTTGTAATTTTAAATAATGTTCTCCCTGACTGAGTATACTGACTTTAGAAGCGTGACAGTTTTATACATTTTGTCAAAACACGATGCTATGAAAACATTCTGGTTCTTTATCATATTGTTTTAAACGATGTTTAACTGCTACACGTTTATGCATTACAACCTCTATATAAACCGGGGGAGTTTTACTTAGTTTCACAGTCTATGTTTGTTGTTAACTTTTCGACATGTTGCTAGCTTGTTGCAATGATTATTTCTCCAAGCGCTAACCGCATACACAAGATATCAGGTTTGTGGCGTCTTTGGATGTTCTTGCGTGAGGTACTTTTTGGTACGTTCCTGTATTACTCCTTTGTCTGTTGCTTTTTGTATGATTTGTTGCAAGTTTTTTGTATCTCTTGGGTTGATCCTTTATCCAATAGCATATACAGATTTTCATCCTCCAGATGTTCCATCACTTGTGTTTCATAATATGACTTGTCCATTATGACTAGGGCTCCCCCTTCGTCTGCTTTTTGACATATGATATTGTCATTGTTGCTGATAGCTCTGAATATTCCCTCTTGTTTTGTCGTCATGTTCTGAAACCTCTTTGCTTTGTTGGTGTTAAGATGATGAATGTCTTGTTTACATAATTGTTCAAATAAGTCTAACGTTTTATGGCTCACTGGAGCCATAAATGTGCTTAATGGTTTTAGTCCCTTAAGTTGATCTTCTTCTTGCTGTTTGTTCTCTATCATAATGTTGTCAAAAAAGTTTCTCAATCTTAATTTCCTCGTCAGTTTGAATAAACTGATGTCTAGTTCTAAGACATTGGTGTCTGCTGTGGGAACGAATGATGTACCTTTTTGCAGAGTGTTGGATTGTACTTCATTTAAAGGCCACTGTGAGATATTTAACACTAAGTTGTCTGATGTTTTTTCTTGTCCTTCTTGGCCGTTACGGTCCTTGTTTGTGTGAGATTTTTTTCTTTTTCCTTGTCCCCTTCGGGGTCTCCCCTTTCCTCTTGGCCTCTTTCTAAAAAAGACTGGTTCGAAGATGTAGTGGCTGTTGCTGGTGTTTTTTGTGTGTTCGATTGACTGGTTCTTTGGGTGGTTGATGATTCACTACCTTTTGATGAGGTATCCGTTTGTGACATATATGGTTTGTTTTGTCTCCTTTTGGCGTATATGTCTGCCCAAGTGTATACCTCTTCCAATTTATAATCACGCAAGAACATCCAAAGACGCCAACCTTTTATATGGTACCCAAAGTGCATAAAGACTTGAAACGACCGCCTTGTCGACCTATAGTGTCCACTAGAAACAGCATACAAGAACCCATAGGGAAGTTTTTTGATAAATATCTACAACCCTGTGCCATGGCAGCGAAATCATACATAAAGGACACAACAGATTTCTTTAACAAACTATCCAACACAGTCATTAATGATCATCAACAAATCATATTGGCAACCATCGACATGAAATCTTTATACACTTCGATACCACACAACTTAGGCCTGGAAGCCACAGAGAAAGCACTTTTAGAGAGCAACTACGACCAAGATCTGAAAGTATTTCTTATGGAACTGTTACAATTTATACTCATGCACAGCTATTTCACCTATCAAGGAAAATGGTATCTAAAAAAAAGTGGTACTTCGATGGGGAATCCAGCTGCTCCTACTTATGCCAATATCTTCATGAAAAACTTCGAAGAAACCAACATTCTACAAAAACCACCATGGAAAAGACACGTTCGACTATATGCGCGATTCATAGATGATATCTTTATAGCGTGGGAAGGACCACAAGACACCCTGATCAAGCAAATAATTGAACTTAATGCCTTAGACGAGATGATTCAATTCACATGGGAAACCAGCAAGGATGTTATACACTTCTTGGACGTTGAAGTGACCAACAAACCCACAGGTTTTAAAACCAACCTTTTTCGGAAAGATACAGACAGAAAAAACACTCTCAAGTTTGAAAGTTTTCATCCCCCATCCCTTAAAAACACTTACCTTACTCACAATTGATGAGGGTCAAGAGATTCGTCTCGGAACCAGAAGGCCTAGAGATCCAAACCAACATTATGATTAACAGGTTCAAAAACAGAGGGTACCCAGACACAGTTTTAGAAACAGCGCAAGAAAGAATTTCTAATAAAACCAGAGAAGAGCTATTAATCCAACAAACCAAACCCGAAGAGCAAATAATCACATGTGTGAGCAAATACTCCACCATGAGTCATCACTTCAAGAAAATTAAAAAAAAACATTGGCCCTTACTAACAGCAGAACCAGACTTTAAAGGGACATTCTCAAAGGAACCATTGTTTGCATATACCCGATCAAAGAATATCGGCCAATTGATAAAACCAAGGAATTTCAAGACACCAGTGGAGAGACATAGAGGGACAATACCCTGTTTAAACTGCCATATTTGTGCAAACATTATGAAAGGAGATAGCATTGGACATCCCGGTACTGGAAAGGCCATCAAACTAAAAGTGAATGGATTCCACCAATATAATATACCTTTTAAGCTGCCCATGTGGCAAAGGTTACGTGGGGCAAACAGAGAGAAAACTGAAAGTAAGGCTCAATGAACACAAAAGCAATATACAAACTAAAAGGATGAAATCCACCAATGCTACGCATTTCATTGAAGCCCAACACCAAATGGTCCAATTAAAAGCTTGCATTTTAGAACAGGCGGAAAGACAAGCAGGAATGGACAATAAGAAAACCATGCTCAAATGAGAAAACCACTGGATTTATTTTTTACTGACCATGAAACCGAGAGGTTTAAACGAAAGGATAGAATTTACTTGTTATTTGTAACATAAGATCTGGTTAAGTACCAAAGGAATCTAAATAATCACATGTTTTCCCAATTGGTTGAATATTAGTTGTATCTGCTCAGGATTAGTCAGTGACGGCATATAAAATGTCAATTGCGATTTATGGTACAACATTTGTTTTTACACGCAGTTAACCTTATTAATCGAGAAACAGGCGATGTTGCTTTAAAAGGTTATGAAATCAAAGTGATATTATAGGTAGAGAAAAGCGTCTCATGACGCATCAGCTGACAGGCCAGCATGCACCTGGCGACGTAACAGTTTAGAAACGCCACCACGATAAGCACACCACAAATCCGATATCTTGTGTATGCGGTTAGCGCTTGGAGAAATAATCATTGCAACAAGCTAGCAACATGTCGAAAAGTTAACAACAAACATAGACTGTGAAACTAAGGAAAACTCCCCCGGTTTATATAGAGGTTGCAATGCATAAACGTGTAGCAGTTAAACATCGTTTAAAACAATATGATAAAGAACCAGAATGTTTTCATAGCATTGTGTTTTGACAAAATGTATAAAACAGTTACGCTTCTAAAGTCACTATACTCAGTCAGGGAGAACATTATTTAAAATTACAAGACAGATGTAAGAGCATTTATCAAACGTGTTATTATGTTTGTATGGTGGCATCAGTAAGCGTAAGAAAATCCTGAATGTTATATCGTTTTTTTTGACAGATTAATCCCTTGATAAAGGCGTTTAACGCCGAAATGCATCGGGAAATGGCAGAGTGGTATATATATTATTGTTGAAAACGATACAAAGCATGAATATGTACTCCAAAAATGAAATCAGATGTGAAATGAACATCTAAATCTATGAAACAACGTTGAATAAACAGATTTACGAACAGTATCTTTCAAGAACTTTCATTCTCACTAATATAGAGCTGAGTTCACAGCACACACAGTGCCCAGGGAGACCGACCGAGTGTTTGTGACCGTCTGGATCTTGCACTCAGCGGTCGCTCCCACTCGCTCCTCCTCGCTCCCTGCCTGTCGAGAGAAAGTGCCTCGGAGATTTCATAGCGCCTGGCATCGTTTGCATTGATTAATTTATTAATTTGTGCTCAGTGCTCCTGCATAGCGCCTGGTATCGTTTGCATTGATTAATTTATTAATTTGTGCTCAGTGCTCCTGCATAGCGGTAAAATAATTTAATAATTTGCGCGTGTACTGTATTTAGGCATTTTGAAGGACGACTGTGCCCCTGCTTTGGCTCGCGCTACCCTACCGCCATTTTGCTGTTGTTGTTGTGTTTACCTTGTCCCCGTGTCTCCTCCCCGCTCCCGCCTCCCAGCTTACCCTCCCACGCTCTGCCCCCCTCCACTATCCATTTATGGATAGATGGACCTACGCGCAGCATGCACGCGCAGCGTGCACGCGCTGCGGCCGCGCCAAAAGTGCACCAAAGGTAAGCCCGTCTACGCCCGTCCGCACCTGGACCGCGCCCAGCGCCAGACCCCCTGGTCCCCGCCGCTCCCAACCCTCTAGAGTCACATATGATGCCGCTACTCTCCTCACCCTCAACCCCGGACGTACTCCACTATGCTGCGAAGCCACTCCAGGACGCATCCACGGCCCATTCGCCTGCCTCTCCTGCAAGTTCAACTGCTTCAGGACCCTCATCAAATCCACATCCTCCAAACACAACTCCGACTCTAACCGCCTAAATTGCATCCTGCTCAACACCTGCTCGGTCCACAGACATGCAACACAACTCTGGGACCTAATCAACACTGCGTCACCTGACATCGCCTTCCTTAATGAAACATGGATGAACACATCATCTGCTCCCGACATCGCCATAGCCATACCGGACGCTTACAAAATTATCCGAAAAGACCGCACCAATCAAACAGGTGGAGGCATCGCCATCGTCCACAGAAACACCATCAAAATCACAACCAGCTCCGCCGACAATCTTGCAACCGCCGAACATCTCCACTTTCAGATACACACCGACCCCAGGACCACACTTAGAGGCACCCTCATTTACAGGCCTCCAGGCACCCGCACTCAATTCACCAATTACATCACGGACTTCATCAGCCCACACGCCCTCGCCTCGGAGAACTACATTCTTCTAGGAGACCTCAACTACCACCTTGAAAACAAACACGACAACAACACCACCACCCTTCTGGACAACCTGGCCAATCTCGGACTCAAACAACTTGTTGACACCCCCACTCACACAGCCGGACACACGCTCTACCCTATCTTCACCACCAGCAAGCACATCTCCTTCGATCGCACTACAGCTCTCCACTGGACGGATCACAGTTGTGTTCACTTCAGCTATAAAACCACCCTGACCCACAACCGTCCACAACCTATTCCTCGGAGAAACTGGAACAAAATCACCACCGACCAACTCCTCACATCACTCAGCCAAAACCCTCCCACCCTCTCTATGGACCCAGACCAAGCAGCCACCAACCTCAGGCATTGGATTACCCTCAGTGCGGACAAATTAGCACCCCTGAAAAAGCACCAGATGAAATCAGCCAGCAAAAAGGCTCCCTGGTTCAATGACGAACTTAAAAAATCCAAGAAGCTATGCCGCACCATAGAGAAGAATTGGAGAAAAAACCCAACCTCAGACAACATGGCCTCCCTCAAGACAGCCACCCGCAAACACCACCAACTGATTCGATCCGCCAAGAAATCAGCATTCAAGGATCGTCTCGACAACAACACTCATAACAGTAAGGAACTCTTCAATATCGTCAAAGAATTCACCAACCCCACCGCAGCAACTAACGACATCACCCCCTCCCAAGACCTCTGCAATGGGCTATCCTCCTTCTACAACAAAATTGCCGACATCCACAACAGCTTCGAGAATTCTCCCAGCGATCAACCCGCCCCACCCCCTTCAGATCCTACTCCTCCAACTAACAACCTCAGCGCCTGGAACCCAATCACCACTGAAGACACCATTCACCTCATGAACTCAATCCACTCTGGCTCGCCTTCTGACCCCTGTCCCCACCACATCTTCAACAAAGCTGACTCCATCATCGCACCCCAATTCTGCTATGTCATCAACTGCTTTCAACTCTGCCACCTTTCCAGAAAGCTGGAAACATGCCGAACTCAGCGCCCTTCTGAAGAAACCCACAGCGGACCCCTCAGAACTGAAAAACTACCGACCCATATCCCTCCTCCCTTTCCCGGCCAAAGTCATCGAGAAAGCCGTCAACAGCCAGCTCGCTGCCTTCCTTGAATCCAACAACTCCCTTGATCCATCTCAATCCGGGTTTCGAGCCAAACACAGCACTGAAACCGCCCTCATTGCAGCGACCGACGACATCCGAGCACTCCTGGACAACGGAGAAACAGTGGCCCTCATCCTACTCGACCTTTCCGCCGCTTTCGACACAGTCTGCCACAGCACCCTTATACATCGACTCAGCAACATCGGCATACAAGGAAAAGCCTTGGACTGGATCATCTCATTCCTCGCTGGGAGAACTCAAAGAGTTCGACTTCCCCCTTTCTACTCAGAGGCCACCGAAGTCATCTGCGGCGTACCTCAAGGATCCTCACTCAGTCCGACCCTCTTCAACGTCTACATGAGTCCTCTCGCCTCCATCGCGCGTCAACACAACCTCAACATCATCTCTTACGCCGACGACACCCAGCTAATCCTTTCCCTCACCAAAGACCCCAACACCGCCAAAACCAGTCTTCACGAAGGCATGAAAGAAGTAGCCGAATGGATGAAACAGAGCCGCCTAAAACTCAACTCAGACAAAACGGAGGTGCTCATCCTAGGATCTTCCCCCTCAGCTTGGGACGACTCTTGGTGGCCTTCAGCTCTGGGCACAGCACCCACACCCACAGACCAAGCACGTAACCTTGGCTTCATCCTAGACTCCTCTCTCTCGATGTCCAGACAAGTCAACGTCGTCTCGTCCTCCTGCTTCAACGTACTTCGCTTCCGCTGGATCCCCCTCGAGACAAGAAAGACTGTCACCCACGCACTGGTCACGAGTCGACTGGATTATGGTAACACACTTTACGCCGGTATCACAACAAAATTACAGAAAAAACTCCAGCACATCCAAAACGCGTCAGCGAGACTCATATTAGACATCCCGCGGCAAGATCACATCACCGGACATCTAAAAGACCTCCACTGGCTTCCCGTCAACAAAAGAATGACTTTCCGCCTTCTCACCCACGCACACTAGGCCCTCTACAATCTAGGACCCGAATGCCTCAACACTCGATTGTCCTTTTACAAACCCACCCGCCAACTAAGATCGTCCAATCAAGCCCTCGCCGCAGTCCCGCGCATCCGGAAATCCACCATGGGTGGCAGATCCTTCTCCTTCCTGGCTGCCAAGACCTGGAACTCACTCCCCACCCACCTCCGCCTTACTCAGAACCACATCTCCATCAGAAAAGAACTGAAAACCTGGCTATCCGACAAATAATTGAACCCCTTCCCCAAGCGCCTTGAGACCCTCTGGGTGAGTAGTGCGCTATACAAATGCCTGAACTTGAACTTGAACTTGAACTTTGGGATCTGCAAATCACAATATTATCACACTCCAGAGTAGGGAGTGATACCCAGGAGCATGTAAACTAAAGAACAGAAAAGGAAACAATATTGCAGTGCACACCCACTATCAATTAATATGATTAGGTTGAGCATCAAGCCTTTATTGTGGGTTGGGCTTGTTCAGGATTGGGTCAGGTTTTGATCCTCTAGGAATTGTTTAAGGACGGAGACTTGTATATTGTCCTTGTTGTTCCAGTGAATGTTAAAGTCTCCAAGAAAAATCACATTGGGGTGTAGCATGAACTGTTTTGTGATTGTTTCCATTAAGCATGGGCTGAAAATTCGTTCCGCTTGCGGAATTTGCGGATTTTCTGCAATTTCGCGATCCACGAATCTCGCGAAATCGCGGTAAAATCCGTGAATCAGCGGGGACGAATTTTCAGCCAAGCACTTACAGGGTTACAGCAGCAGGTGCACAAGTTGAAGCTAATTTTTTGTGACCTTTTACTAAACAGTTACAAAGAAATTAACTTCAACTTGGGCACCTGCTGCTGTAAGCCTGTAAGTGCCTTCGGGCACCTCGTTGCCTACTTGCTACTATTCTCTGACACTGCTCTGACCCTTGAAGCAGGGTCAGAGAATAGTTACAAGTAGGCAATGAGGCGCCTGTCATGAAAATTAAACCTTAACAGGAAGCACTGACAGATATAAAAACTAGCATTTGCAATGCAGTAGGTCTCGCATTAGGAAAGTTTGAGCTATTGGTCGTGTAAATGACAATTTTTTTTATTTATGTGTTGATTTTGAAAATAGCTAAATTAATAGCTTTGTCATTTACAATGCCAATAGTTATAACTTTCGCAAATGTGACACCTATAGCATTTGTAATGCAACATGTTTTGTATTTAAGTGACTTAGATGTATTGATATTGCAAATTACAATGGCTTTTAATTTTTTTAAATAATTAATACTTAAATAAAAGTGATTTTAATTTATAATGGCAATAGCTTAAACTTTTGTAAATAACATTTGTGAAGATTATGTTCATTGTATTTTATTGTGACGAAAATCCAAGAAGAGAAGTGAAATATTAACATCTTTTTGTGACATTTGTAATAAAGCTTGAAACATTGAGAGAACATATTTGAACCAGTTGTTGTTGAATGGGTGCACAGATTGATGCTGGGGTGGCACTGATTGGTTCTGTGGTGGTGCTGGGTGATGCTGGGGTGGTGCTGAGTGGTGCTGTGGTGGTGCTGAGGAATGCTGTGGTGATGCTGAGTGATGCTGTGGTGGTGCTGAGTGGTGCTGTGGTGGTGCTGAGTGATAATGTGGTAGCGCTGAGTGATGCTGTGTGGCACTGAGTAGTGCTGTGGTGGTGCTGATTGGTGCTGTAGCGGTGCTGAGTGGTGCTGTGGTGATGCTGAGTGATGATGGGGTTGTACTGAGTGATACTCGGATGGTGCTGAGTGATGCTGTGGTGGTGCTGAGTGATGCTGTAGCGGTGCTGAGTGGTGCTGTGGTGATGCTGAGTGATGATGGGGTTGTACTGAGTGATACTCGGATGGTGCTGAGTGATGCTGTGGTGGTGCTGAGTGATGCTGTGGTGGTGCTGAGTGATGCTGTGGTGGTGCTGAGTGATAATGTGGTAGCGCTGAGTGATGCTGTGGTGGCGCTGAGTGATGCTGTGCTGGCGCTGAGTGGTGCTGTGGTGGTGCTGAGTGATGCTGTGGTGGTGCTGAGTGGTGCTGTGGTGGTGCTGAGTGATGCTGTGGTGGTGCCGAGTGATGCTGTGGTGGTGCTGAGTGGTGCTGTGGTGGTGCTGAGTGATAATGTGGTGGTGCTGAGTGATGCTGTGGTGGTGCTGAGTGATGCTGTGGTGGTGCTGAGTGGTGCTGTGGTGGTGCTGAGTGATAATGCGGTGGTGCAGAGTGATGCTGGTGTAGCGCTGAGTGATGATGTGGTGATGCAGAGTGATAATGTGGTGGTGCTGACTGATAATGTGGTGGTGCTGAGTGATGCTGGGGTAGCACTGAGTGATGATGTGGTGATGCAGAGGGCAGAAAGGCACAAAAAGCAGTCTAACAAAGGGCAGAAGGGCAGAAAAACAAGGGAAAAACGAGTCTAACAGAGGGCAGAAGGGCACAAAAAAACTGTCTAACAGAGGACAGAAGGGCAGAAAAGCAAGGGAAAAACGAGTCTAACAGAGGGCAGAAAGGCACAAAAAACGAGTCTAACAGGGGGCAGAAAGGCACAAAAACAAGTCTACCAGAGGGCAGAAGGGCACAGAAAACGAGTCTAACAGAGGGCAGAAGGGTACCAAAACAAGGGAATAACAGAGGGCAGAAGGGCATAAAAAACGAGTCTAACAGAAGGCAGAAGGGCACAAAAACAAGGGACAAATGAGTTCAACAGAGGGCAGAAGGGCAGAAAACAAGGGATAAACGAGTCTAACAGAGGGCAGAAGGGCAGAAAAACAAGGGAAAAATGAGTCTAACAGAAGGCAGAAGGGCACAAAAAACGAGTCTAACAGGGGACAGAATGAATCCCACCCTGCGTGTTTGTCCACGAAGATGCCACCTTTTTGTGCAATACGTCTACTCAACTGGAGTACTTTCAACTGTTTAATCAGTGAGTGCTCCCTTGTTGGCTAAATGTATAGTGTCGGATTTACAATAACTGGCGCATCCCCAGGGATGTGCCAGTTATTGTGCGCTGCAGCTTCGCCACCCATGGTGCGCCGCATTTACAATGCGGCGCACCATGTAGCAAAAACGGCACAGATGCGTCACGCATCTGTGCCGTAAAAGCAGCGCATTGCTGGAGCTGCGTCGCAAGCACGACGCAGCTCCAGCAATGCTCTGTGGGGCCCTATCTCCCCAATGCTGCTTACAGCCTTGGGCCTGCTTCAAGCAGGCGCAGGGTTTTGATGCAGCATTGGCCTAAACGTGACTGAGTGAAATCTTGTAGATTTCACTCAGCCACTTTTAGGAGGCGTTCCTGCGCAGGAAGGCCCTCCCCTGCACCAGAACGCCTCCTGATGGCGCAGGGCTTTTCCAACATGACGCATCTCTCAGATGCGTCACGTTGTTAACACCCAGCACCATGGCGCATCTTTTGTGCTGCCGCTGCGTCACAAAAGTGACGCAACTGTGGAGCAAAAGAGGCGCAAGCGGATTGTAAATCTCCCCCACAGTGCTTTTACTACACTGTAGCTGCGTAAGGGGCCAGAAGATGTGTCAGTGACCATGTGTGCCTGTGCCTGTGTTACAGGCACACATGGTCACTGAAGACACATCTTCTGGCCCTTTACGCAGCTGCAGTGTAGTAAAAGCACTATACATTTACCCAATGAGGGAGCACTTACTGGATTAGCCAGTAGAAAGTACTCCAGGGCAAATCGCAAAAAAATCTGCGATTTCGCAGGAAAATCCGCGAATTCGCTGATTTTTTTGCGATTTCGCGGGGAAAACCGCAATTTCGCAAATTTTGCCCATGCTTAGTTTCCATTATCTGTTCAATGAACAAATGGTTGTCTCCTGGAGGATGAAAAAAGAGGTGTACTCTGGCTAGTGTTTTCTCTGCTGTGTAGATATCTGCACCCATGTAGTCGCAGGATGTGAAATTGTCTACAGGAAATGTTTTCACTTGAAGGGAGTTCCCATAAGTGATTGCAATAGCGCCTCCAGGTTGATCCTGTCTGTCGAGGTGTTGGATGGTGTAGTTTGGAGGAACGAGTAGGTCCAGCATGGGTGTGGACCATTGATTTAGCCAGGTTTCTGTCAGGAAAATAATGTCTAAGTCATGGTGAAGAATGATTTCAGCAATGTCTGTGGCATGTTTGATCTCTGCTCTGCAGTTTAATAACATATATGTTGTGGTCGGTTTTGGGAGGGATGAGAAATTGAGATTTAGCTCCCTTGGGATTTTAATTAGGTTCTCATTGTTTGTGTTCTGTCTTTTTTCTCGAGGATTTTGCCTTTCTTCAAAATCCATGGTCTGTATGTTGAAGACTTGTGTGTTGGATGGTGGTGAATGGACGTTGTAGGGTTGAAGCAATGTCTTTCATGGATAGATGGATCTGTGCTCTCTTTTTTTATTGAAAGTACAAAAGCCATTACAAAAATAGAGAACAATAGCACAAAAAGTACTTGCCCATGCCATACCCCCATACCCCCACCTCCAGTGCAAGAAACAGCAAAATTGGCTCGTGGTGAATAAAACCCTAATTTGGAAAAACAACTTCAGACTATATCATTAGTCATCAAGAATAGAAAGAGAAAATATAAATGTTGCATAATTCAAAGCCTAATCTCCTTTTAGTAGCTTGTTTTTAAGTGACACATGAGATAAACAATAATGACAGAATAATGACCCTATTGACAGGTCCCGAAGAGTCTAAAAGGGAATCACTTCTTACTTTTTCAGAGACCACAATAATTGCATTTATCTAAGTCAAGCAATTAAAGGTCTTCCAATAGTGAGGCCCTTCTTTTTTCCCCGGCAACCCTTCCTAGAGAATATGGCCTTCTGACATGTTGATATCAGTCGGGCCAACCAGTGAGAGAATAATGGGGGATTTGGATCTATCCAAGATGAGGCTATGCAGATGTGCAATATAGTCACTGCCACAAAGATGAGTGCACCTCCACTCTTTCTGCTAATCTCATCTTGTACTCCTGGTAGAACAATTGTGGGGGTTAACTGGATGTTTTGAGAAAGGACTCTGGTAAAAAAATCTTGTATCTTTCCCAGCAAAGGTGCAAGTTGGGGGCATGTTGCAAACATATGTATTGAGTCTGCTCTAAACTCTGAACATCTAGGGCAGAGCGTTTCTGTCCCCGGTCCCCATTTGGCAACTCTGATAGGAGTAATATATAGAAAAAATGCATGCTTAATTGTAGCAGATAGTAGGCCACTCTTAGAGAATTGCACAGCCTGATTAAAGGTGCTATAAGGAATATTCAATTTCACCTGCCATTTATTAGCAATGGTAGGCATATGATGGGGCGTTAGACTAATTAAAGTGGCATAAATATATCCAATCCTAGGTAGTGTGTTTTTTTTAAATTTGTCAGTGAGATCCACCTTTGAGAATCCAGTGGGTCCCCCAGCCTTGTCGTTCAAAAAAGTCTCTTATGGCGATGTATTTAGAAGCCTCTTGTTCCCTCAAATGATATTCAATTTTAAGATGTAGGAATGTTTTAATGCCATCTGTAGTTATCAGCAAAAAGAACTATTGATGGACAGAATGCAGAACTATGTCATACATTCACGCCAGTACAGAGATCTGGGCCTAAATCCATAGTTCTTTTGATCACCATGCCATTCCAGTTTGGACCCAGCCATATGCAAATCAGTCTTGACCCTCTTCCCAATGGGAACAGTCCAGCCTGAACTGCCAGGCCAGGTCTTTCCTGGACTGGAAACAGGCATCATAGGACCGGTTTCGGGTTTTCACCACTCTTCAGCCAGGTTAGCTTGATTCCAGTGGCATGGAGAGCCCGCGCCTCTCTTCTGAGCATACCCGTCCCACTCGGGGTGACAAATGCAAAAAGAACTATTGATGGACAGAATGCAGAACAATGTCATACATTCACCACAGTACAGAGATCTGGGCCTAAATCCATATTTGTTTTGCTCACCATGCCATCCCAGTTGGGAAACAGCCCTATGCAAATCAGTCTTGACCCTGCGCTCAATGGTATTTATCAGGTCTCCCATTTTTAGGATTCCCGCTCAGTATCATTCTTGAATATAGGGAGTCCCAACAATTGCTGGTAAATTAAAGTTGTTATGAAGGGGAGAGTAATAGTTCCATTTACCCAGCCCTAACATTTTGCGGATGTTACAGAAAACTTTATAAGTTTTGGAGTTTTGGAGTCCAACAATCTGCTGCACCCGTCTCAATCTGGCTTCCGGCCCAATTTGAGTACCGAGACAGCGTTGTTAGAAGTGTCTGAGGCTATTAGGGAGGTTCTTGATTCTGGAGGCAAAGCCATGCTTGTCATGCTTGATCTGTTGGCGGCCTTCGACACCGTCCCCCATGAGGGGCTCCTCGCCAGACTATATAACATCGGTCTGAGGGGGACGGTGCTCAGCTGGTTTACATCATTCTTAGCTGGCCGTCAACAAACGGTCTGGGTCCCCCCGGGTTCTGCTGAGATGCCGTCACTGGGAGTCGGAGTTCCGCAGGGTTCTGTGTTGAGCCCGACTCTTTTTAACATATTTATGACCCCCGTGGCGGCACTGGCGGAGTCTTACGGGACCCAGATCGTTTCCTACGCCGATGAAACCCAGCTTCTCTTCACATGTAGGAAAGGGGAGGATCTGGATGAGGAGAGCATTTGGGATTGTCTCGGGCGGTGTTCAATTGGTTCCAGCAGTGCGGCCTTAAATGTAACTCTGATAAGTCGGAGGTGCTGTTTTTTGGCTGTGCCGCGGAGCCTGATTGGCAGGCATGGTGGCCGACAGATATGTTCCCCCCAACCCAGGCATCCCAGGTGGCTAAAAACCTCGGAGTTAAGATCGACAACAATCTGACGATGAGATCTCAGATTCTCGGCCTCACAGGCTCATGTTTGGCATCCTTAGGATGCTCCGGAATTTTCTTCCTCTGCTCTCTGAAGAGCACAGGAAGATAACGGTGCAAGCTCTGATCGGCTCCAGATTGGATTATGCCAACGTGCTTTATTTAGGTCTCCCGGATTATTTACTGCAGCGATTACAGGTCGTGCAGAATTCTGCGGGGCGTGCCATTTTTGGCCTTCACAGGCGAGCCAGAGCGGCCGGACTCTTACAGCACTCCATTGGCTCCCTATCCGTAAGCGGATAATTTTCAAGGCACTGACCCTGGCCCATAAAGCACTCTTCGGTCTGGGAGCTAAATATCTCCAACGTAGGCTTGCTTTTTATCGTCCTACTAGAGCACTGCGTTCTAACTCTCTGTCTCTTGCTGTGGTGCCTCGAGTCAGGAAGGCTCGGATTGGGGGGCGTTCCTTTGGTTTGAGATCTCCCCAGCTCTGGAACACTCTGCCATTGGTCTTACGCTGCACCTCCAATCTGTTGTCCTTTAGGAAAGGCCTTAAAACTTGGCTTTTTACTCTTTAGTTGTGCTGTCTAGCTGTTTTCTGGATTTCTTTGTTTGTTATGTTTTCAGGAGCTGCCACCATAAAGCGCCGGGACACTCCGTTGGAGTCGCCGTGCGCTATACAAAAATAAAGTTAACGGGGCCGTGGCCGAGACAGCGATGTGACCTGACGCGTCTCGAGTGAGCTCCGTCGCCCCGCTGCACTAATTAGCCTGTTCCAGCGTAGTTCTTGGGGGGCATCCGCTCCTGGGGACCCCCTGTGCAGTGCTGACCCTGCTGGTGCCCTTTCTGGCGGCGATCCGCGGCTACGAGTGCACCCGCGGTCCCTGCTCCAAGCTCCGGGGCTCCTGTGTTCGACTGTTGGCCGCCATCTTGCAGCAGGGCCTTCTGCCGAGCTGCCTGGCCTGCCCGCCACGAGAGGGATCACCGCTGCAGATCGGGTGAGGCTCCGGATCGCCCCTGCCCCTCCGGCGGCTGCACCCCATCAGCGGAGCCTGACTGACGCCGGCGGCGACGCGCCGGAGCTGCCGGGGTCGGGCGGCCGCCAGCGGGACCCACAACAGCGGCCTGGGCGCCGCGCCTACGCGAGCCCCCGGCTTTGGCGGCGACAACAGGCCCCGACCGGAGGGGTCGCTGGAGACCCCCCTGCCCGCGAGCCTGGACCACGGCTCCCCCGCCCATCGCTGGACACACCCGGTGAGCTGAGGTGCGCCGTCCCCCCTCCCCTACCGTCTCTCTGAGGGGCCCGGCGACGGCGGGGCCCGACCACTGATTTGCCCGCCATTTTGCCCTTCTGGTGGGGGACCGGCTCCCGCGCTTTGGCGGCCCCTGCTTGAGTGCTCCCTGCTGCCTGGGGCGCGCGGGCGGAGGTCTGGGGAGAGGGCCCGAAGCTGCGTGTGGGTCGGACTTGCACCTTGGAGGGCCCTGACTCTACTGGACTCACCCCCTGACCACCCCGCCGCTACCGCCCGGTCCCGGTGCGCTGCAGCCTTGACGATCCGGCTGAGCGCTTACTAGGACAGTGGGGGTCCCCACCATCTGCCTCTCCTGGCCCTGGGCCCTTCGCTGCTGGACGCCCCGGGGGGGCCCTCCTGGACACGGCCACCTGGACGTCGCGCTGGGGGTGGGTCCTAGCCCAGGCGGGACCGTGAGACTGTGCCAAGCCACGACTCTTCGAGGGCCCTTCGCCTGTGGAGCCTGAGCCCGACCTGCCGTGGAGCACCTGCGGCCATCACCTCCTTGACGCCTCCCCGGCCCACGCGCCACCTTGTCCTCCAGGCTGAGCCGCCTGCCTCCGCTTCGGTGGCCCCATCACGGGCTGGATTACTGCTGGACTACTATTGCTTGAACGCGCCCCGTGCTCTGTCTGCTCCTGACCGTGGGACCCGGGCTAGATCACCGAGGCGCCAGCACACCCTCCCCCGGACTATCCTACGCCGCCGACCAGGAGTTGTGCGCAGTGACCGACACAGCCTCCCGCTGCCCTTCGACGCCCTGAGTGGACCATGACTCGCGGCAAGGGGAACAAGCCGGACCCCCCGCCCACGACGACCAGGGGAACATCGGTGGCCTCTATGTGGGGCAAGGCGGGCTCGCCATCATCCTCCGGGGGCCCCCCCATCGACATCCGGGGGGAAACCCCCACCACAGGCTGACTCTCCACCGGTGACGCAGGCCTTCATGTCCTCCTTCATGGCTGATCTAAAAACTGAGATTGGGTCCCTCAGGACGGAGGTCCATACATGCGTCAAAGAACTACGCAGGGAAGTCACCGACCTTGGCGACCGGGTCTAGGGCCTGGAAAAAACGGTTGACTCCCGCACCGAGGACCTAGAGCAGATCTGGCAGAGAGTGGCGACCCTTGAAGAGCAGCACATCCAGCTCCAGATCAAGCAGGAGGACTTGGAAAACAGGGGACGCCGCAACAACCTCCGCATTCGGGGTGTGCCACTCGGGGAAGAGGGGACTAATACCATGGCCTACGTGGCCCTACTCCTGCAAGCGGTATGGGGCGAGGAAGACGCCCCCCCGCCGTGCCTTGACCGCGCGCACCGAGTCTTTGGAGCGGGAGGGAAAGCGGGCCTCCTTCCCGACATCGTCACCAGACTACATTACTTTACTGAGAAGGAGGCCATTTTGAAGGCGGCTAGAGACAACCCGGATTTGCGGTATGAGGGTCACAAGATCCAGATTTTCCAGGATTTAGCCCCCACCACACTCCACAGGCGGAGGGTCTTCCGTCCGGTCACAGAGAAGCTCCGGACCCTGAACATCTCATACCAGTGGGGCCATCCCTTCGCGCTCATCTTCAGGTGGGAGGGCAAGCGCAGGGCCCTCCGGTCCTACCGAGAAGCGGCACAACTACTAGGCATGCCGGAATCCCCGGACCACAGTCCGACTCGCCCTCCCCGCTCAGAGAAGGCACCTCCACATCCGGAATGGTCCACTGTGCGCAGACGTCGACGATCTCCTCCGGTGGACGCACTCTCTGTCTCGCAGACCAAGCAGGACATCATCGCCCACATCCGCTCCCTTGAGGGCGACCGCGAGGAGCAGACCTCCCAGCCCATCGCCTCCGGCTCGGAGGGTGGGGATCGCCCCTCGACCCCGGACGGCTGCTGACCATTGCCGCTGTGACTCAAGCTGCCCTGCATGCACGCTAGCCCTCTGGGCACTTCGAACCATCCCCATGCACCATGGTAACTCGCCCCACTGTTCTCGGGGATGGGGTCCCCCCCTCTCTCATTAGTGGGGGTCAGAGGGACTGGACAACACCCTTTGCCTCTGCCAGGCCATGTGCCGCATCACGGAGCCCCAGCGCCATACAGACACTTGCATGGACTAAGTGGACCCCACAGATCGACACACCCCCGGACTACCTGGAGGCAGCGGGGTGTGCGAGCTCCGAGACAACCTGATTCCATTTCTCCTACCCGACTCTCTGCTCCCTCCCTTTGTCCCGTAGGAAGTGACATTCCTGAGTCCATCCAAACCCTCGGGTAGAGGATGTCCGGTACCTGGGACATTGTGCACCGGCCCTGTTGGCCTGTTTTGGTTTTGTTTCTACTCTGTTCCTCTTCTCTTTTTCCTCTCTTTCCTCTTCCTACTTCTCTCTCACGCTCTCCTCTCTACCTACTCCCTCCCTGCGCTTGCGGAGGGGTGGCATGGTGGGCCCGGCGGGGGTTGGCGCGCCGGCGGCTAGACGAGGCTACCACTGTCCTCCCTGCGGGGGGGTCTGCTGCGCTGGGTCCTGCGCGACTCCCGTCCCCCTTAGTGCTATGACAGCGAACATCCCTATGCCCCTGAAGGTCCTCTCCCTCAACGTCAAAGGGCTCAACTCCCCTAACAAGCGGAGGCAAGTATGGCGCTACCTCCTACATCACTCCCCTGACATTATCTTCCTCCAGGAGACGCACCTTCTCAGGGGGGACACCTCACGCATGGCACACCCTTGATACCCCACACAATACTGGGCATCCTCTGACACCAAGACAGCGGGGGTGGCAATCCTTTGCAGGGCTGGCATTAGGCGGGGATCCGTGAAACCCTTCAAGAGTGCGGACGAGCGATTCCTCCGAGCCACGGTACAGATGGGCAGTACACAGTTCACTCTAGGATGTGTCTATGCGCCCAACCAGTCGCAGGACAAATACCTCCAGGCACTTATTCGGGATCAGCTCCCACCGGGCGACGCCAATCCTGGGCGGAGACTTCAATCTTGTTTGGGACCCCGAGTTAGATCGTGCGGGAGCCCCCTTCAATGGTGCGGGAGCAATGTCCTCTACCCTTAGAACGCAACTTACTGACCTGGGGCTCGTAGATATGTGGCGCTACCACAACCCGGGGACCCGAGACTACTCCTTCTACTTGCACTCCCATCGGACATACTCCCGGATCGACTATTTCTTCGCCTCCCTTGAACTGGCCCGAGACTCCTTAGCTGCCGCTATGTCCGACATTTCCCTGTCGGACCACGCTCACGTGGAGCTTTTACTGCAGGATCCCCTGACCCGCGCCCCTCGTGAACGCAGGTGGGCGCTCCCGCCGAGGATCCTTCGGGACCCGGACGACGTTGCCAGCATCCGCGACGCCATAGACTCGTATTTCGCTGTCAATGACACCCCTGACGTGCCCTTCCACACGGTCTGGGATGCCTTCAAGGCCACCATTCGGGGCCACATCACCTCCCTGGCGGCGGCGCGGAGGAAGGAAGCGTTCAAGATGGAAGCCGACCTGGCGGCTGAGATCAAATTAGCGGAGGCCCGAGACCGGGACTCTCCTTCGAGGGCGTCAAAGAGGACTCTCGCCACTCTCAGGGGGCAACTCCGCACTCTGCAAACTAACAAGGCGGAGCACTCCCTGCTGGCGCTTAAACAGCGGTATTACGAGGGAGGGGACAAGGTTGGCCGCCTGCTGGCCGGCAGACTGCGGGCACGCGCCGCTAGGGCCCACATCGCCACTGTTAAGCGGCAGGATGGCACCAGTGCCACCTCTGAAAAGGCCAAGCAGGCTGCATTCGTCGATTACTACACCTCTCTATACGCCGAAGAGCCCACCTCTGCGGAGGCACGGGAGGCCGTCCTCGCGGATTTCGAGGGGTCCCCGCTGTCCCCGGCGTGTGCTGCCGCGTTGGAGGGTCCGCTGCTGGAGGAGGAAGTGACGGAGGCTGTCAGAGACCTCCCCGTGGGGAAAACCCCGGGGCCGGACGGCCTGCCGTTGGCCTTCTATCGCCTGTTCCTGACCCAGCTCCGCCCGCATCTGCTGCGGCTCTATAGCTCCTTCTCCGATGCCACTGGCCCGTCCCCCAATATGGGTCTGGCGGAAATCGCCCTGATCCCCAAGCCAGGGAAGGCTCCCGACCTCTGTGCCTCATATCGCCCCATCGCCCTCCTTAATACCGATCTCAAGATCTACACTAAGATCCTGGCCAAACGGCTGGACCCGCTCATGCCGGGATTGGTGAACCAGGACCAGGTGGGCTTTATACGGGATCGCCAGGGGGCTGACAATGTTCGCAGACTGGCACACCTCGTGGGGAAAGTGCACCACTGGAAAATCCCGGCCTGCCTCCTCTCACTGGACGCGGAAAAGGCCTTCGACCGGGTCGATTGGACCTTCCTTCGTGCGGTTCTTAAGAAACTTGGTCTTGGTCCTAACATGATATCCAGGTGCATGGCCCCTTACCTCGGGCCGCAGGCCAGAATTCGAGTCAACGGCCTACTGACGTCGCCGCTTTCCATCCACAGGGGCACGCGGCAGGGGTGCCCGCTCTCGCCGCTCTTGTTCGCCTTGGCGGTTGAGCCGCTGGCGGAGCTGATTAGGCGCGCCCCTGACGTTCACGGTATCCCCCACGGGGACGCTCCAACAAGGTGGCGCTGTTCGCGGACGATCTGATTCTTACTCTTACGAACCCTCGGGTCTCCCTTCCAGCGGTGCACGAAGCCCTCACACTGTTTGAACGGGCGTCCGGCCTTAAAATTAACCACACCAAATCTTGGGCCCTCAACCTCACCATCCCCGAAGAGGAGGTCACCTTCTTGAAGGGGGTCGCGCCCTACCGCTGGGCGGATGACCACATTAGGTACCTGGGTCTGGACATTACACCCCACCTTGACTCGTGGTCCTCCAGAAACTGGGCCTCTTGCCGCAAGGACGTCCTGGCAGACCTGCGGAAATGGAAGCCCTTGATGATATCCTGGCTGGGGCGGCTCAATGCGGTCAAGATGTCGGTCCTCCCCCGCATCCTCTATGTCTTCCAGTGCCTCCCCACTCCGATCCCGATCCACTGCATCAGAAACCTTCAACGCGACCTCACGTCCTTTATATGGGGGGGTAAACGACCCCGGTTCTCGCAGAAAGTCCTCATGGAACCGAGAGACAGGGGTGGCCTCGCCTGCCCGAATCTCCTCCATTACTACTGGGCGGCACACCTACGGTTCGTGATCGAGTGGGGTGCGCGCGAGAGCGACAAACACTGGTTCCATATGGACCAAGTGGTCACGGGGCGCACCATATGGGACCTGCCTTGGTTACCGCGGGTGGCGCTTTCCAGAAGCGCATATATGGCAGTCCCCACGAGGACGGTGCTTGAGGTATGGGACCGAGTGGCAGTGTCTAAGGGATTAACCACGTTCCCCTCTCCGCATACCCCCATTGCGGGCAACCCACACTTTCCCCCGGCTGCCCGGACCCGCGCTTTTGAGAGCTGGACACAAGGGGACTGCAGGGTTGCAGGAGATCTCTTTCTCGGTGGGTCACTTAAGTCATGGACGGACTGCAGGGAAGAATTTAACAGCTAGCTTACAGTATGCACAGCTGCGCCACTGGATCTCGGGAGACGACATGTACCAAGCTGCTTCCAGGGCATATACCCCTTTTGAGAAGTTGGCACGCTCCCTAGGGGGTCTGAAACAACTCATCTCCCAAATCTACGACATCTTGCAGCATCCCTCCACTCCGCCCGCACATCCCTACCAGAGGCAGTGGTAGGCGGCAACTGGCACCGACATCACACCCTCCCAGTGGACTAGGCTCTGGAATGACATCCCCAAAACCTACCGCAGCATCCCGCAGAGGGAAAACGCGTATAAGCTGCTAACGCAATGGTACTACACCCCCCTGCGGCTTAGCAAAATGTTCCCCGCTTCCTCGCCACTGTGTTGGAGATGTGGTACTGAGACTAGCGACTTCATACATATCTGGTGGTCGTGTCCTGCCCTGGCTGTTTTTTGGAAGGAGGTCCTCAGCCACATTAAGAAGGTGTTGGGTTTTCCCCTCCCCGAAGAGGTTTGCACACTCCTGCTGGGCATTCGACCCCCCACACTTAGAGCCCTCACGCGCAGCGACTGGATCCTCACCCTTCACATGTTAGGAGCTGCCAAGCAACTCATTGCTCTGTATTGGAAGCGGGCTGAGGCTCCGCCGATAGCTTCCTGGTTCGTGCGCCTCTGGCAGGTCCTGACCATGGAGCTGCTCACGGCGCGGATACAATTGAGGGGTGTACGCTTCAAGGCGGTGTGGGAACCTTTTGTGCGTCACCTGTGCTCCATTAACTATGCCCCCCAAATGCCTCCCACGCTCCGCGCTCTGCAGTTGTTCGAGGACGCCCTCCTCCCTGCGGATCCAAGCAGACTAGGCTCTTAATCGCTCCCCCCTGTGCTACCCTGCGTTTTGACCCCCCTATGGGCGCCCGCTGACACTCCTTCCTAGCCCCTCTCCACCTCGCCCCTGCTCCTCCTCTTCCGACTTTTTCTTCTTTCCTACTTGCCACTCTGGCTTTCGCCCCTTTTTGGGGCAGTTTGGTCCCTGTTGGACCTTTGAAAATGTGACACCACTACTCCCTTTCCCCTGCGCGCCTCCCCCGTACAGCGACACATTGTCAGCACATGGCCTCCTCTTGCTATATCTTTCCCCTAAGTCACGCGGCCGGCCCCCTTCGGGGGTTGTGGGCAGTACGCTGTGTTAAAGACTCCACCTCCCCTAGTTGCCTATGCCTGCTGACTTTTCTCTGCGCGGCCGGCCCCGATCAGGGGTTGTAGGCTTATCGCTGTGTTCACAATAAAAACAGATTTGAACAAAAAAATAAAGTTAACATAACATAACATAACATAACAAGTACCCATCAGGGGCTTAATTCTGACCTTTTTATAATATCCAAACGTGAGTTGTCACCAGAGACATCTGTGGATCTCTTCCCCTTGTAGCAGTTGGAAAGGAGATGGGAGACCTGCAATTGGAGTGCATGGAAGTTCTTGAAGCAACTCTATACAGCGCGCTATATTGTAGGAACGAGGCCCAGTAGTAAAATCTTACGTTTGGGAGTGCCCAGCCGCCTCTTTCCCTGGGAAGCGAGAGCTACTTGAAAGCTCGTCTGAGTTGTGAGTATGCCCAAACAAATTGGAAAAAATCTGGTAAAATCTCTGAAACATTACTTTGCTAATCTGTAAAGGGATAGCCATGAAATATTATTGTAATTTAAAAAAGTGGGTCATCTTATTGACAGTACATTGCCCCACGATAGTTAGATGTAGATTATTTTGCCGTTTTAGCGTCCATTTGGTTTCTATCACCAGCGGAATCAGATTTTCCTCTACTATCAGGTCGGTACTAGCCGCCAAGGTGACCCCCAGATATATCGCTTTATGTACTACTCGACCATCTACCCAGTTAATTTTGCTGTTTGCAATAATCTGGGGTTTGCCTTTGTTAAGAGCATACCTGAAGATTTTTTCAAACTTTATTGCCTCTTGTTCTAATGCAGTAATTGCGCTTGAAGGGGCAGGGGTCACTACCGCCAGATCGTCGCAGAGGTGAGCATGGGCAGCCTTGGCGAGTTCACCGTGAGATTTTTATCCCCTCAGTTAGTATCCCATTATTAGATATATTAGCAGTGGGATTGAGATAGAGGGCTTGTTTGGCCTGGATTGCCATAGGCCAAAGAGCATCTTTCTTATGATAACCCAGAGGAATGACCGGGAGACCTGGTCAAATGCATTTTCTGTGTTGAGCAGAATTAATGACACTGGGTCATCTGATACTTGAGTGGCGTCGAATAAGGTGATAGCCCTGCGGATGAGTTCCGCCGTACTTTTTTGGGGTATAAACCCATGTTGCCTCTGCGACACCAGGGGTTCTCTTCTTAGGGAAAGTCGCATTGCGAATATTTTGGCATAGATTTTCGAGTCGCAGTTTATTAGAGTTATTGCTCTATAGGATCCCATTTCGAGTAGTGACTTATCTTTCTTAGGGAATCTTACGATCTTATCATTAGACTAAGAGGCAGGTGGAGGTGCCCCATTAAAAATAGAAACTATCAATGATGAAAGGAGAGTATTTAACTGAGGGGCAAATATTTTGTAGAACTAAGCTAGGACACAGTTGGCACCAGCCACTTTCCCATCAGGTAGGCTGGCCAAGGCTTTATTTATCTCATCCCATACAGGAGGTTCTTCTAAATGATCATGACCTTCTACACTGAGCTCGGCTAATGTGATTTTGTCCAGATATTCAAGATTTCTTACTTTCTCAAATTTAGTGAGCCCACGTTTTCCCCAGAGTAGAGATTCCCGTAGAATTCACAGAATGCTTTTCGAATCTTGATAGTCATCCATGATCTCTCCTGAGTTGAGTTGGATTGGTAGAATCTCACTGGCAGATACTTGTTGTCTGATTCTGAGGGCCAGTTGATGACGAACGCGGTCTCCACATTCATAAATTTCCTCTCTGGCAGCAGCCCACTTGGCGGGGGCTTTCTCAGCAAATATAGACCCATTTTCAGCCTTGCTAACTATTACTTCATGTTGAGCAGTTTCAATTTCAACACCCAATTGGACTGCCAACGTTAATTTCTCCTCTTCCTTCTGCATCTTATCTTGCAATTTCAAGAGCTGTTCTTTCTCTTTTTTGTTTTTCCTTATAGAGAACCGCAAGGTCTCCCCTCGAATGCTTGCCTTCAATGTATCCCATACGATTCTTACTGTTGCGGACCCTACATTTAGCTCCAAAAATTCTGTGATCCACTCCTGCATGTGCCTTAGATATCCCTCATCATGGAGTAAGGCTTTTTCAAAACGCTAATTCGAAGTCTCCCTCCTAATACCCAGCTCCCTGATGTTCAAAATGAGGGATTATGGTCTAGAATGAATCAGGGGGTGATCTCTATCGAGCAAGCTTGGAGTAAAGAGGAGGAAATGAGGAAGCAATCTAGTCTTGCAAGGGAGAGGTGCGGGGCTGAGAAGTATGTGTAGCCTGGCTGAGTAGATTTTAGGGTGGCCCATGCATCGCTAAGCTCATGGGTTTGTATTAAATTGAGCAAACCTTGATATGCTTTGGGTTTCTACCTATATAGGGCCAGTGATCGTTTGCTTTCCAATTGCAGGGTAAATTGATGTTTAGATCCCCACAGATGGCAATTGGGAGTTGCCAATGAGTGAGTTCATCTGCGATCCAATTAATAACCCCGGGATCATCAGTATTATACCCATAGATAGAACAAAGTGTCAAAACAAAATTGGGAGGGAGGTGGCATTCCGCAATAACTCCTCTACCAAGAGGATTAGATTTCACCCTATTTGAATTCAATAGGTGTCTATTTTGTACCAGAACCCCTACCCCTCTTGTCTTTGGCCCCTGCGTGGTACCTCCAATAACCCAATACCCCAAATAATTCAGTAGATGCTTCTGGGATCCCTCTATGTGTGTTTCCTGAAGGGTACCTACTTTGGCTCCCAGTAAGCGTAGACCCTGAGCTACCTTCTGTCTTATCAGGGCGTCATTCAGCCAGCAGATATTTGCTGACAAAATTTTTAAGGAATATTGCTTCGTAATGCTAAGTGCTTTTTTTCCCTCGAGTGCTCAGATTTATCCTCCATACTTTTTATGTACCCCACTTAAACTTTTTTTTTGTCTTTTATGTACTGATGTCTCGAGAGGTTCCAAAAGCCCCTCACTACTAATACTGTGTATTTACTCAATTTGAAAAAAAAGTCCCTTTTCCCTATTTCTTTCTATTTTATTTGTTTTCTTTGTATTTTTCCCCTTTTTTCCCCACATGTTACTGACTTTTAATAACTCCTAATAATATAATAATTTCTAGTAGCATGATCACACACCAAAGTGCTGTATCCCCCCACCCGATTCCTCCTTCCCCCATAAAGAGAGCAGTCAGGATAGCCCTGACTGATGGTTGTTAGTGAGAGCTCCTTACCGCTAGGCCGTAACTAGTAATTTAACAAAGGAAAGAGCCAGCACAGGTCTATTTATACTATATATGTTGAAGGCAGAAGGAGGAAGGAGAGGAAGCCCAAACTAGTGTTGGGACTTTAACAAGCGCTCCTGTACTAGACCGGCCAGCACTTGTAGATTCAGACATGCATGTGCAATCTGTAGTCACACCTCTCATCCCGAGACGACTTGCAGAAAAAATAGTAACCAGAATCAGAGAGGGGGAAAGAAACCTGAATAGCGCTGGAACTCCGGTTACCCCCTCCCCGGTTAATGTCCTGACAATGATTCCATAGTAGAACAGATACCCAGACCACGGCGCAGCTGCGTTATTGCAAGAAGGTTTCTCCCAAGGTTTCCGGATCCCGGCCGGGGGACACATCGGCAGTGCGCACTGTAGGAACCAGTAATCTGTACAACAGAATCCTGCGGTAGTTATGGCTAAGATTCGAAAAGAACTGTCCCTGGGCAGGATAGCGGGGCCATTTCAGGAAGTCCCAGTGTCGAATTTTGTGTGTTCACCATTAGGCGTAGTCCCCAAGAAAGAGAAGGGTGAGTTTAGATTGATCCACAACTTGTCGGCACCAAGAGGGGTGTCCGTGAATGATGCGATAGATGAAGCAATTTGCAGGTGAAATATGCCTCCTTTGACCAAGCGGTTGAGTTATTGCGGGGATTGGGGCGGGGCACTCTCATGGCCAAATCTGATATTGAATCCGCCTTTGGTCTGTTGCCGGTGTATCTTTTGGACCACCACCTACTTGGTTTCGCTTTTGAAGGAAAGTTCTATATGGACAAATGTATGCCTATGGGTTGCTCGATTTCGTGTGCGTACTTTCAGACTTTCAGTTCCTTTCTGGAGTGGGTCATGAGACAGGCCACGGGCCACAAGCAGGTTATGCATTATTTGGACGACTTTCTGTTCTTGGGAGCGGCGGGGACTTCGAGTGTGCCTGGGCATTGCAGGAATTTTGTGTGCTCATGCGGGCTTTCGGGTTTCAGCTAGTGCCTGGGACGACGGTTGGCCCGACCACTTGTTTGGAGTTCTTGGGTATCGAGATTGATTCGCTGGAGGGGTGCTTTAGATTACCCGCAGGCAAAGTATTGAAATTTAGGGCGGCACTGCGCCAGTGCCTTCAGAAGGAGAAAGTTACATTGCAGCAGCTACAGGAGACGGTGGGCCAATTGAACTTTGCATTGCGAGTCATCCCAATGGCACGCCCCTTATCTCGGTCGATTGCCCAAGCCATGAAAGGTTTGAGAGACAAACATCACCGCACTAGACTGTCAGCAGAGGTTCGCCAGGATATGCGGATATGGGTAGCATTCCTGGAGGATTTCAATGGCAGAGTAGTGCGCCCCCCCCCCCCCTCCACCTCATCGGCAGAGTTGGGTTTATGGACCAACGCTGCTGGTAGCATGGGCTTTGGCGCCATCCTGGGCACAAAGTGGGTCGCCCTAAAGTGGCCCGAGGAATGGGGATCGTGGGGATTAACCACCAACATCGAATTCCTGGAATTGTTCCCGATATGGATGGCATTGATGGTCTGGCCGGCGCACCTTAGCAATTGCTCAGTGGTGTTCTGGTCGGACAACATGAGCGTGGTAGAATGCATTAACCAGCAAGCGGCGCGGTGTCCATTCATACTGCGCTTGGTAAAGGAAATTGTGCTACAATGTTTGAAATGGAACGTGACCTTCAGGGCCAAACATGTGCCAGGTGTTCTCAATAATGCAGCTGCTGCCCTTTCTCGCTTTAAAATGCAGGTGTTCAGGGAACAGCTCCCAGCAGCGGACCCATCGCCAGCACCTTTCCTGGTTGCTCTCTGGCGGATTGGTGCCCCAGACTACCGTACCTCGTGGCATCTAGCCTAGCCCCACGGACCAGAACAGCATACGAAGGGGCGTTCTTGTCTTACTGTACTTTCCTTGGGCAGGGTTGGGAGAATAACTGGGCACATGAGGACAGTTTTGTTGCATACCTAGAGCTGATGCACAGGGAAGGGCACTCGGTAGCAGCCGCAAACAGACACAGGGCTGCGGTTTCATTCTTTGCACAGGCCAGGGGTGTGAGGGACCCTACAAACACGTTTGTAGTGCGCAAGGCGTTGAGGGGCTGGCGTCGCATTTCGGGACACTCGACAGATTCGAGAAAGCCCATTGGGCTGGTAAGGCTTACAGCCCTGTTGTTAGCTCTTCCTGATGTCTGTAGTTCCCCTTGGGAGGTGCTGCTTTTCAAGGCGGCATTCACGCTAGCGTTTTATGGGGCCCTGAGATTAGGCGAGCTAGTAGCCGCGTCCAAAGTGGACAAAGAGGGTGGCCTACAAGTGGCCTGTGTGGGGATCCATGCCAATACCATGTGTGTAACCATTCAAAGATCGAAGACCGACCAGGAGGGAAAGGGGGAAACAATAGTGCTTCACCGTGCTTGGACCAACCCTTGTTGCCCAGTCTCGCATGTGGAGGCTTTTAGGAGGCAGCGGGACGGAACGCCCGGAGGGGCACTATTGTGTCACATGGATGGTACTTCTTTAAACAGGTACCAGTTTATGAAGGTCCTGGAACTAAGGGTTGCAAAGGCAGGCTTGGATCCCGCGAAATTTGGCTCCCATTCTTTTAGAATCGGGGTAGCAACTGAAGCAGTGGTAAGGGGACTCCCAGCCGAAATGGTTAAAAGGATTGGGAGGTGGTCCTCTGAGTGTTACAAACGCTATGTACGTGTTGACATGTTGTGACATAGCTGGATGACTCACACTTGTATCTCTTGGTTTTGCAGTTTCTCGAACCTGTCACGCGGGAGAGGAACTTGCTGAATGTCGGCAGAAGACAGCACCATCGCAACAAAAGCAACAGGAAGATCGTCGGACATTGGTGACTTGGGATGTGGGCCACTCTTATGTTAGGCGTACAAAAAATGTATTTCTTGCAGGTGACAGGATTAGAGGGGCGAAAGAGGGGGGGTTCTCTATCTCATTCTTTGGGAGGGGAGGCCTGGGTATTCGGCAGTTCAGAGATTCAATTCTGGAATTATTGTCGCAGCAACCCGCCCCCCGTCAGTGATGATAGTTCACCTGGGGGATGAGATCATATCCACTGCGGGGTGGGTTTCTTGGACTTGTGTGGGTTGCACGGTAGTCTGGTCCCAACTTATTCCTCGTTGGCAGTGGCGAGGGGGGGACTCGGTCAAGGCGTTGAATCACTCGGTAAAGAGGATCAACACACAGTTGGACAAATTGTTTCGAGCCCTCCGGTTGCAGACGATTCCTCATGGGTGTATTTGGGGCGAGCATTTCTACCTCCGAGATGGAGTGCATTTGACTGAGGCTGGGAACGTCTTGTGGTCAAATAACATTTTAGCATGGCTAGAGGGATATGCGAAGAGGACATGACCTGTCTGAGGAGTTGGAAGGGGGGAGGCCAGATCGTCGGGTAACAATGCTGGCCTGTGGCGGTAAGGTCATGACCGGTGAGCAGCTAAGGTCTTAGGGGGCGGAATCATCCTTTGGAGGTGTCCGGCCAGGGGGAGGAGGGGTCACTGGCCCCTCCTAGAACTTCAGGGGCAGCTGGTAACGCAAGTTAGGGCCCTCCTTCACTGGTTAAATGAAGTTCAATGGGTGGACCGAGTAATTAACGGGCTCGGCTGCATGGATGGACCGAGTAAGTAACGGGCTCGGCTGCATGGGTGGACCGAGTAATTAACGGGCTCGGCTGCAAGGGTGGACCGAGTAATTAACGGGCTCGGCTGCAGGGGTGGACCGGGTAATTAACGGGCCCGGCAGCCCATGCGCACCTGCGTAAGGGCGCAGCTTGTAAGACCTGACACCGGTTAGCGACCTTGCCATATCGCTATCAATGTTAGTATGCAAAATTTTTCAGATGAGGATGTTAGATTCGGTTAGGAAACAAGCTGTATTAGAATCTTGTTAAGGCTATCCAATCACAATTGTCGATATAAATGTATCTGAATGTTTCCGAATAATTTTGCATAAAAATTGTATATTTTGTTTAACAATTTTATTATTTTGTATCTTAATAAATACGGCCCGGGGGTTTTGCGACCCCCGCCTTCCAAAGAGAAATCATTTTCTGTTTTGTTGTGTTCCGGGTTATTGTGGGCATACAGGGAGGGGGGCGGTAGCTGTCGCTGACCATGGTCATGTTACAAATAACCGAGAAAACAGAAAATAGGTCTGAAAGAATGATTTTTAATGGAACTTAGTATAAAAATTTGAGTTTAAACAGTCTTTGAAAGAAGTATGTATATGGTAGTATGTGTAGTGCAATGTTCAGAATGGATATTTTTACATATTATTTTTGGATGTGTTGGTGGTCATTGAATGTCTGCTTCTGTGTACCATTTTTATGATGTATTCAATGTGAAGCTTGCCAAAAACTGATGAAATAAACACCTTTAGAATAATTTTTTACAATATTTAGACTACTAGGGTGGCTCTTACAAGATCCCTTGTGTTGATTGTGTGTACATGGCTGCTACACGTAAGACCGGATGCAGTGTTTCATGTTACTCAGAAACACCCTGTTGCTTTCATCTGTTAAGTGCACTCCATCATTTCTATCAAGTTCACGCATGTCAAAATGCAGGTTGTTATAAGTTCACGCATGTCAAAATGCAGGTTGTTATTATGATACAGCGCATGCGATGGTCTCTGCAGAATGCAAAAACTGTTTTATTAACACGTTTCCTAGCTTTTTCAATCTGTGGATAGAATTGATTTGACCACTTCCATTTCTGTCTTTGGCATACATTTGAGTACACCAAAACAGTGTGAGGGAAAAGCGACATCAGTTTTGCAAAGGTTTCTTTAATTCGGATTTCCAGCCCTACCTCAGTCAATGTGCCTAGGTCATTGCCATCGCAGTAGGCAATCATGAGATGAGGAGTTTGGGAATTTACAACAGATTTAACCAAAGCCAGCAACTAATTAAACTTTAACCCTCTCTGCCCAACCAAGTAATGTGCACATTTGGCAAACCCAAGTCTTCGACTCATTGCCTTTATTTTTTGCAGCCTCTTTAGTCCAATAGATATAGTTGTGGCCCACAATACATAATCTAAGCATTTCGAAGTGAAGGACCAATAGTAGTGAGGAGAAGGCTGGAGCTCAATAAAGTCTTTTTTCCCAAAACAAACGTTACAATTAAGGTGTTTAAAAAAATATATATACTTCATTAGATGCTGTCGGCAAGAAAGTGAATACAATTAGGTATTGTTTTGTAAGCTATAGAAAGAAGTCTTAACATTGTTGTTTAAAGAAAGAAATGTAATACAGACTTGCAAATGCTTCTTAATCTGCAAAGTAAAGCACACCTGCTGTATCTTATTTAGAAGTAGCATGTTCCTTCTAGAATGAGCTGTGAACTTGTGACCTACTGGTTCCACTGGATTGCTTGGTACACTTAACGAGGAGTGTATTGGGGAAAAGTGTTAAAGAGACAAAAACATGTTTTTTAAGTTGTGGAGTGATGACACAATTTAAGTAATTGCAAGCTTTATTTTCCTGCTCAGGATGGTGTAATAAACTGTTGTTCAGTATTAAAATTTAAAAAATGAAGATGGCTATAGGTTTGAACTGTTTTTTTTTTGCGTAATCTCAACGATTATCTCGAAAACGTGCCAACAGCAACCTCATTTTGAAAGAGAGGGAAAGGGTTACCAGATGCTAAACATTCACAAGTGGAGATGCAATAAAAGACGTGATTTCACTTGCTGCCTTTTTATGATGATAGGGTGGAAAGATGCAGAGGTTGTCCTTTTAGAGTTTAATTCTATGAGAGTGATGTACCATTCTATTTATATTTATATATATGTCCGATAGTCTCCCTTTCTTTACCCTTTGTACTTACAGAATTAGCCTTATAGATAAGGTTATCTTTATTGTATGTGGCGCCCCAGGAATAATTGATTCCGTTAGTTACCATGCACGCTTACTTTATGTGGAACTTCTATGTCTATGACATGTAGCGCACACGAGGGTACAGTTAATAGAGGCATTAGGATATTAATTAGACTCAGTAACTTATCGCTCTCTAAATATGAGTGAATTCCTTAACTCATATGTAGTGAAAAAGGAGACAGACTGCTGATTGGAATTTTGCCTGTTTGTTTGTTTTTTCTGCCAACACTGAATGTATTTTCTTTTTACATGTATTACTTTTTGTACTGTCATGGGTATATGGAACCTTCTATGTCTATGAGGTGTTTGGTAACCCAGGCAACCAAAGGGAAAATAGTGGGTGTGTATATAATTGAGTCGCTTACAGAACTGTACATGCAGTGAAGAAGACGGTCCTGCTGCCGAAACGCGTCTGTCTTTGTTAAAATAAACGTTGTGGATGCCAAAACTACTCACGGAGTCGGTGCCTGCTTGTGGAAGTGATTGTCAGGACGGAAATATATATATATATACATTAACCTAAATACCAGACGAGAATAATAATGCGCGCCTACTGACAAAGTAATCTGTATGTGTGGGCAAAAACGCTCGTATTAGCCCCGGAGCGTCCCTCGCTGCACCCGCTCAGATATGCGCTTATTATCTGAAAAGCTAGGCGGGAATACAAACGCGCGCCTTTCAACAAAGGGAACCGTGTGTTTACAAAACGCGCTCGGAAAATCCCTTCATTATTCCCCACGGCACCCGCTGAGACACGCGCCAAACAATACCAGCGCAGCAGAGAAGGTCGAACAGAGCGTAAACAAAGTCCAATAACACAGATATCCTAACGTGCGTAGAAACCACAAAACAGGCCAACATGCAGTGTTTGCTAAACTCACCAGCACCAAGGGAGTTTTAAAACGTAGATTTACACGTGAAGGTCTGGAGCTGAGCATAAGCGAGGCACACACACAGTGAAGCACAGGCACGACAGGAATGAGGAAATCACTGGGCTCATGTTGCATGAGGGTTTCTATAGAAACAGAACCATGCATGGGGGCGTATGATGTAATCAATTAACTGTGAAAAGGAAAATAACTCTTCTATGTCAGTCTAATTAGGGCGACGCCCCATATCACCATGGGAACTGGGTTAAACATGAGTGTGTAATGTGAAAAACAAGCTAAAATGTGCATGGAAACAGGAGTTAAACGTGCATGATGTAATGCAATGACTAAGGGGTATAAATACAGTCACAGTCTGTCATGATGTTGTGAACAAGGCGGGTGCTTACCGCCGAAACGCGTCAAGCAGCCTAAATGAGAGAATAAACTTATTTGGAATCTACTATTTCCACGGAGTCAGTGCCTTACTTGCATGAGAAAGTTTGGAGTGTTCCAGATATATATATATTTGGCAGTGTGTTGCACCTCTGCACTTTGATGAAATAAAAAGGACGAAGAAAATACCTTTGAAGTCTGGCTGTGGATTTATCCATTTGTGTCTGCGCACTGGGTTTTGTTGTGGAAGCGCCGCAACCTCCGGTTGGAATCTATATATATATATATATATATATATATATATATATATATATATATATATATATATATATATATATATATATATATATATATATATATATATATATATATATATATATATATATATATCCTCCAAAGTTGCCGAGCAACCCAAGCCTGCAGGCTTGAGTTGCTCGGCAACTTGGGAGGATTGAAATTATTGGAGCCTGACCTGCTTGCCCCCTGTGACGGTTTTATAGAGTGAGGCAAGTTGGGAGCAGCAGGATGAATTTCCATATCTGCAGGCTGAAAGCGCCAAGAAATCAGTGAGTGAACGAGGATAAAATTAACTATGCAATGACTTTACCTGAAATAATGTGCGCTAAGGGATGAATGTTATTTAGTAATGTGGCATGCAGAACAGCATTCGGACATGGAAACGCTGGCGCCCACATTTAAATTGTACTTTTCCCTGCGCGCATTCTGTTGTTAATACGACCCGCGCTGAAGATAACATGTCACGTGGGCTGCTGATACAGAAAGTTACCGCCCGTGATCAAGGCTTGTAATGGCAGAAACGTTGGGCTGTGGTAACGTCTTGCTCCGTGCTGTTCACCATTAAAACGATTTCTACAGCAACTCAGCCAGTGTCAGTGAACCTTCTTTAAGGTGAAAGGAGGGAGTGTTTGAATACTGACACTGACTGACTGACACTGACTGACTGACAATGACTGATTGACACTGACTGATTGACACTGACTGACAGTGATTGACTTACACTGACTATCTGAAACGGATTGACTAACACTGACTGACACTGATTGACTGACACTGACTGACTGATACTGAAACTGACTGACACTGACTGACTGACACTGACTGACTGACACTGACTGACTACTCTCTACTACTCTACTACTCACTCTCTACTACTCTCTCTCTACGACTCACTCTCTACTACTCACTATCTACTAGTCTCTACCACTCACTCTCTATTACCCTACTACTCTCTACTACCCAATCTCTACTACTCACTCTCTACTTCTCTACTACTCTCTACTACTCACTCCCTACTACTCACTCTCTACTACACTCTACTTCTATTCTCTACTACTCACTCTACTACTCTCTACTACTGTCTACCACTCACTCTCTACTACTCTACTACTCACTCTCTATTACTGTTCACTCTCTACTACTCTACTACTCTATACTACTCTCTCTACTACTCACTCTCTACTACTCACTCTCTACTCACTCTCTACTACTCACTCTCTACTACTCTCTACTACTCTCTCTACTACTCTCTTCTACTCACTCTACTACTCTCTACCACTCACTCTCTACTACTCTACTACTCACTCTCTACTACTCTACTACTCACTCTCTTCTACTCTCTCTACTACTCACTCTACTACTTTCTACTACTCACTCTGTACTACTCTCTCTCTACTATACACTACTACTCACTCTATACTACTTGCTCTCTACTACTCTCTACTACTCACTCTACTACTATTTACTCTCTACTACTCTACTACTCTCTACTACTCACTCTCTACTACTCTCTCTACTTCTCACTCTCTACTATTCACGCTCTACTACACACCATCTACTACTTGCTCTCTACTACTTGCTCTCTACTACTCACTCTCTACTACTCTCTACTACTCACTCTACCACTCACTTTCTACTACTCTATACTACTCACTCTACTACTCACTCTCTACTACTCTCTACTACTCATGCTCAACTACTCCACTACTGTCTACTACTCACTCTCTACTACTCACTCTCTACTACTCTACTACTCTCTCTCTACTACTCACTCTCTACTACTCACTCTCTACTACTCTCTACTATTCACTCTCTACTACTCTCTACTACTCACTCTCTACTACTCACTTGACTACTAACTCTCTACTACTCTCCACTACTCTCTCTCTACTACTCTCTACTACTCACTCGACTACTCACTCTCTACTACTCTCTCTATGCTACTCACTCTCTACTGCTCACTCTCTACTACTTTCTACTATTCACTCTCTACTACTCACTCTCTACTACTCTCTCTACTTATCACTCTCTACTACTCATGCTCTACTACACACCATCTACTACTTGCTCTTTACTACTTGCTCTCTACTACTCACTCTCTACTACTCTCTACTACTCACTCTACTGCTCACGTTCTACTACTCTCTACTACTCATGCTCAACTACTCCACTACTGTCTACTACCCACTCTCTACTACTCACTCTCTACTACTCTACTACTCTCTCGCTACTACTCACTCTCTACTACTCTCTACTACTCACTCTCTACTACTCTCTACTACTCACTCGACTACTAACTCTCTACTACTCTCCACTACTCTCTCTCTACTACTCTCTACTACTCACTTGACTACACACTCTCTACTACTCTCTCTATGCTACTCACTCTCTACTGCTCACTCTCTACTACTTTCTACTATTCACTCTCTACTACTCACTCTCTAATACTCTACTACTCACTCTCTACTAATGTCTACTGCTCAGTCTACTACTCACTCTTCTACTCTCTACTAATCACTCTCTACTACTTCCTACTACTCACTCTCTACTACTCTCTACTACTCACTCTCTACTACTCACTCTACTACTCTCCACTGCTCACTCTCTACTACTCTCTACTACTCACTCTACTACTCACTCTACTACTCTCTACTGCTCACTCTCTACTACTCACTCTCTGCTACTCTCTCTACTACTCTTTACTACTCTCTACTACTCACTCTCTACTCTCTGTTACTCATTCTCTACCTCTCTCTCTACTACTCTCTACTTCTACCTCTCTACCTCTACATGTCCATTTCTACACCTCTAGCCTCTCTACCTCTCTCTACCTCTCTCTACAGGCACACATATGCACATATATGAGAAAAATCGTCACCACCACTTGCTGACCTTCTTTTAAGCAAAATGACGAAGAGTAGACCCAAAATATGCTGGTGCAAAAATATTAAAGTGTCTTTATTGTGCCCAGCGCGCCCACCATGATGCGTTTCGCTTCCCTTTGAAGCTTGATCACATGACATACTACGCAAGACCCTGAAGGCTTTTTAAAGTGCCAGCGCATAATAAGATTGAACGAACTCAGTGCAAATTAATTGTAGGCATTGACATAGAAAAACTACTGTGCAAATTACGCTGGATCACTCTGTGCAATATATGTTATGTTATGTTATGTTAATTTCGATTTATATAGCGCCAAATCACCGACAGGTCTCTTAGCGCTTGCTTTGGGAACCCGTCCTGGCTTTCCCTGCGAGATAACCCCTACTGGGCATCCCCAAGGTGAAGACCAGGCATCCCATCGCGGTAGGGCCGTAGTGGAGATTAAGCAAGCTATTGCCCAGAGTTGCAGAGTGTGAACCCATGATTCGGGTAGGCACCGAGGTGAGAATTATCAAGTCAGTGGACATTTTGAGCTCAAGACCCTGCCGCGTCGGGAATTGAACCCTGGTCCCGGGTCTGACCTCTGCTTCAGGGTCTGCCTCCTCTAACCAGTGAGCCACACTTCTATAGTACTTCTATAGTACTTCTATTATACTTCTAATATAGTACTAATAGTAATATAAAACATCAAACATTGTACGCAATGAGGCATGTAAAATTGATAAAAATCCAGGTCATTCAGTACAAGAAAATATTGATTGTAGTTTCTTCCAATCAAACCCCTGATCAACAAATTTGAATACCTTGTAAGATAATATCAATAAATATATCCCTTCATCACAAAGCATGATAGATCTGTTGCACCGTATAACTTGTTGTTATATTTATCATTTAGCTATTAAAGCTTCAATTTCTGCCTTTTGATTTCAAAAAGCCCAGTTTGGGCCAAATATTAAAGCACTGTTACTTGAAATTTATTTTCTACTTAGTAGACAGGTCTTCCTAGTGAATCTAAAGTGCAAAAATGCCCTAAATGTGCAAAAAAACGCTTTAAGTTCAAAAAATGTTCAAAGCAATGTATACAATCTTTTTGTTACACATTATGAAAATTTAAAAACCAAACGGAGACAGAGGCAACATTATTACTAATATATAGGGATAAATAAATTCCCTAGATGGTATATCTTCATTTCAATAGTCAGCTTGATTAGGTCCCTGTAATAAAATATCCATACAAAAATATTTCTTAAAACCCCCGGACAGGCATTTTCGAAAAAACTAAAAGGATATATCATGTTAAAATCTTATAAACAGGTATGTAGATCTTCCCTATCGTTAAGCCTATTGGGATTCTTGCTATCAAGCTCCAGTATAAATCTAATTTCGAGGAGACGTAGCTTAGCTTCGTGATCTCCTCCTCGTTTAGATGGAAGAACTGTGTCTATTACATAATACTGGAGATGGGCTGGGTTTCCTATATGTTTCATTTTGAAATGCCTGGCAACTGGGTGTGCCTGAACCCGTCCTGTGATTGCCCTGATGTGCTGGAGTATCCGTTTGTGGCTAGGTAGCTTGGAACTACCTACATACCGCAACCCACACGGACACTCCAGCACATAGACTGCATAGTCAGTTCTGCATGACAGTCTTTTAGTAATGGCAATCGGTTCTGATTTGAAAGGACTTGTTTAATGGGTTTTGTTGATGCCAAATCGACAAGCTTTGAATTGGGGACATTTTTTAATGCATATGTATGTATGTGTATATATATATATATATATATATATATATATATATATATATATATATATATATATATATATATATATACATATACCTATATAAACATATATTTAATCTGCATATCTATATAAATACAAAAATAAATGCATGCATACATATACATATACATATACATATATTCATACATATGCATGTTATGTACATGAAAGTTTGAAAAACACTAATAAAAGCAAAGCTAAAAAGCCACCTATTTACAAACAAAATTGCTTCAACTTAAATGAGGGCAAGACCTATTGCATTTTCAATGCTTGTTTACTTTAGTTCCATCAAGAGGTCATTCAGATGTGTCACACATTTGCCATAAATTCTGAATGTTAGCACTCTAGTTGCTCATTAGATCACTGTAGTAAAGCTACTGCTCACCAGGGAAGTCTGCTGCTGGTATTCAAAGTGCATGTTTCAGTCTGCATGTTGGAATTTTTTTAATGAAATAGAAGAGGATTTGAGAAGTCAAAATATGCCCTCATTTTTCTTTCTGCAGCACTAATCATAATTTCTATGGCAAAATGAAGCCCCTCATTTTGTAACTTTGCAAATTAAATGTTTTAGGTGTTACCACTTTATTCCAATCAAGATGGCTTCTGGTGTTCCATCCTTTTGTCATGAGTAAGACTGTTAACACTCTAGTTGTTCTTTAAAACACTCTGGGACATTCTGTCATTGGGCTATACTTGGGCTACATCTGGGTGATATTTGTGCTACATTTGGGCTCTTTTCTCTTGTGGCCATCTTGAAAGACTTATTTGTTTTAAAGTTTCCTAATTTCCTTATTTACTACAGTCTCCTCAATAGGAAATACTTTCAGTGTTTTACTTTGGTTCTATCAAGAAGGCATTCAGATGTGTTACACATTTGCCATAAATTATGAATGTTAGCACTCAGTCAGTCAGTCAAAAATCTTTATTTCAATAAATTAATATAAAAAAAGGCACAGTACATAAAGGAAAGAAACACATTATACTCTAGTTGCTCATTAGATCACTGTAGTAAAGCTACCACTCACCAGGGAAGTCTGCTGCTGGTATTGAAAGTACATGTTTCAGTCTGCATGTCAGAATTTGTTTTAATGAAATAGAAGACGATTTGAGAAGTCACTCCATATGTGTCCGACCTAATAAAAATACAGCCAATACTATTGTGCCATAAAGTCTGGAATGGTATTTCTAGCCGTCTCAACCGGGACGTGATAAACGACTGTTTGAATTTACAAGGGGCTTTACGCATTCTCTGGCTGGTGTATGTAAAAAAAAGCTTGAATGACGTGGGTTATCCCGAGTTTTTCGATAAACCTGACCGTCTGACTTCAATTACGATGAAGGAGTTAAAGTCCCTATGTTTTAGTCACCTGGAGATGCTTACATTTTCCTCTAATATTATGAAATCAACGGTCCATGCTAATCAATTGATTCTGACTGAACCAGGGTTACAACCTTATTTGTCTTTTAATTTGAGTATATACGCTAGGATGCTTTTAACACGTTTACGTCTAGGTAATTTTCATAACATGGTTTCATTCCCCCAAATTAATGATTGGTCACATCTTTTGTGTCCATGCCCGTGCGATGACTTCTCCTCACAGTCGATAATACACGTCATCTTCTTCTGTAAGTTTTACACCATTATTAGGAAAAGATGGATCATTCCAAGTTTAAAAACACAAGGTTTGAGACAGTGTTGACATGCATTTATAAAACTTCAGTTTTTGGATGATGAAATCTGTACTGGCCATAAAGTTATATTTTTAAAAGGGGTGGTTAGATCTAGAAATTCGATGTAAACAGTGTCCAACGTAACTGATTTTTGTTTTTATTCATGTCAGTGATGTTTAAAGAAATCTGTATTGTATTTTTATTGCATTTCTAAAGTTCTTGTCTTTTAGGCTTTGTTTTTATGATGTGCTTTTATGATTTAATTGTTTTTAAATCGAATAAAGTGTATTTTGAATTTGAATTTGAGAAGTCACTCAAATTGTGCCCTAATTTTTCTTTCCGCAGCACTAGCCATACTTTCTATGGCAAAATGAACCCTCTCATTTTGTTCCTTTTCAAATTAATCGTTATGAGTTACCACTTTATTCCAATCAAGATGGCTTCAGGTGTGCTATACTTTTGTCATAAGTAAGGCTGTTAGCACTCTAGTAGCTCTTTAGAACACTCTGGGAAGCTGCAGTAGAACACAAAGGAAACAACTGACAGTCTCTGCCCTTGCTGGTTGGATGTACATGTTTTACTGAGAATGTCAGACTTAATTCTCACATGAATGAGAAAGATACTGTGAATTTCCAGAAAATATGCTCTCAGTTTAGCTTATAGATCACCTTCCAAACCTCTGTGCGAAAAGCATGCTGATATTCAAAGTGCATGTTTCAGTCTGCATGTTGGAATTTTTTAATAAAATAGAAGAGGATTTGAGAAGTCAAAGTATGCCCTCATTTTTCTTTCAGCAGCACTAATCATAATTTCTATGGCAAAATGAAGCCCCTCATTTTGTAACTTTGCAAATTAAATGTTTTAAGTGTTACCACGTTATTCCAATCAAGATGGCTTCTGGTGTTCCATCCTTTTGTCATAAGTAAGACTGTTAGCACTCTAGTTGCTCTTTAGAACACTCTGGGACATTCTGTCATTGGGCTATACTTGGGCTACATCTGGGTGATATTTGTGCTACATTTGGGCTCTTTTCTCTTGTGGCCATCTTGAGAGACTTATTTGTTTTAAAGTTTCCTAATTTCCTTATTTACTACAGTCTCCTCAGTAGGAAATACTTTCAGTGTTTTACTTTGGTTCTATCAAGAAGGCATTCAGATGTGTTACACATTTGCCATAAATTATGAATGTTAGCACTCAGTCAGTCAGTCAGTCAAAAATCTTTATTTCGATAAATTAATATCAAAAAAAGGCACGGTACATAAAGGAAAGAAACACATTATTCTCTAGTTGCTCATTAGATCACTGTAGTAAAGCTACCGCTCACCAGGGAAGTCTGCTGCTGGTATTGAAAGTACATGTTTCAGTCTGCATGTCAGAATTTGTTTTAATGAAATAGAAGAAGATTTGAGAAGTCACTTCATATGTGTCCGACCTAATAAAAATACACCCAATACTATTGTGCCATAAAGTCTGGAATGGTATTTCTAGCCGTCTCAACCAGGACGTGATAAACGACTGTTTAAATTTACAAGGGGCTTTACGCATTCTCTGGCTGGTGTATTTAAAAAAAAGCTTGAATGACGTGGGTTATCCCGAGTTTTTCGATAAACCTGACCGTCTGACTTCAATTACGATGAAGGAGTTAAAGTCCCTATGTTTTAGTCACCTGGAGATGCTTACATTTTCCTCTAATATTATGAAATCAACGGTCCATGCTAATCAATTGATTCTGACTGAACCAGGGTTACAACCTTATTTGTCTTTTAATTTGAGTATATACGCTAGGATGCTTTTAACACGTTTACGTCTAGGTAATTTTCATAACATGGTTTCATTCCCCCAAATTAATGATTGGTCACATCTTTTGTGTCCATGCCCGTGCGATGACTTCTCCTCACAGTCGATAATACAAGTCATCTTCTTCTGTAAGTTTTACACCATTATTAGGAAAAGATGGATCATTCCAAGTTTAAAAACAAAAGGTTTGAGACAGTGTTGACATGCATTTATAAAACTTCAGTTTTTGGATGATGAAATCTGTACTGGCTATAAAGTTATATTTTTAAAAGGGGTGGTTAGATCTAGAAATTCGATGTAAACAGTGTCCAACGTAACTGATTTTTGTTTTTATTCATGTCAGTGATGTTTAAAGAAATTTGTATTGTATTTTTATTGCATTTCTAAAGTTCTTGTCTTTTAGGCTTTGTTTTTATGATGTGCTTTTATGATTTAATTGTTTTTAAATCGAATAAAGTGTATTTTGAATTTGAATTTGAGAAGTCACTCAAATTGTGCCCTAATTTTTCTTTCCGCAGCACTAGCCATACTTTCTATGGCAAAATGAACCCTCTCATTTTGTTCCTTTTCAAATTAATCGTTATGAGTTACCACTTTATTCCAATCAAGATGGCTTCAGGTGTGCTATACTTTTGTCATAAGTAAGGCTGTTAGCACTCTAGTAGCTCTTTAGAACACTCTGGGAAGCTGCAGTAGAACACAAAGGAAACAACCAACAGTCTCTGCCCTTGCTGGTTGGATGTACATGTTTTACTGAGAATGTCAGACTTAATTCTCACATGAATGAGAAAGATAATGTGAATTTCCAGAAAATATGCTCTCAGTTTAGCTTATAGATCACCTTCCAAACCTCTGTGGGAAAAGCATGAGAAAATAGTTTTCTCTCAAACATGATTCATGATATGGGTTTTTCACATGGTAAAATCACCTTAGAACACACCACAGTTCCTAAAAAGAGTATGGTACCATCAACAAATGATTTATAATAAAGTCTTAAAACCTTCTATTAACTGCAATGTTTTCTAGTGAGGTGCTATCATATATATTGGTCCCAAGAGGGCTGCCAACACTTCTTGGATAAAGTGCTGACAGCCAATCAGACCTCACGATGAGATGTGTCATTAAGCTCCACCCAGATATATATGTATTTTTTCCTTTCATATCTAAAAAACTACTGGATAGATTTACACCATTTAACCAAAAGGCATGCGTGTGAACCAAGGACTACCTCTTTGCCAAATTTGGTGTAATTCCATTCAGCAGTTCCGGATGTAGCTGCGATTAAAGGTTCCTATGGCAAATTGCATGGGGAAAACACATTTTAGGACCCCCCTTTTTTTCTCAGCCCTTGCTTGACGAATCACCCCCAAACTTCCAGGAGAGGAGTGAATTCTAGCGCCCCACGACTTTTGAAAATTTCACTAAGATTCCTCAACCGGCGCCAAAGTTATTGCAAAAAGAATGTTGCAGATTTCCTATGGAAAATAGGTCCTAACTATAACTACCTACTGGAGACCGCCAGTAGGTAATATGTATATATATGTATGTATACCATCTGGTGAGCAAGGCGACTGGGATCACCGAAAGACATCGGATCGTGACACTCCTGATTCACTAAGCAAAATAAAAAACACTGCTGCATATATTACCGGATTGCAAGTGTCCATTCTTCTCTTGGAGAGTGCTGTCGTGTGCGGTGCGCTTTGAGAGAGTTAGCGCATATATATATATATATATATATATATATATATATATATATATATATATATTTATATTTATATATATGTCCGATAGTCTCCCTTTCTTTACCCTTTGTACTTACAGAATTAGCCTTATAGATAAGGTTATCTTTATTGTATGTGGCGCCCCAGGAATAATTGATTCCGTTAGTTACCATGCACACTTACTTTATGTGGAACTTCTATGTCTATGACATGTAGCGCACACGAGGGTACAGTTAATAGAGGCATTAGGATATTAATTAGACTCAGTAACTTATCGCTCTCTAAATATGAGTGAATTCCTTAACTCATATGTAGTGAAAAAGGAGACAGACTGCTGATTGGAATTTTGCCTGTTTGTTTGTTTTTTCTGCCAACACTGAATGTATTTTCTTTTTACATGTATTACTTTTTGCACTGTCATGGGTATATGGAACCTTCTATGTCTATGAGGTGTTTGGTAACCCAGGCAACCAAAGGGAAAATAGTGGGTGTGTATATAATTGAGTCGCTTACAGAACTGTACATGCAGTGAAGAAGACGGTCCTGCTGCCGAAACGCGTCTGTCTTTGTTAAAATAAACGTTGTGGATGCCAAAACTACTCACGGAGTCGGTGCCTGCTTGTGGAAGTGATTGTCAGGACGGAAATATATATATATATACATTAACCTAAATACCAGACGAGAATAATAATGCGCGCCTACTGACAAAGTAATCTGTATGTGTGGGCAAAAACGCTCGTATTAGCCCCGGAGCGTCCCTCGCTGCACCCGCTCAGATATGCGCTTATTATCTGAAAAGCTAGGCGGGAATACAAACGCGCGCCTTTCAACAAAGGGAACCGTGTGTTTACAAAACGCGCTCAGAAAATCCCTTCATTATTCCCCACAGCACCCGCTGAGACACGCGCCAAACAATACCAGCGCAGCAGAGAAGGTCGAACAGAGCGTAAACAAAGTCCAATAACACAGATATCCTAACGTGCGTAGAAACCACAAAACAGGCCAACATGCAGTGTTTGCTAAACTCACCAGCACCAAGGGAGTTTTAAAACGTAGATTTACACGTGAAGGTCTGGAGCTGAGCATAAGCGAGGCACACACACAGTGAAGCACAGGCACAACAGGAATGAGGAAATCACTGGGCTCATGTTGCATGAGGGTTTCTATAGAAACAGAACCATGCATGGGGGCGTATGATGTAATCAATTAACTGTGAAAAGGAAAATAACTCTTCTATGTCAGTCTAATTAGGGCGACGCCCCATATCACCATGGGAACTGGGTTAAACATGAGTGTGTAATGTGAAAAACAAGCTAAAATGTGCATGGAAACAGGAGTTAAACGTGCATGATGTAATGCAATGACTAAGGGGTATAAATACAGTCGCAGTCTGTCATGATGTTGTGAACAAGGCGGGTGCTTACCGCCGAAACGCGTCAAGCAGCCTAAATGAGAGAATAAACTTATTTGGAATCTACTATTTCCACGGAGTCAGTGCCTTACTTGCATGAGAAAGTTTGGAGTGTTCCAGATATATATATATATATATATATATATATATATATATATATATATATCCTCCAAAGTTGCCGAGCAACCCAAGCCTGCAGGCTTGAGTTGCTCGGCAACTTGGGAGGATTGAAATTATTGGAGCCTGACCTGCTTGCCCCCTGTGACGGTTTTATAGAGTGAGGCAAGTTGGGAGCAGCAGGATGAATTTCCATATCTGCAGGCTGAAAGCGCCAAGAAATCAGTGAGTGAACGAGGATAAAATTAACTATGCAATGACTTTACCTGAAATAATGTGCGCTAAGGGATGAATGTTATTTAGTAATGTGGCATGCAGAACAGCATTCGGACATGGAAACGCTGGCGCCCACATTTAAATTGTACTTTTCCCTGCGCGCATTCTGTTGTTAATACGACCCGCGCTGAAGATAACATGTCACGTGGGCTGCTGATACAGAAAGTTACCGCCCGTGATCAAGGCTTGTAATGGCAGAAACGTTGGGCTGTGGTAACGTCTTGCTCCGTGCTGTTCACCATTAAAACGATTTCTACAGCAACTCAGCCAGTGTCAGTGAACCTTCTTTAAGGTGAAAGGAGGGAGTGTTTGAATATATATATATATATATATATATATATATATATATATATATATATATATATATATATATATATATATATATATATATATATATATATATATATACATATATATATATGCAGACAAACCCCTCCATTACCGAAAGAGAGAGGCCACACGGGGAAATTTCACTTGGAAGCCTTTTATTTAAACAGATGTCTGGCACGATGCATTTCGGCTGGTTAGCCTTCCTCGGGTGCCTCTGTAATGCCAGGATGCTGCCCCACCTGTGTTTTAAATAGTCCTGCATCCCTCCGATTGGTGGAAGCGCACAGTGCTCCTGGTCATGTGCTCGCCCCTCACAGTGTAATGCATTACACACTACATCTCCCAGAGTTCCTCTTGCCTGGGTGGAGGTTGCGCGGAGCCGGATCAAACATCATTCCTCCCTTCTCTACTGGTGCGCTGCAAGGGAAACACAGGTGACAGATTGAAAGTATTCCTGGTTGCCGTTTAAAGTCACAAAGTGCTTCCTTAAGTCCCCTTACACTCGAGCCTCTTGAAGATAGTGTCCACTGGGCTGTGGGTTTACATTGCAGTGAAGAAAACCCCTCGTGAAGTCACAAGCTGCACCTGGCAGCAGCCCTTGCATCTCCTACTTGCTGAGACGGGCTGGAGAAATTCCGATACCTCGGATGAAAAAAGAGCGTTCCATATATATATTTTAACCACTCCTGATCCTTCTCAGAAATACATATAATTCACCAAAAATCCACTTTAAATATTATTTCATAATTAAAATTCATTTTTGGATTTTTCAATGCTCTTCATTGATCTAATCTCAAAGAAGCTCAATAAGAACGCCATTTCTTGCCAATATCCTTTGACATTCTTCCAAATCAGCACATCTTGTTAATTTTCTTATTTGTGCTTGGGTCTCAGTACTCTTTTTGCAACAACGATGCTGGGCCAGTGCCCTTAATTGAGGTCAAACTTCATCTCCGTTTCTGCCAAGAAATTAAATATTTTCCTTTTTTAGTATAAACACATGGAAACAGGAATTATCCTATAGGAATTGTAAACGGAAACATTATAAATAAAGTTCAAGTGCTTGCAGTACATACAGGATCATGTGCAATGATTCACAAATCACATGCATATATTTTGTTAAAATATAGCTTATTCTTTAAAATCTTTGAATTATATAAGTGTACATGTAAATCTTCCTCTACATTCAATCCATTTGGACTCTTGGTATTGAATAAGAGTATGTACTTTGAGTGCAATTCACGGAGCTTCTTCTCCCTTTCACCACCGCTCAGGTTTTTAGGAACTTGGTCTATTGCAAAATAGACAAGACCATTCATATTTCCATTATGTTCTTCATTAATATGGTGAGCTACCACATAGTTCTCATCATTATTTTGTATCGCTCTTAGGTGCTGTGGGATACGGACATGAACCATATGGACAATGCTTCCAATGTACATCTTTGAACATGAGCATCTCAAGATGTAAACAACAAATTCACTTCTGCATTCAAGTGGAGTTCTTATTTTCCATGGACTATTTAATAGAGGTGATATAACCTGTTGCTCATTTGTACCATACCTGCAGGCCTTAGATTTGTAACATTTATGAACGCCCGGAGAGATCTTCCACCATCCCACGCCCTTCTTGATTTCTAGATTTGTTTTGAACAATTCTTCCTTCATTTATTTTGCTTTATTAAAAGTTATCATTGGTCTTCTAGATACTTTACCTTGCAGTATTGGATCTTGTTTTTCCAGGTACCAATGCCTACACAGGTTATCTTTCACTTTAGCCAGGTAGGCATTGTACCCAGTAATCATACGAATTTGACCCTGTGTATGTTTTTTCTTTTCTCTGATTTCATCTACATCAGGTTTCAGAAGTGTTTCTCTTTGTATGTTATCTACTTTTTTCTTTGCTTGATTTAGTGTCTTCTGCGCATATCCTCTCTGCAAGAACCTCGCATTTAGAGCACACAGAGCCTCCCCTAGAGCACCACTTTTGCTGCAATTCCTCTTCATTCTCAAATTCTCAGCGTAAGGAATGCTCATTTTTAATCTTGACGGATGGAAGCTCGCAGCATGAAAGATTGTGCTGCCTGCAGTTGGTTTTCTATAAGTGTGAGTCTGAATAGCTCACTGTGCAATATATACCTCAAGATCCAGATATGTGACACTTATTCTGCTGATGTGCTCAGTGAATTTCAAATTAAGGTTGTTAACATTTATGTTGATAATGAATTCCTGCGAATTCATTAGAGCCATTCCACACAATAAATAGATCGTCGATAAACCTGATCCACTTGACTATGTGGTCACTCCATTCCCTGCCATATTCAGCTTTGAGCACCTGCTCCTCCCACCAGCCCATATGCAAATTAGCATAGCTGCGGGCGAAGCAGGTGCCCATCGCCGTCCCTTGTAGTTGCCTGTATGTGTCTTCTCCAAATAGGAAGTAGTTGTTGATAATGCACAGCCTACACATCTCAATCAACATATTTGTATGTTGATACATGTTGATAGGTCTTTTGGTTAAAAATGCCAGATTGCCCGTATAAAATCTTCATGGGCAATACTGGTGTATAGGCTTACAACATCTAATGCAATTAGAAGATATGAATCTTCCCATTTTAGATTGGCTATCTGGTTCAAAAAGTCTCTTGTGTCTTGAATATAGGCCGGTAGCTCTCTTACAAGTGTTTGCAAAAATGAGTCTAGATACCTGGAAGTAGGTTTGAACAAACTCCCAATAGCGGAGATAATGGGCCGCCCTGGAGGCTTGTCTTTTTGTTTGAGAATCTTAGGTATTAAATATATATATGTATATTAGCCACAAAGTCACTCAGACACGAGGTCGCACACCACAGCAGGTAAGGCATCAATCCTTTATTTACACATATCGAGGTAGTTGAACAAAACGTCCTAAATTACAATGACTGTAACCAAACCCACTGGAGGGTATAAAATGTGCAAATGAAACTCCATATACCAGCATGCATCTGAAATGGATTCCACCCAGAAATGAAATGAAATGAAATGAGGATTTATAAAGAACGTGGCTACCCTGGGGCATCCCAGCGCTTGAGAATGTGCTAGCAGGAACAATGGGGTTTAAGGGAACAGCCAAGTTTTCAAAAGCTTTCGGAAGGAAAGGAGGTTGGCTTCAATTCGGTTGGCAAGAGGCAGGGCATTCCAACGCTTAGAAGCGATGTAGGAAAAGAGGCGGCCCCCTGTGCGTGCCTTCTTAATTTGGGGCGTGAAGGTTAAATGTTGGTGGTCAGATCGGAAGTTTCTATTGGCTTTGTATGGTCCTAACATGTCTTTAAGAATAGGGGGGCCCTATTCTTAGGATGGAGCAACACACCTGAAGTGACTACAGCATTTAGGCTCGGAAGAAGAAGCATGGAAAGCTTCCAAAAGCGTCAGGCAGGAAAAGCGTCAGGCAGCGGGACCCCATGGCGGGATGAGAAACCGCATGTTGTGTAAATAAAGGATTGATGCCTTATCTGCTGTGGCGTGCGGCCTGGTGTCTGAGTGACTTTGTGGATAATTAACATGCGCCGGCTCCAGAAGCAGAGGGATCGCACTGCCGAGAAATGAACAGAGGACACGCAGGAGTGAAAACTTTCATCTCTTTTGGGGCACGGCAGGCACTTCAATGAAACATACAGTTTCTTATCCTGGAGCCCACTGGAGGGTAGTTGAACACAAACGTCCTAAATTACAATGACTGTTACCAAACCCACTGGAGGGTATAAAGAAACTCCATATACCAGGATGCATTTGAAATGGATTCCACCCAGAAGGCTCACCGGAAACCAGTAACATTTGAAAGCATGCAGGGGAGGATGGAGCTACACACCTGAAGTGGCTACAGCATTTTGCCTCGAAAGAAGAAGCATGGAAAGCTTCGAAACGCGCCAGGCAGCGGGACCCCATGGCGGGATGAGAAACTGCATGTTGTGTAAATAAAGGGCTGACGTTTTACCTGCTGTGGCATGCAGCCTCGTGTCTGGGAGACTTTGTGGATAATATATATATATATGTGTGTATGTATATATATATATATATATATATATATCTATATTACCTACTGGCGGTCGCCAGTAGGTATATATAGTTAGGATTTTTTCTCTATGGGATTTTTGAAAATTCTATGGCTAATAACTTTGGCGTTTGTGGACGGAATTGGCTGAAATGTTCAGGAAAATGGAACATTTTGTTTCTGAGCAGCCCCTGACAATTTGGGGGGGTTTCATCAAGGGGGGGCTGAGAAAAAAGGGGGGTCCCAAAACGCGTTTTTCCCATGTTAATTTCCATAGGGCGGTTGGCCTCACTTTTAGCTCGAACGGCTGAATGGATTTGCACGAAACTTGGCAAAATTTTAGGGACTGTTAGCCCGATGTGCCTTTGCTAGGTCTCAATATATGTGCTCCAGTGGATTTTGAGTAATTTAGGTTCAAAAAAAGATATATATCTGGGCGGAGCCTAACCACACATCTGATCTGATTGGCTGTCAGCACTTCATCCAAGAAGTGTTGGCAGCCATCTTGAGACCAATATACATGATAGCACCTCATTAAAAAGCATTGTAGTTAATAGAGGGTTTTAGGACTTTAGTTACATTATAAATCATTTGTTGATGGTACCATACTTGTTTTAGGAATTGTGGTGGGTTCTAAGGTGATTTTACCATGTGAAAAAACCTTCTGCTGTGATATCATGAATATTGTTTGAAAGAAAACTAATATCTCATGATTTTCCCACAGTGGTTTGGAAGGGGATCTATAAGCTAAACTGAAAGCATATTTTCTGTAAATTCACATTATCTTTCTCAGTCATGTGAAAATGAAGTCTGACATTCTCAGTAAAACATGTACATCCAACAAGGACAGAGACTGTCAGTTGATTCCTTTGTGTTCTACTGCAGCCTCCTAGAGTGTTCTAAAGAACAACTAGAGCGCTAACAGTCCTACTTATTACAAAGGTATGGCACACCTGAAGCCATCTTGATTGGAATAAAGTGGTAACTCCTAAAACATTTAATTTAAAAAGAAACAACATGAGGGGGTATATTTTGCCATAGAAAGTATGATTAGTGCTGCAGAATGAAAAATTAGGGCACATTTTGAGTGACTTCTCAAATCCTTTTCTATTTCATTAAAACATTCTGACATGCAGTCTCCCAAAATGGCCACCAGAGACAAAAGAGCCCAAATGTAGCCCAAATATCACCCAGATGTAGCCCAAGTATAGCCCAATGACAGAATGTCCCAGAGTGGTCTAAAGAACAACTAGAGCGCTAACAGTCCTACTTATTACAAAGGTATGGCACACCTGAAGCCATCTTGATTGGAATAAAGTGGTAACTCTTAAAACATTTAATTTAAAAAGAAACAACATGAGGGGGTATATTTTGCCATAGAAAGTATGATTAGTGCTGCAGAATGAAAAATTAGGGCACTTTTTGAGTGACTTCTCAAATCCTTTTCTATTTCATTAAAACATTCTGACATGCAGGCTCCCAAAATGGCCACCAGAGACAAAAGAGCCCAAATGTAGCCCAAATATCACCCAGATGTAGCCCAAGTATAGCCCAATGACAGAATGTCCCAGAGTGTTCTAAAGAACAACTAGAGCGTTAACAGTCCTACTTATTACAAAGGTATAGCACACCTGGAGCCATCGTGATGGGAATAAAGTGGTAACTCTTAAAACATTTAATTTAAAAAGGAACAAAATGAGGGGGTATATTATGCAATAGAAGGTATTATTAGTGCTGCAGAAAGAAAAATTAGGGCACATTTTGAGTGACTTTTCAAATCCTCTTCTATTTCATTAAAAAATTCTGACATGCAGTCTCCCAAAATGGCCACCAGAGACTAAAGAGCCCAAATGTAGCCCAAATATCACCCAGATATAGCCCAAGTATAGCCCAATGACAGAATGTCCCAGAGTGTTCTAAAGAACAACTAGAGCGCTAACAGTCCTACTTATTACAAAGGTATGGCACACCTGAAGCCATCTTGATTGGAATAAAGGGGTAACTCTTAAAACATTTAATTTAAAAAGGAACAAAATGAGGGGGTATATTTTGCCATATGAATTATGATTAGTGCTGCAGAAAGAAAAATTAGGGCACATTTTGAGTGACTTCTCAAACCCTCTTCAATTTCATTAAAAAATTCTGACATACAGTCTCCCAAGATTGCCACCAGAGACAAAAGAGCCTAAATGTAGCCCAAATATCACCCAGATGTACCCCAAGTATAGCCCAATGACAGAATGTCCCAGAGTGTTCTAAAGAACAACTAGAGCGCTAACAGTCTTACTTATGACAAAAGTATGGCACACCAGAAGCCATCTTGATTGGAACGAAGTGGTAAGTCTGAAAACACTCAATTTAAAAAGGAACAACATGAGGGGGTTAATTTTGCCATAGAAAGTATGATTAGTGCTTCAGAAAGAAAAATTAGGGATCATTTTGAGTGAATTCTCAAATCCTCTTCTATTTCATTAAAAAAATTCTGAAAACATGCACTTTGAATACCAGCAGCAGACGTCCCTGGTGAGCAGTAGATTTACTACAGTGATCTAATGTGCAACTAGAGTGCTAACATTCAGAATTTATGGCAAATGTGTGACACATCTGAATGCCTTCTTGATGGAACCAAAGTAAACAAGCATTGAAAATGCAATAGATCTCGCCCTCGTTTAAGTTAAAGCCATTCTGTTTGTAATGAGGTGGCTTTTTAGCTTTGCTTTTATTAGTGTTTTTTCAACTTTCATGTAAATAACATGCATCTGTATGCATATAAGTATATGTATGCATGCATTTATGTTTGTATTTATATAGATATACAGATGATATATGTTTATATATGTATGTATATATATATATTCACTGAAAAAACCATAGGCTATAGACCATATATAGTTAGGAATTAGCATTTACAAAACCTTGAAAATTCACTGAAAAAACCATAGGTTATAGACCATATATAGTTAGGAATTAGCATTTACAAAACCTTGAAAATTCACTGAAAAACCATAGGTTATAGACCATATATAGTTAGGAATTCGCATTTACAAAACCTTATTTTACTCACACAAAACCATTGAAATTCCATATATAGTTAGTTGCACTAACTATATATCGCGCACCCGCAATCCACTGCTGATGATGTCACATATTACATCATTCATGACATGGTCAGTGACATCACTGATGACATCACTGATGACATCTCTGACATCACTGATGACATCACTGCTGACAACATCCAGTGACTGTATGTTTCTGTAAAGTTGAAATATGTCTTACATATTGAAGAATGAGTGGATGTATAAGTGTCTGGATGAAGGATTTAGTAGGTGCATGACTGACTGTATGAGTGAGTGATTAAATGTGTCTCACTGAGTGCATGGGTTAGTGACTAAACTGTCTTAATTTGTGCATCATTATGTCTGTTGTTCTGTAAACTGTTGCATGTGTTGATAAGTAGCTATATGAGTAACTATATGGGTTATTGATTGGTTGCCCAAGTATTTGTATGGGAGACTGAGTGTGTGTGTGGGTGGCTGGGAGGTGTATGACTCTGTGCATAGATGTGTGAGCAGTTGATTCACTAGATGTATGGTTTCAAAAGTGCATGTGGAAACAGCTGTATGGGCGGTTGACTGTGTGCATGAGTGTATTGGTGAGTGAATGGATATCTCAGTGCTACATGTCAAAGTAAGTACATATGTAAAACACAGTACATGTGAGAGTTGACATATATAAATAACTGTGCATAAGAGCCAGTGAATGTGTGAGTGGCTGTATGGATCATTGTGAACTTGTATCAGGGATTGTATAAGAGAGTAAATATGTGTTAGTATATGTTTGAATAAGTAAAGTTTGTATAACTGTATAGTTGAGGAAATGGAGGTGTGATTGATTCTTTGCATGACTGACTAGGTGTGTGAGTAACTCCATGGATGAGTGACAGTCTGTGAGTGTCTGTTTACACTGATTGTATCTAAGGTTATATTAGAGTCTGAGGAGGTTCATCGTATTATCACATGAATGATATCATCAGTGATGTGATCAGTAATGTCAAATGAGATGTCATCAGTGATGTCATCAGTGATGTCATTTGAGATGTCATCACTGATGTCATTTGAGATGTCATCAGTGATGTCATCAGTGATGTCACTGACCATGTCATGAATGATGTAATATGTGACATCATCAGCAGTGGATTGCGGGTGCGCGATATATAGTTAGTGCAACTAACTATATATGGAATTTCAATGGTTTTGTGTGAGTAAAATAAGGTTTTGTAAATGCGAATTCCTAACTATATATGGTCTATAACCTATGGTTTTTTCAGTGAATATATATATATATATATATATATATATATATATATCTATATATATATATATATATATATATATATATATATATATATATATATATATGTCCGCACAAAGCCCAAAGCTCCAAGGACGCTACTCCACAGAAAACGGTTTGAGCAACCCTTTTATTTCCAAAAGATGCTGACATTTCCAATTAATTCCTTTCCCAACGCATTTCGAAGCAAACGTGCTCCTTCATCATGGGGGGGGGGGAGACTGGAAAAAAACGGGAAACCACACAACTCGAATTTCCGCTATTTACAAGTGCTCCCAGGTGAGCAGCATGCCGGTAGTTGTAGTGTCTATTAAGTCCTCACAGTGAGGTCCGTAATTTTGTCAGGTAAGTTCTTGCTTCCATTTTAAAATGATATGTAAACCCTCCAGTGGGCTTCAGAAATTCAGCATCTGTTTCAAAACCGAAGTCCTCTGACAGATGATGAAGGAGCACGTTTGCTTCGAAACTGGTTGGGAAAGGAATGAATTGAAAATGTCAGCATCTGTTTGAAATAAAAGGCTTGGTCAAACCGTTTTCTGTGGAGTAGCGTCCTTGGAGCTTTGGGCTTTGCAGGGACATATATATATATATATATATATATATATATATATATATATATATATATATATATATATATATATATATATATATATATATATATATATATATATATATATATATATATATATATATATATATATATATATATATATAAATATATACATATATTACCTACAGGTGGTCACCAGTAGGTAGTTATAGTACCTATTTTCCATAGGAAATCTGCAACATTCTGTTTAGAATAACTTTGCCGCCGGTAAAATTTTCAAAACTAATGGCCAGGTCCGGTCCGCTCCTATCCTGAAAGTCTCAGGGTGATTCGTGAAGCGGGGGCCCAGAAAAAAGGGGATCCCAAAATGTGTTTTCCCCATGCAATTTTCATAGGAACCGTTCATGCCAGCTACAGCCCGAACTGCTGAATGGAATTATACCAAATTTGGCAAAGAGGTAGTCCTTGGTTCAGACTTGGGCCTTTTTGCTTAAATGGTGTGTATCCATTCAGTAGTTCCCGAGAAAATCACAATAAAAAGTACATATATATCTATGGCAGCACAGGATCTGCACACCCTCCCGATCACGATCTGCATGCTAATTGGCTGTCAACACTCCAAATCAGGAAGTGTTGGAAGCCATCTTGTGCCTCAGTAGAACCGAGGCACAAGAAACCTAAATATAAAATGCTAAAAACATGAAAAGGGGGCTGGGTAGAAACACCTTAACCCTCTAGGGCTGCACAGGGTATCTAACAAGGATCCCCAGGGCCTCCCCAAAAAATTTACAAAAAAAATAAATCGGCAAAATCCGCGCAGGGTGCGTGGGTCATGCCAATTAAAAAACCGAAGTGCCGGTTCCCGCCCTTGGATGATAATTAGCCACCGGGGGCAAATCCTGGTGGCATTTATGTGAAAAAAGTGTGGGGGCCCAATCCCCGCCACACTGTCCCAGGGCCTGCCATCCCCCCATGGCAAATTATGAATAATTGCGGGGGACACCCACCCCCCCCCCCCACAGCCCTTGGACTTCCACCCGGGCTTAATAATTTAATATGGGGTGCCTCTAAGGCCCCCGAGCCCCAGGGACCGCCACCCCTGGGGCTCCACTCGATTGACATTGCAGGGGGCACACAGCCCCCCCCACAGACCTGTGTACTGCCACCCCCGGGGCTCTTTTAAAAATAAATACATACCCTGTGTGGGGGGCTGAGGTAATATGTGGGCAAACACACCCTGTGGTGGTTTTAAGTTGAAAATTAATTCCTCTTCAATCCTGAGGTGCCCTGGGGGCCAACTAGCCCACCAGGTACCTCCAGTAAGGGCCACGGAGCTGTATTGCAGAGCGTTGTAAAAAGGAGGTGGCCTGTGAACATCTCTCTGCAACGCAGCTCCCTGGCGCATACTGGAGGTACCTGGTGGGCTAGTTGGCCCCCAGGATAGCTCAGGATTGAAGAGGAATTAATTCCCCAAATTAATTCTCACCACAGGGCGTGTTTGCAGGCATGCCACCCCAGGCACCGCCCCTTCCTTCACCATTGAGCACACGCGCACTGTGGTGTGTTCTAAGTTGAGGAATTTATTCCTCTTTAATCTTGAGGATCCCTGGGGTCAACTAGCCCACAAGGTACCTCCAGTATGCGCCAGGGAGCTGCGTTGCTGAGAGGTGTTCCAAGGCCCCTCCCCTTTTTACACCTCTCTGCAACGCAGCTCTGTGGCACTTACTGGAGGTACCTAGTGGGCTAGTGTAACCCTAGGGACCCTCAGTATTCAAGGGGACGTAATCTCCTAACTTAAAACGTGCCATTAGGCGCGTTTACAGAGTGGTGAAGGGAGGGGATGGGGCCTGAGGTGATGTGCGCAAACACGCCTTGTGGTGCGTTTTAAGTCGGGGAAAAAATTCCTCTTCAATCCTGAGAGACCCTGGGGGCTAAGTATCTCACCAGGTTCTTCCAGGAAGCGCCACTGGGTTGAGTTGCAGAGAGGTGGTGCAGGCCGTGCCTCTTTTTAGATTTCTCTGCTACGCAGCTCTGTGGATGTACCTAGTGGTCTAGTTGGACTCTAGGGAACCTCAGGATTGTAGGGGAATTTTTTCCCCGGCTTAAAAGCACCAGAGGGCATCTTTGCACAGTGGTGAAGGGAGGGGATGGTATAGCAAAAAGGGGCTCTATATATACTGGACTGAAGTAAAATCAGCCGAAATACGAATTCCGATTTACTCACCTGTTTTCAGGAGATACCTCAGTGCTTCATCTTTTAGCCTAGTACTGATCCTGAAAAGTAATTCTAACTGTAATGACCAGTACCTTGAATTTCCTCCCATTGGCTGACATTGACTGGTTTCACTTGGAAATTCTTTTAAGTGTGGAGTTTTGGAACTTTAACATATTCACCTTAAATCATCCGAACAACGAATTCCGATTTACTCACCTGTTATCATGAGAGACCTCAGTGCTGCATTTTTGAGCCCAGTACTGATCCTGAAGAATAATTCTAACTGTAATTACCAGTAACTTGAAGTACCTTCCGTAGGCTAACATTGACTGATTTCACTTGAAAATTCTTTTAAGTGTGGAGTTTTGGAACTTTAAAATATTCAACTGCGATCATCCGAACAGCGAATTCCGATTTACTCACCTGTTATCAGGATAGACCTCAGTGCTGCATCTTTTAGCCCTGCACTGACCCGGAAAAGTAATTCTAACCGTGCTTACCAGTAACTTGTATTTCCTTTCATAGGAATCCATTGTCTGGTTGTCACCAGAAAAGTTTCTAAGTGTTGATTTTCACAAACTACAAATATTCTTTAAAAATTGCCTGTATGATTTAAACGCATTCTTTCAACTGTTTACAGGAGATGCACCAGTGCTGGATCCAAGATCCACCACTGAGTAAGAAAAAGTAACAATGACACTACTTACCTGCTAAGTGAATTTTCTCCCATAGGATAACATTCGTGATTCGATGTGAAAAAGTTTCTGTCAACTTTTAAAATACAATAATATTTCTTAAAAATCACTACTGTAACCAAAACGCTTTTACTCAAATGTTTACAGGAGATGTCCCAGGACTGAATATAGGATCCAGTCCTGTGGTTAGAAAAGTAATCCACAAAGTTACTAATTGCATTTAACTAGAAATTCCCATTGAGCTCAATGTTGCATTGTTTGAAATTGTGTTGTCCATTGCAACAACTGTAACTACTGTACTTAAAAGTCTATTGCCGATCCTGGCCTAACGCAGCTTGTAAGCCGGGGCATCGAGTTTGAGCCCAGCAGGTCGGCCGTGTGACTACGACAGGGTCCGGTCTCAGCAGTGGAAGTCTCCAGATCCAATTTTGATGGCGATCGATGCAGTTTCCTTGAGGTCGTCGGACAATTTACCTGAGTGTCTGTGGAGGTTCTGGGACTCCTTGCCCGGGGACCCAGTTTGGCACGCCGGGGTCCGCCGGGGTGGGGCCCTCGCCTGCTGTCCAGGGCCACTTTGTCTGCAGGACACCCTCAGTTGTGACCCGCTCCGCTCCGTCATGGCTCCCCCAGGAGGACTGGGCTCCTCGGGGCCTACCACTATGCTTGTGATCGGAAGAGCGGAGGCGGATCTGATAAATAAAGAGCCGACATTGAGGACCGTGCTGGCTGCCGTCATGGAGCTACAAGCGCATATTGAATCTCGTCTCGATAATATGCTTGCCGATGGGCCTGACGTAGACTGTTTGAGACCGGGCTCAGATCTTCCACTACGTCTACCAATATTGACGCTTCCCGTGAGGTCCGGGAGGGCCAATGGTGACCGCCCAGGGCGAAATGATCTGGTGCAGCCCTTGTGTTGTGTACCGACGAAGAGTAGCGAACTTGGCTCCCCAGAGAGTTGGTCTCACCCGCCATTGTTGTCTCCTGGGGTAGTTCCGCTTGGCCTCTTTATCCTGGAGTTTCCCGTCGGAGCCGACTGGGTTGCTACAACATCTCTGCCTTCCCCGATTGCTTTGCCGCCTCTGCGGAGGGAACATTGCTTGGACAGGGTGCCGATGATAGAGGGCCTGTTGATGATCGATGCTGGTAACGACTTTGTTTTTCGGGCTCTCTGTGGACTATCCTCCTCGGTACTCCTCTCGTATCCTGGATCTACAATGACTGCGGTGCTGTTCTCGGATGGTGTTTGCGTGCAAGAGCGGAAGGGCCAAGGATGAGACTGCTTCGATGGGTTTGACTTTGGGGCCTTGGCGGACATGGGACTTGGATCTGGTATTAGAATGAGGTCGGGCAGGGTTTAGTGATTCCCCAGTATTTCCACTGTCATATCGCCTGGTATTATCTGTGCTATTCGTAGGGGTAGTTGGTGTCCGGCTGGTGGAGAAGGAGACCGGGTGCTTCTACGCTTTCTCCTCCTCCACTTTTTCCTACTTTTAGGGTTTTAGTTATTCGGGGCAACTGGCACGCTGCTAGGGGGGGTTAGGCTGTAGCCAACTGCAGGGGTGCAGGGTGGGGGCTGGAGGGGGGGTTGTTTTGCCTTTATTTTGTTTCTATGGCCTTTTTCTTTCTTTTCTTTTCCTCCTTTTCTTAGTATAGTTGGCGAAACGTTTTGATTGTATTGTCTATCCGTATCGGGTGCTCTTGCCTTTTTCATTATCCTGATCTTTGGATGGGCGAGCTCTGAACACTGGCGCTTGATGTAGACTGTGTATTGTATGGTTTTATATCCTGGATAGTATGCTTCAACGCCTGTCTCTCAACTATAGCTGTTCCTGATCTGCATATCCTGTTGCTCTGCCTAGCCACCGTACTAGAATGTTGACTGTGTGACGCCCGATACGTTTATTTAGTTAAATTAAAAAACAAAACCTTTATCATATTCTGTGACTTCACTCTGCATTTAATACGAACTTTATCCTGAATCGCTGCCGGACCTCAGGGATGTCGGCTGAATAGCTGTGGCATACCGTAGTATACTTGCTCCTAATTTTTGATTAGCGGCCGGCCCCTGTGGTTGTAGGCCCATGCTTGTAATGTTAATTGAAATGAACAATAAAGGTTTTCCAAAAAAAAAGTCTATTGCCTATTTGCAAAGTATTTACACTAAAGTAATTCATTCTGAGAAAGTACATTTTGTAATGTAATATATAGTGTAATTATAATGTAATAAAAAAATAAAATATCTAAAAATAGATAGTTTAAAAAATGTAGTAAATCAGTATCAAAAAACTACACATTGCCATTTAAAAAACCTTTCAAATTCACTGAAAGAACCATAGGTTTCAGACATGTTATAGTTAGGAATTAGCATTTAAAAAACCTTCAAAATTCACAGAAAGAATCATAGGTTTCAAACATGTTATAGTTAGGAATTAGCATTTAAAAAACCTTAGAAATTCACTGAAAAACCATTTGTTTTAGGAGTGCTATAGTTAGCTGGACATTTCACTCGTATATAACCATTGAAATTCCTCTGTTATAGTTAGTTGTACTAAGTATAACTAGCCCGCCCGCAATCCACTGCTGATGATGACACATATTACATCATTCATGACATGATCAGTGATATCACTGATGACATCACTGATGACATCATCCACGTGACAATCAGATACACTTCATCAAACACTAGTATAACCTTACATCACTCACTGTAAAATACAGAGTACCATATTTGAATCCGTTGACACACCAATACAAGTTTCTAAAAACCCACTCAGTGAATCCTAGATCAACACACACATCTAATCACTTACCTATAGATTCACTCATACATCCTGTTAATGATCAATAGAACACTATCAAATATACTTATACACCTATATCGACATTACACACCAGCACACATCCTATTCACTTATGAAGTCATCCTACTCACTTATGCAAACAATGGATCATACTTACATTTACTTAGCTACACACTTCTACAAACACCACTCCATCTATTCATATAGACAGTAACTCATACTTAGTGTGTTATAAAATCACTATTACAAGTATACAGTTATCCATACGCTCATGCCACTCATACAATCACTGAGTCTACACACAACAACTGTCACATACACTGCCTTTTATTTTTCTAGTTTGTTCGACATGTACCATTGAGAGATATATTTGCTCATCACCACACCCATTCAGATATTCACTCACCCAAACAACTGCTATAACATGTAGTCTTAACCTTATATACCTACTGAATCAACTATTCACACATGTTTGGGCAGTCACACCCCGCCACCGAACCACACACACATTCTGGGAAACCTATCTTTGCTGACGCTTGTGGAGGAGCCTGCCTATCCTCTGTTTGCCTGGCCAAGGAGGAGTGAGGACTATGGAACTTTGCCTTCACGCCTTGCCGCACCCGCTGCCCGGGTGCCGCTTCGTGCATCGAGGGAGGTGCTGTCACGGTGGGGCCGCTGGTGTGTTGTGGGGCGCGTAGGACTCGGTGCGGGCCGTTGGAACGCTGCAGTGACTCCATCCACCAGGAGACCCTGCGTGACCCGTAACACCTGGTCAGCGTTCCTGCTCTGCCCCGCCCACTGGCCCTTGTGTACTCCATTTAACTGACCTCGATCCCCGCGACGCGGGAGCGCACAAGATTGCGCCGGGCTAAGCCCGGGAAAAGGGCGGGCCGTCTGTGGCCGTCCGGGGCCAAGAGGGGCCGGGCTGGGCACCCCCTTAAGGTCTATTCTCCGGTGAGCCCGAGTATTGGGGCTGCTGCCTTTTTCGCTTACACAAGTCCCTTTAGGTTCAGCAATTAGCCCTTATACTAATATGTAGGACTACTTATGCCAATGTGAACACACTCTGGCAAGAGCTTGAGGGGGGGGAGGCGGCTGTGTAAGTGGTACTATGGACCAGTTTATTACTCGTGTTGTTTTGGTCATCGAGAAAGAAATTGCTATGACATAACGTCATCTTTCTCGGGAACCACTTGCTAACAAACGCTCATCACTGGGCCCCTTGGCATTAGTTCCCTCTCCAGTACATCCTGTTGACCCTTTGGTTAATGTCTCTCCTAGTACTGATCACCCAAGAGTTGTTGCCATTAGGGCTAGCCTGGATAGGCAAGAGAGGCTGTCTTTACTGCTTCGTGTGGGGATGGGACCTCCTTGCCAGACTCACGACCTGCTGTGCCACCTGCTCCCCTAGTTTCCCTACCAACTCCACCTTGCCATGAGGATCTTATTCCTCATCTTGTGACACCACCGTTGATAGTTGATGGAGCAGCCCCTATAAAGAGGAAACGTATTGCTAGTCCTCGTAAAGGTAGTTATCTTAAACCTTATAAGAAACCGAGGAGGAATGGCAACAGGGGGGGTGTGATCCTTAAGGCCTCGGTGGCGGGAGTCAAACATTTCCAAGGGATGGTGGGGGGAGCCGCTTCTGGTGTCTCTAGTGAGAAGACGAGTGTAGACTTGACATCTGCTCCTGTTGCAGGCCCCTTCCCTGAGATTCCATCGATTGCTCAGATTGAACATCTAATGAAATCCCTGCTCCTCCCAGTCCTAGAGAGAGTAAAAGGGTTGACGGAGCAGTTGGACAGATTTGAGCAGGCCACCCTTGACAATTTTTTCTCCCTAAAATCCCTAATTAATCTCCACTCGAGATTTAGGGAGGATTGGCTAGCAGGGAATACTGTTCTTCAGGCACCAACTACTGTTGCTAACGCCCCGACTATTCCATGAGGGATGGAGGTAAATACATCCACTGCACACTGTGGGAACTCTTCTGGGGATCCCTTAAACACAGGGGTGGTTGCTGTAGATGCTTCAGTGCAGCCTAAAGTGCCTACGAGCAGTAATGACCCTTCAAAGATGGTTATGATGTCTGCAGGTCCTGGGACTAGCGGTCTCCCTAAGAATAAGAATCCTAGTAACAGCAAAGGTGCTGATGCGACTAAAACTGGTAATTTGACTGCAGCTCCTAAATTGCAGCCATTAGGAGATATGGACGCAGTTACCGCTCCCAATGTCAACTTACTCCCTGACTGCCAGCCCTTTGTAGTTGTTCTCACTGGGATCCCCGTGCTTAAACCAGGCAAACATGAGTCATATACTGAACCTAAAAATAAAACCATATTTTGGCATAAAGAAAACAGACCTTTGCCCAGTTCTATTGATGGTCGGTTTATTCATGTAAGAAGGGGTAGCTGGATAGGCACTAGGCCTAAAGATCTAAGGGGTGATTGCATCCTTGTTAACTTTAAAGATCCCAGGGTGGCTAGATTTATTTGCAGCTACAATACTGGTGAGGGTAGCACAGGCATTAGTACGCGTGACCTTAGCTACTTTAGCCCCCATCCTGCAACTGCATGGCTCTTTAGACCCACCATTAGGGAGGGAGGGGCCATTAGACATTTTCATCATGATTTACCTCCTTCTAATTTGTTTTGTAAGATTCCAGACTCGAATTCTTACTGGCCATGGTGGGGCTTTTGCCCAGATGGTTATCAATCGCCTAAGAAGTTACTTGCTGTAGCTGCTGTACCTGGGAGCTGTAGTATGTACTCGCAAGGGGCCACATAGGGGCCCTGTTGCAATCGCCAACCAGCTTCCGCTTCCTTTTCTGGTCCCCCACATGAAGAGCTACCTGGATGCTTTGTTTCGGGCATGCCTGGCGCCATGGTATTGTTAGAGGGTGTGCCAACCACCCCTGGCTTTGGGTTTAGTCCGCCCACGCAGAGACCTTTAGTCGAGCATGAGGCAGTTGATAATAATGATTTGAAGATTGTCAGCTGGAACATAGCGGGCATTTCCCGAAACCTAGAGTTACCTTAGTGGAATTCCTTCATTGAGTCCTTCGGGATATGTATTTTCCAAGAAACCTGGTGTTTGGAACCTCGTTACAAAGTTGGTTATACTACCTACTTTGTGCCTGCTATTGCCCCTCCTGCAGGGAGAGGTCGCCCCTCTGGTGGCCTGCTTATTTGGGTTAGCATTTCATTAGGCTATCAGATTAGGTGCAGAGACTCCAAGTCTCCTGACTTGCAGAGATTGTCAGTGAGAGGGCCTCTCAGCGGGCGGACCCTGGAGATCTTTAATATTTATGTCAGAGGCCCCAAAGGAGGCTTGCCCTCTTCGACCCTATTGGATTTTGAGGACGAACTTAGACCGTGTAGTCCAGATAATTACATCATGCTTGCGGGGGACTTTAATTGCACCTTTGAGCCCCAAGCGGCAGATGACATTTTGGGTACTTCAGAGGAAGATGCCAGGAGAGGTATACCATCCTTATTGATAGCGCCTATTAAGAGATTGTCCCAACGGGCTATACAAATGAATGCTTTAACCTTGGAGTATGGCCTGAGGGCGGTAAACGGAAGAACAGCTTCGGATTCCTGTGGCGCCTACACGTTCAACAGGGTTGGCCATTCGTCTAGAATTGATTATATCTTGTTGAACTTCAAACTTTGGGCACATTTACTAGATATGGCAGTTTTACCATCTACGGACAGTGACCATTATTCACTTTCCTTGTCACTGACCCCTTTATGGATGGCGGGCAATAATCTTCAAGCATCACATGTGTTGAGGTCGACAGGTGAAGTTTGTCCCTCGAACTGTGGGAGACGCCTGAAATGGAATAATGTTGCTATGAACGAAGGTAAGGTTTTGGAAATACGATCAATTATGTCCAAGGTTGTGACCAGGTTGGAATCTACCACCTTAAATGCCCATGAGGTTTCTACTGTTTTCGGTCACACCACTAAATCCATAGGCAACATTTTTATTATACGCAGCCAAAATACTAAGGCTAGCAAGAGGGGGCGCCCCAAGGGAAATCCAGGCTGGTATTCCAATTCTTGTCGGAAGGCAAAAAAGGATTTAATTAATGCAGTTAAAACAAAGGGATGTGGGTTGATTAGTTTTGCCAGGAAGAAGTACAGGGGTACCATTTGTAAGGCAAAGGAAGAGTGGGAGAATCAGTTCTGGTGCGACCTGAAGATGGCAAGTGCTGGGAGGGATTCCAGGGGTTTTTGGGACTTTCAGCCTGATTCATCATACTCCCGTTTTGCGAGCCCCTAATAGTGATTCATAGCGAATCGCTATTAAGGACTCGCAAAACGGGATTCATGTAGGAATATGCAAAAAAAATGCGATTCCTACTAATTCCTTATTTGCGATTAGCAAATTGTTAATCGCAAATAAGGAATAACTCCCCATTCATTCCTATGGGCCAAAAGGCCCATAGGAATGAATGAGGAGTATTCCTTATTTGCGATTAGCAATTTGCTAATCGCAAATAAGATAGCGATTGAAAGGGTGCCAGGGGTGTCCAAAGGACACCCTGTAGCACCCCTTAAATGCTAATATGAACAGGGGTTGCGCACACACATGTCCAAAAGACATGTGTGTGTGCAACATGCAACTCGGAAAAATGCTTTTAAAAGCATTTTTCTGAGTTATCGCTATTTACCACGAGGTTTGACCTCGCGGTAAATAGCGGCCCGAAATAGCGATTTCGCAATTTTTAAATGGATGATGAATTGCATTTAAGGAATCTCAAATAGAGATTCCTTAAATGTAATCCATCGCTAATTTGCGAAAACGCAATTTCCGATTTTTGCATTTGGGATGATGAATCCCAAATGCAAAATTCTCACTCGCAAAGGGCCAGATTCTCAGAATCTGGCCATTTGCGAGCCGAATTCAGCTTCATGAATTAGGCTGTTAGTTAGAGCTAGGAATAAGCCTACTGATTCTCTCATAACATGCAATATCCCTGAGGCGTCATGGTTTGATCACTTTTCTGGCCTTTAAACCTCGATAACGGGAGATGGGTTGAGATCCTTTGAGACATTACCACTGGACCCCCCTGGGCTGAGTGAGGATCTATTGTTTACTGTTAAAGAAGTGGAGTATGCGATCAGGTCTCTTGTTCCCAATAAGGTTGCAGGGCCTGATGGGTTAAGGGGGGACTTGATTCGCATTAACTCGTTAGAATGGGGGAATCTTATTGCCTCATTGCTTAATGCAAGTTATTATGATGCTGCTCACCCAGAATCTTGGATGGGCGCTGAGGTCGTCCTGATCTTCAAAAAAGGGAGTCGGGACGACCCAGCAAATTACCGACCCATAGGTTTAATAGATTCATGGCAGAAATTTGCAGGGAAGGTGGTTCTTGGGAGGGTGCTCCAGTGGGTAGAGGACAATGGGATCCTCTCTTACTTTCAAGCGGGCTTCAGGTCAGGCACCGGGACCATTAAGCAGTCCTTTTGACTGCTGTTGCTCTACTGGTAGGTGGTTGTACTAGGCAAAGGCAGTCTGTATCTTGCTTTTATTGATCTGCAGACTGCCTTCAACCTAGTGCCCCGTGGTTGCTTATGGAGGGTACTGTCTGATTTGGGAATGCCCCCGTATTTACTGTCATTACTAAGAAAGCTCCACGCTGAGAACTTCGAGCAGGTGCGGTGGGGTAAACAGGGCCAAAAGACTGTTCGAATAACAGTAAATAGGGGTGTCCTCCAGGGGTGCATTCTTGTCCCCACTCTGTTTTCATTGTATGTCAACGGAGTGGTGGAGCATCTTTTAAAATACCCCTCAGATGCCATTTCCCTGGCGGGCTGGAGAATACCCACTTTATTATTTGCAGATGATACCCTTTTGATTTCTAAAACCCCGGTTGGGCTACAGAGCCTTCTTGATAGCTTTCAATCCTTCTGGGAGACTCGGGGATAGAAAATTAACACTGAAAAGACCAAATATTTGGTCTTTAATCCCCCGAAAAAGCATGGTCAGCCACCTTTACTAAATATGATGTCCCTGGATAGGGTCCAGGTGTTTGATTAACTAGGGATCCGCCTCTCTGATACCATGAGGTGGAATTGCCATCTCCAAAAGATGTTATTGAGCCACAAAAGGGTGGTGGGGGCTCTGCTTAAAGAACAGCGGCTATCTACTCTCAAACCTATTGCCCTGGTGCCAGACATTTACAAGGCGAGAGGTGTTAGTGCAGCGCTTTATGGAGCAGAGCTTTGGGGAGCCCAGAACGTGGACCAGTTATCCTGTTCAGAGAACAAGTTCCTGAAGGACCTAATGGGTCTCCCGTATAATACCCCCACTTTACCCTTACACCTAGACATGGGTTGCCGCCCTATCAAAGACCAGGCCAGATTACAACCCCTTCTTCTCTGGGCCCGCCTATGGAGAGTCCCTGAACTTGTCAGCTACGCGGAAGGGTTAAAGGAGGTCTTATCAATGTCTGGTTGGTGCAAAACAGGATGGTTAGGGGATTTTAAGCATCTGCTTGGAGAATTGGGACTTGGTGAGGCTTGGCAGTCTATGTCCGCACCCCCTAAGGCAGTCTTAAAAAAGCTTATTGGAAGTTGGTAATGAATAAAAGAAATACTGACCCTAATCTGTGTAGAACCACCAGAGAATTTTTAATAGTAAAGGAGGTAACCCTATGTGAACCTTATCTCAATGCTATTTTAAAACCTAGAGATAGAGCTTTATATTTTAAATTCAGAATAGGAGTGCTTCCTTTAGGTGAACTGACCGCTCGCTGGAAGATCCCGGCACAGACCACCAAGCTTTGTCCTTTCTGTGCTTTTAGGACTGACTCGGTCCCCCATTTTTTATTCGAATGCCCTGCATATAAAGCCCCTCGTCACAGGTGGCTTAAACCTTTGTGCAAAGAGCTGGGTACCAGACATTATAGTGAAGCTTTGCGAATACTGAAATCTGATACACGGCTCCTATTTGTAGTATGGCAAAGTTTTTAAGCTGGGCATGGCTAATCAGATCAAAAAGGCTTATGTATATTGCTTAATTTTTAGTCTCTATTTCTGACTATTTTATGTAATTTAGTGGTGCCTTTCGTATTCTATTTTGTATGATTGTATTTTAAGGATTGCCTCTTTTATCTTTTTATTATGTCTATGTATTGCTCTTACAGATATGTCTTATATCAAAACAAAGCCAACTTTGACTGACTGACTGACTGACTGAGAGACCCTGGGGGCCTAGTTGCCCACCAGGTTCTTCCAGGAAGTGCCACTGCGCTGCGTTGCAGAGAGGTGGTGCAGGCCGTGCCTCTTTTTACATTTCTTTGCTACGCAGCTCTGTGGATGTACCTAATGGTCTAGTTGGACTCTAGGGAACCTCAGGATTGTAGGGGAATTATTTCCCCGGCTTAAAAGCACCATAGGGCATCTTTGCACAGTGTTGAAGGGAGGGGATGGTGTAGGAAAGTGGCTCTATATAGACTGGACTGAAGTAAATTCAGCCGAAATACGAATTCCGATTTACTCACCTGTTTTCAGGAGAGACCTCAGTGCTTCATCTTTGAGCCTAGTGCTGATCCTGAAAAGCAATTCTAACTGTAATGACCAGTACCTTGAATTTCCTTCCATTGGCTGACATTGACTGGTTTCACTTGGAAATTCTTTTACGTGTGGAGTTTTGGAACTTTAAAATATTCACCTTAAATCATCCGAACAACAAATTCTGATTTACTCACCTGTTATCAGGAGAGACCTCAGTGCTGCAATTTTGAGCCCAGTACTGATCCTGAAAAGTAATTCTAACTGTAATTACCAGTAACATGAATTACCTTGGGTAGGCTAACATTGACTGGTTTCACTTGAAAATTCTTTTAAGTGTGGAGTTTTGCAACTTTAAAATATTCAACTAAGATCATCCAAACAGGGAATTCCGATTTACTCACCCGTTATTAGGATAGACCTCAGTGCTGCATCTTTTAGCCCGGCACTCAGCCTGAAAAAAAACTCTAACCGTACTTACCAGTAACTTGTATTTCCTTCCCTAGGAATCCATTGTCTGGTTGTCACCAGAAAAGTTTCTAAGTGTTGATTTTCACAAACTACAAATATTGTTTAAGAATTGCCTGTATGAATTAAACGCATTCTTTCAACTGTTTACAGGAGATGCACCAGTGCTGGATCCAAGATCCACCACTGAGTAAGAAAAAGTAACAATAACACTACTTACCTGCAAAGCGAATTTCCTCCCATAGGATAACATTGGTGAGTCGATGTGAAAAAGTTTCTGTCAACTTTTAAAATACAATATTATTTCTTAAAAATCACGACTGTAACCAAAACGCTTTTACTCAAATGTTTACAGGAGATGTCCCAGGACTGAATCTAGGATCCAGTCCTGTGGTTAGAAAAGTAATCCATAAAGTTACTAATTGCATTTAACTAGAAATTCCCATTGATCTCAATGTTGCATTGTTTGAAATTTTGTTGTCCATTGCAACAACTGTAACTACTGTACTGAAAAGTCTATTGCCTATTTGCAAAGTATTTACACTAAAGTAATTCATTCTGAAAAAGTATATTTTGTAATGTAATGTATAATGTATTTATAATGTAATTGAAAAATAAAATATCTAAAAATAAATAGTTTAAAAAATGTAGTAAATCAGTATCAAAAAAGTAAATTACAATTAATACATTTACACATTGTCATTTAAAAAACCTTTTAAATTCACTGAAAAAACCATAGGTTTCAGACATGTTATAGTTAGGAATTAGCATTTAAAAAAACCTTCGAAATTCACAGAAAGAACCATAGGTTTCAAACATGTTATAGTTAGGAATTAGCATTTAAAAAACCTTAGAAATTCACTGAAAAAACCATGGGTTTTAGGGGTGCTATAGTTAGCTGGACATTTCACTCGTATAAAACCATTGAAATTCCTCTGTTATAGTTAGTTGTACTAAGTATAACTCGCCCACCCGCAATCCACTGCTGATGATAACACATATTACATCATTCATGCCATGGTCAGTGATATCACTGATGACATCACTGATGACATCATCCATGTGACAATCAGATACACTTCATCAAACACTAGTATAACCTTTCATCACTCACTGTAAAATACAGAGTACCATATTTGAATACGTTGACACACCAATACAAGTTTCTAAAAACCCACTCAGTGAATCCTTGATCAACACACACATGTAATCACTTACCTATAGATTCACTCATACTTCCCGTTAATGATCAATAGAACACTATCAAATATACTTATACACCTATATCGACATTACACACCAGCACACATCCTATTCACTTATGAAGTCATCCTACTCACTTATGCAAACAATGGATCATACTTACATTTACTTAGCTACACACTTCTACAAACACCACTCCATCTATTCATATAGATAGTAACTCATACTTAGTGTGTTATAAATTCACTATTACAAGTATACAGTTATCCATATGCTCATGCCACTCATACAATCACTGAGTCTACATACAACAACTGTCACATACACTGCCTTTTATTTTTCTAGTTTGTTCGATATGTACCATTGAGAGAAATATTTGCTCATCACCACACCCATTCAGATATTCATTCACCCAAACAACTGTTATAACATGTAGTCTTAACCTTATATACCTACTGAATCAACTATTCACACATCTTTGGGCAGTCTCCCCCCCCACCGAACCACACACACATTCACTCTTCCATACAAATACTCAGTTAACTAATCAATACCTATTATAGACTTTCACATAGCTAGTAACCAACTGGAGAAGCAGCTTACACAACAACTGACAAAGTGATAAAGATATTCACACAGTTTAATCACTCCAATATATTTAGTGAGACACTATCAATTAGTCAAGTAAACAGTCAATCACACTGCTACTAAATCCTCCATCCAGATATTTATATTTATATATCCACTCATTACTCAATGCAGATTGCTATATATACAATATATATTTAAATAACAAACCAAACCACATTCACTGGATGATGTCAACAGTGATGTCATCAGTGATGTCATTTGAGATGTCATCAGCGATGTCACTGACCATGTCATGAATGATGTAATATGTGACATCATCAGTAGTGGGTTGCAGGCGCGCGAGTTATACTTAGTACAACTAAGTATAAAGGAGGAATTTCAATGGTTTTGTATGAGTGAAATGTCCAGCTAACTATAACACCCATAAAACCTATGTTTTTTTCTGTGAATAAATACATATATACATATATATATGTCCAACAAATCGCCCCATTCCTTGAAGAGCCCACAAGCAGATTGGTTAAATCCTCGTTTTTATTGTGCAGAAACACATCGCAAATGTGAAAAGCAGAGTCCAGTTTAAAAGTAGTGAAAAGCCTGACGCGTTTCATGCTCGCCTGAGCACTTCTTCAGAGGCTAAGCAAACTCTGTCTGGAGCCGATGTTTTAAACCATGAGCACGTGTCCCAGTGGGCGTTGGCTCCCCCGGAGCCTGCTGGTGCTTGGAGTTCGTTTTCCGTCAGTGCATGGCTCCCAGAGTTACTGTAATGCTGAGTGATCCCAAGTGGGTCTGGAAAATGTCTCCCACTAATGTGCGATGCCAGTGATGTTCTGCACCAAGACCTCTCTGCTCAACTCGCGCTGTAAGCTACCTAGCAGTAGAGCGAACCACAGTTCAGTGGCTGGGCTCCTCACCAGCCAGGACCGGCCGGTTACAACTGTCCAACAAATCGCCCCATTCCTTGAAGAGCCCATAAGCAGATTGGTTAAATCCTCGTTTTTATTGTGCAGAAACACATCGCAAATGTGAAAAGCAGAGTCCAGTTTAAAAGTAGTGAAAAGCCTGACGTGTTTCATGCTCGCCTGAGCACTTCTTCAGAGGCTGAAGCTGTCTGCGCTGATTAAAATAAAAAGCTGTTATATCCGGATCCGGGCTCTGGCGCACTTCTTTGTTGGATTGTACCGGTGGGAAGCGCTGTCTCCCGTTTTAGTCAGAGCCGCCTTGCATGGGTCGGAGGTCCCAGACGACAGCAACCCTTTTTGAAACTTTATTGATGGGGGACATGACCCGCCCGTCCTGCTGCAAGCTTTGAGGATTTCCAGGCGACCTTTGCAGCAATGGTTGGGAACGGGAGCTGAGGGAGATGATTTTCTGCTTGGCAGGCTCCGGACAAAGCGCTTATGGACATTTGTGTGGCAACAATTCAGACAATGTACACCAACACTCTGTCCTGCCATACTCACCTGCAACATCATGTCTGGTTCGCGTGTGGTGTAACATCACGGAGATGGCACAGGCATTCCACAGCGGCCCAAGATGAATCATGGGTAATGTAGTATGAGAGCCATCAGTCTTGTGATTTTTTACGAACATTAATCACACCTAGGACACAGCACCACGATGCTCAAACCTTTGAGAAAAGCTATTTGCTGAAACGCGTCAGGTGCATCGTGCCTGAAGCTGCCTGCACTGATTTAAATAAAAAGCTGTTATATCCGGAACCGGGCTCTGGCGCACTTCTTTGTTGGATTGTACCGGCGGGAAGCGCTGTCTCCCGTTTTAGTCAGAGCCGTCCTGCATGGGTCGGAGGTCCCCGACGACAGCAACCCTTTTTGAAACTTTATTGATGGGGGACATGACCCGCCCGTCCTGCTGCAAGCTTTGAGGATTTCCAGGCGACCTTTGCAGCAATGGTTGGGAAAGGGAGCCGAGGGAGATGATTCTCTGCTTGGCAGGCTCCGGACAAAGCACTTATGGACATTTGTGTGGCAACAATTCAGACAATGTACACCAACTCTCTGTCCTGCCATACTCACCTGCAACATCATGTCTGGTTCGCGTGTGGTGTAACATCATGGAGATGGCACAGGCATTCCACAGCGGCCCAAGATGAATCATGGGTAATGTAGTATGAGAGCCATCAGTCTTGTGATTTTTTACGAACATTAATCACACCTAGGACACAGCACCACGATGCTCAAACCTTTGAGAAAAGCTATTTGCTGAAACGCGTCAGGTGCATCGTGCCTGAAGCTGCCTGCGCTGATTAAAATAAAAAGCTGTTATATCCGGATCCGGGCTCTGGCGCACTTCTTTGTTGGATTGTACCGGCGGGAAGCGCTGTCTCCCGTTTTAGTCAGAGCTGCCCTGCATGGGTCGGAGGTCCCCGACGACAGCAACCCTTTTTGAAACTTTATTGATGGGGGACATGACCCGCCCGTCCTGCTGCAAGCTTTGAGGATTTCCAGGCGACCTTTGCAGCAATGGTTGGGAAAGGGAGCCAAGGGAGATGATTCTCTGCTTGGCAGGCTCCGGACAAAGCGCTTATGGACATTTGTGTGGCAACAATTCAGACAATGTACACCAACTCTCTGTCCTGCCATACTCACCTGCAACATCATGTCTGGTTCGCGTGTGGTGTAACATCATGGAGATGGCACAGGCATTCCACAGCGGCCCAAGATGAATCATGGGTAATGTAGTATGAGAGCCATCAGTCTTGTGATTTTTTACGAACATTAATCACACCTAGGACACAGCACCACGATGCTCAAACCTTTGAGAAAAGCTATTTGCTGAAACGCGTCAGGTGCATCGTGCCTGAAGCTGCCTGCGCTGATTAAAATAAAAAGCTGTTATATCCGGATCCGGGCTCTGGCGCACTTCTTTGTTGGATTGTACAGGCGGGAAGCGCTGTCTCCCGTTTTAGTCAGAGCCGCCCTGCATGGGTCGGAGGTCCCCGACGACAGCAACCCTTTTTGAAACTTTATTGATGGGGGACATGACCCGCCCGTCCTGCTGCAAGCTTTGAGGATTTCCAGGCGACCTTTGCAGCAATGGTTGGGAAAGGGAGCCGAGGGAGATGATTCTCTGCTTGGCAGGCTCCGGACAAAGCGCTTATGGACATTTGTGTGGCAACAATTCAGACAATGTACACCAACTCTCTGTCCTGCCATACTCACCTGCAACATCATGTCTGGTTCGCGTGTGGTGTAACATCATGGAGATGGCACAGGCATTCCACAGTGGCCCAAGATGAATCATGGGTAATGTAGTATGAGAGCCATCAGTCTTGTGATTTTTTACGAACATTAATCACACCTAGGACACAGCACCACGATGCTCAAACCTTTGAGAAAAGCTATTTGCTGAAACGCGTCAGGTGCATCGTGCCTGAAGCTGCCTGCGCTGATTAAAATAAAAAGCTGTTATATCCGGATCCGGGCTCTGGCGCACTTCTTTGTTGGATTGTACCGGTGGGAAGCGCTGTCTCCCGTTTTAGTCAGAGCCGCCCTGCATGGGTCGGAGGTCCCAGACGACAGCAACCCTTTTTTGAAACTTTATTGATGGGGGACATGACCCGCCCGTCCTGCTGCAAGCTTTGAGGATTTCCAGGCGACCTTTGCAGCAATGGTTGGGAAAGGGAGCTGAGGGAGATGATTCTCTGCTTGGCAGGCTCCGGACAAAGCGCTTATGGACATTTGTGTGGCAACAATTCAGACAATGTACACCAACTCTCTGTCCTGCCATACTCACCTGCAACATCATGTCTGGTTCGCGTGTGGTGTAACATCATGGAGATGGCACAGGCATTCCACAGCGGCCCAAGATGAATCATGGGTAATGTAGTATGAGAGCCATCAGTCTTGTGATTTTTTACGAACATTAATCACACCTAGGACACAGCACCACGATGCTCAAACCTTTGAGAAAAGCTATTTGCTGAAACGCGTCAGGTGCATCGTGCCTGAAGCTGCCTGCGCTGATTAAAATAAAAAGCTGTTATATCCAGATCCGGGCTCTGGCGCACTTCTTTGATTGATATATATATATATATATATATATATATATATATATATATATATATATATATATATTATATGACATACTGGCGGTCACAAGTAGGTAATTATAGTTAGAACCTAGTTTCCATAAGAAAAGCATTTTTTGATTTGCTAATAACTTTGGCGTCGTTCGACGAATCTTCACGAAATTCTCAAAAAAAATGTCTATCCTGTTCAGCTCCTTCCTGAAAGTTTGGGGGTGATTCGTCAAGTGGGGGCTGAGAAAAAAGGGGTGACCAAAATTGATTTTCCTGTAGGAAATTTTGAGACAGGCTACAGCCTGAACTGCTGCACGGAATTACCCCAAATTTAGCAAAAGGTTAGTGCTTGGTTCAGAAATTGACTTTTTTTAAATGGTGTAAATCCATTCAGTAGTGAGAAAATCTAAAAATTTAAGTTTTGATATCTAGGGCAGCGGTGGCTTTGCGAACCCTCCCGAGCACGAACTTCACTGTGTTTGGCTGGCAACAATCCAAACCAGGAAGTGTTGGTAGCCATCTTGTGACTCAGTAGAACTGAGTCATTAGAAAACAGAAAAAAAAGGTGAAAAAAAGAAAAGGGGGCAGGGTAGAAATACCCTGACACACTATGCCTGCTCAGGGGGTCCCACAATGACACCCAGGGCCCAAAAAAGCATTGTATTTTTTAAATTTCATCGAAATTCGTGCTTGGGTCGCAATGCCTCCATTTTTTTTTAATGAAGTGTGGGCTCCTGAAGCCCCAGGGACCCCCACCTCCTCGGGGCTTATTGTAATGTATGCGGGGAGAACTACGGCCCCCGCAGCCCTGGGGAATGCCACCTCCCCAGGGCTGTAAAATAAAGTATGGGGTTCCCAATCCCCCTCACTCTGCCCTGGGGACCTCCACCTCAACGGGGCTTTTATAATAAACTGTGGGGGGTTCACGCCCCCCAAAACCCCGGGACCACCACCCAGCAATGCAACACAACTCTGTGGCGCTTACTGAAGGTACATGGTGGGCTATTCCGCCCCCAGGGACCCTCGTGACACAAGGGGACTTAATCCCCAACTTAAAATACGACACATGGCGCATTTGCACAGTTGTGCAGGGAGGGGGTGGGCCTGATGTGACGTGTGCAAACATGCCCGTGGCATGTTTTAGGTTGGGGTCTGAGGCCACGCCCCTTTTAACACCTCTCTGCAACTCAGCTCTGTGGTGCTTACTGGAGATACCTGGTGGGCTAGTTGGACCCCAGGGACACTCAGGATTCAAGGGGACTTAATCCCCAACTTATAACGCGCCATGGAGTGCGTTTGCACACTTGTCACATTTGGCCCCTCCCTGCACCACTTTGCAAATGCACCCTGTGGCACGTTTTCAGTTGGGGAATATTTCCCCTTCAATCCTGAGGGTCCCGGGGGGCCAAGTAGCCCACCAGGTACCTCCAGTAAGGGCCACAGGGCTGCATTGCAGAAAGGTGGTCAGATGCCAAGCCCCTTTTTGCACCACTCTGCAACGCAACTCTGTGGCGCTTACTGGAGGTAGTTGGTGGGCTAGTTGGCCTTCAGGGAACCTCAGGACTCAAGGGGATTTAATCCCCTAATTTATAACGCACCAGGGTGTGCGATTGCACAGTGGTGCAGGGAGGAGGTGTGGCCTGATGTGACAAGTGTGCAAACGCGCCGTGTGGTGCAATTTAAGTTGGGGGATCAGGTCCCCTTGAATCCTGAGGGTCCCTGGGGACCAACTAGCCCACCAGGTATGTCCAGAAATCTCCACAGAGTTGAGTGCAGAGAGGTGTTAAAAGGGGCGTGGCCTCAGACCACCTCTCTGCAATGCAGCTCTGTGGCGCTTACTGGAGGTACATGGTGTGCTAGTTGGCCCCCAGGGACCCTCAGGATTCAAGGTGAACTAATCCCCCAATCTAAAACCTACCAGGGGATGTGTTTGCACACTTGTCACATCAGGCCACTAGGTGTGTGAGTAACTCTATGGATGAGTGGCGGTGTGTGGATGTCGGTATAGAAATGTGAGTGCATATGATAATGTCGTATTGATAGTTGACTGCATGTATGAGTGACTGTATGGGTAAATAAGTAGATGTGTGTGTAGACAGAGGAATTAGAGAGTGGGTATGTAATAACTGGTATTGGTGTGTCTATGGTTTTGAAAATGGAAGTTTGTATTTTAGAGTGATTGTATCAAAGGTTATATTAGGGTATGATTTGGTGCATCAGAATATCACATGGATGATGTCATGAGTGATGTCATTTGAGATGTCATCAGTAATGTCATCAGTGATGTGATATGTGACATTATCAGCAGTGCATTGCGGGGGCAAGAGTTATAGTTACCTGAACTAACTATAAAGGCCAAATTTGTCTGGTTTTGTGCGAGTGAAATGTCCAACTAACTACAAAACCTGTGGTTTATTTTATATATATATATATATATATATATATATATATATATATATATATATATATATATATATATATATATATATATATATATATATATATATATATATATATATATATATATATATATATATATATATATATATATATATATATATATATATATATATATATATATATATATATATATACATACATCCACAAACCAGCCTCCGAGCAAGGGAGCCCCCGACCCTTCAGGGTGGCCTCTAAAAATGGGCACGGAGAAGCCCATCAAATAACCATCAGTTACACACAACAAAGAGGCCCAATACTGGAGTTTGAGGCATTTAATCACAGGCTCAGCAGCGCAAAACATTCCCCATGTCCTTACGCATTTCAGCATCTTCTGCCTTGATCACAGGTGGGGTCCATTAGGTGCAAAGTGCATTCATGCGCGCCTTTTGACTCAAGAGTCACATGACAGTCACTTAGAAAATACAATCCCCATGGTGCATTTCACTGGTAGTATATATATACATACAAAAGATTACCGTACAAACAGAAACACACTGTGGCAGAGGAGTAACAATCAGAAAATGTATCCATATTGTAACAAGAACATACCCATTATACGCTTCCTCTTGATTTGCCCAATAGGTACGTTGATGGCATTTCTACCTTAGTAATGTCTAGGTCATTGTCAGGACATATAAATGCGAGCAACAACAAAATATGTATCTGAAAATAAATTATAACATATATTTATGCAGGTACCTAGTAAAACTTCCAAAAAGGCAAGGCAAAAACCAAACCATGGACCAAACCCAACACAAGTTAGTGGTGGCCAACCTATAAAAGGTGACCTAATCATGCATACCCAATTGATAGTAAGCGAGAAAGAAAAAATGCCACCTGGTTTCAACCACTAACAATGTGAGACCCACTAGAACAAGCCAACCATGTAAATGAAGAAATCTTAATAAACACCAAGAATGAAAACCAAAATCCAACAATTATTGAAAAATAAATTCTAAAAAATATATGAAGCTCACTTGAAGCATACATCTCATATATCAATACAGTTAATGTTTTATGGGGTAAGAAAAATAACGTTCCATATATGGGGAACTTACCAGGAAAACAATGTTTCTGTGTCACCACGTATACAGTGGTGCCCTAGAAAATCAATTCCATTGGTGCATATATTGTCAATTAACAATTTAAACCTCTAAAGGAATCCCAAAAAGTATAAATCAACTATAACAAGGAATAACCCATCTAAGGAAATGTCAGAAGCTACATCAATCATTATCAGCCTTATCTGGGAAATCGAATTCGCCTCAAGGTCAAAGCACTGTTTGAAATAGCACTACTCTCCATAAAAATGAAGAACAGACTCCCCAAAATGTAACAAACTGGTAAGCTCCAATTAGTAGAGTAAACCAGTAAAGTGTATAAATTAAAATAATGTATTTGATGTTCATTATACAATTTTACGGTGAGGGAGTAAAATTAATGACAAAATAATAATCAGTGTGGAGAGCCATGAACATGCAAGCTCGAAACACTGAGCGTTTGAAGTCTTGGGAACTGAAACAGCCCTGCTCTCCATAGCAATGAAAAACAGACTGCCCAAAGAGAGTGTAGCTATGAGATAATGGACTGGTGAGCGCCAATTTGTAGCATAAACCACTAAAGTTAGGAAATAAAACAATTTATGAGGTGTTCATTTTACAAAATGACGGCAAGGAGGTCAGAAGTTTCACAAAACAATTCCCAAAATGTTGGTGTGAAAAGCTGCAAACGCACTAGCTTGAAACACTGGAAACCAGTAAACAAGGAAGCGTGGGCAATGTGCTTTATAACAGAATCTGGCTCAGTATGCAGCACAAGCAAAGGGACAAAAATGTCCCTACACAACATTCTACTCATTAACAGCACATACACTACATCATTCTGAGAAAAATGGGCCAAAACCTCACTGTGCAGTATTCCACTCATGGACAGCATGTACACTACATTATTCTGTGGCATCCTGATCCCCAATTTTGCATTACATTCTTTTTTTCAAATATTTTATTGTGTGTAAAAACAGAGAAAAACACAGTACAATCAATTTTGGGTTCCTTCCAACACACTTTTTCTAATACCACTCCCCTCCCTCAATCAACGTCGACTTTCCGAGTGGGTTTACCTCAATATGATTATACATTTCATAAATGTAACTTTTTTCCCTTTACACATAACTCGTCATACAACTCCTATATTATTATTATTCTCATCAGCATCAATAAGTTACAGTTAATACCTTTCCCATCACTCTGATACACTGTAATATAACCGTTTCAAGAATGTATCTGAATTTAAACCATCCAAAAAAGTGCAAGGGCAAAACCTCTCAACTATTTTAGCATCCCTATCTTAAAGTGCATTACATTAATACATAAATATATACAAATCCTATGTCTCTCCTAACCGCAAAAGTGCAAGTGTAAACAAGGAATATTGTATTATTATGTAATAATTCTATCAGCCTAATTCATTAATTTTCGAAAAATTCAACATAGTTTATACGCATCTTTTCAGTAGACATTTTTCCTACGCATTGAGTTGTTCTCACCTCCCTCCTTCTTCTAAAACATGATATAATCTAAAGTTTATGCACATGCTGAATTTTGAATTGTGCAAATATTACCTTAAAGTGCATAGTCAGAATCTCTTGCCTCCCTTTAAAATGTACCCATCTACTGTGTTTCTCCAGTTAGAAAAAAGTGGCATGTTTTTATACCTTTTTTTTACCTTTATACCCCCTTCGCGTATAAATAGCTTTCTTAAGGGTGAATATTCTCAATAGACAGGCTGACCATTAATGGAACGTTGGTGGGCTAGCGTCCAGCCATACAGAAACAATACAAATTTGATACACCGCCCCACCTTCATCTATTCCAAGATTACTTATGCCAAGCAAGCATAATTACCTTATTGAGTAATTTTGAACTGTATCAGCAGATTCTTCTGAAAAAAATCCCTCTATTTCTCTTATCAGCGGGATAAGTTCAGTGCAGGAAGTAAGCATATGTTCTAAATATGTTGTGTATAGTGCACATTGTGGGCAGAGTACCCCTTTCCCCTCTCCCCATTTGGCAATCCGATACGGGGTAGAATAGAGCTCAAAACATGTTTTGTAAAACTGTGCTTGGAGATTTGTAGGCAATAAAAACCCTAGATTATTTAAAAAAGGCTCCTGAAACTCACTCTCAGGAAATTCCCAAGATTCCTTGCCATTTTATTGCACATCTATCCAAATCAACTTTCATATAGTTATTTAATAAAATATATAAAATCCCGATCCATGGCATGTCCTGTTGTCTTAACTTATCTACCAGACCCTACCTCTTTAAATTCTCACCTCCCTTTTTTAACAAGAAATCTCTAACCTGCAGATATTTTAAAAAGTCTCTCTGAGATAGAGCATAACTCCCTCTCACTTCTTCAAATGACATTAGGCCACACATATTAAAAAGTCTCCGTACCTGTATTATACCTGCCTTTGTCCATTTCTCAAAATATTGACCATTAAATATATCAGAGAGGTTTTTGTTCTGCACAAGGGGTGTATAGTAGTTCAATTTTCCTAACCCTATCAGACGTCACACAGATGACCATACCCATAAGGCTGTGTGCAGAGTTTTAAAACTCAATCTATTGTAGTATCCATAATTAAGCTGATGCCATAAACATCCTCTTACATAGCAACTAATCCTTTGTGCGTACGGGAAGCAATCCCTAGAAATCTCACTGTTAGGGCTTGCATTTCAAAAGGGTGTATAGTTTTTAATAGAGGATGCCCACCAGTATAGTTTATGGTTAGGTAGGGCCAAACCACCATGGTCTTTAGGTAAGAATAAGTATGTCATCGCCCTTCTGGGTCAATAATACGCCCAAATAAAGTGCACAAAGATACTTTCAAACTTTTTAAACCAAGAGTTCATAAAAATCAAGGGAATTGCTCTTAAAAAATATAAATCCTTGCGAAAACATATCACCTTAATAATATTGACTCACCCTATCAATGTTAAGTGCAGATTGTCCATTCTTTTAAGTGCTTCTTTCCTTTCACCAGCACATGGATCCAATTTATCTTTAACAATCCCATCAATCTCTGCAGATATCACCACCCCCAAATAAGTGGTCTTCCTAACAACCATTTTATCCAAACTTGGAGCACATTTGTTGACCAAATTTGTGTTTCATCCCTAATTAGGGCATAGCCAGATGCTAGGCCAAATCTCTGGGCCTCCTTTTCAATTGTTTTCATTGCCAGTTCGGTATGTGATGTAACTAATGCCACATCGTCAGCATATGCCAACACCTTAGCTTCCTGTACTACATCAAATAGCGGGTGAATATCTGTTGAATATTCCATCAATTTCAGGAAAGGATCTATGTATATCGCAAACGATAATGGGGAGCAGGGGCACCCTTGCCGTGTTCCTCTTGTTATTTTAAAAGGATCGGTCAGTCCCCATTAACCCACACTCTTGCCTCCGGATCTTTAAACAAGGTTTTCACTGCACTAATAAACAGTTCCCCAATCCCTGTCCAAAGCAAAGAGGCCCTATAAATGCCTTCTCAGCGTCTAAAAAAATTGCAGCCATAGGGTCTCCTGCCACCTGTCTCACATCACAAGTGTGATGATTTTTCTAATATGCATTAAATTTAGCAGAGGAGCAATTCAGGTGTAATAGTCCTGAAACCCACTGCATTGTGATTGAGATGCAGCCCTTCATACTTTTATCCTGCAAAGGACGATATCCTGCTCTGCATCAGATCGACTACTTGACCCAACATACTCAAGTATGGGGGTTAGGCTAGCCCAATGGATGTGGCAGAGGGTACTCCGACTATGCTCTTGAGTATAGGTAGTACTAGATAGGAGTATAACCACATAGTAATGTTATAATGGGCGAACCTTTTTCACCAATCTAGTAATGCTGGTTACAATGCTTTGTTTCTTCGGTCTAATATTTGCAGTTCACCTTCCTAAACAAGAATACAATTGTTTCAATAACTGTTTGAAAAGTCATATTTATATCTTTCTTGTATTTACCTTGGGAAAGCAGAAGTAAACATCAGAAGGGTAGATCTGATACCATGATTTCCTTGGGGAATGAGTGTTCATGTTTGTGGTTGTTGATACCATCTGGTACCCTCGTAAGGTTAGCGGTTCATATGGGGTACTGTCAGCTAGCTAAGAATTTTGCCAACATTTCCTGATGATATGTGTGAACTGAATTTCCATATTCTGAAGTTTATGTTGTCCAGATACACAGTACTACTTAATTCATATGAACTGTATAACAGTGGCCCTCTGCTATGTGGAACTAGTTTGGACCTTCTTTTCAGGGCTGATTTATATTTTCAGTTTGACAAGCAGAACTTTGTAATATTTTGGGATTACTGGCCCATGATGAGAGAGTCGAGCATTTGCTTTCTGTGTGAGTTCGCCACGAGTTTGCTTTCATAATCGGAATTCAGCATTGGTAAGGCACGTTATGCTGGTTTATGAAATATACTTTTTTTTTATTAACGCAATTCATTACACTATTTATTGTGGATTATTTCCAAGCTTAGTACACTTTGCCCTTACGAAAACTGATCTGTTGTTGCTCTTCTTAAAATATATATTGTTCTTTCCACTCGTTCAAAGTTACGTTACATATTCAGCAAATATAAATTTGAAAGTCCCAAATCTCCCATGCGATTTACCTGATCAGCATTGCTGAAAACTCAAAACAGAATAGTGATAATACAATTTAGTTTGTAAATGTGTTATTTTTATTATTTAAGACTTTATCGCCAATAATAACGCTTTCTTAGAACACAGAACAAGTGTACATATATTTATTCATGACCAGCACTTCAAAATCAACAATTTCACACGTAACCTGACTGTGTTGCAGCTGCATGAATCATAAACGCTGGAAAATATATGTGTTCACCTTGCTCACAGAAAAAAAGAAACATTTTGCTTGGGTAAAATGTGGTTTACTGCGAACCTCGTCAGTGATAATTATTCGACAAATTGCCCACAGAAAAACATCAATTGCAGGAAAGAAGACCTTCTCATTCAAAATGTAATGCAAGTAGTTACCAAGCAGGGCCGGTAAGATTGCTTCTATCTCAGCAATGAGCGTTTGTATCTGCCAATGGAAAAATGCCAAGGTCCGTTTCTTCATCTTTCCTCACACAGGGCGTCATTTCGCAACCTATTTACGCTCCGCAGAACGTCCTAAATACGTAAAAATGGAACACCAAGGTGTCGCTTAGGAAAAGCAGCCTCATTTGAACAGCTGTGGACAGTCTGTTATTTATCAGAGCTTCCAACAAAGACATAAAGAAAACGGCCTCTACTGAATGCAGCTCAACCCTACCACAGCTGTTGCACAAATGTAGGGGCATATTATCAAGCCTGTGCGCTAAAATTATCGCCACTTTATCGGCCGAAAACGGCCGATAAAGCGGCGATAATGGGCTTGATAATATGCTCTATGGAATTCCAATCGAAGCACATGCTAGATGTGAAGACATCTAACATGGGCTTCGATTGGAATTCCACAGAGCATATTATCAAGCCCATTATCGCCGCTTTATCGGCCGTTTTCGGCCGATAAAGCGGCGATAATTTTAGCGCACAGGCTTGATAATATGCCCCCTATTTCTTGAGGTGGTAGAGGGTGGGAGAAAAGAGTCGCCATATAATTCTAGACAAAGAGGGAAAGATGCTTGCCTTTTTTCTTAGCAACCTGAAAAACAAGAGGTGGCATTCAAAATGTGGCTCAAGAATCTTAGTCAGGTTTCCGAAATCTGAAGCAATACAATTAGTTTTAAAAAACGTTCTAACACTATAATCCTAAAGAACATGTTTATAATGAAAAACGTTCATAAATTAGTATGATGGAGATTCTCTTAAGTTTTGAATTTAGAAAAAAAAGAAGTATGAATATTTTCTCTAACAAGTTTGAAGCAGGGTTGGTGGGACAATGAACTGTAGCACATACATCTGGGATATTCTGAAAACTCCATTGTAATACATGCAAAGAGAGCTCTTTCCTATTCGTTTTTAAAAAGTATTCTGCCTTGAAAAGTGGAAAACTATGATATTATGTCACCTATGTTAAAAGGAATCAATAAAGGAAATATTGCAGTAGTCCCAAATTAAAGACTGTTTTTGATCTTAAAGCAGAGGAAGATGAATGGTAGGAATAGTAGGTATTTAATGTTGCTCTTCATGCTTGAAAAATGGTGATAAGTTAACCCCGAGCTCTGCTACTTGGAGCTCACCAGCCGAGTAGAGCTCTCCTCCAGACAGTGGTGGTGACTGTACTCAGCCACATCAGAAGAGCTGGGATGCATTGTCTGTGTCAAAAAAAAAAAACTTCCGACGTAATACCTAGTTAAAGAGTCAAAACTAGACACAGAAATGCACACACGTAAATGTGCATTTTAGTGCAATTGTGAACGGGTTCATCAAAAATCCACACTGTACAAGCCTGAGTATGTCATTTGAAATACAACACTTTGGGGCATATTATCAAGGGGGTTTGTCTCCGCTTTTTTGGCTTTAAAAGCCAAGAAAGCGGAGATATATTTATCTCCCTATTACCTAGCTGCCGCTAACACCACTTAGCGACAGCTAGTAGGCGATGGCGACCATCTTGGGCCCCGCTTTGCATGTCAGTGATATTTATCACTAATGACATGCAAAAAGGGCATGCCAAGATGTTAGCAACTGGAAACAGTCGCTAAAATCGCTATCTCCTATTACCAACATTTGGAGATATTAACGCTAACACGTGCCCCTGAGCAGTTCTTAGCCATGTTATCCAATGGTAGGTGGATAACATGGCTCAGCGATAAAAATATCGCCGCTAAACCAACATAGAGATAATTATCGCTAGTTGTTGGTAATATGTCCCTAAGTTGGAGTGAGTATAAAGAGCACAAACTAAGACATGTTTTTAGTAATTGTTTTTACCTTTATGTCCTCACCAAAAACAATGTAGAGTAACACAAGAAATTCAACTTGAGCGTACCAAAAACAAACAATGAATATTTGATAACATAACACTTAATACTATTTTTGTTTTATTTGTCTCAGCTCCACAAAATTATGCTGGTTCAATGGAATAACAGGATTACTGTTTCTGTGTGGCAGATTCTCAGTCACTCCAAATCACAGCCGCAACATTGTTCAATCATCAGCTGCCGAGGGTTTTATGGGAAGCAAGCACCATCTAATGACTACATTTGGATGTCGTTTTCGCAGTCTTGGGCTCACCATCCACCTCTTGCAAGTCCTACCTAAGTCTTGCTGTAGGTTTACTGTGTACAACTGCCATACCAATTAATTGTGTGTTTCACACCTGGGTAAGAGCCGGGAAACATTGGCTCTTTGCTTGTCCTCATCCATGCCTAATAACCACCTTATAAGCTCGGAATGTCTCAAATAAGTTACATATACATTTGGCAGTTACCAACTACGATATGCCTAACTGAAATTTGGTAATAATATTTTATTGTGAATATCACAAGAGAAAAGTACTCGGATCAGACTTAAGAGAGAGGGTGCGCTTTGCAGAGACTCAAAAATGGTTGTTGTCCTCTTGCTAGAATTAGGGAAACATTGTTCAAGTTGCTCTCTTCCTTGATAGATAGAAAAATGTATTGTGTACCCCCGTGGAAAGGATCATGCAAATACTTTTCAAATGGCTCACAATAAGTCAGTCCGTTGCAGTGCATTCTTTTACAGTGTCAGTCAGTCTAGACTTGGCACCTATCAAGTTGCAACTCACATACAGCCACTTTGTTCTTGAAGTGAGAGTTACGTGATGGCACCAATCGAAGAATTCAATGGTGATAGCTGTGCGCAAATAAGCGCAGAAATTAAAGAGCAGTTCTCTTACTAGCGCTGCTACTCCTGGCTCAAGAACTCTCTCAGGCTCCCTCTCCATTCCAGAGAGGAGTTATGCCCGAAATACACAAAAAGGAGTAAGGGTGTGCAGTCTGAAGGGCTCAGTTTGTCTTCAATCAATCAATCAATCAAGGCATTTATAGAGCGCACTACTTACCCAGAGGGTCTCAAGGCGCTTGGGGGGGGGGGGGGTTCTGCTACTGCTCGAACAGCCAGGTCTTGAGTTTCTTCCTGAAGGAGAGGTGGTCTTGGGTCAGGCGGAGGTCGGTTGGGAGGGTGTTCCAGGTCTTGGCGGCCAGGTAGGAGAAGGACCTTCCTCCTGTTGTCGCTCTTCGGATGCGGGGGACGGCGGCGAGGGCGTGGTTGGTCGATCGGAGGGGGCGTTTGGGAGCGTAGAAGTTGAGGCGGTTGTTGAGGTAGCTCGGGCCTTGGTCGTGTAGGGCTTTGTGTGCGTGGGTGAGGAAACAAGTGCCAGACCATTGTTCATTACCTATACCTGAGATAAAAAGTCCCCTCTCATTATTTTTTGTGATGGTTGGTGTGGTTGCATACTATCAGTCTTTGCTCGAATAGCATTTCAAACATAGGAAATACCATATCCCAATAAAACAGGCATCTCAATAACAAGTTTACAAGGAGTCACATACCATACAACTATAAGGTAATGATCATGAGTCAAGAAAGAAACATGCATTATATTTGTAAACCTTAGTGAAAACATTAGATTGGACCCATTGTCAGATGCAACGTATTCCACTTTTAGCAGCCAGATGTATAGGCATTGTGACAACGTTCCCTTCAAAGTCTCCCATGTATAAACTCCTTTCAGGGATTTTCCTTGAAAGGCTTGTATCCATAAAACTATAACAATGTTGGTTGGGCTGATTAATAACTGGGCTGAGACTCTATGATCTATGGCAGACAAAGACAATATGACCCAATGAGCTGTTTCAGCCATAAAGTCACTGTTCTGACCACTGAGCCACATGTTTATGATCAAGAGAGCTTTACTGGCCTTAGATTTGTCGAGTGTGTTTCAGTCTGTGATAAATAGCTAATAACATGTCTCTATTATATCATTACAGGGCAAGTAGGTATAAGTAAGGAATTCACAGTGGGGGTCTGCAACTGCTATTGGGTTCGCAAAAATAAGAGGTCCCTGAGCAGAAATGTGTCCACTGGAATTTGTCGATTCACACCTCGCACGTCCATACACTATCTGATTTTGCCATTGGACCTCATGGCCACAAAATACTGGAGACATCTATTCCGATGTGCATTCCATTATCCCTGACTCCTCCAATCTTGACAATTCTTTCTCTGTTTCAATCCTCACAACAAAAAGAACATTCCTTATATTGTAATTTACTGGGGCTGCCTTTTCTTTAAGAACAATCTTCTGTTTTAATCCTTTTAACATGCCAAACTTTCCAGAATATACCTCACTGAATCCCTTACATGTTATCTCACCCCAGCTGTCCCCTTCATTCATCACTAACACGTGGTATTCACTGTTAGGGTTTAGGGTGATATCTAAACTTCTTTGGTCTTTCCAACCTAGTACACATGGTCCATACTCTGCCGCATACCCCCTACCTTGTGCCCTTCGGCCTTTAAACTTAAAAAAGAATATCTCTAAAACCCACCATAGGTATTGCTTCTCCTGTTAAGCTATCTGGTTTTATATCAGATGTCCTTAACTCCTCACCTATCACCCTTCAAACGTTTCCTTCCACATGTCCAAGTTAATGATAGTGAAAGGTGACCCTAAATCTGCTACCAGAATCACTGGTATGCCTGCCACTTCCACTTCAAATCTGGGTTTGTTTTGACCACTGTTATCAATATCCAAGACTACATCTTTCACGCGTAAAATACAATCCTCATCCCCTGACTGATCACCCTCTGATGCAGATTCTCTTATGGACTCAGACACACAGTCTACTTTTTCTCTCCTGTCCCTTTTCCTACAAGAACGAGCATTGTGTCCTATCAATCAACATATCGAGCACTTCCGATCTCTCGCCCTGCACTTTTTACTGTTCGCCAAATGCTCACAACTTCCACATCTTTAACAACACAATCCACATTGACCTTCACCCTTACCATAGTGTTTAGGAGGCAAGACAACATTCTTTTGATCTTTCTTCTTTGTACCTTTCCACTTTCCTGTTTTAAAAAAAATATATTTTTATTGAGAGTTCATACCGGTAAATACATATTCATAAATGCGTACATAAATACATAGATAGATGCATAGCGTTATACCATCAAGCGAAAAAAAAAACGGTAAGAATAATAAACAATAAACAATCAATTGACAGGTTAAATATCTACAAGACCAGTAAATCATTCATTTGTGCTTTTACTGTCCTCCAAGTAGCCACTGGGGCCCAAAGTCGCGTACCCCATAATCCTTAACTTAGCTCCCTTTAAATCATATAATGCTTCCTCAATGTTATGTATACCCAACATTCTGCACAACCACATTTGAAAAGGAGGAGCTTCTGTATCCTTCCAGGCTGCGCTAATTAAAATCCTAAGGACTGCTACGGAGGTAAAAACTAAAGCTTCGGCCTCAGTACTCATATTTAATTTCACATCATATCCAATTATTATCAGGGTTGGGGATTGTTGGACTTGGCCCTTCTGGCAGGTTCACCCCTGAACTTTTTGCCTAGTGATTTCTGGTCTTTGCGCACTTTGACACTGTGGCGCAGTGTAAAGTGCGTCCTCTCCCTGAGTGCGTGTGTGAGATTGGCCTGCTCTCCCATAGGAATGCATGGGGAATGTCTGTGTCCCTGGTAGTTCCTGATGCGTGAGGCGTGCCTGGTCCAGTTTGGTATGTGCGAACTCGTGAGAGTGAATGCTTCGCAACGATGTATGTGGCATGGTTGTGTCTTGCGTGGAAGTGCTACTTCTAGACATGGCTGTGTATGTGCTGTGAAGGTGCTGGCGTGTGATTGGCTGGAGCTGGCTGGGATGCCAGGCTCCAGGAGTCTGTGTGGGTCTGCCCCGGTGGTGAATGGAGAGATTAGCATGCTGATGTGAGGGAGGGGCTGCGCCTGTGTCCTGAATGAGGCTGGGTTTCCCCCACACAATGCTGGCTCCGCCCCCTGTGGTGCGACTGATGACCCTAGCCTGCCTGATGAATGAAAGGGGTGGTTGGGCCATCAAGGGTACTCCAAAACCAGCTGCGACTGGTTCTCCCCCCACCCTGCACCTAAAGACAAAGGGAAAAGGTGTATAAAAGAGGGGCTGTTACCCCATGAAGATGTTCTTGTTCTGACACTTGAATCTGACCAGGGGCATGCTGCTGCTGGGGCCCGGGGGAAGGCTTGCCTCCCTGGGCCCTGCCCAGCCCCTGGACTCCTAATGGACCTTTGCTGGACTGTGGAATGCCCTAAAGCGCCTGGGAGCGCTTGTTCCTTGCTCTAGCGCTGTGGAGCCCCTTTCTGTCTGCCCTTCTAGCGCCTGGGAGCGCTGGAGTGTCTACTAAGCGCTTGGGAGCGCTTCCTTTCTGCCACAGCGCGCTGAGAGCGCTTTGTTTGCCAAGCCGGTGCCCACCCGGCATTTGTGGAGTTCTGCTGCACTCTTTGTGTGGTTACGAGTGCCCACCTCGCTTTATGGTTATTTTAAAGCCGGTGCCCACCCGGCATTGCCCCGCTTATTTAATTATTTAAAGTCGGGTGCCACCCCGATTATGGAAAGTCGGGTGCCACCCCGATTATGGCCGCATCTTGATTTTTCACTTCGAGGGTGCCACCCCTCAGTTATGCCCAAGTTTTCACCGCCGCGGCCCGAGCGCCGCAAAACAGGAAGCCAGGCACTACGGTGCCTGACGCGGGGCGGGACTTCCGGTTTTGGAGGGAAGTCCCGCCTGCCGCCGCGCCACGATTGGCTGCCCGCTGCCGCCGGGAAAGAAGGGAGTCGCGGCTGTTTTTGAGCACCGGGGCAGGCAGGAGCCTACTCTGCGCCCCGGTGCACTCGCCCCAAGCCAAGGGAGAAGAGGCAAATTCCGGCCGCAGCCCAGCAGCGGAGAGCCGCGAGAGGAGACGCCGCCTCCCACACAGCCGGTGAGTGCAGGCGTCCCCGTGGGCCGTTCCTCTGCCCCCTCCCCCTGGTTCTGAGTCCCCGAGGGGGTTCCTGGGGGCACTTGATTGTTTCAGGGCCGCGGAGGCTCCAACGTGTGGGGCCTATTTGTTTGAGAGCCTGCGAGGCTCTACACCGCCAGTAATTCCGAGTCACCCGAGAGAGACTCCCGTGAAACCGGGCATTTCCTGTGAGCCCCCGAGAGGCTCTGGAGTGCCCCCCCCCCTTGTTGAGAGCCCGGCGAGGCTCGAGGCACCGCCAGTAATTCGGAGTCCCCCGTGAGGGACCCCCACAGCCCAGCGAGGCTGCACCTTTGTTGTTTGAGCCCTGAGAGGTTCCCAAGGAGGCATATCTCTTTTGCTAAAGAGTCCTGAGAGGCTCAGCAGGGCCCTTATTTGTTTAAAGAGCCCGAGAGGCTCAGGGGGACATTTTATTTCTACAGAGCCCTGAGAGGCTCACCTCTTTGCACCACATTGTTCTGGCCAGAGCCTGCGAGGCTCCAGTGGTGGCCCAACAGTGTTTCCAGTTGCCCAGCACTTTGTGGGCAACTGCCACGTTTAGGACCCTGACTTTGGACACAGGGCGTCCTAGCCCTAGAGAGGCCAGTTGGCCTAGGGACTGCCACAGGTGGTGGCTAATGTGATTTTTGCTCTATTGTGTTGTCCTGCACCGCTGAATGTTATTGATGCATCATGTGCCTTGCTCCTTACACCGCTGAACGTGTGTTGATGCGTCATGTGTTCCTTACACCGCTGAATGTGTTGTTGATACATCATGTGTTTTCCTTCCCTGCACCGCTGAATGTATGTTTATGCATCATGTGTTTTGTCCCCAGGTCTATACCCCTAAATGTATGGTGATATTTAGTTGGTTGTTCTTGCTAGTACAGGTGGTGCTAGTGAGGTCCTGGTTCCCTGCGTGACCTGTTCCTAGGGTGGTTAGGATTGCGTAGGTGGTACTTACCTGATTACCAGTAGTTACTTGTATTGAGCTACAGTGATTTTCTGTTATATTCTAAGTGCTATTCCAAGGGCGTGGTACTGAGCTCGCCCCCTGACCAGAGTCCCAGGACCAGTGGACTCTATTGTGCCTGCCCTGACAAATTGCTGGGACTTGTCTGATCTCTCTTGGGCCCCTGGGGCCTCGCTGAAATGTGCCTCGCTCACTCCCCTCGGCAGCTCGTGCACGGCAGCCCGTCCAAGCCTCGAGCAGCGCCGCTCTACCCTGAGCCGCGCCGCTTCGCTGGGCCGCCCGCATCCTGCCTTCTCCTCCTCTTCTGAGCCGCACACATTGGTCGCCCCAGAGAAACGCTTGTACCTTGCCGGTGGCCCGCTCAAGCCTCGAGCCGCACCACTCTCCCCTGAGTCGTGCCGCTTCGCTGGGCCGCCCGCTCAAGTTTACTTAGGAGGTCACTCGCATTATCCCTTCAACCAGGTCGGGAGGTACTGTCCGTTAGGCTCTATGTTTAAGTTCTAGGCCTACAAGTATTGTGTTCTAAAAGTGCTGATTCCTGACAGTGGTCAAGGTGGCCCTGTCTTGTACATATCCCCTGTAAATTCTGCCCGTGCCCCTGGCACAATGTAAAGTGTGTGTTTTATCTAATGTGTTTTGGTGTAATACAAAGGCTATTTTTACATAACCTTGTGTGGAGTCTCCTTTGTGGTGGGCCTTGGGTGTTGTTGCTGGGGTGCGTGCGCAAATACTTAACTCATATCGCCTCCAAGTTTAGCCTTGCTGCTCGCGCCACGTTACCTAGAGGGCGAGTAGGGGTTATCTTGGCGTGTAACTCCCTTGCCCTGACCTTAGGAATGGTGATCCCTGACTGACCTTGACGCGAGTCTTGGCCAGCCAGGATCCCATTTCTAACATTGGACGCAGCGGTGAGGATAAGGATTTGTGTTTGCGTTGTACCACAGTGGCGACAGGCCACACTACAAAGCTCTGCATTTTAGATAAATCACATTTTGGGGATTATTGTATGGAGTTTGCTAAAAATGTCATTTCTGTGGAAATGTGTTTCTTGTGCACTTTGAGTTAGGTGTCCCTAGCTCGAGAGGGTAGATCATCCCCCTAAGTGCAGTGTGTTTTCTGGATTCACCAGGAGGGTGGGATCCAGTGGTGGCAGCATAAGTGTGTTCAGTGCATGTGTCCCCCGTCCCTGCCCTGGAGTTATGGTACCTGTGTCACGTGTGGTCAGGTTGAGAAATCAGGGGTGGTAGAAACTGCCTTACCAGTCTGGGGAGGGGTGGTGTGGATGAATGGTGTGTCGCACTGGACGTGTGTGTGAGTTCTCTGGATGGGGAGCTTGCTGAATGCTTGTGTACTCTTGTTTTGCTCAGATACCTAAAGTTCCATGTGTTAAACTTTTCCCAAGAACGTCTGCAGACAGTGGAGCCTGCTTTGGATTTCTGTGGTCTATTGAGAGACAGATGTTTGGAGTTGGTAATGTTCTGGGAGGAGAGAGGCATAGTGGATGGAGTGATTCCAAAAGGAGTGGCTGAGGTGTCTTCCAGCCCAGTGTGGTGGAAGAGGTTAAGTGTAGCCCAGCTAGGTCTCGGTGTAGGGGCTCACGTCCTGTCTCAAGAGGAGAAGGAGTGGGTGGGACTGCATGTCTCCAGGTGCCCGAAACCCAGTGTCAGGGCCTGGAATGTTTCTGCAGGGAACATCAGGTCGGGGGCCTAGGCTGTACCAATAGGTCATTTGAGGAAGATCTCCCATAGTATTTGAAGAATGTAGAACATCAGTGAACATGATTTCATGGGTGGGCCTGAAGCTCATGGGAGTTTCCCCTGCCCCTGTGCTATTGTGTTAATTGTTGGGGAGTGACCCTAAGGAAAGTTTCTGGTCTTCCAGCCCAGTGTGGTGGAAGTGGCTCAGAGGAGCACAAGCCTGGTCTTCGTAGTCTGGGTGTTTTTTTTCTTAGGAACACCAGGTGAGGGAGCCTAGCATGTCCGTATGGAGCGTCCTTCTAGGGAGATCTCCCAGTGTGGAGAGAACGTGGAGCGCCTGTAAGCAGGGCTCTAGTGGTTCTGTTATCTGGCAGTACCGCTCCAGTTGGGAGGGTGCAGAAGTCCAGATGAAGGGGTGCGAGGGGGATAGGTTCCCCAGTGGAGTAACCAGTGGGTCAGGGGCCAACCAGAAGGGTTGTGTCGCCAAGGAGTGACCAGGGTGATGCCACTTCTGTCCTGAGTGTCAGGCAGACTTGTACACGACACATTAGTTATGTGTCACCCTCAAGGAAGTCCTGGTGCGCCAGGCATCTGACCAAAGGGGTACGTCCCTCGGTTGGGGAGCCAGTAGCCGGTGTGTCCGGATCTGGACGTAAGGGCAACTGTAAGTAGTGTCCTGAAGGAACTCCTGCCTGAAGAGAAGGAACCGGGTAAGCTGTATGGGGGATTGACCTGCAGTGGTTGCCTTGCTGCTGAAGGAGGAGTGAATTCGAATCCCAGGTGGTAGACCAGTTAAGGGAGCTGTGACCTATCTGTCATGACCAGCCTGGTGTCCTGTAGGCACCGCACTGAGCCGCGTCTGCCTTCGGCCGCGCAGCCTATGCCGCTTGCCATCCCCGTCTTGACGCGGTCCGTGAGCCGCCGCCTGCGCCGCACCTGGCAACCCGCAAAGTGCAACGCCTCACTACACCGATCTTGTGCTGGTCTGACCGTGGTCACTGCTGCTGAGGGAGTAAAGGTCCCGAACTGGTGGGAGAGTTGTGTTCTGGAGGGTGCTTCAGAAGTAGAGGTAGGGTGGGGCATTCTTGCCCGTGACCTCTGGTCAGCCTGAGGGTGCGGACCCTAGGTTTAAGGATAGTGGTAGTTTGGAACTACACTGAGAAAGGGAGTGGAGAATGGCTATGTAGGCCAGGGGTTACTACCCCCCACTCTGTGGATTGGCAAGGACCAGTGGTATCTGGATGGCCTAGGGCCTGGTCCTAGCCGTGGACAACTAAGGAGTACCAGTGGGGTAGCCTGGTTGGGCCTGTTTTTTTTTTAAGTATGTGCTTGTCTTATGGATAGGCGTGGCGTAGAACAGGAGGGTGTCCCTGCAGCGCGGGCCCGCGTCCGTGTTCTATCGCCCCAAGCAGGGAAGTCCATCACGGTGGTGATTGTTCTCCCCTGCGTTTTGGCTGGAAGGGGGTTGTGTTGGACTTGGCCCTTCTGGCAGGTTCACCCCTGAACTTTTTGCCTAGTGATTTCTGGTCTTTGCGCACTTTGACACTCTGGCGCAGTGTAAAGTGCGTCCTCTCCCTGAGTGCGTGTGTGAGATTGGCCTGCTCTCCCATAGGAATGCATGGGGAATGTCTGTGTCCCTGGTAGTTCCTGATGCGTGAGGCGTGCATGGTCCAGTTTGGTATGTGCGAACTCGTGAGAGTGAATGCTTCGCAACGATGTATGTGGCATGGTTGTGTCTTGCGTGGAAGTGCTACTTCTAGACATGGCTGTGTATGTGCTGTGAAGGTGCGTGTGATTGGCTGGAGCTGGCTGGGATGCCAGGCTCCAGGAGTCTGTGTGGGTCTGCCCCGGTGGTGAATGGAGAGATTAGCATGCTGATGTGAGGGAGGGGCTGCGCCTGTGTCCTGAATGAGGCTGGGTTTCCCCCACACAATGCTGGCTCCGCCCCCTGTGGTGCGACTGATGACCCTAGCCTGCCTGATGAATGAAAGGGGTGGTTGGGCCATCAAGGGTACTCCAAAACCAGCTGCGACTGGTTCTCCCCCCACCCTGCACCTAAAGACAAAGGGAAAAGGTGTATAAAAGAGGGGCTGTGACCCCATGAAGATGTTCTTGTTCTGACACTTGAATCTGACCAGGGGCATGCTGCTGCTGGGGCCCGGGGGAAGGCTTGCCTCCCTGGGCCCTGCCCAGCCCCTGGACTCCTAATGGACCTTTGCTGGACTGTGGAATGCCCTAAAGCGCCTGGGAGCGCTTGTTCCTTGCTCTAGCGCTGTGGAGCCCCTTTCTGTCTGCCCTTCTAGCGCCTGGGAGCGCTGGAGTGTCTACTAAGCGCTTGGGAGCGCTTCCTTTCTGCCACAGCGCGCTGAGAGCGCTTTGTTTGCCAAGCCGGTGCCCACCCGGCATTTGTGGAGTTCTGCTGCACTCTTTGTGTGGTTACGAGTGCCCACCTCGCTTTATGGTTATTTTAAAGCCGGTGCCCACCCGGCATTGCCCCGCTTATTTAATTATTTAAAGTCGGGTGCCACCCCGATTATGGAAAGTCGGGTGCCACCCCGATTATGGCTGCATCTTGATTTTTCACTTCGAGGGTGCCACCCCTCAGTTATGCCCAAGTGTTCACCGCCGCGGCCCGAGCGCCGCAAAACAGGAAGCCAGGCACTACGGTGCCTGACGCGGGGCGGGACTTCCGGTTTTGGAGGGAAGTCCCGCCTGCCGCCGCGCCACGATTGGCTGCCCGCTGCCGCCGGGAAAGAAGGGAGTCGCGGCTGTTTTTGAGCACCGGGGCAGGCAGGAGCCGACTCTGCGCCCCGGTGCACTCGCCCCAAGCCAAGGGAGAAGAGGCAAAGTCCGGCCGCAGCCCAGCAGCGGAGAGCCGCGAGAGGAGACGCCGCCTCCCACACAGCCGGTGAGTGCAGGCGTCCCCGTGGGCCGTTCCTCTGCCCCCTCCCCCTGGTTCTGAGTCCCCGAGGGGGTTCCTGGGGGCACTTGATTGTTTCAGGGCCGCGGAGGCTCCAACGTGTGGGGCCTATTTGTTTGAGAGCCTGCGAGGCTCTACACCGCCAGTAATTCCGAGTCCCCCGAGAGAGACTCCCGTGAAACCGGGCATTTCCTGTGAGCCCCCGAGAGGCTCTGGAGTGCCCCCCCCCCTTGTTGAGAGCCCGGCGAGGCTCGAGGCACCGCCAGTAATTCGGAGTCCCCCGTGAGGGACCCCCACAGCCCAGCGAGGCTGCACCTTTGTTGTTTGAGCCCTGAGAGGTTCTCAAGGAGGCATATCTCTTTTGCTAAAGAGTCCTGAGAGGCTCAGCAGTGCCCTTATTTGTTTAAAGAGCCCGAGAGGCTCAGGGGGACATTTTATTTCTACAGAGCCCTGAGAGGCTCACCTCTTTGCACCACATTGTTCTGGCCAGAGCCTGCGAGGCTCCAGTGGTGGCCCAACAGTGTTTCCAGTTGCCCAGCACTTTGTGGGCAACTGCCACGTTTAGGACCCTGACTTTGGACACAGGGCGTCCTAGCCCTAGAGAGGCCAGTTGGCCTAGGGACTGCCACAGGTGGTGGCTAATGTGATTTTTGCTCTATTGTGTTGTCCTGCACCGCTGAATGTTATTGATGCATCATGTGCCTTGCTCCTTACACCGCTGAACGTGTGTTGATGCGTCATGTGTTCCTTACACCGCTGAATGTGTTGTTGATACATCATGTGTTTTCCTTCCCTGCACCGCTGAATGTATGTTTATGCATCATGTGTTTTGTCCCCAGGTCTATACCCCTAAATCTATGGTGATATTTAGTTGGTTGTTCTTGCTAGTACAGGTGGTGCTAGTGAGGTCCTGGTTCCCTGCGTGACCTGTTCCTAGGGTGGTTAGGATTGCGTAGGTGGTACTTACCTGATTACCAGTAGTTACTTGTATTGAGCTACAGTGATTTTCTGTTATATTCTAAGTGCTATTCCAAGGGCGTGGTACTGAGCTCGCCCCCTGACCAGAGTCCCAGGACCAGTGGACTCTATTGTGCCTGCCCTGACAAATTGCTGGGACTTGTCTGATCTCTCTTGGGCCCCTGGGGCCTCGCTGAAATGTGCCTCGCTCATTCCCCTCGGCAGCTCGTGCACGGCAGCCCGTCCAAGCCTCGAGCAGCGCCGCTCTACCCTGAGCCGCGCCGCTTCGCTGGGCCGCCCGCATCCTGCCTTCCCCTCCGCTTCTGAGCCGCACACATTGGTCGCCCCAGAGAAACGCTTGTACCTTGCCGGTGGCCCGCTCAAGCCTCGAGCCGCACCACTCTCCCCTGAGTCGTGCCGCTTCGCTGGGCCGCCCGCTCAAGTTTACTAAGGAGGTCACTCGCATTATCCCTTCAACCAGGTCGGGAGGTACTGTCCGTTAGGCTCTATGTTTAAGTTCTAGGCCTACAAGTATTGTGTTCTGTGAGAAGTTGGCCTGATATATAATGCTCACTAATTCTTAGTGATCACTTTGTATCATGCCAAGCAACCCTTATGATGATGGTTGTAATTCAACCTTGTAGACCAGTTATCCTAGTGGTAACGTGGACAAAGCAGTCTTAGGCTAAACTCTGAAAGGCATGTGAAGCCAGCTGTTATACCATACACAACCCCCTTGAATACCAAATGAAAGGGACACCACACCGATATATATTGAAAATATATATTGATTTATTAACTATTAAAATCCCCTGGACTCTTTATGAGCACAGAAGCACAAGCGTTAAATCACAAGACAGTTTAAAATACACAAAAGTTGCACAATATGGATGAGCCCTAGGGGCCACCTAAACCATATACTAAGAAAGTGGTATAAGAGATACCAAGAGGAAAGTGAAGAGGCCTAGGGCCTTGGGAATCGCTGGAGCTATTCGAGACTGGAGTTAACTAAGTCGGGAAAGGCCCACGGGACTCGGGTGCAGTGTTCAAAGTGCACGCACTTCTCAATACAAAGTCTATGGTGCGTAAAAAGCACAAAGTTAGAAAGTTAGGAACCTTCCGAGTGACCTACGGAGCTGAAACTTAAAACACAGGCCCTTGGGATGTGTACCAGTGCAGGAGCACCGGCGGAGCTGAGTTACCTCACCCACAGGAAGCGGGTGCACAGGGTCGAAGATGTGTCGGGTTTCGTCACGCTGGTCGATGGTGCTTGGAGCTGAAGATGCTGCAGGCGGCTCGAGGAGAAGAGTTCCGGTGGATCCAAGGGTGGATCTGAAGAGTTGAAGACCTGAAAGCAGAGGGGACAGTGTTCAAAGTCACTAGCCAGTGACTACCGTGGAACCAGAGCGGAACCAGGCGATGTCGGGTGCAAACAGGCGTTGTCGGGTAGCTTCTTTCTGCAGCCACGTGGATACCCGGGGTCGAGGACGTCCAGGAGTCGGTCACGAGCTGTCCCACGTAGGCTTCTCGCTGTTGGCGGTGTCGGCGACCTGATCGGAGCAAACAGGCCTTGGCAAATGCAAGCCACGCAGGAGTTGAAAGATGCTGTTCAATCGGACCAGCAAGGTCAGAGCGAGTGCTCCTTTTCACAGGAGCTTGGGTAGGTCTGGAGCAACCAGACCTGCTGTTTAAATCTTCGGGTTCGTCGCCAAGATGGCCGCTGGCCGCGTGGCTAGTGGCCGGGATGGCGCGTCGAGTGGCACAATGCAAAAGGGCCCCACGCAGATCGTGGAGATGCTGGAGGGCTGATCTTCGGTGCAAGGGCTGCTCGGTGGTGGGGGTTCTCAATCCCCAAAGCACAACGTCGAGGATGCCTCAGAAGCTGCGCAGTCAGCTTTTTGAGTGTCTTTCAAGAGGTCCGGTCCCACGTCACTCGGTGCCTCCACGGGTCCCTTCTTCGCAGGGACTGTGGATCGGGCTCTGAGAGGTCTGGGAGTCTGGTTCTTGTCGGGCTCTGGGCTCGGTCTCCGGCGGGAGGCGGCGGCAAAGCAGACGTCGAATTGCTGGTTGGTACCTGTGTTCACAGGGTGGTCACTCCTTGGCCACAAGGGAGATTCTTCTTCAGTCTTCTGTGCAGCAGAATGTCGAAGTCCAGTCTTCTTCTTAGTTTTAAGTTGATTTCGGGATGATCTGCTGTGCAATGGCACTGCTCCCCCTCTTATTCCCAAACTGGGGGTGGATCACCTACTAGGTCCCTCCTCTGGGAGGAACCAGGAAGGGGGGCGGTTACACCCCCTTTCCTTTGTCCAGCTCCGCGCCAGGACTGGGGCTGGAAGGCCCCAGAACCGGTTTGGACTGGCCTATGCACGGGGACACCTTGTGTGCCCCGGGCATGTCTGATTCTTTTCAGCCCTGTCCTACCTAATACACAAAATCCTGTCTGGGGTGGTGCTCGCACCTCCCAAGGCAGGAAACCCTTTGTCCAGGCCACCATCTGCCGAGTTTCGGTCAGCAGCAGGAGGCCAGACTTGTGTCTGTGGTGGCAGCGTCCATTTTGTGAAGCTGAGGCTCTGTTTAACTTTAACCGGGGTTAAGGCTACACACATGTCGTGTCCCTCTAGAAGGGTGGAATGCTATCCCCGTCGCCAGAATTGGCGAGGGGATAGTATTCCAATTCGTATGACACCTTACTCGACATGTTTTGATAAAGCCAAACCAAAGATAGCATTTAACCGCGAGGATTATAATGCACTTAAGAGTATATGGTATGGCAATATCCCGGAACGGCTTAGGGAGTTGTTCCCGACAGCTGCAGACAGGCTCAGCTCACGCCAGAGCACCATCTCACATATTTCCAAGCACTCTGCCTCCAGGATTGATGAGGCCTTCCATAGGAGTGGCTGATAGGAACATATGTGTCCAGTTTAGGGTTAGGCACAGACATACTGTACCTAAGTAAGAGGTGGTTACACCGACTTACCCCAGCTGAGTGATCAGCCAGTTGTGTCAAATATGGAGGCCAGGCCAGGGGTGGCATAATACATGCTGCAGCCCCTGGTAGGCCTTGGATACACCTATGCCCTGGGCACCTAGGGTGCACTAATACAGGGGCTCATAAGGTGAACCAGTTCCAATTCGTAATGCACCTAAAGTGCATTGGCATCAATTTAGAGAGAGAACAGCAGGCTGTGGGTCTGATTAGCAGGCCCACAGCCACATTAAGTCAGAAACCAGTGAAGCAAAAAGCAAAAATTTGGGGTGACCATAGGATAGCAGACCCTACTCTCCTACATAACCCCCCCCCAAACGCAGGGACATTAGACTAACCTTGACCAGTTGTGTCTTCATGTTCTAAGTGGAAGTACCTGGAGAGACCATCTGCGTTGCCATGGTCAGTCCCTGGGCGGTGCTCCACTGTAAAGTCCATCCCCTGTAGGGAAATGGACCACCTGAGTAGTTTGGGGTTTTCACCCTTCATCTGATTAAGCCATAGGAGGGGCTTATGGTCGGTCTGAATCTTGAAGTGAGTGCCAAATAAGTATGGTCTCAACTTCTTCAGGGCCCACACCACAGCAAAGGCCTCCCTCTCTATAGCTGACCAACGTTTCTCTCTGGGGGTCAGCCTTCTGCTAATGAAAGCAATGGGCTGGTCCTGGCCATCTACATTAAGCTGTGAAAGCACTGCTCCCACTCCCAACTCAGAAGCATCTGTTTGGACAATGAACTCTCTTGAGTAGTCAGGACTCTTCAGGATAGGTGCAGAGCACATGGCCTTCTTCAGGTCATCAAATGCCTTTTGACAGATTTCTGTCCACTGAACCTTTTTGGGCATCTTCTTGGATGTCAGATCATTAAGAGGAGTCACAATGGACCCATAGTTCTTAACAAACTTCCTGTAGTACCCAGTCAGGCCCAAGAAAGCTCTGACCTGAGTCTGGGTAGTTGGAGGGGACCAGTCCTTGATGGTCTGGATCTTACTCTCCAGTGGTTGAACTTGGCCTCCACCTACAAGGTGGCCCAGGTATACAACCTTGCTCTGCCCTATCTGGCACTTCGTTGCCTTGATAGTGAGGCCTGCCTTCTGCAGAGCCTCAAGCACTTCCTTCAGGTGGATCAGGTGATCCTCCCAGGTGGAGCTAAAGACAGCAATATCGTCCAGATAAGCTGCACAAAAGTCATCCAACCCAGTGAGGACTTGGTTCACCAACCTTTGGAAGGTGGCAGGTGCATTTTTCAAACCAAAGGGCATCACCACAAACTGATAATGCCCACTAGGGGTAGAAAATGCTGTCTTGGCTTTAGACTCCTCAGCTAACCTGATTTGCCAGTAGCCAGCTGTCAAGTCAAATGTGCTCAAATATTTGGCAGAAGCCAACTTGTCAATGAGCTCATCTGCCCTTGGAATAGGGTGTGCATCTGTCCTGGTGACAGCATTGAGTCCTCTGTAATCCACACAGAACCTCATCTCTCTCTTGCCATCTTTGGTGTGAGGTTTGGGGACCAGAACCACTGGGCTAGCCCAGGGGCTCTCTGAAGGCTCAATGACACCTAATTCCAGCATCTTTTGCACCTCAGTCTTTATACAGTCCCTGACGTGGTCAGGTTGTCTGTAAATTTTGCTCTTTACAGGAAGACTGTCACCAGTGTCCACCACATGTGTACACCAGTTAGTCTGACTGGGTGTCAAGGAGAACATATGCCTGTATGCCTGTAGAACTTGTCTGCAGTCATGTTGCTGATGTTCAGTGAGGCTGCCACCTAAGGCCACACCATCAACTGAGCCATCCTCAGGGTTCTGAGTGAGCAGGTCTGGGAGAGGGTCACTCTCTTCCTCCTGTCCCTCATCTGTAGCCATGAGCAAGCCCATGTCTGCCCTGCTGACATATGCCTTTAATCTGTTCACATGGAGCACCCTGTGGGGGCTCCTGGGAGTTCCTAGGTCCACCAAGTAGGTAACCTCTCCCTTCTTTTCCAGAATTGTATGGGGTCCAGACCATTTGTCTTGGAGTGCTGCTGGGGCCACTGGCTCCAACACCCATACCTTCTGTCCAGGCTGAAACTCAACAAGGACAGCCTTTTGGTCATGCCAAGCTTTTTGTAATTCTTGGCTAGCCTCAAGGTTTTTGGATGCCTTTTCCATGTACTCTGCCATCCTGGAGCGGAGACCAAGTACATAGTCCACTATGTCCTGTTTAGGCTTTTTGAGAGGTAACTCCCATCCTTCCTTCACAAGACACAGGGGTCCTCTTACAGGGTGCCCAAACAACAATTCAAAGGGGCTGAAGCCAACCCCCTTTTGAGGGACCTCTCTGTAAGCGAACAAAAGGCAGGGCAGAAGGATGTCCCATCTTCGCCTGAGCTTTTCAGGTAATCCTTTAATCATGCCCTTTAGGGTCTTGTTAAATCTCTCAACAAGCCCATTGCATTGTGGGTGATAAGGAGTGGTGAACTTGTAGTTTACACCACATTCCTTCCACATAGCTGTCAAATATCCAGACATGAAGTTGGTACCTCTATCTGATATTACCTCCTTAGGAAACCCCACTCTGGAGAAAACTCCAAGTAAGGCCCTGGCCACAACAGGAGCTGTTGTGGTCCTAAGGGGAATTGCCTCTGGGTACCTGGTGGCATGATCCACTACCACCAGTATGAATCTGTGCCCAGATGCTGTAGGGGGATCCATTGGACCAACAATATCAATCCCCACTCTCTCAAAGGGAACCCCCACCACAGGTAGTGGTATCAGGGGGGCCTTTGTTGTTCCACCTGCTTTACCACTGGCTTGGCAGGTTTCACAGGAGCGACAAAACTCCTTGGTGTCTTCAGACATGTGAGGCCAGTGAAAGTGAGGGACAAGCCTGTCCCAAGTCTTGTTCTGGCCTAGGTGTCCTGCTAAAGGAATATCATGGGCCAAGGTGAGTAGGAAGCCCCTAAATTGCAGAGGTATAACCAACCTCCTGGTAGCACCAGGCTTGGGGTCTCTAGCCTCTGAATAAAGGAGTCCATCGTCCCAATATACTTTATGGGCACCTTGAGCATTCCCAGCAGCCTCAGCAGCAGCCTGCTGTCTGAGGGGTTCAAGAGAAGGACAGGTTAACTGAGCCTGCCCCAAGTCTGCCCTAGAAGGTCCCCCTGTCCCCAGAAACTCAACCTGATCAGGTTCAAGTTCTTCAGGGACAGTTCCTTCAGGGGTCTCAAGATCAGTTTCCTGTGAAGCCTGATCCTCACTTGTAGGCAGTTGGGAAGGCGCAGCCTTAACCCTCCTGTTCTTCTTCTTGGGAGGTACTTGGTCCATTGTTCCAGGATCCAAGACCTGAGGTTCAGAGAGGCACTTTTTGGCCTGTGACCTGGTCACAGCAAGGACATGTGATGATATCCCTAACATCTCTGCATGAGTCCTGTACTCAACTTCTGACCATAGAGAGTTCTCCAGGTCATTGCCCAACAAACATTCTACTGGGAGATCAGCACTAACCACAACTTTCTTTAGGCCAGTTACCCCTCCCCAGGAAAAGTTAACAAGTGCCACACTATGTGTAGTAGTGACATTGCTGGCATTGGTCACCAGGTAATCATCGCCTGGCATGTATTGTCCAGGGTCCACAAAGTTAGGTGTCACCATAGTGACACTGGCACATGTGTCCCTGTAAGCTTGAGCCACTTTGCTGTTAATCAAAGGTGTCTGTCTGTATTTGCCCAGGTTACTGGGACTTATGTCAGGGGTCAAATCTATGTCCCCTTCACAAACCAGAACAGCCTGTGTAAGGGTTCTGACTAGGTCAGAATCTCCTTCAGTTCCCAAAGTGATTCCCACTAAACCCTTGGCTTGAGGACCAGCACTGCTAACTGTACTAGTGGGTGCAGGTGCCTTAGGGGCTGCAGTGCTGGGGGCTCCACCCTTTTTACACTCACTTGTCCAGTGAGAGGTGTTTTTACAAGTTTTACACCAGGGTTTCTTCTGACCTTCTTTCTTCTTCTTCTTGGAAGTTTGGGACCCACCCTCTGTCTCAGTTTGGGGCCCTGTTGAAGACTTCTGGTCTTTAGTTTTCTGCTCCCCACCCTTCTGGTCTGTTTTCTTCTGGTCACCACCCTGGTTCTGGTTCTGGTTCTTTTGCTTAACTCTGGTTCTTACCCATTTATCTGCCCTCTTTCCCAATTCTTGGGGAGAGGTCAAATCTGAGTCAACCAAATGTTGATGCAACTGCTGGTTCTGACAATTATTTAAAATTTGTTCTCTCATCAGCAAATTATACAATCCTTCATAGTCTGTAACCTTGCTTCCCAGCAACCATCCCTCCAGAGCCTTAGTGGCACACTCAACAAATTCAGACCAGTCCTGAGTCTGTGTCTTCTGGGTATCTCTGAACATTAACCTGTACTGTTCAGTGGTTAAGCCTAACCCATCAATCAGAGCACTCTTCAGGACCAGGTAGTTTCTAGAATCCCCATCACTAACTGTGAGGAGTCTGTCTCGGCCTCTACCTTCAAAGGAGAGCCACAAGATTGCTGCCCACTGCTCCTGAGGGATCTGCTGTACTCTGCAGGCTCTCTCCATTGCAGTAATCCATTTATGGATATCATCCCCAGCTTTGTAGGGGGGCACAATCTTACTCAGGTTTCTATTATCAAAAGACCTGTCTTTATCCTTGTGGATATTGCTGCCACCAGTGGGTTCTATTACCCCACTCTCTCTAGGCTGTCTTGCTCTAGCAAGTTTCTCCTTAGCCAGGGCAACCTCTAACTCTTGCCTCTGGATCCTAAGCTCAGCCTCTCTCATCTTGGCCTCATGTTCCCTTCTCTGAGGGCTAGTCATCTCCTTTCTGGAGTGACCATGAGAGCCTCTAGAGACATGGGAGGTATTGGATTCACCTGAGTGATGCCTCCTCCTCCTATGGCCCTGGTTAAGTCCACCTGGGGGTCTGAATGGGTTGTTACCTGATTCATTCCCAAGTTGACTTAAGTTAGCCTGGTTCAGTCTACTGACCAGCACCTGACTATCTCTGTCATCATCTGACTCACTGCTTTCCACCTCCTCCTCCTCTTCTTCTTCCTCTTCCTCTACATCTACTTGAGGAGCTCCAGTGGTGGAGGCTTCCTCATCTACTAGGATGATAGGGGCAGGGGTGTCTACAGTGTCATCCTCTGAAGGATGGCCTCCTTCAGCATCCCCTGTGGGGTTTGCCTTAGAGGGCTTTAGAGACTCAGACTGGTCTAAGAGCTCTCTTAGGTGGTCTGTAGTAGGGGAAGGCCCTGTCTTCAGACCCCTTAAGACACAAAGCTGTCTTAATTCCTTAAAGGAAAAAATAGCAAATTTGGATGGTGCCCTTGGAGGGTCACTCTCAACAGGAGTAAGTCCACTGGACCCCTCTGCTCCAGACATTGCTCTAGTGTGGGTGGATGTGTTGCAATCTACCTACACTGGTGTTTACCTACTAAACCTATCTAGTAGTTGTAGCTAGGGTGTGCTACTCCCTTTGCTCTACAACAACTAAGTTCAGTAGAACTTAAGTATACTAGTCTTGTTTTATATGTACCTAGCAGGTACCTGTATGATCTTTCAAATGATAATCTCAAAGATTGTAATGGTAAAACAACAGCAAGCTCAGATCCCAATCCGCTGCTCACCAATGTGAGAAGTTGGCCTGATATATAATGCTCACTAATTCTTAGTGATCACTTTGTATCATGCCAAGCAACCCTTATGATGATGGTTGTAATTCAACCTTGTAGACCAGTTATCCTAGTGGTAACGTGGACAAAGCAGTCTTAGGCTAAACTCTGAAAGGCATGTGAAGCCAGCTGTTATACCATACACAACCCCCTTGAATACCAAATGAAAGGGACACCACACCGATATATATTGAAAATATATATTGATTTATTAACTATTAAAATCCCCTGGACTCTTTATGAGCACAGAAGCACAAGCGTTAAATCACAAGACAGTTTAAAATACACAAAAGTTGCACAATATGGATGAGCCCTAGGGGCCACCTAAACCATATACTAAGAAAGTGGTATAAGAGATACCAAGAGGAAAGTGAAGAGGCCTAGGGCCTTGGGAATCGCTGGAGCTATTCGAGACTGGAGTTAACTAAGTCGGGAAAGGCCCACGGGACTCGGGTGCAGTGTTCAAAGTGCACGCACTTCTCAATACAAAGTCTATGGTGCGTAAAAAGCACAAAGTTAGAAAGTTAGGAACCTTCCGAGTGACCTACGGAGCTGAAACTTAAAACACAGGCCCTTGGGATGTGTACCAGTGCAGGAGCACCGGCGGAGCTGAGTTACCTCACCCACAGGAAGCGGGTGCACAGGGTCGAAGATGTGTCGGGTTTCGTCACGCTGGTCGATGGTGCTTGGAGCTGAAGATGCTGCAGGCGGCTCGAGGAGAAGAGTTCCGGTGGATCCAAGGGTGGATCTGAAGAGTTGAAGACCTGAAAGCAGAGGGGACAGTGTTCAAAGTCACTAGCCAGTGACTACCGTGGAACCAGAGTGGAACCAGGCGATGTCGGGTGCAAACAGGCGTTGTCGGGTAGCTTCTTTCTGCAGCCACGTGGATACCCGGGGTCGAGGACGTCCAGGAGTCGGTCACGAGCTGTCCCACGTAGGCTTCTCGCTGTTGGCGGTGTCGGCGACCTGATCGGAGCAAACAGGCCTTGGCAAATGCAAGCCACGCAGGAGTTGAAAGATGCTGTTCACTCGGACCAGCAAGGTCAGAGCGAGTGCTCCTTTTCACAGGAGCTTGGGTAGGTCTGGAGCAACCAGACCTGCTGTTTAAATCTTCGGGTTCGTCGCCAAGATGGCCGCTGGCCGCGTGGCTAGTGGCCGGGATGGCGCGTCGAGTGGCACAATGCAAAAGGGCCCCACGCAGATCGTGGAGATGCTGGAGGGCTGATCTTCGGTGCAAGGGCTGCTCGGTGGTGAGGGTTCTCAATCCCCAAAGCACAACGTCGAGGATGCCTCAGAAGCTGCGCAGTCAGCTTTTCGAGTGTCTTTCAAGAGGTCCGGTCCCACGTCACTCGGTGCCTCCACGGGTCCCTTCTTCGCAGGGACTGTGGATCGGGCTCTGAGAGGTCTGGGAGTCTGGTTCTTGTCGGGCTCTGGGCTCGGTCTCCGGCGGGAGGCGGCGGCAAAGCAGACGTCGAGTTGCTGGTTGGTACCTGTGTTCACAGGGTGGTCACTCCTTGGCCACAAGGGAGATTCTTCTTCAGTCTTCTGTGCAGCAGAATGTCGAAGTCCAGTCTTCTTCTTAGTTTTAAGTTGATTTCGGGATGATCTGCTGTGCAATGGCACTGCTCCCCCTCTTATTCCCAAACTGGGGGTGGATCACCTACTAGGTCCCTCCTCTGGGAGGAACCAGGAAGGGGGGTGGTTACACCCCCTTTCCTTTGTCCAGCTCCGCGCCAGGACTGGGGCTGGAAGGCCCCAGAACCGGTTTGGACTGGCCTATGCACGGGGACACCTTGTGTGCCCCGGGCATGTCTGATTCTTTTCAGCCCTGTCCTACCTAATACACAAAATCCTGTCTGGGGTGGTGCTCGCACCTCCCAAGGCAGGAAACCCTTTGTCCAGGCCACCATCTGCCGAGTTTCGGTCAGCAGCAGGAGGCCAGACTTGTGTCTGTGGTGGCAGCGTCCATTTTGTGAAGCTGAGGCTCTGTTTAACTTTAACCGGGGTTAAGGCTACACACATGTCGTGTCCCTCTAGAAGGGTGGAATGCTATCCCCGTCGCCAGAATTGGCGAGGGGATAGTATTCCAATTCGTATGACACCTTACTCGACATGTTTTGATAAAGCCAAACCAAAGATAGCATTTAACCGCGAGGATTATAATGCACTTAAGAGTATATGGTATGGCAATATCCCGGAACGGCTTAGGGAGTTGTTCCCGACAGCTGCAGACAGGCTCAGCTCACGCCAGAGCACCATCTCACATATTTCCAAGCACTCTGCCTCCAGGATTGATGAGGCCTTCCATAGGAGTGGCTGATAGGAACATATGTGTCCAGTTTAGGGTTAGGCACAGACATACTGTACCTAAGTAAGAGGTGGTTACACCGACTTACCCCAGCTGAGTGATCAGCCAGTTGTGTCAAATATGGAGGCCAGGCCAGGGGTGGCATAATACATGCTGCAGCCCCTGGTAGGCCTTGGATACACCTATGCCCTGGGCACCTAGGGTGCACTAATACAGGGGCTCATAAGGTGAACCAGTTCCAATTCGTAATGCACCTAAAGTGCATTGGCATCAATTTAGAGAGAGAACAGCAGGCTGTGGGTCTGATTAGCAGGCCCACAGCCACATTAAGTCAGAAACCAGTGAAGCAAAAAGCAAAAATTTGGGGTGACCATAGGATAGCAGACCCTACTCTCCTACATGTTCTAAAAGTGCTGATTCCTGACAGTGGTCAAGGTGGCCCTGTCTTGTACATATCCCCTGTAAATTCTGCCCGTGCCCCTGGCACAATGTAAAGTGTGTGTTTTATCTAATGTGTTTTGGTGTAATACAAAGGCTATTTTTACATAACCTTGTGTGGAGTCTCCTTTGTGGTGGGCCTTGGGTGTTGTTGCTGGGGTGCGTGCGCAAATACTTAACTCATATCGCCTCCAAGTTTAGCCTTGCTGCTCGCGCCACGTTACCTAGAGGGCGAGTAGGGGTTATCTTGGCGTGTAACTCCCTTGCCCTGACCTTAGGAATGGTGATCCCTGACTGACCTTGACGCGAGTCTTGGCCAGCCAGGATCCCATTTCTAACAGGGATAAGTTAATTTTGACGTCAAGTAGCCCCTCTAAAAACCGCTCTATTTCAGTTTTAATAGTTTTTAATTTTTCACAGCCATAGAACATATGTATAATATCTGCTGTACCATTTCCACATCTGGGGCAGTTACTATCTGCCGCTTTCCCCCAAGAGAATAATTTTTCGGGCGTATAGTATAGATTAAATAGCGTTTTGTAATGTTGGGCCCTGAGATTCGAGGAGCGCAGAAACCTCTTATCCATAGCTAGTGCCTTATCAAGATCTACCTCGGGATCCCCCAATTTTTTGGACCATGCGGTTTCCATTTTTCCAATATCGTCCATCAATGCGTCGTTAAATATTTTATATACATCTCCAATTCTATGGCCCCCCAACTTCAAATACTCAATTAGTTCAAATTTCCCAAGCAAAGTGATACGTGGCCTAATTGATTTAATTCTATTGACAATCTGTAGGTATTTAAACTCTTGATAACCTTGTAGTGAATAGTGTTGTGTAAGTTCTTCAAGTGTTCTACAGTGATCTCTAATCATTAATTGGCCCAACTCCACTATACCATGACTCTCCCAATGACGCCACGCTCCAGCCCTACTAAGGTTTGGAAAGAGTGTTGAGTTCCAAAGTGGTGTGCGGTGATGGATAGTGGGTATATCTAGAATTTTTTTAACAGTTTTCCATATATACCATAGATCTTCAAGCGTCTTATATCCAATTTCCTTGTAATAACTCCTCTGAGTTCTCCTTAATAAAAGCCCTACGGCTTCACTTCCCACCAATAGCTGAAAAATTGATGGTATCACCGCTTGCCTGAGGGTTGGGCCCCCCGGATGAAGTAGGATAGCCATGTCTGTGAGGAGACATGCGAGATGATAGCTCTTAATATCTGGCAATCCCAACCCTCCTCTATCTTGTGGTAATGACATATATCTGTTTGATCGCCTTATTTTACCATATTGCCACAAAAATTTCATGAATATAGCCTCAATCTTCTTAATAATTTTCTCGTCAATTTTAAATGGGATTGACCTTAATTTATACAGCACATTGGGAAACATTGTCATTTTTATAACGTTAGCCCTCCCAATCAGTGACAGCTGTAATGAGTCCATTCTTTTTAGTTCTGTTTCCATAGATTGGATAAGAGGTGTGTAATTATCGTCAATTATTTTACCTGGTTCTGCATTTATTGTTATACCCAGGTAAACTACAGATTCTACATATCTGCCATCCACCTTGGCTATTTATTTAGAGCATAATACCTGTGTTTTGTCCACATTTAGTCTGTAGCCCGACACATCTCCAAACTGACCGGTTATATTAACTACCTCCCTCATAGCTAGCTCTGGGTCTTTTGTGATGACTGCTAAGCCATCCGCGTATGCAAGAAGTTTAGTCTGAAACCCATTTGATATTACTGGTTTAATAGCCACACTGTTTATTAATTGTGTGATTAGAGGGTCTATGTAGAGCGCAAACAAGATTGGAGAGCATGGGCAACCCTGTCTCGTACCCCTTGTTATGTTGATCCTATCTGATCTTTCCCCCATTGATTGAATTCTTGCCGTAGGTGATGAATACATAGCCTGAATGGCTTGACAAAATCTAGGGCCAAATCCCCTTGCCTCCAGAACCTTCCATAAGAAACTCCATCTGACGCGATCAAATGCCTTCTCCGCATCAAGGAGGATCATCGCGACCCCCTCCCCCCTAGCAGCACCGATGTCAAATAGGGTGATAGCTCTCCTAATATGGTTTGTGGTTCCCCTTCCTGGGATAAACCCATGCTGCCAGGGGGAAACCAAGGACGCAATGATCCTTCCCATGCGAGTGGCCATGATTTTGGCATATAGCTTGTTATCACTGTTGATCAATGATATTGGTCTCTAGGAGCCCGGGTTGGTCTTAGGTTTCCCTTTTTTATGAAAGATCACTATATTAGTTTCTTGCCAGGACTCAGGTATTGTTCCGGTATTCATAACACCATTAAATAGATCTAAAAGCATTGGTGTTGTTTCCTCCCTTAGACTTTTATATAGCTCTACCGGTATAGCATCTGGGCCCGCCGCCTTTCCGCTTGCAAGATCATGCAGAGCTTCCAATACCTTAGACATTGTAATATCTTGTTCCAGAGATTCGATCTGGACTGGTTTTAACTTACTACCCATGTCATACCAGCTTATATTTGGGGCCTCTGCAGCTGCTTCCTCCTGATATAATTCTTGGTAAAACTTCCTAAACCCCTCCAAAATTTCACCTGGTTTATCGTATATTTGGCCCTGATATTCAATTTGTGTCACTATGTTCTTACTTGCCACCTGTCTAATTCGCAGGGCAAGAGCTCTACCTGCTTGCTCACCAGTTTCATAAAGGCGTGATCTCTGTGCCTGATAATTTGCTGCCACCTTTCTAGCTAGTTGTTTCTGAATCTCTGCTTTTAGGGAGTTTTCTCTATGTAGTTATATCTTGTCTATGTTGTGTCTCTGCCTCACTCAGTTTTCCCATCAATGCTTCCCTTTCCCTATTAACCTTTTTCCATACGTTGGTAGTATAGCTGATAGTCTCTCCTCTTATTCCTGCCTTGAAGCTATCCCACACCCCTGCCCTTGATGCACTATACCTATTAGCGTCGAAAAAGGCCTGGGACCATGTTTTCATATGAGCGATATAATCGACATCTGCTAATAATTTTTTATCAAATGACCATGGTCTAGGAACCTTACATGGTTTATTGATGACCATATTTAGGACTAGGGGATTGTGATCTGACATGATTTTGGGAAGTTTGTTTATTTGGAGGCTCTTAAGTAGGGTGGTCGAGATCATGAAGTAATCCAATTTCGAGTATTTATTGAAGGGATGTGAAAAATAAGTAAACCCTGGATCTCCAATCCGTAAATTTCCCCAGACGTCGTCTAAGCCATGTGACTGCATCATTGAAGTGATTGCTCTAAACACCCTTGGCTTCCTGCCTATGTATGTGCTACCATCCAAAAAATTTGCAGAGATGTTAAAATCGCCACATAATACTATGGGGGTATGCCAGTCAATTAGTTCATTTTCAATGTGACTAAAGACTTCTGACTCGTCTGTGTTAGATCCATATACTGAGCAAATAGTGAAACCTAAATTCATTTCGCAAATTGCCCATCTTCCTAGTGAATCCGCCTTACACCTTTTGGCCCCCCCTAACCCCACTTTGCCAATTATGGCCACACCTCTTATCATAGAAGTCTGGGATGTACATGACAGCAATTCATAGCCTTTAAAATTCAACCAGTGTTTTTTGCTCCAGGGTAAGTGGGTCTCTTGTAGACATATTAAATCTAAGTTTATCATATTTAAATATTGTTCAAACTTCCCCCTCTTTTTCCAATCATTCAATCCTCCTATATTGAGAGATCCAATCCTTAGTTTAGGCATATCTAGTTTTTAAATATTTCCAGAACATCAACCTGTCCAAATAACTGATGCATATACAATATACATAATGAGAACATATCCTTTGTTTCAAATTTACTCTTTCATTCGAAATCACTTTAACAGTACGAACTCTCTTCAGTTTTTTATTTTCTCCCCCCACACCCGCCTCCCCACCCCCTTTCCCCCCTCCCTACCCCACCCTCTTGCCCCCCCCCTCCGGCCACCCTTTGAGGCAACCTGGGTTTAGACTCACCCAGCTGTTGGTGGCCGTGCGTTCTGTGCGCCTGGACCTGCCCCTGGCCTGATATTGTTTGATCCTAGAGAGTGTCAACCTTATATCAAATAATAATAGTTTGTCGGCACTAGATTCCCTCTTCTATTCAGTTACCATTATTTTGTTTCGTTCTTGCTTCAACCTCCTTAAGATAGGCCTCCGCCTGGATTTCACTTGTGAAGCTCCTCGTTGAGCCTTGGTACGTTATTTTTAAACGCGCCGGATTTTGCAGATAGACCGTTGCTCCTAGCGTTTCAAAAGGGGCAAAAAGTTGTCGCATTCGCCTTCGTCTTTCTACTGTTGCGTGTGCGAAATCTGGTCTTGCGAAAAACTTAAAGCCCCTATATTCTCTTTGAGCCGTTGGCCTGGCCAAGTCATATATAGTGTCACGTACCAGAAAGTTTCCAAATTTGACTAAAAAAGCTCTAGGATATTTTGGAGATTTCTCTGACCGTTTTGGTAGTGTTAGTGGAAAGCGATGTGCTCGGCATACTTCTTTATCCATTTCCCAGGAGTTGAGTTCTGGAAAAGAAGATTTTAGTAGATTAGTCATGAAGCTTCTTGGATCACTCCCTTCCGAGCCCTCGGGAATCCCAAGAAATCGAAGATTATTCCTCCTTGCTCTATTTTCTTGGTCTTCAGCCTTTATCATTAAGTCCTTAATTATTCCCTCGTGCTCCTTTGCTTGGAGTTGTAATCTGCCGACGTCTGATTCCAGGTTTTCTGCACGAACTTCTACCAAGCACATTCTATTAGAGATTTCCTGGCATGTGTTGCCAACTTTATTGATAGCGCCTTCCAATTTTTGAATGGCGACATGGTTTCTTTGGCTATCTTTCTTTACGTCCTGATGAAAATTTGTGATTGATTCGAGGACTTCACTAAGTGTAGGTTCTCTATGCTTCGTCTGCTCATTGTCATCCGAGATGTCAAAGATATCCTTATTTCTTTCAGATTCACCGTTTGTTTTACGATGAGGGCTTTTACGTGAGAGTTTGGTTCTCACTGTTGTATGTTCTGGATTGCTCCAAGGATCTGTTGTTTCATCATGAATTATATTTGGGTGCCTTTTATGTTTACTTCTTTTTTTCCCCATTTTTTTTGTAGGTGTACAATCGTATAATAGGGCATTTTTAGATCCAATATCTGTCGGTGAAGGTACTTTTTTGTCCTGTTCCTCCTGTCTGGGATTCTCGCCAAGATCACTCTCTTCACTGGATTTGCTGGATTCACTGGAGATTGATATTCCTGTCTCATAGATCTCTGATTCAGAGCCATCGGAGACTTCTGCTGAAGCATACCCCTCCGTCGCTGGGTTTATATTCGAGGCTTCTACTGAAGTGCTGCCTTTCACCAATGGATTAATATTTGAAACTGCGTCTATGTTAGGGCCAGATCCACTTTCTCCCCTCATATTTTCATGTTCTGGATGCTCTACTGGGAGTAAAACCTCAGCTGCCGCAGTGATGGTCTTATTTTGTAATCCTTGTTGATCCATTGTGATTAGCGCGGTTTCATTTGGAAGGCAATTCTGTTGTCTTTCTTTGATTGCTGGGCTGAATATGTTTGAAATTCTAGGTTGGGAGCCTATTGAGTGCCCAGTTATGTTAGCCGCAGCTTTTAAATTTTTGATTGTCGGTAGTCTTTTGGCCTTTTTCTCCAAGAGATCAAGATTCTCTCTGCTTACCAGTTCCTTTTCTGCTTCTTTTGCTCTCTGTTTTTCCTTGACTTTCTTTTTTGATTTCTCGGCTTCCTTATGCAGTTTCTGTTCAATCTGTTCATTCTCAATGTTTCTATCTCTTCCATCAGGCTTGGTAGCTCTTATTCTACCATCATTATTTACATCATTATTTTCCATCGCCTTATAACCCCTGGTTTCGGGTCGTCTCTGTGTTTCTTTTATCTTCTGAGATCCTTGTACCATAGTGTTTAGGAGGCAAGACAACATTCTTTTGATCTTTCTTCTTTGTACCTTTCCACTTTCCAATGTCTTTTTAAAAGTTTCATTGCATTTCTTCCCACTCCTGTGCCTTCTTTTTTTAAATTATTTTTAGTTTTATGTAGCACAATTTATACCCAAGACTTCAGATATCAGAGCACTTTACATGAGCACTAGTTTCGTTACAGATGGACACATTCATTTTTGGTAGGAACGGGGAGATTACGTAATTTGCCCAGAATCACAGCATGTTAAGTGTTGTTGTCGAGATTCGAACCTGTAAGGCTACATTCTCTCCCCTCTCAGCTTTACTTTTTTCATAAGCAGCCTTTGCAGACCTAAAGAAGTTTCTGCTTTCCTCTTTTTCTTCAAAACTCATTATTTGTTTAAAAATTAACTAAAAGATCAAACACAAATATATATAAAGAAAAAATACACTTATAGATCATGATTAATGCAGGGTCCCAAAATAGAATCAGAATAGAATAAACATATAGATCAAACCATCATTTGTTCATATACTGATTCCCTGTTTAGCACAAATGTAAGATGCAGTTATAATTTGATCAAATCTGATCACTTAAAAATATAAAATGCAACAAAAGGAACAATCAAAGACAAGATATTATATACTTATCCACCCTATTTGTAGCTTTCATTACAGCAGCAAGATAATTACACACCATGAAACAGACTTCATCCGTTAGCAGCAATTGCACATAAAACATAGCTGATTTACACTGTTTAACATTAAGGTTCTTTAAAAGAGATATTAAAAATAGAGATCTCTCATTTCAACATTGACCACAAATATCAACAAATGAAGTTATGATTGTAAGGTAATCGAATAACACAGGCAAGGTCCCAGGTTCTTTTTCTGATACTCATTTGAGGGTAAGCCACCAAAAAATGGGCCAGGCCAAGCCTAAACTTGTTTTCCTCACTATTGCCAACACTTTCTATAAGGTTCCATCCCCAGTAGCCCACAACCTTTCTTGGACACTCTTAGGGTTAGTATGCATACTAACGTGGTCCCTAATTAAGTCCTCTTGAAGAACTTCAAATCTGCAGGAAATTGCAATTATTTAAAGTACCGAAACATAATCATCAATGGATTCACTCTGTTCCTGTTTATGGTGGTAAAACGTATACCTGTCTACTGCCATACATACAGTAGGCACATAATATCTGTCTAAATCATCGAGTGCATTAGCATACACATCAGTTTTTTTCTCACTTCTTCATTTTTTCTCCATTTAGTTATACTGCCTTACGATTTCAGTCACCAAGGAATGTAACTAAATGCCCTTTTCAGTTTCCATTGTTAATGTTTCATTGTTTATAGTAGCCATATAATTACATAAGTAATCCTTTTATTCTTGCCAATTCATGTGTGTTTCACCAGGATATGCCAAGAATGGAATAGGCAGTGTTAACGTAAACGTTTGCGTTGCACACATGGCTCTTATACTGCACACCCCTTGTAACTAAAACCTTACTCTTTGCCACTAACGCAACATCTTGCTGTTGATTTTCCCATTGGTTATTTTTTTTTTACTTAAAGCTCTTCCTTCACTTTTTAACTAACACATCTTATAATGACATATAACTATGTAAAAAAAAACTGTAACAGTAAAATTCATTCTGCTTTACAAGTAGATTGTTTTCTATATGCTTAGTCAATTAGAATGGTGTGCGCATCACTTCTGCACTGATGTTCAATTTTAAATTTGACGAAACCTGGGGTGCGTATCACCGACGGTGAATGCACAGGGAAAGGAGTTCACATCACCGTACGCTAGCAGTATAAAAGCTGAAGCCTTAACACAGTGGCACCTCTCAACGTGGCTGCCTTTTACAGTCTCCCTCCTTCCTCACGCTCACCCATGCAGCATAGCACCCAAGTGCTGAATGCTGCTGCGAGTGTATTTTGATGCTTGTCTGCCCAACTTGAAATGGCCACACACGCTCTATTTTGTGAGACGTCATAACCGCTAACAGCATTTCTCAGTTACCAGCTCCAGCTTGAGATTCGACAAGCAGCCTAATTGTCTGTCTCCAACCATTGCACGCAACCTCCTCCCTCTCTTCAAACTGAAGAATTGGCTTTTGTAGTTTGGTTTGCCCTGTTCCCATCATGCACTGGGACAGGAACAGACTAATTTGCATACAGCCAGGTTCTGAAACTGGGATGGTGCAGTGAGCTAAAAAACGGTGTTGGATCTAGCCCTGATCTCTTGACTGGGTGAGAGCTTTCTGCTTAATTCAGAGACTCTGTCCCTCACCACCCCTTGTTGTAAATATTTTTGTCCACCCTAAGCGTGGAAGGGTATTCTCAGATGTGAGACCCTTGCTCATTGCACCATCAGGATTCAAGCAAACCGGGCCGAAGACGGCTGTAATGCCAGAAACCGGTCCCCGGGAGCTTGTTTCCTTCCCAGTGTAAGAATTGGCTTTTGTAGTTTGGTTTGCCCTGTTCCCATCATGCACTGGGACAGGAACAGACTAATTTGCATACAGCCAGGTTCTGAAACTGGGATGGTGCAGTGAGCTAAAAAACGGTGTTGGATCTAGCCCTGATCTCTTGACTGGGTGAGAGCTTTCTGCTTAATTCAGAGACTCTGTCCCTCACCACCCCTTGTTGTAAATATTTTTGTCCACCCTAAGCGTGGAAGGGTATTCTCAGATGTGAGACCCTTGCTCATTGCACCATCAGGATTCAAGCAAACCGGGCCGAAGACGGCTGTAATGCCAGAAACCGGTCCCCGGGAGCTTGTTTCCTTCCCAGTGTAAGAATTGGCTTTTGTAGTTTGGTTTGCCCTGTTCCCATCATGCACTGGGACAGGAACAGACTAATTTGCATACAGCCAGGTTCTGAAACTGGGATGGTGCAGTGAGCTAAAAAACGGTGTTGGATCTAGCCCTGATCTCTTGACTGGGTGAGAGCTTTCTGCTTAATTCAGAGATTCTGTCCCTCACCACCCCTTGTTGTAAATATTTTTGTCCACCCTAAGCGTGGAAGGGTATTCTCAGATGTGAGACCCTTGCTCATTGCACCATCAGGATTCAAGCAAACCGGGCCGAAGACGGCTGTAATGCCAGAAACCGGTCCCCGGGAGCTTGTTTCCTTCCCAGTGTAAGAATTGGCTTTTGTAGTTTGGTTTGCCCTGTTCCCATTATGCACTGGGACGGGAACAGACTAATTTGCATACAGCCAGGTTCTGAAACTGGGATGGTGCAGTGAGCTAAAAAACGGTGTTGGATCTAGCCCTGATCTCTTGACTGGGTGAGAGCTTTCTGCTTAATTCAGAGACTCTGTCCCTCACCACCCCTTGTTGTAAATATTTTTGTCCACCCTAAGCGTGGAAGGGTATTCTCAGATGTGAGACCCTTGCTCATTGCACCATCAGGATTCAAGCAAACCGGGCCGAAGACGGCTGTAATGCCAGAAACCGGTCCCCGGGAGCTTGTTTCCTTCCCAGTGTAAGAATTGGCTTTTGTAGTTTGGTTTGCCCTGTTCCCATCATGCACTGGGACAGGAACAGACTAATTTGCATACAGCCAGGTTCTGAAACTGGGATGGTGCAGTGAGCTAAAAAACGGTGTTGGATCTAGCCCTGATCTCTTGACTGGGTGAGAGATTTCTGCTTAATTCAGAGACTCTGTCCCTCACCACCCCTTGTTGTAAATATTTTTGTCCACCCTAAGCGTGGAAGGGTATTCTCAGATGTGAGACCCTTGCTCATTGCACCATCAGGATTCAAGCAAACCGGGCCGAAGACGGCTGTAATGCCAGAAACCGGTCCCCGGGAGCTTGTTTCCTTCCCAGTGTAAGAATTGGCTTTTGTAGTTTGGTTTGCCCTGTTCCCATCATGCACTGGGACAGGAACAGACTAATTTGCATACAGCCAGGTTCTGAAACTGGGATGGTGCAGTGAGCTAAAAAACGGTGTTGGATCTAGCCCTGATCTATTGACTGGGTGAGAGCTTTCTGCTTAATTCAGAGACTCTGTCCCTCACCACCCCTTGTTGTAAATATTTTTGTCCACCCTAAGCGTGGAAGGGTATTCTCAGATGTGAGACCCTTGCTCATTGCACCATCAGGATTCAAGCAAACCGGGCCGAAGACGGCTGTAATGCCAGAAACCGGTCCCCGGGAGCTTGTTTCCTTCCCAGTGTAAGAATTGGCTTTTGTAGTTTGGTTTGCCCTGTTCCCATCATGCACTGGGACAGGAACAGACTAATTTGCATACAGCCAGGTTCTGAAACTGGGATGGTGCAGTGAGCTAAAAAACGGTGTTGGATCTAGCCCTGATCTCTTGACTGGGTGAGAGCTTTCTGCTTAATTCAGAGACTCTGTCCCTCACCACCCCTTGTTGTAAATATTTTTGTCCACCCTAAGCGTGGAAGGGTATTCTCAGATGTGAGACCCTTGCTCATTGCACCATCAGGATTCAAGCAAACCGGGCCGAAGACGGCTGTAATGCCAGAAACCGGTCCCCGGGAGCTTGTTTCCTTCCCAGTGTAAGAATTGGCTTTTGTAGTTTGGTTTGCCCTGTTCCCATCATGCACTGGGACAGGAACAGACTAATTTGCATACAGCCAGGTTCTGAAACTGGGATGGTGCAGTGAGCTAAAAAACGGTGTTGGATCTAGCCCTGATCTCTTGACTGGGTGAGAGCTTTCTGCTTAATTCAGAGACTCTGTCCCTCACCACCCCTTGTTGTAAATATTTTTGTCCACCCTAAGCGTGGAAGGGTATTCTCAGATGTGAGACCCTTGCTCATTGCACCATCAGGATTCAAGCAAACCGGGCCGAAGACGGCTGTAATGCCAGAAACCGGTCCCCGGGAGCTTGTTTCCTTCCCAGTGTAAGAATTGGCTTTTGTAGTTTGGTTTGCCCTGTTCCCATCATGCACTGGGACAGGAACAGACTAATTTGCATACAGCCAGGTTCTGAAACTGGGATGGTGCAGTGAGCTAAAAAACGGTGTTGGATCTAGCCCTGATCTCTTGACTGGGTGAGAGCTTTCTGCTTAATTCAGAGACTCTGTCCCTCACCACCCCTTGTTGTAAATATTTTTGTCCACCCTAAGCGTGGAAGGGTATTCTCAGATGTGAGACCCTTGCTCATTGCACCATCAGGATTCAAGCAAACCGGGCCGAAGACGGCTGTAATGCCAGAAACCGGTCCCCGGGAGCTTGTTTCCTTCCCAGTGTAAGAATTGGCTTTTGTAGTTTGGTTTGCCCTGTTCCCATCATGCACTGGGACAGGAACAGACTAATTTGCATACAGCCAGGTTCTGAAACTGGGATGGTGCAGTGAGCTAAAAAACGGTGTTGGATCTAGCCCTGATCTCTTGACTGGGTGAGAGCTTTCTGCTTAATTCAGAGACTCTGTCCCTCACCACCCCTTGTTGTAAATATTTTTGTCCACCCTAAGCGTGGAAGGGTATTCTCAGATGTGAGACCCTTGCTCATTGCACCATCAGGATTCAAGCAAACCGGGCCGAAGACGGCTGTATTGCCAGAAACCGGTCCCCGGGAGCTTGTTTCCTTCCCAGTGTAAGAATTGGCTTTTGTAGTTTGGTTTGCCCTGTTCCCATCATGCACTGGGACAGGAACAGACTAATTTGCATACAGCCAGGTTCTGAAACTGGGATGGTGCAGTGAGCTAAAAAACGGTGTTGGATCTAGCCCTGATCTCTTGACTGGGTGAGAGCTTTCTGCTTAATTCAGAGACTCTGTCCCTCACCACCCCTTGTTGTAAATATTTTTGTCCACCCTAAGCGTGGAAGGGTATTCTCAGATGTGAGACCCTTGCTCATTGCACCATCAGGATTCAAGCAAACCGGGCCGAAGACGGCTGTAATGCCAGAAACCGGTCCCCGGGAGCTTGTTTCCTTCCCAGTGTAAGAATTGGCTTTTGTAGTTTGGTTTGCCCTGTTCCCATCATGCACTGGGACAGGAACAGACTAATTTGCATACAGCCAGGTTCTGAAACTGGGATGGTGCAGTGAGCTAAAAAACGGTGTTGGATCTAGCCCTGATCTCTTGACTGGGTGAGAGCTTTCTGCTTAATTCAGAGACTCTGTCCCTCACCACCCCTTGTTGTAAATATCTCTTCAAACTGCAGCACAGGTTCTCACAAGCCATTCTTTGCTTGCGCATAAACTTCAACGTTGAATTACTCTTGATCTGCCTCCTGCCATTTTTTAAATGGTAATGCTTTTACCTCCACTGTCAATGTTTGGCAAATGTTGTACTCCCTCGTAGTACTCAGTTTCTGCTCACTCTCAGTACTTATATCCTCCAACACACATTTCTTCACCTTTATTTAGGTTTGCTTTGTACACTACTTCTTGCATAGGTGAGCCCATTGCCAACTTTGTAGTGAAAAGATACACCATCATAAAGTGTATAACTATTCTTCATTCTCAACTCTGCAGTAAAGGCGGGACAGCATAGTAACAGCACCTTCCTTGTCCTAGCCTCATCTTCAACTGCCACCATCCTGAACCCTGCAGAGCCCTCAACATTCTAACCTAGCTCATAATGATGCCCTGCACACTCTAAAACTAGAGAGCAGCAACACCATAGGTACTTCCTCATCAGCCATTGTTTATTGCATATTCATTTTATTAGTACAATAGGCAAACAACCCACTTCCTGTCCGACGTAGTGCGACGTGAACCGCCACAAATATGCGCACGCCACCACGGTGGTGGGAGCCAATAGAGACCCACTGCCATGCGGCATGATGTCCCATCCGCCGTACAAATCAGGATGCCCCAAACAGCCTGGCACACCGCAGCAGAGAAACCACCCAACCGGAGACGGCAGAAGCACTACATCGGAGCGTGATACCAGACTCCCAATCCCCTCCACCCAGTCTGGACCTCAATGGATCCAGCTCTACAAGCGGACAGATATGCAATGACACAAATCCACACGCAACCACAACACACAACTCCTCGGCTGATATACAGTTCCTGTTCACGTAAGCCACTGGGTGGAGACAGGAACAAATCTCCAAGTGTAGCCACACGTGTCCTACTTTTAAGAAAATCACCCCTCCGCATCCGGGTCCCCATCAACTGCAAAATCAATGCAATGTCCCGGTCACGTCACCACAGCGGTGCAGACACTGGAAAACCCATGCAGAATGTACTAGGCAGGGCCAGCCAGCGCCAGGTATGGACTGTCCACAACGATTTACAGGGCCCAACCTCCATCCTTCACACACTATGCCCCCACATGCATTTGGGTACAAGGTGTGTGCTCCTCCTGTGCCCCCCTGCACAATTCATCTGCCAGGTGTAGCCAGACCCTGCACCACACACACCAAACAACCACGGAGCCTGTCTTAGAAGGTGGGGGTAAAGAGGAATACCCTGCACAGAAGCTCAGGGGCAGGACATTCCTCACACCTACCCTCCACTCATGTCAAGCAAACGGAGTCCAATCACAAAATGAAGACTCACACTGCATATGAACATCCACTGAACTGTCCACACTTCCTGTCAAGTCACTCAGACACACCCCACACTGACACACAGCCACATGTCAGCAGCAACGGAGGACAAAAAATGGGATAGCGAAAAGTGAAGTGGACAGTGCTGGAAAGCCATGGAGGAAGCCACAAAGCATGTGTACATCACATGCAAGAGAAGGAACATATCACACCACCCTTAGGCCATTAAATCAGACATGTGTGGCACAGTGAGTGAAATTAAACCAAAGTGACCTCTGTTTAACAACTTAGGGAGACGTCAAGGCAAGCCATGCATAGGCACAGGAATGATAGGAAGAGTCAGAAGTAAAACAGTGATCAGCCGCACAACTGTATCAACTTACTTGACATGCGTATGTCATCAGCACAACACACATGACTCATTGTCACACTCCCTGACTGTCAAACACGAGTTGGATCCTTCACACAAACCCCTCCTCTACCCACCTTACACCTGCAGTCCTCAACACCAGTGTTAAACACAGAATGGTGCAAAGGATGTCCTGTGAGTACATTGATAACCAATTACACTCCCTGGGGTGCATCCACAAACATCGCACCCACACTCAGGGATACCTGAGCCAAGGCAGACACAAAAACAATAGCCAAACACAAAACTCACAAACAACATACACAGAAGTCCAACAAGCCCACATATGGGCACCCATACATTAGAAAGGCAATGGGACCCCAGACAGATCAGGAGAACACAACATTGTCCTGCAGGACCAATGCACAGACACCTACCCCAACACAAACAAGAATTTCATTATCTCAAAAGAATCATGAACACAAACTGGGATCAATGGGAAAATAAGCTAACACAGACAGAGAAACCTCACCACCCATCAATTCAACATGGGTTCATAGTGCACCCGAAGCATGTACATGCACAATTCTTACAAGTGACAGGTCGAATTTAGGATGACATAGCATTAGTGTGCACTCAAAAGAAGACTGGTAACAAGAATGCACCTTGCTGAATGTGACAGACACACAAGTAATACACACCACACATCTGAATGTATCACAATGCACAAACTACTCACACACAATGTCATGCAAATAGAACATCACACACACAGAGCATTTGTCAGCAGAAAGAGTCAACACGGCCCAAACACTGCATACATCCACATCAAAAACACAACAGATGCACATGCCAATCCATCACATTGCAAATTCAGCTGTACATCAGGGGGATGCACCCAGGCAAGTACAAGGCAACACACACTGACAGCACTGCAAGCAGGCCACGTAGTGTGTGCACACCAACCAAATCAGTAGCACATACATCTCAGTGCCACAACATGTACTCCCACAACACAAATCAGCACAGCACACAGACAACATCACACTCAGGAAAGGTAGCAGTACCACAGCAAACACACATACAGCTTACTAAACACCCACAGATGCACAACCCAGGGACACCCAGGAGCAAAGAACATGACCAGAGGACTGTGCAGCACAAACAGTTGCACTGCACATGAGCAACCATGACTGCAAACCAGTACAAACAAATTGCACATAACCATATGGGAAACTGGCAACCCAAGGGGTAGGTGACATGAGATTGAAGTGGGGTGTACGTCAGTAGTGGACAGGTCAGAGGTGTACTGTACACAAACACACAGAGGAGTCACTCACAGTGGGTAGGCATCAGAAGCGCTGATAGGGGATGGTATGACTCCACATGCCACATATCATACTGGAGCCAAAAATGGCTCAATTGACAGCAATGCATGAGAAAACTCACCAACAATGTCAGTTTGGCTGAGCAGGTCTGCACAGTGATCACAAACAGTAACAAGACACATGGTGGATCAACAAAACACAACACAGACTTGGCAGTCACACACTCTGCATACTCACAACTGTCAGCAACAACAAGTAGATGTCCCCCATGAGTGCAGGGACACACCAACACACTGCACAGAACACAACCTACAACTCCTACATGTGCCCAAAATCCCAAGCACAGGGCTGACAACTCCAACAAACAGGCACTCAACTCCTGGGTCATACATGTGTGTAGTTGCATTGCAGGGGCACACAGACATCAACACTACTTACCAAGTTACCCACTTTACACTTCATGACCACTCAAGTGCACACATTCAAATGTACCCATGTGACTAGGAAGACAGACCATCACAAGGTGACAATACATCAACACTGCTGTTCACACAGCAAGAAAGATCACACAGAGATGATATACCCTGGCCAGCCCGCATGTAATCCTATCAATAGAATTCCCCTCTGTACTGGTAGTGCATACTAACATGACATGTGTACAATTTAGCCTTTCTGACCATAGAATGATTAGGATAACAGTAGATCATCACAAAGAACCACCATTGCACCTTCAAGCCTCAGATTCAATCAGAACTAAAGTGCCTGTCACCTCTAGAAAACTCTGAAAAAGTGAAACAAGCAATTGGCAATGTTAAAGTGGCAAACAGAGCATGTGTCACATAAAACCATACCCATACAGAGAAGTTTGTATTTAGCAAGGACACTGACAAAGCAGACAACAGGAGTAACTGTCTTTATTACATATTAGCCAGATAGGCATCAAAAGTAGACAACAGCAAGGCCTGTGGCCAGTCCATACTTCAACGGAGGTACATATGTGCATGAGAACCTACACAGGGGATGGGCATTCAAATTACAAACAGCAAGGTCAGTGGCCAGTCCATAGTTCAATGGAGGTAAATGTGTGCATGAGAACTTGCACAGGGAATGGGTGACATTGTACACTGCCATGGTCAGCAACCCAGCTAGTAGGATAACTATGGGCTGTCCAGGCACTGCTGTGGGAGAGATAGCTTTGGGAAGGGGACTATTCCTCAGACTTGGCTGTCAGTCAAACTGGGAGGTGGAGTATTGCCAGTTGGAGGACTGGACCTGGGAGATAGAGGACCAGCTGAGGTAGAGGCATCAGTGGTTTTGTGAGCTGGAGGGCTGCTTTGACCTGGTGGTGTGGTGGCACATGGAGGCGGAGACAGGCTGCCGTGAGACACAGTGTGGGAGGGTGAATGTGGAGGGCTGCCTTTCCACTACTTAGGGATTCAATAGGGAATGATTGTCTTGGTAGGAGCGGGAAATGGGGCGGGCACAACAGCATCACTCTCCACCCCAGGTTCATAGGGTGCTGGTGGTGGCCCTCCCTCTGGGGATTTGCTGGATCTGACGGTACACTTGGCCTTGCCTTGCCTTTTCCCCTCCATCCCCTGTTAACTAGGTGAACCTCCACAGTGCCTCCTGTGCCAGCTTCACAGGGGTGTGGGTGGGAGTTGAGGTTGTGGGTGAATCTGCCTTAGAGGGCTTTTTCTCCGGACTCTTCGTAGGCACCAGCTTAACAGCAGGCACAGCAAATGTTTGTCTATGGGAGAAGCTTTTGGGATGGGAGTGTCCTTTGATGGGGCTGATTGTGAGGCATGTGAGCCTGATTCCTGCTTCTTGGCTTGTTGCCCCTGATTGTCACCGGAAGGGCCTATGCCGTTATGCTGTGTGACATTAGTTTGTTTGGGGGATAGTGTCTGTGATCTGGCCTGCTTAGGGTGCTGCTGTTGTGTGATGTGTGTGGTGTACCAGGAGCCTGTGGTCTGTGGTGTGTGGTCACTCTTGTCAGATGTAGCCACTAGCAGGGGAGTTGCCGAAGGGACTGGAGCTGAACTCTGAGCCTGTGACAGCTGATTGGCCTGAACTGAACTCTGAGCCTGTGTAGCCCAACCATGTCTGAATAAATTCCCTCCATGAAGGCAATTACCTATACCAACTCCTTGTCATGCTCTTGGAAGGCATTCAGGAGAGTTGTCTGACCCACACCCAGGTGGTGCAAAAGGTCCACAGCCACAACACTGAGGGCAGGGGAGCACGGGGCAGGGGCAGCGGTGCCTGGGGGAAGGATACTCTTCCCTTCTTACTGGTGAGAGCATGTGCAGCACTAGTGGGAGTAGCTGGGAGGGTGGGCGCTGGACGATGTGTGGTGGAAGAGCAGGCAGATTTCCCACTCCCTGTGCCCGCCAACATCAAGGAGTCACGGAGTCACTGCTGGCATCACATGATGTTGAGGTTGGTGTTTCTGGGCATGATTCCTCAAGGGCACTCCTGTCCCCCTCCGAGGCGCTGGTCACATCAGTGTCAGTGAGCTCATGTGTAGCAGTCATGTCTGAAGCTTCACCACTGGTGTCCATCCCATGTCCTTCTGTGCCCTTGGTAGATGCTGCAAGAGACAGAGACATAGGTGCAGTTTAGTGCCATACACACAAACATCATATGCAAGCAAAGCTCAAAACAAGATGATGGTACCCCCATGTTGCACACAACCCTGTGCAGGCTGCATGTGCCACCTTAATTCAAAACTCAAAACATGCATTGTGACATGCACACTTAACATTAATGACCCATGTGATGTCCACACAGCCAAATAGCTTGCCTGTGCATCCATGTCACCTAACATACAGATTACTGTAAGAATACCTACATGCCTGTACGTGAAGATAACGTACATCTCAACATGTTGTCACAGTCACATATGTAGTCACCAGAAAGGGACAACACAGATACAGACTACAAAATGTCATTTAGAAATGGCCGTAAGCTCCTGCCATCTACCATGTTGTGCTTTGGTGCACAACTACAGTTGCACATTGGCGTCAGAATTTCGAGGTCAGGCACTGAACACATCGATGAAAGCACACTCTGCTGAGGCACACTGCTGTTCACTGCCCAGTGATATCCATGACTTCCCTGAAGCAGCAGATGCCATAAGGCCACATCTCAGCATGCAATGTCAAAGTCCATTACATTAAAGACACAAGAAAGTACATGTGGCGTAATGCATGGCAGCTGCACTCAACAATCAGTGCTCCTTGAACATTGTAAACAGAGCCAACATTGTACATCCTGTGATAAACATGGAGCTTACACAAAAACATAGGTGTGAAAGGTATGGTAGAGCATACTTTTGGTCTACTTAAGTCACAATTTTGCTGCCTGGGCAAGAGCGGAGGTGCACTGATGTACTCTTCCCAAAAGGTGTGTCAGAACATAGTGGCATTCTGCGTGCTCCACAACCTGGCCTTGCTCAAGGAGATCCCACTGCTCCAGGACGATGATGAGCCGCCGAGGCCCCAGCAGGCAAACCCACACATTTCCAGTGACAAAGACAGTGGAGAGGAGGAAGTTGTTGACATGTGACAACAAATCATCAACCGCTACTTCCCTTGAAGGTGAGTGAAAACGTACAAAGGTGCCATTGTCTGCTGATTGTGTGGTTGGCGAAAAGGCCTAGGTGAGCTTTGTGACTGCTGCCTGTTGGTGGCACTGTGCTGGCTACTAATGTTTCTGAGACAGGGCAGTTATGCACAGCTACAGAATGCCTATGTTGGTGCTGTTGCTCATTGTAATGTGTGCAGATTGGAGTACCTTGATGACAAGTGTTATGTAATGGTTGTGATGCCATCGCCTGACGAGTGAAGTTGTTCTCTAATGTTTTCCTAGGTCTCTTCAGCCTCTCAATGACTCTAACCAATCAGTGTGTAGTGTAGTTCCTAGTTTCCCACTAGGCCCTGCGCATTGGAATAACATAAACAGTAGTATCGACGTGGAACTGCGGATATTCCAGGCCTCCACTGACTATGCTAAACTTAATTGGGTTGTGTTACCAACTAGCTCAGAGGTCACTGGAAACTTTCTTCTCTGCATAGGAAGTGATCAGCTTCCTTGGCACAGACAAGAAGGGATTCAGCTTTCCAACAACCATGCAACATGACAACTTTGCTCCTCAGATCAAGAGTCAATCTCTAGGGTCGTGTGAAACAATAGACATAGATTTCACTCAGTCAGTCTAGTGCAGTTTACTTTCACGAGATGTAGAGAATAGAGAGACGGGCGTTTGTCAATAAAGGTTAACATTTATTGAACAGTCTTTCTTCTCGTACAAGAGAAATGTATTGCCACAATTGCAATAATTGTTATTATAAAAAGTACGTACAGTAAGATAAGTATTGCGAAATAGAACTGTAAAAGCATTGATATGGTTTCTTAGCCATACAATGGTTTAAAAGTAATAAAACATATATACAGTCATATATACATTAGGCTAACATACTCAACTGGTGCTTCTAACTAAGCCTACCCCAGTGTGCCTGACCTAAGCCTAACACGTGAAAGGGGAGTAAGTAAGTAGCTTTAAGTTAAGTTGGTTTTGCCAAGGTTTGTTTCAAGAATTCTCGTCTAAGGGTTTAGTCAACACCATACCTCTGAATAGAATGATGGAGGATTGGTATCTCCTTCAGGGGTCTCTCTCGATATCCCAGTCACCCGCGAGGGTAAACCGGAAACGCCGTGGCTGGATTTCTCTGCACGAGAAAGGCAGCGGGTCTCTTCAGCGCGTCGAGGAAGGAGGGGGGACAGCGTCCGCGGGCAGCTGGAATCTGCTGGATGTCTTCGCAGAGGACGGCTGTTCAGCTCCTTAAGCGTACTGCACCATAGTTCGCGCTTTAGCGGCGATAATGGTATCAGCAGCTTCACCACCACAGGATAGCAGGCTGCAGCGACAGAGTGCTAGATTTACCAACACGGGGTCGTGCAGGCAACTGGCTTCAGTAGCTCATACAACAGGCCTTGCTTAAGGCAACGTTGGTAATATTTATACCTGACAGGTGCCGGGTTTGACGCAAGTTTGCTGGACATAAGACGTCAATTAAAGATGTCACTAGGAAGTGATAGTTATCAGTTGCTCATTAGAGTTCCATTACTAATCAAAACATAGCAAGCGGGGATTTCCAGGTTTGCTGAGTTTTTATCTTGTTGAAGAACTCGGAGTGTTATCTAGGAATATCAGATAGTGACTACTGCTCTGTCATTGCACTAATTGGTCGCAAAGGAAGTGGCAGAGGGAACTATGCTGGAATGTGGCTCTGTTCGTGTGAGGCCAGAGATGGCTTTTCAGAAAATCGCACTTGAACGGTTATGCCAATATAGGGAATAAATGGATTTATAGCCGAATAGGGGCATAAGGTCACAGTATCGATCAGGAACCTAGATAAACACGCAACACCCACTCCACGGGTTAATGTCCATCAAAATTGCTAAAACTAAAGCAATTAGATGCATGTGTAACATTGCCCACCCCAAAATACATAAATGCATTCGAAATAGGCGTACTTGTAATACATGGAATTTAGGTACTGTACGTTTTTTAAAGCATAGTAATCATTCAAAAGATTATTGCATATGAAATCAATGAACGATTATGCAAAAGGAATTACACATGAAGTATCTCTGACAGAAGAAAGGCGAGATAAATCATCACATAAAAATGCATTGTAATAACATGTGTGCTAGAGGCTGGTGTAATGTTGTTATGTCTCTAGATGTGTTTAGAAATAGAAGTGTGAAGCTTCTGTTCTCTAAGAATAGTTTTTACGTTAAGCAAAGAATTGTTCGTGCCAAAAAAGGTCAATATTAGAAAAATTGTCCAATTCAAAGAAAATAGATTTCCAAAGCTCTTGGCAGTTTTTGTTGATCAAAACTGAAGGCCGAATTCAGAGTTCATGGGAACGCTGTGTGTCGGAAAGCTTCTAAAAATGTTATTGTTTCTCTATGGGTGAGAACATCGTATCAGACAGGCTCTCAAAGAATTGGTCTACAAATTCAGGTGATAGTTCAACCAAATTAGATAGCGCTGTAACTTGGCAGGTGTGAGAATGATTGCTGTCATCATAGTCGGGACCAGCAATGCTCACAGAACGTTGTACCTGGATGGTGTTGCTTTTGTCACTCGCTCCACTGTTACCACTTGGCTGTAGTACAGGAGTCTCCACGAATGCCGTCATCAGGATTGGTAGCCGCTGGGGACAACACAATGCGTGAGCGGTAATTGGACTGAGCAAAGTATCGACGTCCATTGGTACTGCTGATGGAAGTGAAAGACAGATGTCCAACACGCATTCATCGCCGCAAAGCATACACCGTAGCACAGGTAAAATGCAATTTTGCCATATCGGTCTGAATGAAAGGAACCAGGTCATGTTTAGATCTCTCAGCCTGGCCAATCCAAGGACGTTAGTTATCCTGTCCCGGTAGCGCATTGCTAGGATTGTCTCTTCCATTCCCATGGGAGCTATGTCTGAGCCGAGGTTTGCCATAACGTAGCAGGAGGGTCAAAAATAGAATCCCTGCGACGAGTCCCAAAAATAATGGTATGCCGCCAAAAATGGAGTGCATAAAATTAGGAAAGATTCCCAAAATTGCCTGGAAGGGTGTTAGCAGTCCCGTAAAGACTGTCTTAAATATGCCTGGGATGCTTGTTGCACTAGACATGTTAAGGAGTTGGCTGAACATTTCTACGAAATGCACGGGGCAATTTGTTGATAAAAGGTCATGAATTTCAGTAGCTGTCCTTGCAACTAGAAGATCATACGTCTCTTTAGATGACGTTATAGGCACTGTTGTCTGTAAAAGTACAGATTTCATTTTGCTTAATGTATCAATTCGTATAGAATAGAGATTCAGACGAGGCCAGATGGGAGTCACTATGTCTGCAGGCCCGCTCGGGAACAATGCTTGCATACAACATTTGACCATGGACGTAACTTGTACTAGATAACTTTTCCCTGGCGTCAGGCCACAACATCTGTGATCCGTTCTAAGAATATAACTCCCGTTCGCGAGTTGCATAAAGAAGGGCTCTATCTGAGTTGCAGGTGTGACTAGCTGGTGGCATGAAAGGTTGTTTGAATTTCCATCACATGCTCCGTGTAAATTAATACCCTGACACAAAAGTATACCGCTTAGTGAATGTTTACAATTTTCACCACTAAGAAATACATTTTTGTCACTGTCACTATAGCAAGAATGAGTGTATGGTAATTTCCATTCGGATTTTACATATCCTTTACCCAATTGTTCATACTGGCCAGCAGGTATGTACTCAAGGCACTTTTTAAATCGGAAAGTTGTTATCGGAATTGTGATAATTCCGGGTATTATCCATTCAATGACAGGACTCTCTGACATTGTCAATGGTAATCTCTCGAGTTTTTCGATGCTCAGGATTGTATAGTCTGCTCCTTTCTGTGCCAAACTGATCTGTTTATCAGTAAGGTTAAAACTGGAAAATAATGACGTTGTGTTGATTAAACGCCAAGGCACATAGCCTGAACGAAGATTTTGCAGCGTCCAGCCTAGTTCTATAATAGAGCGTAATTGAGACTGGCCATGTTGTAACATTAGCAAATCTCTGTCTATCACATCAAAGGCAGAGGATACAATATTGTCCAACGAATATATTCTGGAAGACAGAGTCGTTAACCCATTGTCTACCACAGAAAGTGATTTCTCCAAATTAATACGATCAATTTCTCGTATTTTTTCAGCAGTTTCAATTTGCTTTACTTTCCAAGCCTCGTTGTAAGCAGCATAGATACTGGTCGCTATGAAACGCTTTTGACGCTGTTTGCGTGGTCCAAGAATGAAATCGCGCAAATCAGCACCATCTTTTAGTAAAGACAAGTGTTGCTTAATTTCAGCCAGTGTGGACGAAGTTAGCCATTCTAGGCAGAGTTTCCCTACACTGTATGTTGTTATAATCCCTGGATGTTGTCTCTGGGAGTATCTAGGGTCTAATCTGGTCATTTTTAACCCCTGTGTTTCATTCAGGAATCTATCTTGACAGCTATTTGTGTCTGTAGGCCAGATTAACCACTTTTTCCAATCAGGATTTGTTCTGTTGAAATTTAAAATTTGTGACACGTCTAACTCAATATCTGTGGTTGTATTCTCAGGTATTGGCTTCGGTATAGACGGTGTTTTAAGGTCTTTGATCTTAGCTAGGCCAAGACAAGATGTTTGGTGTATTGTGTCATTTAAAAACAACATTTGTTCAGGTATCATGCAGGTTCTAAATAGTGCTTCTGAATATATCAATTTAGAATTTGTCAGCATTGTTTTCATTCCTGTTTTATCTAACAGTTTGTAATAAAACGTTTCTGCATTACTGGCGTTAAACCCTGAGAAGTATTTGAATTTCTCAAAAAATGCTTTAGAACTGCTTTTAGGTGGTGTAGAACAATGTTCCCATTGATTATACATAAAAACATTTCTAGGCTGTGCAGATTTATGCAGGTAATGATCCCCATAGTGGGTGTAACAGAATAACTGCTCATAACTAGATGAACCTTGTAAATAATCATGATCTGTGAATCTAGCTGACATTACTAAATCAGACATCATGTCATTAATACTGTTAAAGTCCCAATCATCAGAGAATGTACTAGGTGTCACAAAGTCACTTAAGGAAACCTTTAGTTGATGAGGATACTTCAGGATTTCGACCGGACCATAGATCTCATAGTCTGTTTTCTCCCATATTACCCCACCAGGTATTGGAATTGCTGTGACATTTACTGTTGACAGTTCTCTTTTCTTCACGTGGGATGATCTGTGTGGTTTCAGGACTAGGTTGATGTTCTGACTTGCTGTGTCCATTGTAATATATTTTCCTTCAATGAATTTTCCCAAACATAGTACCATGATGAGCCAAAGCAGGAGGAAAAATACACCTAGACCGAACCAGAACTCTAGCCAAGGGGAAATTAGGTAGATTTCCTTCAGTTGATGAAAGAGTTCCGTTGCTTTTTCTTTAAAAGTCTTTTTAGTTTCTGGCATCACTTCGGGATCGTTTTGATCTTCAGAGAAGTTGTCGAAGTTGATGAAATAACCAGAGGCAGTTCTGTCAATTGATGGGATTGTTCTTTCAATCTGTCTTTCGGTAGCACTTTCTGATGCCACATCATTGTAGACTGGTGTTGTTTCTGGACGAACTGTTTCAATCTGTGTTTCAAGAGGCACGAGTTCCATGGCATTATTGCATAGTCCTTCATTGTGCACTGCAGGCTGATCGAATGTGATTAGTCTTTCAGTTTGAACCTCTTGGATTGTTGCAAGTTTGGGTATTCTGTTGTTTCTTGGGAGTCCACTGGGCCTACTGTTGATTATAGGCCACATGCTTGTGGTTTTACCAGATCGATAGACACAACTCTGTTCTCCTTTTTACCAGCAAGGGGCGGTAGCACAACTGATCTTGTTCCGGTGACTGCTAAGACAGGTACTGCTTTTCTGTAAGAAGGCCCAAATTCCTTCTTAACCGCGATCAATTCTCTGACTAGATCCCCAATCTTTGGAATCCAGACAGGCCTTGCTGGGGCTGTTGTGGGTGGTGCCTCGTCAGTGGTACTTGGCTGTTGCTTTAACTTTATGTTGCTTAATGATTTTCTTGTTTCATTCAGTTCCTGTAAAACAGCCAAACGATCTTTTACATCAAAGTGCGTTGTTTCTTCTTGTACCACTGACATCTGACTATCGAGGTCCTGAACTCGCATTCTAATTCCGAACAATAGTTCGTATGGGCTGAAACCTTTTAGAGAATTTCTTGGCATGTTGTTAAGACTAGTCTGGACACTTATTAAATGTTTGACCCACCCAGCGCCTGAACCTAATACCTTCGCTGTTATAGATTGCTTTATGTCACGTTTTTTTCTTTCTACCACACTATTCCCTTCGGGGCGCGACGGACAAGAATACCGCAACCCAATTCCCATGCTGGCCATGGCCTCCCTATAGGCTCGAGAACTGAAAGCAGGACCCTGGTCAGAATGGAACGTGGTAATTGCGTATATGCCGATATTGACTCGCAAATCTTTTATAACCGTTCTAGCGTCAGCCGAGCATTGGAGGCCTCATTATTTTAAGTGCTTTTCGTCTTAACTGTTAATAGGACGCAGGATGGGGTGTAGGCAGCGTTACGCTCTTTCTGACTGGTAGCCGGTAGCAAGGTTCGCTACTGCGATCCCTATTACAGTTTTCACAGTTGTTTGCATATATTTGGTGTTCTACACTCATTCCCGGCCACCAGAATACTGATTGTAATTCTTTCAGTGATTCCTTGATCTCTCTGTGCCTTAGACCCAAACCCATGTGTGCGTCTGCTATTAAAAATATTCTCCTGTTCGTGTTTGGAATTACTCTGTCCCCCACTCCAGGGATTCGAGCAAAAGGAACGGAGTTTGCATCGATTATGTATGCATAATTGAGTGGATAGTTCACGGGTAGTGCTGCACAGTCGCCTTTTACGGTCGTTTTTACTGCCAGCATGGTTTCCCCATCTATGTACTTATCTGTACGCTTTTTTGTGGCTACGGAAGCCGGTTTAGTTGCTTCCGCTTTGGCTGTATTAGCCAATGAATTCCCTGCAACGTGAACGCCATCACGTTGAAGACTCTGTGCGTGAATCACGTGAGTCTTTTGTAGTTCTTTGTGTAAAAGAGCTACCTCGTTCCAGAGCAATTTATGCTTTATTGTGGCACCTGTGTCATCTTTGTAGTCGTTTTCGATCCAATTCTGCAGTTTATTGTTGTAAGAGTTGACGCAAAAATGAGAATCGCACACTATAAGTGTCGGGAATTCACGTTCTGCATTTTCGAGCGCCATCTTTAAAGATCTGATTTCAGTTCTCTGAACCGAACAGTTTCTTACAGATTCAGTTTTTGTTACTTTCGGTCTGAATTTACCGCACAGCCAACGACCTTTAATGATCGCACACGCTGCATTGTAGGATTTTCTCTCTACGTTGAAATGCTGTACAAAGCTATCTGTATAGATTATACAGGCATATTGTGGGAGAGGCAGAATTTCGATTGGCAGAGGATATTCTTCTTCATACTCTAAATCATTCAGTTCTTCAAATTGCGGGGCGAAATAGTATTTCACGTCTTCCGCTCCTAGAGAATCTATGCACTGTATCCATTTCGGATCCAGTGACACTGTAGGCAGGTTTACTGGGCTGAATAGCGCCTCGAAGGCGGATTCCGCTGTAAGGATATTAATCCGTTTGCCGTGTGCTAGTTCTCGTTCATTTGCTAATGCGATTTGCACTGCTTTCACAGTTCTTTCTGTGGGACTGAATGCTTTTTCTGCTTGTGTGTACAAGTGAGATTTAATTGAAATTGGTACCTTTTCTCCCTCATTAGAGGTTAGGTACGTGAATCCGCATCTTCCTGGGATGACTCGGATTACAAGATCACGTGTGTTGTCACGTGTATCTAATTTTGTTTTTGCTAACATGTCTGTTTGCAGTGATCTCAAAATTTCTGTGTGTTTTTGAGTCCAATTGATTTGTTTAAAATCAGGTTTAATTAGTTCGTAGAGAGGTTTAACCCTCTCTGCGTAATTTAGGATGTAAGTTCTTCCGAAATTCAGAAAACCTAGTATGGATTGTAAATTCTTCAGCGTTTTTGGAGCTTGGAGTACAGCGCACTTCTCTAAGAAGTTGTCCGCTAGGCTTTTCCCTTCACTTGATAATTCGTACCCTAAAAATAGTACTGTCAGATGGGCAATTCGGGACTTTTTAAAGTTGAATTTGTAACCCTCTGCTGCGAACCCAAATATAATGGTCTTCACTCTTTTCAAGTGAGTATCCAAGTCGTCGTCTGTGAGATAAATATCATCTACGTAAGATAATGCTTCATCATCATAGATTTGTAGTAACTCTGTTACCCTAGCTGAGAATAGTCCTGGGCTGTTCTTGAACCCCTGTGGGAGACGACAGAATTTTTTCTGTGACCCAAATGCGGAGAAAGCGGTCAAATATCTGCTTTCCGGTGCAATGTTTTGACAAAAGAAACCATTAGAAATGTCTAATGTCATTTTATATTTTTTCCTAACTATGTTATTCATTAGGGCTGCACTATGCGAGTTTTGTACTGCAAAAGTTTTGCAACATGTATTAAGGTGTCTGTAGTCCAAAACTAGACGATATGAATTGTCTGGCTTGGAGACAGGAAACAAAGGATTGTTCATTTGAGAGGTGCATGTTTCAATCACCCCCTGGTATTCAAGTTGATCTAAGATCTCCCTGACTTGTTTTTTAGCTTCTTGCTTTATGGGATACTGCCGTTGGGCAGTTGGTTCACTTTTTAATTGGATTTTGTGAGGAGGTGAATCCTCATCCCATCCTACATGATTTTTATATAATGCAGGTGCCTGGGCCACTGCCCATTTCCTTGCATATGTATATTTTTTGTGAATCGGTATGTGATTCGAGAAGGCAGGCATAATCACTTCTTCGCCACGAGGGCACTCCCTGACAAACTCTGGGGGCCAATCTTTTTCAGCTAACAGAATATCATAGCCTTTTGAGAGCTTATCCCAAAATAGACCCTTAATTTTCCTAGTCTTATCACCCTCTATACGCAATGTTATTTCGTATATTTTATGGGGCTCGCTAAGTCTGGCGTCGGCAGTTTCAACCTGAATGTATTCATTCGTGTCCACTGTCTCCAGATGACTCATCAAGATCTTGCGCGCTATACTGATTTCTGCTGCACTGTCCAACATTGTCAATGCCCACTCCCCGTTTTTCAACTGTGTCCTCAGTATTCTCGGCATGGTTGATTACTCTAATACTGGCTACCTTCTTTTTCTGAAATTGAGATTTTTTACTCTGAGCAGGTTCCTTGTCTTTAGACTTGGTGTGCTCTCCTGGGTCTGACCGTCCTCTTCTTTCCAAATTCTGTGGAAAAGATCGAGAGGGACGTGTATCAATACTTTGATATCTATCAGGTTTTTTCAGATTATCCCTATTTCTAAGGTTATATCTTTTCTCAGAGGGCTCCCTCTGGGGAGACTGGTGTTCTCGAGTCAGAGTTCTTTCCCTCCGTCGAGGAGACCTTCCTCTGGACTGGAAAACTTTTTCCTTGGGAGTGGATTGTTTATTTCCATCCCAGCTCTTTTTAGGAGTGTTTGAATTATTTTTAATAAATAATTTTACTAACTCTCTATAAGCCTTTGTTAATTCTCCTATGTTAACTAAAAGATCTTCTTTTGACATTTTTTCAATGTCAGGATGTGGTGTGTAGCTGGCTAGAACCGGCCACGTGGCTCCTGGTCTACCTAGTAGACCGAGCCTAGATATGTGATCATTATGTTTTAGGGCGCCATTAAACCAGAGCAGGTGCTCTTGAAATTTAAGTGGAATTTCAATCTCCTCGAAAGGAGCGTACTCTTCCGGAGGTTTCTCTATTTTGTAATAATGAAACTCTTTTGTTATAGCGTTTACCGCTGGAAAGTTTATCCATGAATAGAATACCTCTGTCTGCCGATACTCGTGAGCCTCTATCACGAAAATTACTGTACCACCCTGAGGTGTCAGTCCGTTTTCTATAAGTTTTGAAGTTATAGATTTTCTTAAATGTGCCGGGATGATTATTGCATCCGGGTCTGTGTATTCGAGACCTTGCTGAGTCGCATCTGCTGCGGCCCCATTGGCTCCGTTTTCTGGCATTGTAAAAATGCGAGGTTTGCAGAGTAGGTCTCCAAGGAGACAAAGATTAGGTGCACAATATTTTGGAACACTGTATCCTTCAATGTTGAATAAACCAGAGCTTTACATAGGAATCTCTTCCTACTAAGGTCGGGCGGATTTTAACCTTTCTCCTACTCCAGACGTCTATTGGAGTATTTACGGGAGAAAGGGGTCTGTGTGAAATATGCACGACTGAGTTACTCTACAAGTCTTGCGTTAGTTTATCGCCTTACCAAACGTTGGGCGCCATGTAGTGTAGTTCCTAGTTTCCCACTAGGCCCTGCGCATTGGAATAACATAAACAGTAGTATCGACGTGGAACTGCGGATATTCCAGGCCTCCACTGACTATGCTAAACTTAATTGGGTTGTGTTACCAACTAGCTCAGAGGTCACTGGAAACTTTCTTCTCTGCATAGGAAGTGATCAGCTTCCTTGGCACAGACAAGAAGGGATTCAGCTTTCCAACAACCGTGCAACATGACAACTTTGCTCCTCAGATCAAGAGTCAATCTCTAGGGTCGTGTGAAACAATAGACATAGATTTCACTCAGTCAGTCTAGTGCAGTTTACTTTCACGAGATGTAGAGAATAGAGAGACGGGCGTTTGTCAATAAAGGTTAACATTTATTGAACAGTCTTTCTTCTCGTACAAGAGAAATGTATTGCCACAATTGCAATAATTGTTATTATAAAAAGTACGTACAGTAAGATAAGTATTGCGAAATAGAACTGTAAAAGCATTGATATGGTTTCTTAGCCATACAATGGTTTAAAAGTAATAAAACATATATACAGTCATATATACATTAGGCTAACATACTCAACTGGTGCTTCTAACTAAGCCTACCCCAGTGTGCCTGACCTAAGCCTAACACGTGAAAGGGGAGTAAGTAAGTAGCTTTAAGTTAAGTTGGTTTTGCCAAGGTTTGTTTCAAGAATTCTCGTCTAAGGGTTTAGTCAACACCATACCTCTGAATAGAATGATGGAGGATTGGTATCTCCTTCAGGGGTCTCTCTCGATATCCCAGTCACCCGCGAGGGTAAACCGGAAACGCCGTGGCTGGATTTCTCTGCACGAGAAAGGCAGCGGGTCTCTTCAGCGCGTCGAGGAAGGAGGGGGGACAGCGTCCGCGGGCAGCTGGAATCTGCTGGATGTCTTCGCAGAGGACGGCTGTTCAGCTCCTTAAGCGTACTGCACCATAGTTCGCGCTTTAGCGGCGATAATGGTATCAGCAGCTTCACCACCACAGGATAGCAGGCTGCAGCGACAGAGTGCTAGATTTACCAACACGGGGTCGTGCAGGCAGCTGGCTTCAGTAGCTCGTACAACAGGCCTTGCTTAAGGCAACGTTGGTAATATTTATACCTGACAGGTGCCGGGTTTGACGCAAGTTTGCTGGACATAAGACGTCAATTAAAGATGTCACTAGGAAGTGATAGTTATTAGTTGCTCATTAGAGTTCCATTACTAATCAAAACATAGCAAGCGGGGATTTCCAGGTTTGCTGAGTTTTTATCTTGTTGAAGAACTCGGAGTGTTATCTAGGAATATCAGATAGTGACTACTGCTCTGTCATTGCACTAATTGGTCGCAAAGGAAGTGGCAGAGGGAACTATGCTGGAATGTGGCTCTGTTCGTGTGAGGCCAGAGATGGCTTTTCAGAAAATCGCACTTGAACGGTTATGCCAATATAGGGAATAAATGGATTTATAGCCGAATAGGGGCATAAGGTCACAGTATCGATCAGGAACCTAGATAAACACGCAACAAGTGCTCCTGGAACATTGTAAACAGAGTCAACATTGTACATCCTGTGATAAACATGGAGCTGACACGAAAACATAGGTGTGTGAGAAGTGTGTATTTACAATGGGTATATGTGACCGGGAAGTGAATATACACAAAATGGTGAAAAGGGAATCAATGAGTTGTTAGTGATGGTAGATGAGACAATAGAGAAGTCACCACATTGATGTGGTGACCCAGTGCAACAGACACATGCCATTAACCTGGCAGTGTGGGTAAGGACAGTGAACAAAGTCAATGACAAGGTGATGAGGGTGCCATCATGGCTGGCTCCATGACTGGCATTTGAGTGTTTGGCAGGGGTGGGGCCTCTGCAGCGGGCTTAGCGGGGTCTGAAGACTTACCCCTCTTTGTGGCCGGAGGAGAGGTGAGGGAACTGTCATCCTGCAGGCCACTGGAGGTAGGTTGAGCTGTTGTTTGGGCCGCAGGCCTGTCTCTCAGGACACGCACAAGCTGGCCCAAGAGGTCCCTTATTTGGCCCATGCGTGTGTCTATGGACATCAGCAGCAGGCGGAGCTCACATGAATCTTCAAGAGTCTGGCCCATGTGTCCCTGGGCTCATTCATTGGCCCCAAGGACTCTGCAATGTTGGACAGGGCTTCGGTCCCATTG